>NC_141612.1:31594680-32214680 GCF_047967505.1 Dipteris shenzhenensis
TCAACGTTATATGAAAGCGCATGCGCCACGTACAAGGGCAACAAAATATCATGGGATGCAGAGAAGGTCTATTGCCTATCATGTGAAAAACCATCCTCCTTGATTAAGATCCCAATAGTCAAGGCTCTCATAAACCACAATTGAGGGAGTAGCTATCGATGTGATATTAAAGGATGTGATTGTGGACAAGTTTTGAAAGTACCTCGGCCATTTGTAGATTTACTCCACAGCAACACACCCTTACTGAAGTGGAACTTGTTCAATAAAAAAGTTGAGGGGCGCTTCTTGACAAACATGTTTGGCTTGGTGACTGGCTTCATTTCTCTACTATGGAGGAAGCAAAGTGAGTCCTTCGCTTGATGTAATAAAAAGTTTGGTTTTTTAATGTAATCAGAAACGTGCTTATGAAAAAGCACTTAAAACTTCCTAGCTTTGCAATAAAGACTTCTTTTGACTCATTCTCCTCTCGCTTCAAAAGTATTAATGATTGTGTCCATTCCCTTGCAGAATCAAATTGGACATTAATTTTCTTTAAGCACAAGTGCTAAAAATCCATTACACTTTCGTGATACTTTTAGAAAGATATGGAACATATGATAAGGAAGCCTTTTGTTTATATGACACGAATTTCCTAGCAAAATTTCTAGATAACTGGTGTGCAAAAGAATGGTTTTCAAGAAACAAAGCATCTATGTTACTAAGAGAACATTCGAATGGTTGGAAAGGCAAAAGAGAATACCCATACATTGCATTTATCAAAAAACACCATAGAGTCTGTCATGAATGTAACAAAGCAATCAAAGGGAATGCTTTGCCAAAATACTTTACACCAATAAACATATCATTGAATGCTCCACTCTTTCCCATTTGTATGCTGAATGATGCCAAGGAACACATGGTAGCCATGAGGCTTGCTTTCATGCAGGACATGGATATGACTTTCAACGAGAACTAGGTGTCACTGGAAGCATCGTTAACATGTTGGTAGATACAAACAAAATACAACATATATTGCCACATTTCATGGATGATGATCACTCAATAATCGTTGTTGGGATTCTATGATTTCCATTTCTTTCTCTCCCTTGGACTCTAAAAGGACAGATCAGGAGAATGAGAAGGAAAATGCCAATCTAGTAGAGGAGATGCCTATCAAGATAGTGGAGAAAGACCAGGCACGAAAGTGTCAGGACTTTATTTTTATTACTTCACCAGATAAAATGGAAGCACAATAGCCTCAGATACCAATTTTAAATCTTCCAATATACCCTCAAGATCAGGGGCAACTATAGAAATCTCTAAAGAGTAGTTTGATTTGGAAGTAAGGCAAATAGTTTCTTCATTTAGTATTCTTTTTACATTTCACCACCAACAGCAAAGGATAAAGTCTCAGAGTGTGCAAATACTGATGGAAGAGTTGAAAATAGAATGTCAAATGCATAATTCTTTTAGGGAAGGCCATGAAAAGTTAAAATAGCACATCCGTAATAAGCTTACCATACTACAAACTGAAGTAAGACTGCTAATAGATGAGAAAACCATGAGGACACAAGAGAGAATCCAGTTGTACAGCATCAGAAGGAAGCTCAAGACAAAGAAGTATACAGTATGTTAATTATGGGAGAGCAACAAAAACAGAATGCATAGATTGTGGAGAAAATAGAAAAATGGCAAAATTTGTTTGTTGCAAAAAGAAATATCGTCGAGGATGTCTAGAGGTGGTGAAAAAATACTCTGACAAAATAGTTGAATATATTTATGGAAGGAAATGCAAAGTTGTCTACTAAAAATACAATATTGTAGGCCAGGTTGGATGCCTTATCAGAGGTGGAGGTGCAAATTAAAGTAATGAATGATGATGACACACAGGATATTGAAGGCATGTTTATGAGTAGTAAAAGTGTAGAAGAACTCCAGAGGAGACTATGATTACATGACAAAGATGTGGCTGAATATCAAGGAAAAATTGATGATCACACTGGAGCAACCATTTGGGGAGCACATCAAAACTACAGAATTAATTAGAGTAACAGTGTTACAAGAGCAGCTCTACTGGAAGTATTGCAAAAGGATTTATATGTAGAAAAGAAATGTAAACATATCATATTAGTAGCATCCATGTCAGAGTTGGGGGAATCTCAATTTGCAGAAGATGAACTAAGAACATCCAAGGAGGAAGAGGTCATCAGTGCTCTTGCAACAAAACTAGGAATAGAGATAGTAGATTTAGTTGAAAAGGAAGAGGAAGGGGATGCACAGATAGAATTGATTGTACTCACACAATTCAATGATGAATAGGAGGACTTTGACTTGCAAGCATTTCTAGCACAAACCATATTATCAGAATTAGTTGATAAAATTCGTGCTCTTTTAGAGTAGAAGAAACAGACAAGTATAGTGGATTCACCGCACAGGCTAGAAGGACAAAAAAAATTTGGGCGAGTTTCTTTACAAACAGAGTTGAAGAAGCCAATAGCTAAGGTTGCAAACATTTGTTGAGCACCCAGATTTCACCCAACTGACCATTTAGATTAGTAAATCTTTCTTCTTTAAATCAATCATCAAAATTGTGTTTTTTCACATAACTTATCATCACCAAACGCCAAGCAGCTGTGTTTTTAAACACAAAAGCACACAAACAAGATATGCTTACACTTTGTGCATAGTTTCAATTTTTCTATAAGATAGAATAATACTGGACTCAACATACTCTTTTTGTAATCCCATATAAGCGGCTATGTGTGGGAGTAGTTTGAATCTTGGTATTGCACCAAGCTCTTCACTTTATGTCTAGCATGGTCTTGGATCGAGGAGATGTTGCCTCACAAAGATAGCTTATTTGGAAAACATTAAGATTTTTTGACATAAACATTTTGGTGGGTTCAGGTCTAGGAATTTGTTCCAAATTCCTATCCCACTGGGTGTGCGAGTGATCGGCAGATAATATCCAAATAGTATCTTAGTAGTATATATGCATAGTTAGTGCTTACAGATACAAAGGGTCACCACCTAATGGGCACCTCTTCAATACCATGCTTGGAAAAGTATGAGAGCCAAAATGAGATGTTCTGGGATTATGAGTTGTGATGAGAGATTTTGCTCTAGCTGTAAGCACTTTACATTTCTAAATGACTATTTCTTTTTTGTATCTGTTGATCTATTCTTTGCAATTCAAATAGTTTTGTGAGTTTCTGAGTTCTGTTGCAATGGTCATTCTTTGTGCAATTTGTAATGTTAGTTCTACATTCAAAATACGGTGTAATGTTTTAGCATATCTCTGAGTTTTTTGTTAGAAATTCTATGCATACCTTATGCAAAATCCAAAATAGTCTCCCTAGAATGTAGCCAAGAGAGTCTTGATATATATCAAAGGTATAAGAAAATTTGGAATAGAATATAGAGGAGGCCATCCAAGGTTGCTTGGATACTATGATACTGATTATGCAAGAGATCATGAGACCAGGAGATCCACACAAGGATATGCATTTTTCCTTAGTCAAGGTGTTAGATCATGGTTGTCAACAAGTAGCCAATGTTTCTTTGTCTTCAACTAAAGTAGAATATAAGGCACTCACAACACGTGCATGTGAGGCCATATGGCTCAGAAGACTATTGCCAAAAATTTGAACAGTCAAAGCCAACAACAATATAATGAGATAATCAATTGGCTCAAGCATTAGCCAAGAACCCAGTATATCACTCCAGGATAAAGCACATTGATGTCAGAGAGCACATTATCAGAGGAAGAGTGTTACTTCGTGACATCACACTGCAACATTGTGATAGCAAAGGAAAATGTTGCAGACATATTTACCAAACCACTTGGAAAAGAGCTTTTTGAGAAACACCAACAAACTCTTGGTTTGATGTAGAGGAAGGACATTCCCATTAAAGGGGTGTGATGGAATGTGCTGTTCAGTACTTCTTTGATGCCCCATAATTATCATCTTGAGGAAAGGCCTACATCATGATGCTTATCTTGAGGGAAGGTGTTGAAGATTCATCTCAACATCATGTATTATCATATGTGCATAGCACTAACCAAAAGAGTGCTAAAAGGCACAAGGGTTGGAAACCCTAACCCTAAGGGAGTTTGCATATATTATTTATTTTCAAATAAATATAGTATATAGTTAGTCATTTGTGGTGTGATCTCTAGCTATGCCCTCTCTATTCATCTCCACTCTTCCCATCTCCTCTCTCCATATTTGTTTAGTGCTTTTGTCCCATGCCACAAAATAATGTGATGGTTGCAATAGATCACTTCTCCCAGCCAACATACAACAAGGGAAAAATACTAGTAGATGATCCAAAAAACACGTGTCCTACACAATAAAATTGAAATAAAAGAAGGTACGCTAGTTGAGCTATGTTCAAGAAACATCAACCAACAAGATGGATTGGTCAATGGCACTGATGGGATTTTCATGACAACATCAACCAACATGGGAAAACTTGAACCACAAATGCCTCTTACTTCTTTCCCATTGTTCTTGTATCTCCCTATGTTGTTTGTAACAAACTATTTATGCAAAATAAGCAACTACTCAATAATGCAATGAAAAGAGTCACAACTAAGTGAATACTCTCATTGCTAGAAAGGAAAGAGACCAAAACTTTCTCAATGTCACAACACACAAATCTTTCATCTTTGAAGAGGCTACTTTAGGCTCTTTGTGACTATTCTCATTGTTATCCACGTTGTTGGAGCTCTCAATCCATCCACATAGTTTGGAATTGTTACTTGAAGTGTGCAGAACTAACTTTAAAATTATGTATTATGTAGTGTCTTCCATATCACAACCTTGTCACTGGTTGTCTTTTATTCACTATAAGACATTGGCCAATATTGACATGAATTTTGAAAATATTTACAAAGAAAATATTTTTCCTCCAATTGTGGAAACACCTATACATGTGGATATTTGTGCTGATACAAATCCGTTTCTATAAACATGGGCTTCCAACCCTATATTAATAGAAAGTTCCATCAGTACTAGGTTAGTATTGAGGTTGTAAAGTACTATGATATCAATTCTATCTAACAAACATTAGCACGGCTATTGACACTATGGTTATCAAAAAACATTTGTGAGGTAAAATGGGACAACACTTAGTGCTATTTTGCTCCACTATAAGTCAACATGCACCCAAGCATAGTCATGATATACAAAATGATGAGAATAGAAAAACAAAGATGTATTACAAAACACATTTGCATGTAAATACAAAATCATAGTTTTGCAATAAAGGAAAAAATACAAAATGATACTCTTGTCCAAAAAGAGGATGCAAAAATGTACAAATGTAATATCTCATAATGGAAAATGCAAGTCTAAAAGGAGCCCTTGTCCTCCCTCTCCTAGTTGGCCATCCTTTCCCTCATCTCTCCTCCTCCATGGCCATCCTTTCCCCTGCACTCATCCACTAAGACGGTCCCTTGTCCTCATCCTCATCCATTCCCTCATCCTCACCAACCTCTACATTGCTACCCATTGGTGTAGTCTTTTTGTAGCTATTAGTATTCAATACATGTGCCAACACGAGAGGCAAAGGTTCTGCAGTAAGGTAGCATTCGTACAACTAAATTAAACTAAAAAGAAAGAGGGACAAAATTACTTCATTCTCTATGGACTAATCAAGCTCTAATGCCTATGATCTAGTTGTCAAAGAGATGATTGGTGTTATGCCTAAATGTATATGCATACTCATCAGCTCTCAAACAACCACACAATCTACAATCAAAAAAAGATATTAATCAGAGAATAAGAAGATAAAACATCAAACCACATCATGAAACAATTGCAAAAAGACAATTAGTAAATATACATACAAAATATGCATGAAAGTGTCACTACTGCGTGCAAGATGGGGTGGTCGTCTTGTCTTCTTGGTTGTGCGCTACTACTCCCTCCACATTTTTTGGGCCTTGTTCCAATCTAACATCAAACCTTCTAATGTGACTAGTTCATTTGTGATTGGAATATGATTTCATGGGCCCTAATGACAAGTTTTCCCTACCCATGAAACCTCCATGCCCCTCCATTCTTGGCATTTCTTTGCTACCTTAAGTATTAACTTGTGTAAAGGACCAAATCCATAACAATAGGAATATAGATCCATGATGAACAGCCTTGACTAATTTACCGAGGTCACCCTAAAAAAACCCAATTTCCTATAATTCACACATATTTCCAATACACAACCTTATTTTTACTAAATAGTGTACAATCTATACAAAATAAAAATTTCAACACAGCCCATCCTGTGACAAGTTCCGACAGATGCATTATAAATAAAGCTTGCTAGAAATTACACAAGATACTAAGAGATAGAAGAGATCATCTCTTGAGCAAATTCTTAGTAATTAAGCATATTCATGCATAACAACTATGAGATCTTCTAGCTAGGGTCGGATAAATACAGTTTGCTAAACACCTTCCAAAAAATACTTGCATTGAAAAGATCCTTTCAAAAAGGCTCTTATAAAAGGAATACATTCTCGGTGAGTACATACATATTTTAATAGAGTAAGAATCCAATATCAAAAAGAATATCTCACTAATTCAATATGCTTTTCAATTCATTATATTAATAAACCAAACAAGATGTTAACAAAATTTTGATTTCTCAAAAGTGCTCTTTGTGATAGCTGGCACCTGATTGAAAGGTTTTGTTAGCATCACTTGATGGCAATTAATTGTTGCAAGTACCTAGATTATCTAATTATTATATTTCCTATCTCAATGTACGAGCTTGAATCAAGGTTAACAAACTGGATGTGGTCACTCTCTAAAAACTCATAAAACACGCACAAGGAAGCATATATCTAAAATACAATTAAATTCAATACTTTTCATTTTTTGTATAGTTGTTCAACCCTCTTCCATACATATAGAGGTTGTACTTTGGAGTTAAAAATCCCCCTCCATATATGTACAAACCATAATTATATTTGGTAAGTATTTTTTGAACCCCTTTGTTCCCGCAAGTCCCCAAAAGTAAAAATTACCCTTCCTTTAATGAATCTGTTATCTTACTTTTTGTCTTGAATGAGTGGCCCCTTTGGGTTAACAAAGAAATTTCTAGAGCAAAGAGAATGATAGAGTTGTGGATAGATTATAAATTTGATAGAAATTTTGGTACAACAAGGACATAAAATATGATAGCTTGCAAATGATAAATTCTCTAAAATTAAGATACATACACTATGAGGACATAGACAAGGACAATGCAAGGTGTCATTACTTCTATAAGTCCTTAAACGTAAACAAATGGCCATTTATGATGCAATAAGGTCTTGAAATTGAAATTGTATCAAAGTAGGAATTTATGAAGCAAGGAAATATTCATGAAAGTGAAGACATGCAAGTTAAAGATTCATAAAGGCATGAGTTGATAGAGCTAATGAGGTGACAACATCACCCACATTACCATGTAGGGTTGAGGAATGCAAATGAAAATATTTCTAATACACTTTAACCATGAGAGGTTGATTATTGTACAAAATGGGCATTACAATGATACTATATAAAACTTGATGGAAGTTTGTTTATGTGACGGCAACATGTATAATGGTTGCAGCTACATATATGGTTTGGATATGCTATGGGACAAGAGTGGGAAAGTAGGGCAATGGGTTGATAGTATAACAAAATTTCATGGAGTTTGTTTATGGGGTAGTAACATGTATAATGTGCATAGCTACATATATGGTGCGAAGAGTCTAAGGGATATTAAGGCATTAAAAAATGGCATCTTTATCCTTTCCTTTCATTACTCGTGACCTACTTCAATAAATGTGAAGTGTACTACTGTGACTTGGTAAGGAAAATACACATGTATTCTTAAGTATCAAATTTACATAAATATTTATGATGACAAGGAAACACAAGGTTAAGTCACCTCAAGATTTCCCTTTGTACTACTTAGGTCTCCTTTATTCATTATGGGCCAATCAGATGTGGATTTCAAGGATATTAGGCAATAGCACACCTCCTGTTGTCTCTAACTTAATTCCTTCATTAGTTTTCTAATCTATGCTTTCCATATATCTATTTCAAAAGCTCTTAGTCTCAACAAATTAGTCCATACATATAACTTAACCTAAGGAGAGATAATTGATAAGGCCTTTATTTCTCAATTGAGAAATTTAATCAAAAAAGATTGAGTACCCACGCAAAATAGCTTTAAAATTCCATGCAAAAGAGGGGACTTGAGCTAAAGACATCCATTATACACTCATAATGTCTTTCCAATAGGCTACAAGAACTATTTATAAATAAATTCTTACCCTCATAAATGAGATGGGATGGGGGTCCTACCCTCATAAATAGAGGGATGTCCTTCTTTACCCTTACCCTCCTACATTTTCCACAAGTTAATACTTTTTTAAATTCTTTTTAATTGGGGGGACCTATTAAGAATGGAATTATACATTTAGAAGGGGAGATAAGTGGGTCTTAAATTCTTACCCTCATAAATGAGAGGGGGGGGGGGGGTTACCCTCATAAATAGAGGGATGTCCTTCTTTACCCCTCCCCTCCTACCTTTTCCACTAGGTAATACAAAATTTTAATTCTTTTAATTGGGGGGATCTATTAAGAATGGAATTATGCATTGTGGAAGAGGATAAATTGAGTGGATATGTACCTCTTATTCTTTTTATAAAAAAAATTGATTGCCCAGACCCTTAGTGAGAGAGAGCAATAATTGATTAGCACTTGGTTTACATCTTCTTTCCTTTTTTGGCTTCTTCTCAAAGTTTTCATTCTTCTTATTGATTTTTTGGTTTTCCTTTTCTTCACAATTAGATGAATTTTCTTTCTATGCTTTTCAAGCATAAATATTATTTGAAAGGTTGCAAAATTAACTCTCCCTCTGCTACTAAACGAGAGAGAGAGAGAGAGAGAGAGAGAGAATAAAATTTTGGTCATTAATTGTGTCTTGATATTCTTGAAATATATTTTAGAGTGTATTATTGTTTCATATACATCGAACATCCACAATTGAAAAGGCTACTACATGTCCTTTTTCCCCATAAAATTAGGAGCACATTGCATAATGTCTCATGTTGTTTTGACATTAGACATGAAAGTTTTGGTTTTGGAGGCCAAATGATGAAATATTATTTGGATAGAGAGGTTGTTCTTTAATGCTTTTATTTGTGCCTTTAAGTTGTTATTGTGGGCGAATCAGACGATTAGGTCCACTTGAGTGAAGGGAAAGGATAGAGGTTGGAATAGTTGAGGTATAAAGTATTGTTGCTTTTTTATATTTTCTTCATGCTTAGACGTATTGTTGGTAGGTCCTAATGAATAACCACTTAGGTCTAAGAACGCATGCATATGCTTAGTGGAGGGCATATGAGATAAGGATGTTAATGATCAACACCCCCTTACCACCCCTCGCCCCCCCACCCCGCCGCCCCCCTCCCCCCCTGCCCCCTCCCCTTCCTCATCCCCCCTAACCCTCTTGATTGGACCTCATCTTCAATGGTACTCACCTCATGTGATGTAGAGAGGGTCCCTACTAATGGTATTGAACTCATGTGATGTGGATGGCATAACATGGGTACATTGCAGAGGATGAGCACGGATGTTAGAATTGGGAGTTTGGCATAGCGAGACACAGTGGATATAGGATCTGCGCTAGTTTCTATAGTTATTCAATCAAAGGAGTTTGAGAGGCTATGCAATTTATATTGTCCTAGTGCTTAGTTGGGGAGGGAGGAGTTTGGTATATATCAAGTGAGTACTAGGCTGAAGGTGTTGGGAAAGGAGTTCGAGTTTGTCGAGGGAGTGCACCTTGCACCTTACCAGGTTGAGGAATCTTATGGGTGAGGTGTACCACCAGCTTTTGTGCAATTGTCCACAAAAAGCTGCACTTAATGTTGCATCACCATCTCTCGACCTATGTCTTAGAGAAACAATGCATGCAAATGTCTTATATGAAAATGTATCTTATCTATATTCTTGTAGGTTTCTATGAGGTTTTTCATCCATTCTAATCCTCTTAGCTTTCAAGAGTCAAGACATCTACCAATGTGATCCTGCTGTTTAGTTTCTTCTATTGCAACTTAGCTTTCATTTCTTTCGTCTTCTCGTTCCTATGATCCCTTCTCTTGCTTTCATCATCATCGATCGATCTCACACTCATCGGCTCTCAAATTTTGGATCTGTCAAACATTTTGCTCTTCAACAATCCCTTCCTTCCCTCCGTCGACGATCTGCCAAGCTAGTCGATCGCACTGTTTTTAGAAGTTAGCTCGTTCCACTGTTGTTAGAAGTTAGCTCGTTGCAGTGAAGATGCTCCGGATCATACTCGATCGCTCCGTGGATGGGTGATCTCTCTGACTTTTCTGCTGCATTGCCAGCTCCCACCTAGCGATTTGATCCGTTAAAGCTTGACTGCCGCAACGACCCAATCGTTCCGCATCCTCCAGATGGTCGGTTTGCGCTTCTTGGTAACCTTTTCCACAGCTGACAATCCCGGATAAAGGCAATGGCAACTGATGGTAGCACCGAATCTGCGCCACCTCTAGACGTGAATCTTGAGGATCTGGAATGGGATGAGCCTGTTCAGAGCGTTCAGGAGCTTACAGACAACGGGATACAGTCCGTACCTGCCATGTATGTTCGTCCTCGACCGGACAGGCCACAGAGAGAGTGGATAGAACAGAGCATTCACACCAATCAGAGAATACCGGTGATCGACCTTGCCGGACTTAATGACGAGCGAAGAAGCGAAGTAATGGCGCAAATAGCCTCAGCATGTGAGGATTGGGGCTTCTTTCAGGTGGTTAACCACTCGGTTCCGCCTGGTTTGATGCAACGCGTGAAGAAGGTCGCCGCCCAATTCTTTCAGCTTCCACTGGAGGAGAAGCAGATGTATGCAAACACGCCTGCATCGCTGACAGGATACGGGAGTCGAATGGGAGTAGCGAAAGACACTATTCTGGACTGGGGCGATTACTTCCTGCACTACGTGTGGCCTCCGGAATATCGAGAGATGGAAGAAGTGTGGCCGGATAAGCCAGAATCTTACCGGTGAGTCGATCTCCTGTCGTTAAACGTATCCAGCACTGATCGAGATTTCGCCATTGTGGTAGTATAATTTTGGGATGATCTATAGGCCGATCGTTACGCCGAGAATCGTGGGTCCATTTTGTAGGAGCATGATTTGTTTGTGGAAGCAATGATTTGTTTGTAGAAGAGTGCATTTGGGCTGATCTTAGAGGACTCATTGAACATAATCTGCAGGTTGTCGATGATCGTGATGACTCATTGAACAGAATCTCGAGTTTGTAGGGATCTGATCTTGATGACTTATTGACAATTTGTAGATGATCTGTTTGTAGAAGAAGCTCGTGATCTGTGTTGTGATACAAGATTTTAAGTTCTCTATGTCGTGCTGCTTGTGGCAGATCGACAATAGATGAATACAGTCGGGAGATATACAACCTGTACCGGGTATTGATGGCAGTGCTGTCTGTGAATCTGGGCTTAAGATCAACATATTTGGAAACAGCTTTTGGCAAAGGCGCAAGCCTAGTGTTGAGATTGAATTACTACCCTCCCTGTCCCCAGCCTCATCTGACGCTGGGATTGGGACCACATTCTGATGCAGGAGGCATCACATTTCTGCTACAGGATGAAGTGATGGGCTTGCAAGTGAAGAAAGGCGACCTATGGATCTCAGTAAAGCCCATTCCGGATGCCATTTTGGTTAACATCGCCGATCAATTGCAGGTACATCTTCGTGCCTTCTCAATCATTCTCATTGCAACTCTGCATTGCCCAACTTTGTATGTGACATTGAACCCATCATCTCAATTGTTCTTATATCTTTAGAACATGTAAAGAATTCATACCCACATTCTTCCCTCTTAATGAACTAATTCACACCTATGAATCCATCCGCAGGAAGACAAATAAATACTTAGACTCTCTAAGGGCCTTTCGGCACTATGGCCACCGCCCAAGCAATAAATGAATCCTCACCATGCCTAAGAGCCTATTCTGCGGTGGCTACAATGCTAGGTCGTAGCAGTATCTTCAAAAGTTCGCAATGTTCCCACGATTGACCCCGACATTCACAATGCCAAATTGTGGCAATGCATCGTCGCAGGGGAGATGGAAAAAAGAGCTCTCCCCCGGAGCATTTCGGTGCCTCTACTCTTGCAACCAATAGTTTATGTCCATTTTGGGTTTTTGGGCTGACACGAGCATCGTTTTTGACTGACACAAGTAGGCATGGCAGACGAGTAGAGGGTAGGCAATGAGTGGGAACACTCGCTCAGAAATGCCCACCTACGCTTGAGCGACACTCCTTCAGTGTTGAAAAGCACTACGTGGGAATGTGCTCTAAGATACTTGAGCTTCCATAGAGGCCCTAAAAAAATAAGTGTATTAAAGTGCCTTGCAAATGTCAATAGACCCCCCTTTTCTCTCCACAAGTGTCAAGCTCATATAAAAAGTTGAAATAGTCAACATGTGGCTAGTGGCTAGTACAGGCCCACCATTGCCTTTCATATTGGCTATTTATGTTTTTCACCAAGCTAATTTTCCCTTTGAATGCTTTTTTGAAGAAATTATATCCCCCCTCTGTAATTATCCATTTGATCCAATAGGCGCAACTGCTTTAACTAACTAAAAGTTAGGGGTGCATAGTACTAGCCCCTTTACCCTGGGCCTATTCTCACTATTAGAAGCACAATGAAGGATTTTAACACTAGCTAAGGATTTAGCATACTTTCTAATTGAATAACTTAATTAACTTAGAATTTTAAAATCTCCACGATTTTTGAAAAAAAATATTGGTCACACGCACATATCCATATGTCTCATAGGACATAGAGAAACAAGAAAGAAAAAAGAGACACCGACACAAGACTGGGTGTGAATAGGAATAGGGTTCACCTCTTAAACTAGGGAAGCCTAGTTGTATCTTATATTCGTGATGCTTAGTTCAATCAAAATTTGATACAAATCTTTGGACAAAACCTTGATGACTTTTGACTACAAGCCCTAGACAAAAATAATGATTTTTAAAGGAAGAAAGTAACTGCTAGCAACCCCTGGTTAAACCCAGTGAAGAGGGTTATGATTATAGCTCCAACATTTCTCTTGAACCTTGAAACATAGGCACAACGGAGTTTTCACCCGTTGGATTACAATGAAAAGACAAAAACCCTAAAGATAGTTGAGGATTTTAAAAGAAGCTGCATTTCCATTGGAATGCAAGTGTCAAATCTCTTAATAGCATGGTAAAGATGCTTGGCAATTGTTACCCATTTTTAAAGGTCGACCATGTCTAAACTATACAAGATGGGTGCTCCTTTGAAAGTCTTAAAAAAAAGAATACATTATATTGTTTAGATCAAAGAATAGACATCACAATGTAAAGGTATATCATGTTTTAGCACTTCATGCATAGCATAATGTCTAACAATGGGAATGGAATTGTGTTGCTAGGATTAACTGTGAAATAACTAAAATAATTATTTTAAGTTTACTAACATAATGTAAAGGTAGGTGAGCAAAGGCAAACTCATGGTCTTAAGTTAGATTACACTTTTTTACAAGCCTTAAAGGTATGAAGCAAGCAAGATATAGGACAACGATTGAGATTAGTCTTATGACACACTTGAGATTGAGATAAGTCTTATGTATAGACTTAGGATAGGTGCCCACCTATATTCTAAGGCCATTCTGTTCCAATCAACAACTTACATATAACACAAGTTTAAGTGTGTGGAGTTGGTTGAATCATTCAAAAAGCTAAATAGAGAAGTAACGAGCTACCATGTTGGCAACTAGTAGAAGTTGAAGTAAATAAAGCTAGTGAAATCCATCAAGAAGTGTAATATGTATATACATAACACCACTTATACTCCCACTACTCAACATAGCTTATCCTAATTTATTGCCATTCTAAACCAATGGTTGAAAATGAGTCTAGATTGAAAACTAGAAACCTATTTTATTCCCATACTAAACCACTCTATGTGCATAGGTACTTGGACCAATCTAATCCCATGTTTGGATGCAAAATAGTTTTAATTTTAGGATCAATTAATTATTTTGTAGTTGCTTTATATAGCCACAGATTGACATATTTGTATGAGAAAAGAAATGATTGAACATATACTAAAAATTGGGTTATACATTTTTTAATTGGGAAAAGCATTCCATGCTTGATGGGTTTGCAAAATGAAAAAAAGGTTGATGGGTCTTCAAAATGAAATAGTTGTTGACTTGCAAGGTTTTTTGAATGCTAGAGTTTATCATTGATTGGTTTAGATGGAAGTTGTCCTAAGTACACTTAGTAGCCTCCCTCTAATTTATTTTTCATGGTTAGAGTTGAGGAAAATTGTCTAAGCATTCTCCTTTAATAATTTGTTTAGAAGTATGGCCCATACTTAATAAAATTTCTTGGCTTGGTCTACATTCATATTGTGGGTGAAAAAAGGTTTCCTCTACGACTAGATCAAATCAAATTGTGTTGCATTTTGAGAGCACTGTGACTGTGACTAGATCAAATTATGTTGCATGTGGAGAAATTAATTGTAGTGGCAAAACTCATTTCATAGTTTGATTTTAATATCTTAATGAGATCATAATGTGACAACCTTTGGGCATTGTACTTAAAGTTGAGCTTTATATACAAGTAGATTTGCAAAACAATATAAAAATGGTGATTTCAAGAGAAGATGAGAAGCACTCATGACATATCAAAATGTGTAGATTTTGAGCAATGGAAAGTACAAGAGTGTGGAGCATAGGGCGGTTGTGAACAAGAGCAATGCACGCATAACTGTGGCGGTGTTCTGCAATCCGGCAGATGATACTATCATCTCACCTGCACTTGAGCTATTGGATGCAAAACACCCACCCCTCTATAGGCCTATGACCTTTGGTGAGTTCCTAGCTTCCTTTTTCAAGAAGGGGCTCGATGGTAAGGGCTACGTTGAATCCTTCAAGACTTGATATATTATATTGACCCATCTCTCTCTCTCTCTCTCTCTCTCTCTCTCTCTCTCTCTCTCTCTCTCTCTCTCTCTCTCTCACCTTTAGTCTAGCAATGAGGTTCAAATTTTATCATTTTTAACTCTCGTCAAGGCACCCATGCCCAAAACACATCTATTAATAAAAAAACATATTGTATTAGTTGTTAGGAATATGGAATTATGCTTTTAATCTTAACATCATATTTAGATCTTGAGATTTTGAGAAAATAGAATCCCTCGTGTAAATATGCACCTCTATGCACATGCTTGCACGGGTCCATGCACACAACATGAACACACATACTTTTGCACATGCACAATTTTGTTGCTATGAGAAAGTTGGCGATGAGGGAGAAAAATATGGAGAGAGAGAGAGAGAGAGAGAGCAATGAAGTTTGCATCCTTCTTTGAAAAAAAAAATCTTGCCTTCTTTTGATTAAGGAGACCTTGAAAATCAACCCTATAAAAAATGCATGTAAGGTCGAAAACGTCTCCTCTCCATTTTTCCATTCCTCTTACTTAATTATGGTATTTTGTTTTTTTGGTAGTGCCTTGGCAGACGTACCTATTTAGAATCATGTAAGGATTATGTGGTGGTCAAAAGTATTATCAAATTTCTTATTATATAGTAAGGGGGAGAGAGAGAGAGAGAGAGAGAGAGAGAGAGAATATATTGACATCTTTGAAACAAAAAAGTGTCGTGTTATTGAAAAAAGACTAGATACGATGAAAGCTAAGGGATAGACCACTAAAGAGAGACACCCATGTCCAAGTTTGGTGTCTAGAACGAGAAAAGAAATACACCATAGTGTTGCTACATGTAAATATCCAAATGCAAAGGACAAAGAGGGGAGGTTCTTGAACATTATCCATCCAATCATGTATCCATTTGAGAGATGAGACTTGTGTATGTTATCTATGGAACCATCTCCATAGGTCGAATGAGAATAGACAAGTTGATTTACGATGTCAATGGCTCAGAGGTTGGTGAGGGTTGGTGTCATTCAAGAAGACAATAAGTAATGGAACATTGTTGGTGCTCAACTTGATCAATTTGTGGGGTCCCTCCCTCCTCTGTAGTCTCCAAAGAGTGCTCGTCACCTGATAATAACAAATTTGTCTCCTCAAGTCAAACAATAGAGAGATGTTTATAGTGTAAATGTGAGAGTCCACCCAAGGTTGCATCATGCTCTCTATCTCTACTACATCTCACCCCTTACTTTCCCTAGCTTGGATCATGAGAAAAAAAGTCCATGATCTTCCTTGGATAGGCTCTTATGAGTTGATCTCTATTGCTAGGTCTCAAGGAGGAAAATTGCCATGTTTCATGGACAAGAAATCTTTAAGTGGGACAAAAACGCTTTAAACAAGAAATCTTTAAGTGGGACAAAAACGCTCCTAAAGATACAGGGGTCCCATCATTGGATCTCATGCCACTAGCTTATCATACTAAGGAAATGTAAAAGTTCTTGACAAGCCACATTATCATCAATTTGGTGGTGAAGCAATTTGTAGCTCTACATGGCCCCAACAGTTGCTTGATGTTTAGATCCCACTTTAGGCACATATGTGTGTCCAACTTTGCATGCCTTTTGCTTCTTAGTGTTCGCTTTTTTCACCTAGGCTTAATGTTTGAAGCGAGGAGCTTTGCCCAAATCATGCTTCTCCTACTAGTAACCTTTAATAATTTCTAGACTAGTTGTCATGTAGGTGAAATAGTCACATAGGTTCTAGAGCCTTCAATTGAATGCGCTCACATAGGAAATGAAAGAAATTATTCACTTTTGAATCTTTTTTTTGGTGATGACAAGATATTTGAATGCAAATTTCTCCTTTGCCTCCTTGCATATCAATAAAGTGTAGATTTGTCATTCATATGGAGTGTCCATTTCTCTTCCTATGTCAATATGTAGCCAATGAGAAGATACTCAAAATTCACCAATTGGGATTCTAATTGCATGTGGAAGAGGATCTAATCGTAGTCTGATCGCTTAGTAAAGCCCTCCTAAGAGATTTGCATATAGTGATCCCTAAAGAGTGAGTATTATCGAAAGCTCATGAGGTGCTAACAAGTGTTGGCACTTACAAAATGTGGTATTATAGGCCATAGCGAATAGGCCACTAGATAAGTAGACAAGAAGAAAGAACCAAACAAGAGTGTATGCTTCTTATCCAATGATATCTTTGCAATGAACTTTGCTTCTTGCAAATTCAATGATTTTGTAATCTATAAAAAAACACACTTTTCATTAATTTTAGTTGGTCTTCTTGTTAAAAAGAAAGAGACACTTAATTTAAAACTAGAATACTTAATTTGATTTGGGCATTATTCGAAGCATGAAATTAACAAAAAATATCCTAGAAAACACCTAAATTGTGGCATTTTTTAAAACAATAAATGCAAGGAACATCGAGAGCATGCTAAGTCTTCCAAATGATGTGGTCTAGAAGTCCTTTTTGCAAGATTAAGCACCTTACAAGATTAATTTATTTTTCGTGTTAAAGAATACCTTAAGGCCATTGCTTTTTTTCTCAAAATGGGATGTAAACAATGTTTATCATTATGATAATGATGCACATTAATTCATCAATCATCTACATATGATGTTAATATCAAAGATTTAAAACCTTAAAGGATTAATTTATTTTTCATGTTAAGGATTTCCTTGATGCCATTGGTGCTTTTCTCAAAGTAGGATGGCAAAAATGTTTTATTATTATGCTAATTATGCATGTAAATTCATCAATCTGCATATGATATTGATTAACAATGAGTAATATGTTTAGATGTTAGTACACTTGTCTGTATGGTTGGCAAGATATTTACCACTAGACATATAACATCAATGTTGATAATATTAAATATATTGGTACTACTTGGTGTATTACCGATGCTATCTTTAACGAATATTTTGTCTATCCTTGGCTTGATAGATAGTGTGGCAGCATTTCCACACATCCTTCCCTTATAGTACGTGTCACTCCATTTTTTGATATTGTAAGAGGCAATATAAAGGAAGAGTCTTATTGTAAATCTTCTTGAGTACATTGTTGTTTGAGGAGTTTAGGTAAAATACCATTTACGAACGTGCATTGCAAAATTTTCATATTTGTCATGATCCCCTCTCATTCCTTTCTTGCATTTTTTTCTAAAAAATAGTCTTTTCAATTATAATGGATTTGTTTAAATGGGTTGTAAATGGTTATACAATCTGGAAACTCCTAGATCCAGAAACAAGGCATATCATACTTATTTCTACTATGAACTTTATCCACCGACCCTCATGAAACAATGTATGCACTAAATTATAATAAAAGAAGGTCATCATTAAGAGATCTCAACAACAAAAGCGGAACAAAAGAGGGTGAGAGAGAGGGAAAGCCACACAAGTTTTGGTGGGTGTAGAATACCCTAATCTTCTATGTCATCCATATATATATGTGTTTGAGTATTGTACATAATTAGGGTTAAGGCATAGTAGTCTTTAACCCCCACAACCTCCCACTTAAAGGCCAATGTGTCTTTAAGGAAGAACAACCAGTGGACATACTATCCAATGCCCATCAATACATGACAATACTCAAACCATTGACTAGGAAGACTCTTCGTCAGCATATCTACAAGAATATCATCTGTATGAACCTTGATAAGCTCTATGTGCTTGTCCTCAAGTACATCCCTGATGAAATGATACGTTACCTCAATGTGTTTGGTATTTGCATGAAAGATAAGATTTCGTGCTAGTTGAATAGCACTCATGGAATCACTATGCAATATTGGTACACTTGTATGAATCCTGAAATCTCCCACTAGCTGATCAAGCCATATAGCCTCCTTGCAACCCTCTGTGGGGCTACAACATAATCGGCCTCTGTGGTGGACAAAGCAAAGCACTTCTATGCGTGAGACATCCATGACACTGCACCACATGCAAAGGTGAACACATAACTAGAAGTGGATCTCTTGTATCTACATGCCCCGCATAGTCTGAATCTGCATACCCAAGCACATGCATCTCTCCTCTACTAAAGCAGATGCACATCTCCTTGGTACCTGATGCATTTGATTACCTCCCAATGCCTCTTTCCTAGATTAGCCATATATCGGCTAACAAATCCCATTGCAAATGCTTCATATTTTCACCCCAATTTGCATTTTTTTTCTTATCCTTTTTCTCTCTTTTTCAGCTTGTAGCAATCATTTTTCATGTGGCCATTCTTGCCACAGTGGTAACAATTGATGTTTCGTGCCCTAGATTTGCTACAAGACTTTCCATTTTATTGGGGCTTTCCCCTGAATTGTGATCTGCCCCTTTGCACATTTAAGGCTGCATCCTTCTTGTTTCCATCCATAGAATTTTGCCTAATCTCCTCGGCCAAAATAAGCTACCTACAACATCATCAAACCATAATATTCCACTAGGTGCAAAGTTACTGACAGCTATACAAAAGGTATCCCATGAGGGTGGCAATGAACATAAGAGAAAAATATTGCCTTAATCCCTGCATCAAATTTTATCTTCTGAGCTTGAAGCTGGTTGAAAATAATATTGAATTCATTCAAGTGAGAAGCAATGAAGACCCATTCCTTCATCTGCAGCTCAAACAACCTCTTCACAAGGTAAACTTTATTAGAGGTAGTTTCCTTCTCATTAGTGGCACACAATTTCTTTCGTAAATCCTCCGTAGTCTATTAATTTACTATTGTGAAATAAATTGACTCTACAAGATAAAGTCTAACAATAGAATTTGCTAATGCATCCAACTCATTCCAATATATGTACGCTTAGCTTCAATCCCTGCCAAGTATTTAATTTGCTTCTTTTTTGAATATGCACATCCCTTATCTGTTCTTTCCACAAAGAAAATTTTGTCCCATCAATCTTTTTAATGTTGAAAAACTCCTTTTTAGACATGGAAGAGGATGCCATGATGCAAATAAAGCAAAATACCAAATGCTAGTGCTTATAAGCAAGAATCACACCAAATACCAAGTGCACCCAAATATGTCTGCCTTAATGGAGGATAGTGTCACAAAAAAACTCAAAGGCTCAAAGCATCAAAATGCAACTGACTCATGTGCATATACTATGTATCTGTATGAGCAAATTTGGCCCAAAAGAAAAGGTCAACCTGTAGTGAGAAAACAATGGCAAACCCAATGCCAATAAGGGCCAAATGCCTCAAGCATAAACACTATCCATGGGCATAATCATCAATAAAGTCTCATCCAAGAGAGCATAGCATAACCAGTGCATCCACTGCAATATGTCACGGCTGCCCGTCAACATAAAAATAGCATATGTGTGCTAAACATCCATCAATAGAGCATTCCACAAGGCAATTTGGTCCTATCAGTGCATCTAACAAGGATCACAATTCATCCAAATGGCCAATAAAGCATCCACTATAACTGAATGCAAACTATAAATGAGTGCACATGGCTCAAACTACAACCAGAGTGATATGCATAAGGTATGTGGACCACAAATCACTATCCCACAGTAATGACCACTACTAAAAATAAGGCTTAAGATGCCTCAAAATATGGGCGTCACTACATAATCGGACTAAGCAAGACAATCTACAAATATATCTCTTCTACTAGAACTCCAAAATCCCAACCAATGAATAGGAAACGGGGAGTCAACCCTTGCAATTGACCTGTGATGAAAAAATCAAAGGTTTGAGCCTTTGAATGGATTTTTGACAAAGAAACAGACAATTCAACATCTTAGAGAGATGGAACTTCTCCAAATATCCATGGAATTGTTCAAGAGCTAATAGGTAGGGGTTTTTGGGCCTCCAAAATGCAATGGAACAAACATGCAGGGGTTTTTCAGCCTCTGGAATGCAATGGAATAGACAATTTTAAAAATCGTGATCCCAATCACCAGGTCGAACACACAGATTAGAAAACGTTGTTGCAAATTGATCTATTTGTAAACTCCATTGGAGTGTGAATGATGAGCACCATAGAAGTTTTAGGACCTCCTAAGTCCACCGGAACTGACAAATCTGTGAATGGTTGCTTCAAACTTGAGTTCCAACACATTGGCAAAAAAGCATTAAAACAAAGACTGCATTAGAAATCCAATGAAATGATCCCAAATTCAATAATGAAGAGTTTTTCAAACTCTTGAAGGGTAATGGACACCAAAATCAGGCAATGGTTGCCTCTATAGGTCATTCCAGACTCTTAGTCATCGAAAGGGTCATCAAAAAATGTATTTTCTCCTCCAAAACCACTCAGAGAACTTTCCAAAGGTTTCTGCAAGGTGTCACTCAAGTGGCTCTCGGATTGTTGCGATGTGTTTTCACAACATAAAGAGGGAAAGGGGAGAAGGGAGAAGAGAGTGAGAAGGGGAGATGGAGGATAGAGGGAGAGGGAGAGGGAGAGGGAGAGGGGAAGGGAACAATGAAGGCAGATGGAGTGGCAAACACAAAGGCATTACAAGGGAAACAAGACAACACCCAAAGACACTCTTGGAAGAGAAGAGGGATCTTGTATTCGAAACTTGTGCATACAACAACAATGAAGACCAAAGTGAACCATTTTGCCTTTTATACAAGTCACATTTTGAAGGGAAGGGCAACCCTTTTCCTTATACCACTCTCTCTTGTCTCTCTTTTGTTACAATTACTTGGGGCCATATGCCGCCAAGGCATTCTCTCAACCTCCTCTCGTCTTCAAATGGCTCTTGTGTTATCCATATATGGGATCCAAATGGTTCTTGTGTTATCCTTGCTAATTTGGATGATCTCGGTGCTTACCTTTATCTTAAGCCCTTTGAGGCTCAAAACCCATAGGACTAGGTCGATGTTCAGCCAATAGCTCAAACCCCATTGGTCTAGCTTGATGTTGAGCCATTTACAGCTCAAAACCCATATGGACAAGTCCGTCACCGTGCTCCATGGCTGTAGGTGTTAACATTTACCCCTTCTTGTTGTTTGCTGAGCCATCCTCACATCAGCCATGCTAGAGTAGGTGGGTGGAGAGGACTCTCTAGAGGACTGCATAGTGGTGCAATTGGCAGGGGGTGATCCTCATGAAGTACGAGCGAAACTTCCAAAAGTGGGTGTCATGCATGTCCTCGAAGATGCGAATGTGATGGTCATGGAGGTTGTGGACTCGAAGGTAGAAGCGGAGGTCTTGAAACTGAGAGGGGCCGTTGTTGAGGTTGAAGACAATTTGGTTGTTGAGATTATGGAACTTCTTGTCAATGGGCCGATTGTGGGCAGGGAGATCACGGAGGAGCAAGGGGATGAGGCGGTTGAAGTGGATCACTGTAACCATCATGGGGTATGGAACAACAGAGCCATAGGTGTCGTTGAATGACTAGCTGTGGAAGCAAAATCCCTATTGAGTCATTTCCTCGAAAAATTTGTACTTCGGGATGTTGTAAAGAATATTTGGGTCCTTTTTTTGGAGATCGTGGAAGTGTACCCAAATCCATCATTCCATGGGCACATAAAGGGGATGGATCCGCCGGTCGATGTGCCAATGGTAAGGGGAAGGGGATGGATCCGCCGGTCAATGTGCCCAAATCCATCATTCCATTGGCACATCCTCTCCACATCCTTCTTCAAAAAGGGGATGTGCCAATGGGGTTGAAGGCCGGCATTTGAGTTGGTGAGGAGACTCTGAGGAGAACAGGTGTGTCAGGGGCTAGGTGGTAGTAGCTACCATGTGTGCACTTTAGATGGGTTCGCCGCGCCAATTGTTGAAGGACTGGGTAATGAGCTAAATGAGAGGTGAACTTCCATGATTTTGTGGAGATGGAGGCGAGAGCCTTTGACCTGAGCCTTCCAATTATTCATGAGGGCATTGTTAGGCATTAGGGAAAAAGGGAACTCATTTTGGGGCCCTGTAAGAAATTCACTATTTTTTGATTTATTTCTCTCCTAAAAGACCTCAAAAATAGTAAAATACAAAAATGTGGCTCAAAACTGTCAGTAAGGACTATAGAACTGTCAATTCAAAAAGGAAGAAGATAATCTTTTGTCTGACTAACACGATTTTGCATTAAAGATCTCCTTAGATTTTTTTTTGTTTACCAAAGATTCCACATCTCTTTTGCCGACGTGTACAGGCCTTTCATAAAGAATCCATCACTGAACTTGGTGATTGCAAGTTTTCAAAATATTCACATGGATACCACCACACTTCCACGATTCATGTTACAAAACGACTATGAGATTGAAAAACAAACTTCGCAACCTCAGAAGCACAAAAAATGGCCGATACTAGTGAGGCACTATCTCAGAAGAAGCGATTACACCATCTTCACATCGACTTAGAACAACAATATGCTCCAGCACAAAAAAGACGAAAGGATACGGTGCTGAATGCTCAACAGCGGGAAAATATGAGAAGAGAAGGGCTTCAACATATTGACTTATGGTGCGATGGAAGCATATATCCAAAATGTCAAGTAAAAAACTCTACACCTCCATTTGTCAATCCCACCACATTACTGAGGTTTGCCGGCGATGGACAAAATGGACTTCTTGATTATATTTCAGCGCAGTCTACATCTGCAGAAACGTATAAAATGATGTACCAACAAGAAAAGGGGGCCAAGATGCAGGAGATAGCCATTCGTGCAAAATTGGAGCAGCAGTTGCAGAATGAAATTGAGGAGCATTCAAAGAGTAAAAAAGAGTTGACAAGAGCAAGAAAGAAGAGAACCGTGCTTGGAGACAGACTACGTAGCAGGAAGATTAAAAACATTGCAAATTTGAAGGCTGGGACTGGTGGATGCAAGCGACGAATTCAGGAAGCAAGGTTAGATTGAAAATTATCATTTTATATATTCGAAAAGGCTCTCAAATGACTATATCTATTTCATCGATTATCGCAAAACAAGAATGGAGGTGCTGAATGATATAGGCATATTGTGTTGTTACTACAGGAAATTATTGGAGCCTGCAAAAGAAAATATGGACCCGAACCTTCTTCCTGTTAAACAAATGAAAGGATTGCTTTCTTGCGGTGTAGCAAAAGGTTTGATTGAGGAAAAACAATACAAAACAGTCAAACGCAATGTTGTAGAGGACTTTGTATCCAATAATCAAGTTGATGGCACTATAATCCAAGAGGCTCTTGATGTTAGTGGAGTTAGCAGGAAGGGATATATTTCGATTTTCCATGCGATATCCTCAACTTTGAAAGATCAAAGGATTAAACGAGTTTTACTGCCAAATCCAGCAACTGTGTAGAGGATAAGAGGTCATTTGAACGAAAGTATAGATGAATTTATTGGGCAATATATCCATATTGAAGAAATATTTCATGGTGGTAAAGGAACCACTGTGTATGATCCTTGGAACAACATATTTGTAGATCTACAACAACTTCAAAGAAGAATGGTCGAGTTTTATGGAATAACATTTGAGGAGTGCAAAGGCATTTTGAAATTTGTTATCAAACTAGATGAGTGTGAGGTTGTAAAGGAAAAGAAAATGGAAAGAGTTACTATAACATTGATGAATGGAGCAATTGATACATCATTGACTGAAGCGAGTTCGAAGTATTTTAGTGTGCAGTCATAGAAACACATATGGTGGTTAGGCTCATTCCAGGTATGATCATTTTTTGTTTTATACTTGATTTTGGTCATTGTTTTCAAATCTGTTATAGTAAGACTTTTGTTTTCTATAATCTAGCAGGTGAAGACAGAAGACCATGAAACACTAGATTGGGTGTTTCACCACACAAAAATACCAAGAATAATCAAAAGACAAGTGCAAGGCGAGAATCTCCATGTTGCAGGAAAAGGTGATTTTCAAGTAGAGTGGCACATGGCTGGGGATCTTAAAACACTTAAGTGCATGTATAACATTAGTAAAGGAGGCAACTCAAAGTCTCCTTGTCTTTACTGCAAAGAATCAACTCAAGTAATGGATTCAAAATGGTGGAAGAGAGCACCTAATAGAAATAAAGTTGACCCTGACTTCAAGGCCATTCTGGACATTCCACTATGTAATGTTCACATCTGCACATTGCATGGTCTATGTCGAATTATTGAGAAATTGGTATTTTTATATATTGGATTTGCTTGGAAATTCCGTCCCGAAAAAAATAGAAAGGATGCTCTTCAAGCATTGGAAAAAGTGTTATCCGATATAGGTCTGCATGGAGGAGATGTTCAAATCACAAAGGATTTTGAAAGGTCTACCAATGGCAAGGAGGTACCAATCAAGCCCTCTATTGGTGGTGTTAAGGCAAGAAGACTCTTGTCTTAACCCAAACACAGTAAGCAAGTAAGGCAAGGTAGAACAGTTTCAAAGATTAATTATGGATTGTGGAAGCAAGTCCATAATGCTGTGAAAGATCATGAGGCAGATGGGGAAGCACGAAATAGGAAGGCAGAGGTGTGGAGGTCTCTTGATCATCTCTTCATGTTCTGTGACAAAGTAACATGGACAAAGAGTGATTATAAGAACTTTGAGGAGGCAATTAAACATTTTGGGAAGTCCATGAAAGACGCGTGGACAGCCTGCAATATAACTCACTACATGGTAAGGTTCTGTCTTTTTCTTTTACTTAAGTGTGATCCTCTTTTTTTAATTACTTACTATGCATTCTTATGTCTTACAGCATATCATCTACAACCACCTTCCCTATTTTGTCAAAAAGTATGGATGCCCAGCAATTTGGTCTACCCAAGGCATGGAGAAGTCTCACTACATGGCACGTAATGCATTTTTCAGACACACACAACACTATGGAGGGAGTCAGAAGGCAAATAGTCTGAAGGAAGTCTTCCGATGGTTTTACCGAGGTATACTACAGAGGCTGCATGCTAAAAGAAAAGTTGCTAGCTCCAAAATCAAGCTTGCTTTTCTTCTAGCCCAAAAGCGAAGACGAAGACAAACTCTAGACAATTCAATGGCAACAGAGAGACATAGACAATGGAGGGAATCGAAGATATGCAGAAACCATAAATGGACAAGTAAACATGAATAGGACTCATTTGTAACTTATTGGTGTTATGTCCACATGTTTTCAAACTCAATCAAAAGAATTTTTTTTTGTGGAACAAGTGACTCTTGGTGTTATGCATCAAAAGTATTTCTTTTGTGAAACATATGATCTAAACGTAATACAATTTGTTCACAATTTTAATATATTGTTTGTTTAATATTTAACAACACCACTCTATCTAAATGTACAAATCATTTCATCTTCAACTTATTGTTCATTTATACAAGATCATACTAGATATCAAAGACTTTGTACAAATCAGTTCAACTTTAATATAATGTTTGTGCTATATTTGATGACTAAATCCTATTTCTCCCAGGGCCTGCTGATTGGAACTCTCTTTTTGATCTTGATTGGAGTCTTTTTCTTCTTTATTGGCTTGATGTTGACTGTTTGTTTATCAATGCTTGCCTCTGTTGCTTGTCTGGGAGGGGTATCCTTTTCTTCAACTGTCTCCACCTATTCTTCTTCTTGGATTGTGTGGCCTGATGCAATCATGGGTGGCTCTCGAAACATTATGAGCTTGTGTTTTCCATAGCCCTCCAGACATTTGGACTCCTTAACACCACATGCTAATGCATAAGAAGTGTAAGACAAAAAGTAAGCGGCCCTAAAGGCCTGCTTATTCACATAATCTCCAAATATATCTATGGTAGACAACCTCTCTATCAAAATGATCTTTTCCTTTTGCCATGAAAGATCATGTCCACCTAAAGCCCTGGACAAACATTTTAAGAAGTAAACAATGGCTTCTCCATTGTTGATCAACTGCCTATGGTAAATCAAGATCTTAGCACTACCTAGATCATGAATATAATGAGCTAGGCTTGACATTTTGCGAAACCCAACCGGCCTGCTTCCACTTGATCTCTAGAGGAATGTGTCATCCTCAATTTGTAGCTGCCACATATCAAAAGATTGGAGTGAGACAATACACAACCTACAAAAACAAAGTTAAGTAGAAGACAAGGTATTTGATTTGAAGTACCTTCTCATTTTCATCAGCAACAAGCAGTTCATCTTTCCAAAGATTTATTCCTCTCCCCTCTTGTCCAGCCTCTTCTTTAGGCTTTTCAGTGTATAGTGCTGAGAGATTCATAGCTTCCTGTGTGAGCTGGAAGGCAGCTTCATCTGGCTCTTGGAACTTTTCAGCCTCTTTGAAACAAAATGTAAGGGCCTCTGCAGGATCAAAAATTGTTTCCAAAGCCAGTAGTGAATGGTCATCCTCTATGCCAACCTCCTTGTCAAGCCTTGAAGCCTGGGCAATAAGGGAAATAGCATAGTCCTCCCTCAAATTGAACATACACTCTATATCATGGAGGAAAACATAATCTTTTCCACCAATCAAGACACCTGGAAGCATGGGCACTGCATAGTTGCTGCTCTGAACATCAAAATCTTCAACTGGCTCTGCTCCCCTCAGAGTTTTTGTCCTCAGTTGAACAAGGTCAAGAGCAGCCACTTGCAGCCCCTCATCTTGAAGGTTGATATCTTCTTCTTGCTCTGCCATTTCTGTTACCGAAAGAAACATCCTCTTTTTTATCTGCTTCAGATGTGTCTTCTTCTTTAGTCTCCTGCCCTTGTTCATCGAAAGACTCCTGACTGAAGACAATGTACATAAGGAATGCCATGGTTTCCTCAAGCATTCTACACTTTCTGGTGTGCAAGTTACAGTTGAATTTATATTGATCAGGCAGGCTGTCAAATCTTCTGTTCACATGGTACCTCAACCTGTCAATGGAGACAATATGATTTATATGCACAAAAACCTTTTCTCCTTCCACAATTCTTCCTGCCTCTGTTAGTTCTTTGAAGGTATCCCAATAGTCTGAAAGAAAATCTATGTGATGCTCCAGTACAGAGCTCATTGTGAACTCCATGTTGAAAATACTGTGGTATATATGGAAGTTACTTTGAGCCTTGCATTTGTGAAGAAACTCAAATAGGAGCAAATCTGGAGACTTGTCCTCTTCTGGTTCCTTTTGTTTTGTGATGGAAGAATCAACATTCTGCTCCAATCTCTTCTTTTTGCCTGTTCAAAAATTTATATACTTTGAATTCTATATGTTGACATATGCAATCAGTGAATGCATAGGATATCACCAGATAATTCCTTCATGAGCTCTCATGACTCACCTGGTGATTGTTGTGGTCTAATAATAGCAGCAGAAAAGTCCAGCTTCCTCTTGAAAGGTGGGGCCTGGGAGTCAACTGTTCCAAAGCAAAAACATTTCTCATCATCAAGGAAGAATTCCACAGGGCTAAAGATAGCAAAACAATGAGGTAGAAGTGAGAACCAAATCAGACACAGGAATTTGCAGCAAAACGCGATGGGGGACCATTTGGAAAATATAAAGCACTCTCCTCGCATTTTGTTGCAAATTCTCCAGTTCTGTTCATATACATGTCAAATCAAACACTAGGTTCATCTCATTGATTTGCAAGAGAAATGCAAGAGAAATGCTAGAGTTGAGTGAAGCTTTTCATGAGGAATGTGTCAACAACAGGAATTTGCAGCAAAATGCGATATGGGCTATTTAGAGATGTATAAACCACTCTCCTCGCATTTTGTTGCAAATTTCTAGGTTCTATTCACATCCATCTCCAATCAGTTTCCTGGGTGATTTACCACATTCTTGGACAGTATCAATTGAAAATGTAACAAGAAGGGTGGAGCTGAGTGAAGACATTTGGACATCAAAAATCCAATGGATGGAAGAAATATATGTCAAAAAACATTGAAAACAATCTAGAATTCTGACCTTTTTTTTCCTTTTCCATGCTGTTGGAGTTGCACTGGTGAATCTCCTGCTCTTTCACTAGCTTGAACTCTGCACTCTAGGTAACTTGGAGATCTGGCAGTGGTAGTAGTCTTCAGGCAGGTTGCAGTCTGGATGGAGTATGCTGGGTAGGAAAGGATCAGAGAGAGAAGGAAATGGAAGATGCGAGGGTCATGGCAGGGATGAAAGATTGGGAGGCAGGGGAGGGAAGAGTGGTTGTGGAATTGATTATGAAATCATGAATGGCATAAGTTACAAGGCATAAAGTGTACCTTTCACATGTGCCAAATTTCAAACTCTAAGAGATGTGGGTCCCATCCACACGTGTGAAAAACGACTACATTCCACACGTGTGGGATTTAGAAGATGCATTATTTGTATTTTGCACTTATTTGTGGTATCTTGTTTCAGACCTCTTGCCCTCCAGTCTCTGCTCTCTTGCCTCCCTACCTCCATACTCTGCAACATCAGCATCCTGACCAGTAGCACAGGTTCATCCCCAGCACAGGGTACTCATCAGCAGCACAGCACATCCACAGATAGATTTCAGTTCAGTAACAATGGATTCTTCCCTCAGTCTTTGCAATCTTCTTGCCTACCATAGAAACAATCCATCCTGCATGGAAATGCATAAACTCAGTCCATATTTTATTTAGTTGTCAAGATAGAGAAATCACTTTATGAAAGCAGATCTTCAAATGTGATATTTGCATGTGAGGGTAAAACTGTACATATGGGTTCTTCCTTCAGTCTGTGCACACTTCTTGCCTTCCATAGACTCAATATATCCTGCATGGACATGCAAACACCTTCAAATGACTGAAGGCATATTCCAGCATGCTGCCTCATGAATTTGCAAGAAAACGTGAGGAGAAGGCCTTAGGAATTTCAAACAGCTGAAATTGCGTTTTGTTGCAAATATTGAAATGTTGCTTCATCCACCCTTGTCATTCTGGTTTTGTGACTTCCATAGCTATCCATGGCTGTACTCTTCTTGCATAAACTCCATTCATACTGTATTTAGTTGTAATGACAGAGAAATCACTGTAGGAATGCACCAGCATGTCATTTCAGGAATTTGCAGGAAAACGCGATTTGGACCTGTTAGGAATTTCAAACTCCTCGTATCGCGTTTTATTGCAAATTTTTCTATGTTGCTTCATCCACCCCTGTGATTGCCTTTTTTTTGTCAAAAGATGTTCTCCATGTCTGTAATCTCTTTCCATTGCTTTGTATGCAGTTTGTCAGAGTGATGGCAAGAACCAAGTCAACTGCAAGGAAAGCTGGCAAAGGGCCAGGGCTTGCAGCAACAGCAGCTGGGGCAGGTACCAAGAAATTTAGTGTGCCTCCAAAGGGAAGAGCTGCACATGGCAAGAAGGGTAAGCCAATGAGCCTGCTCAAGCAAAAGGCCAAGAGATTAAATCATGGTGCAGGTGTGCTAAGGGAGATCAGGAAGCAGTAGAAAGCTATAGGCTTTGCAATCCCCAAGGCACCTTTTCAAAGATTGGTGAGAGAAATATGTGATAGTTGGCACCTTGGGTTCAGGTGGAACAAAACTGCCATTCTTTCCTTACAGGAAATGGTAGAGGATTACTTGGAAAAATATTTTGAAGATGCAATGCTGGTAGCAACCCATGCTCACAGGGTGACTTTGATGGCCAAAGACTTCAACACTTTGTCCAGAGTGAGATGGAGGTATGACAAGCTTGTTCATCCTGTGGAATGGCAGGACATCAAGATGAGAGACATATTGTTAATTCCACCTACAAGGAAGTTGAAGGTAGATGAGGTTAAGGTTGTTGAAGTAACCCACTCAAAGAACACCAGAGGGAAGGCTACTTATGAGGAGTCACTGAAGCAACAAATAAAAGAAATAAAATCTGTTATAGATGTGGAGACTGGAAAGAGGGAGCTGCAGATACATAGAAGGTTGCAGGAGCTGGGCCCTAATATAGTTGTCCATATTGAGGATGAATTTTCAGTGAATGATTTTGACTTGACAAAACCATGCTTGGCAACATTGGCCTATAAGAATGAGTATTGCTCAGATACTATCATTCTTGCAATGCTCTAGGAAGTGTCTATTATTTTACATTTTTTGCAAAACAATCCTCCTTGTACCTCCTTTATACCCTACCCTAATTATTTTTTGGTCCTATGCAGCATGATGAGAAGCTGGCTTCACCCCTCTGTACAGCATACAGTCCATATTATTGATCTTGCCATTTCTTCTAAATTAAGAGATGCAAAGGAAACTCCCATCAGTATCTCCAGACACTACAACTTTGAAGTAATTGATGTTTTGCTACTTCCATACCATAACAGGTATGTGGGTGACTACTTCTTTTAAGATTGAGAACTCTTGTAGCCTTTGATTTCCTAATGCTTTTTTCCTTATGCAGTGACCACTGGAGTTTTGTTTCTATTGACATCCAGCAGAAGCAATGCTTTATATTCAACTCTCTTAAAAACACACATAGAGAGCTGAAATTGTAAGTGCTGTGTGTGCTTTTTGAACTTAAAACTTCATTATTTTGATATCATACTAACTAAATTATACATATTGCAGTTGTATTAGAAGGCTTTTAGATGCATTGGATCACTGTCCTCCCAATGTCTCTCTTTTGGATTCAATAGAGCCAATAAATCTAGAGGTAAAAAGTCGTTCCCTCTACTGATGTCTATTTCATGCTATGTCTTTGAACTTAATGAATAATTTTGTTTTGTTCAGATGTTAACAGTTTCTAACATATCTTTCCAACTGTACAGACACCACAACAAGATGATTCAAGTAGCTACGGATGGAGAGTGCTGATCAGTGCAAAATATCTACTTTCAAGCTATTTTGAGAAAGAACAGCTAGACCTTGTAAGAAAAAATAAGCTTGAAGATAATTCATAATGATACAAAGTGTTCTAAATTATCATATGCCATTGCAGATGAAAGAAGATAGCTTTAGCTCAAACTATGTATATAATTTTAGAGCTCATACAATTTGGAGGTTTTTGAGCTATGCCTCCCCCAAACTTATTGTACCAGCTACTGTGGAGTTGGGTGAGAGCTCTAAAGTACAAGAAGGTGTCATACACCTTGATGCCACAGATGAAGCACCTAATGCTGAGGAGGAGAAGCCACAGGAGCAAGCACCTAGTGCTGAGGAGAAGAAGCCATAGGAGCAAGGACCTGCTGCTGATGTTGTTGAGGAGAAGATGGAGCAGCAGTAAACAGATGCTCTTGGGGCAGTGGAGGAGACAATGGAGCAGCACCAACATATTGTACAGGATAGGATGGAGCAGCAGAAAAAAGATTCTCCAAAAAATGATGATAGGGAGATCTTGGACCATGTAGAGCAGCCTCTGGATCAAGCTGTACATAAATTAAGCTGGACTTAGACTAGACTGTAAGAACATATCAACTATTAGAATTTTGGACTTTCTAGTTATAATGGCCATTGAATTAAAGCATGCGAATTAGATGGTCCCTCATGCAAAGTCATTGTTATTATAATTTGATTCTGACTCAATGCTAATCTGAGCTTGTGAATTAGATGGTCCCTCATGCAAAGCCCTTAGAGGCAATTGCCTTGAAGAAAGGCAATATCAAAATAGGACATCAGTGAGTCATTTCATCAAACTGTAATAACAATAGTTCTTCGTCATAAGAATGAGAACTATTGTTATTACAGTCTGATGAGCCGACTCGATGCTAATCTAAGCTTGTGAACTAGATGATCCCCCATGGAAAGTCATTCTTATTACAGTTTGATTCTAACTTAATGCTGATGTGAGCCTGCGAATTAGATGGTCCCTCATGCACAATCACTGCTATTACAATCTCATTCCTACTCAATGCTAATGTGGACCTATGAATTAGATGGTCCCTCATGCACAGTCATTGTCACTAAACCAAGCATGGTGATTTTTTGGGATTAGTATACTATTTGGGACTTACATTTTTCCTTGTTTGGGATTACTTTGGGATTTACTGAAACAAACGCGGTGGTTGTTTGGGATTTACCAAAGGTAATATTTTGTGGAGGTTGCTATTAATCCTAAACCAAGGAAAATACATTTCCTTGTTAGTGCCTACCTCCTCTAGCCTTAAATATCATACAACTAACCTGTCATATTCATCAACGTAATGCGTGGGGAATCTGTCGGTACACAGGTCTTCAAAGATGGCAAAGATCTCACTGGATTACATCGTTGTTGAGCATGTCAAGATGGATTGATTTGACAAATTAGAATATGTGAACAATTATAGCTTGGATAGCAAACTAAGTTTTAAAACCCGACAGGTCTCGAGTGAAGGAACAATGAAGGAAGAAAGATAGAAAGCCACAATAACAATGATATTTTTTCTTCCGCTTGGTCCAGAGCTTGATGAAACCATTTGGCAAGGGGTCCCTCGGCAACCCAAGATTGTCGTAAATGAGATGGATCACTTGTCAGTGCCTATCTCCTCTAGCCTATACTATCATACAACTAACCTGTCATATTCATCAATGTAATGCATGGGGAATCTATCGGTACACGGGTCTTCAAAGATGGCAAAGATCTCACTGGATTACATCGTTGTTGAGCATGTCAAGATGGATTAATTTGATAGATTAGATTATGTGAACAATTATAGCTTGGATAGCAAACTAAGTTTAAAAACCCGATGGGTCTTGAGGGAAGGAACAAAGATGGAAAGCCACAACAACAATGATATGTTTTCTTCCATTTGTCTTGATCTTGATGAAGCCATTTGGCAAGGGGTCCCTCGGCAACCCAAGATTGTTGTAGATGAGATTGATCGCTTGTCAATTCCTACCTCCTCTAGCCTTAACTATCATACAACTAACCTATCATATTCATCAATGTAATGTGTGGGGAATCTATCGGTACACGGGTCTTCAAAGATGGCAAAGATATCACTAGATTACATCATTGTTGAGCATGCCAAGATGGATTGATTTGACATATTAGAATATGTGAACAATTATAGCTTGGATGGCAGGAGAGAAAACGAAGTTTAAAAACCCAATAGGTCTCGAGTGAAGAAACAAAGATGGAAAGCCACAATAGCAATGATATTTTTTCTTCCACTTGCCATTTGGAAAGGGGTTCCTTGGCAACCCAAGATTATCGTACATGAGATTGATCACTTGGAGGAGGAACATAGAGTTCCCAAGAGTCTCATTCACAAGATGGTCATATTGTAGGAGCAAGTGTGGGAAGAACTTCAATATTATAAGAACCCACAGTTTGCGAAGTATGTTGCTAAAGGCTCCCAGTGTGCGAATCGTTGAGCCCTTATCCTAGAATCCTTGCATAAATATATAAGTCCTTCAAAGGTCTCGGACTTGATCTCTTGAAATCTTGGATATATATTACTCGAGACTTTTTTAGGGGCTGATCACCCTACCAATACAATCGGCTTTTCAATAGAACTTGAGTTAAGTAGTAAATTGTCTTCTTTGAAAAAAAGAAGTAGTAAATTGTCTTTGTATTTTTCCATGCTTAGATACGATGGTAGTCTCTTTTTAAAAAGCTAAAGAGTAAAACTTGGTTGCATACTCCCTGGGTATATAACTTTAGGGCCTGACTATAAATTTGGCTTTTCTATATAACTTCAATTTTAAAGTAATAATTTGCCATTTATCCATCCTTGGATACCTCTTTTATTACTGCTTTACTCAGCTAGAATTCATAATTTGAAAATGTTGCATTTAGTTGGATTCAAAGGTTCTATTTTCTTATGACTACTTCATTCAGGTGAATTTATCATTTGAAAATGTTTCCCTGAGTTGGAATTTATAATTTGATGGACATTTTCCAATAATACAATATAGTTCTATAGCTTGCAATTCATTTAGGATTTGTGGTCACTAGCCTGGTGCTAAAATCTGATAATTGATAAAGACAAATAGCTTAAAGGGGATTGTTTAGTGCAAGATAAGTGGTCCCCAGCTGGTTGGTTGCACACTAGGATATTAATTGCCACTAGTGCGATGGTTTGCTTCTATTATTACAAGATGAATTGGTTGGTTGCACACTAGGATATTAACTGTCACCATCACGGTGGTTTGCTTCTATTATTGCAAGATGAATTGGTTGGTTACACACTAGCATATTACTACCACTAACGCGGTGGTTTCGTTCTATTATTACAAGATGAATGGCATGCAATTCATTCGTTTAGGATTTGTGGTCACTCGTGGATTTGTGGTCACAGCCCGATGGTTGAAAATTAACAATAGTTAAAGCGAACCAGCCTAAAGGGGACACCATAAACAAATGCATTTTCTAATATTTCACCAGCCTAGTAATTAAAATCTCACAATAGTTAAAGAGAACCAGCCTATTTGTGGGAGCTATTTTCCTTGTGTGCAACCAAGAAAAATGCAATTAGATCTCATGACGTGTGATTAGATGACTCAAAACAACCACGATGGTTGTTTGGGATATATTAAAACAAGTGTGGGGTTAATCTATCATTTAGGATTTACAAAAATAAGTGTGGTGATTATTTGGGACACATGATGAGGATCCAGGTGGCCTACAGACTGCACATTCATTGGGGAGACATGGGCATCAATCCCCATGCATCAATTCTTCAATACAACCAAATCTCAAGTCATTCTCAGATTGCTTGCACAAGTCAAAGCCTATGTGTGTTTGGCAAATTAGCAACAACAAACATTCCTGTCTTTGAGTTTCCTGACATACTAGGGCTTCCAATGCTCAAAGCTCCTATACCCAATTGAAATATCAGGATTCTGATCCATAAAGTTGAGATACAATCTGTCTATTAACCCAACATGTAGGCCCCATTTTTGCACTACTATGAGGAAAACAAAACAAAATACACTGTGCAAAAATGCAGTCTAATTAAACTAATCAACCTACAGGAAAACAAAACAATTTCAACCCCAGAGTTGGTTTAATATAGTCATATATAATAAGGTACTAGCAAAACAAAATAATTTCAACCATCGCATTGGTTTAGCAGTCACAATTTCTAGTACTGGGATGGTTTAGGACACGGTCACAATTTCAACCACCGAGCTGGTCACTATTTCAACTACCAGGCTGGTTTATCCTAACGGTCATAATTAAACAATAAGAAGTATATTGCTTTTCATTTTTGAATCTCAAAATTAGAAAATAACAATATATTGCTTTTCATTTCTATAGCAATATATTACTTTTCATTTCTTTATTTCTGTTCAACCACAATTTCAATCATCAACTGCCATTTGACTTCAAACAACACGGGCTAGCTTAGGACAATCACATAAGTCCAAGCCATCCCAGTCGAGAAATTAAGTGGTATATGACCCGAACAATAGGAAATTAAATTTAACTAATATAAGTACTAAGAAACACAGTAATTTCAACCATTGAGTTGGTCAACAACTAATGTCTGGTCAACCACACTGGTGTTTGAGCTGATTATATTACTGTTATGTTGCAAAATATGTTGCTGTTACTTTTTGTTCAACTCCACTAGTTTAGGACAATCACATAACTGGTGTTTGAGCTGAACCAACCATGGTTACATGATGTTCCAACAACCACTGGGCTAGTTTAGGACAATCATATTAATTCCATGTAGAAATACGATGCAGCGGAGAGATCGTTTGAAAATAATGATAGTATAATAACCAAAGAATAGACACAATAGAGCAGAATAAAAATTTTGTATCAGATACAACTCATGGTGATGTCCACCCATGCACTCTCTAGTAGAGCTTCAGTGGTAATCTAGACAGACTCTAGATGGATAAGGATTAGAGGTTGGCATTCAATGTTGAGGCTTGAGAAGTGGCCTCCTTATATAGCCCTTTGTAGTAGAGAAATTCCACCACATTGGTGGGTTGGGAGTGGCACATGCATATTGAATTAGCCCAGTGCGCAAGGGCAAATTCGCACGCGAATGATTGCAGGCATGCGACGGAGGGTAGACCATCATGAGCTGAGGGGTGTTGCCATTGGGGGCATTTCTGCCACACCCCCAAGATCGGCGGTGCTGCCCTCGAACCCCCCAGGAGTACGTTGATCCTTCTACCATCTCCTAACCATCAAACGGTCACCATGAGACCTCATCAAGTGTCAAAACTAGGATCCTACCAATGCTCACACCATGGCTTCTCCTCATAATGGGGGCCTTACAAAAGGGAACCATGGAACATTGGTGGTTACATATGAAAGGTGGGCATTGACATATACCAACAGTCTAAGACAGCAGCCTGGTTCTAGCGTTTGAGCTGAACCAGCCACGGTTGCATAATATTCCAACCACCGAGCTAGTTTAGGACAATCACATTAAGTACAAGCCAGCCTAGTAAACTATCCCAAAGCTCAATCACAAACAACCACCGGGTGGTTTATTCAACCACTCACCTGTGTTGTATCAAGAAATGAAACAAGTAAACTATCCCAAAGCTCAATCACAAACAACCACCAGGATGGTTTAGTCAACCATTGACCTACATTGTATCAAGCATGTGTATATGTGCTCATCAAACATCTTGCATCTCGTCCGCTTTCTACAGATGTCCTTGTTATTTGGAGAAACTATCGTATTTTTCTGCCAAAATGTCACCTGTATTGCAATGACTTCCGCACTTAGGCTTCCTCTCCTTTTCTTGCGTTCTGTTGAAGCCCATAGACTAGTCGGATTGGGATGATTGAGCATTGCTTCTATTTTGCATGCACCTCCTGAGTGTTGGTAGGGTTGTCCCTCTATGAACTTTAGGGTGAAGGCTAAAGCTTGTGAAGACTCGAGATTGGTATTCAGCTAAATGGCCTGATGTTGCTTCCTTGAATGCTACCACCAATTGTGACATCACAACTCATACTCTTTTCTCTAATGTCAATGATTGAATGCGTGCATCTGCAAAACTGCTTCTTACTATTGCTTTGTGAGGAGTCTTCTTTCTTCTCATTGTTTCTCCCTTTGCAAACGTTGCAAAAGTGTCTTTCATTGCCGTTTCGATACCGTGCCATTTCTTTTCTCGCCTGCAATTTGTTCCTTATACCTTGACCAAGATTTTTAACTTTCTTGTTTTGTAGCCTCTATCTGCTTCTCTTACAAGCCATGGCAAGCAGCATGTTTTCATGGTGACGATCATTGAAAGATGATAATGCCAAACCAAAACAGAGAGAAGTTAGCTTGTGAGGCAAGCAAAAAATAGAAGACAACTTACCCAAAAGAAGACAATGCCAAACCAAAGATGGCACAAGGTCACGTCGAGGTGCGTGTGGGTTGCAAAGTTAGGGTGTGTTGCAGGTACTTAATCTTCCAAGGTTTGATGGGCAAGAGTTGTGAAAAGTTAAAATTCGGGTGAGTAGCAAAATTTTCAGCCACCGTCGATTTTTTCCCCTCCGACAATACATGTCAGCATAATTGGATATCCCAAACAAGTGCAATGTGGCCTAAAATGCTTTAAAATAAAAATAGGCCAAAGGGCATGCTATCGAGTATGATGTTGTGTATTATGAAATGCAATGATCTTTGGCATGCTTATGAGCCATATAGCAAGCAAGTGCATGCAAAAAGAAACAATTCAAAATTGTAAATAGAGTTGGATTTATTTAAAGATCCTTGCACATGCACAAATTGCACATTTTTAACTTCTTCCATTTTAGGGTGAATCTAGATACCAATACAACAACTATCAATGTTTTAAGACCACCATGTAGTAGTCCCACTAGTTTGGATTCCAAATTTTTAATCCCTTTTGGTTTTCAACAAATTAAAACAAATGGGTGTGCATCACTTTAGCACAACATTGGAGGGCTATTAATCCATGCATAATGTTCTCATTTAGGTATGTCCTTGGTTTGAGGAGAAGCTCACATAGTGTACTTTTGAATGATTACTTGGTTGCATGTATGTACAAAACAAAAATTTGATGTTTTTGAATAAACTACTATATCCTATAGTCTTCAGGATGCATGCTTCACATGCAACATAGCATGTGTAATGCTTTCATAATCTTGTACCAAATCACGTTCAAGTTTGGAATGTGTACTAGAAAAAGTTTGCCGAATTCCGTTGAGCAATGCATAAGTTATGGGTCATGCAAGATACCTATATACAAAAAATTTCCTAAACATCACCAAAAATGGATACACCCAAGCTAAACAATGACCCTACTACCTTCGGAACCCCAGTGAGTTGATACTATGTATTCGGTGTCATCAAAAGTTTCTGGACCCAAGCGGACAGTTCAACTTGGTAGTAGCCCTAGGCTTCCAAGAGCATTGTCACAACCCAACTCTTGTGAGGCCGATGTGCATGGAGTGGTGAAATTGGCCTTTTTATTCGAGGAGATTAGCGGCGTCGAGCTCTTCTCTTGGATGGGATTGCTTGTGTTGGTGCAAGCCAAGAAGGGATCGGAGACCCTTCCTCTGCTTTGGTCTTCCAGGGCTATTAACTTTTGATGAATTGGTGCTATAAATAGAGAATGGCTTCGTGTACTTGTTGTTCATGCCATTTTTGGGTGGGGTAGTGGGTGTGGGAGGTAGGGGGGAAGAGTAGCTTGCAGCATGGCCTTGCTATCCCTAAGATTAAAACTTTGCACTACCTTTTCTTGAACTTCCTTTCTGAGGGTCAGAGCCAAGAGCGCTAGAGGCTATTGGGGCCCTGGGATTGCCTTCGTTTAAAATTTCCTTGCCTTTTGTGGGTGGTGGTACTGTGGGGGAGGTGGGATGAACTTCACATTTAAGCGAAATTACTGTAGTTCTCTCCGCATTTGTGAGAGTTGTTGTTCTAGCCCTCTAGTTGATTTAGTACTTCATGGTGTAGCACTAGGTCCTTCCCAATATCATCTGTTCGTCAAACAATTGCCTCTGTGGGGAGAACATAAAAATGAATCTCTACCTCGTGACGATGAACGACCATTAGTTTCAAGTCCACATACCCCAATGTCATTAAGAGTTGGCCATTGATTGCACAAACTGAAGCCACAATAAGGTTTAGGGGCACCTGCAACACTTCCCATACTTCGCGGGAGATGCAGTTATGATAAGCTCACACCTTGCAATTGGACATTCACCTAGATGGATCTATTGTTAGTTCATCACAGTCGGTCTTGGATGTTTGACTGTTTCTTTAAACATGGCCATTTGCTTACCTTGTCTGATTTTGGCAATATGTGCCATACGTGCCTTGGCTTCTTCGATGGCCTAGTGTTTCATCTGGGCTACCTTGGCCTTGAGCTCCTTTTCCCTATGGATGGTCTGGAGGGCCTGCAAGGTAAGGGGGCCATAGTATCTTTTCAATTTGCTCCTGTTAAGGTAGCCATCCATCTCCACTCCATCCAAGGTGCTATTTGGCATGCCCCTTGCATAGTAATCTCCATTATGCAGTAGGGACCCATGCCCCTCCATTTAAGTTTGTGTTTGGTGTTGCGGATGCTATGAAGAAGTGCAAGATCTCCTTCCTCAAGCTCCTTGTTTTTGAGGTTGCGGTCGAACCTTTTTTTGCACCGTGTCTTCTCCACTTGGAGGCAATAGGCTGCATGCAATCTTGTTTCATCTAGACATTTGAGATCGATTAAGAGCTCCACCAAGGAATTTTTGGTGAGCGTTTCCTTGACCAGATGCAAAGGCTAGGCACTACATATTTCATTTGCATAACTGCTTCCACCTCAAAGGCTAGGCTGAAGGGGGTGCAGTTTGTGGCCACTTTGTAAGACGTTTGGTAGGTCCACAATGCTCCCAGTCGGTACAACTTGCTTCAATGGTGCAAGTTATAATCTTGTAGCATGTCTTGTTCAAGCTCTCAGCTTGGCCGTTTGCCCTGGGTAGTATGGTGTCGACTTCCTATGTATGATCATGAATTCACTAGTCAGGATTGTTATAGTTTCATTGAGGAAATTAGTTCCTTGGCTACCTACCAATTCTAAGGGGCACCCAAACCGTGTGGTGACTTGTTCATATAAAATCTTAGATGTGGATTGGGCATCGCATTTTCTTGTGGCTCGCCCCTCCACCCATTTGGTAAAATAATATGTGGCCAAGATAATGTATCTGGCATCTATTCCTTTAGCTGTTGGGCTTATCGAGCCAATAGAATCTATGTTCCATTTCTCAAAGGGCTGATAGGGGCATCATGTTCTCTTTATGTGGGATTTGCACTCTTTGGTAGGTAATGCAGTGCTTGATAAACTCAACTCCATTTCTGAAGAGAGTTGGCCACCATAGGACTGCTTGCAACACTTTACATGATGTAACATCAACGATGGTGGCAAAGTGACTGCCTACTAGCTCGGAATGGGCTTCTTCAAGCACGTCGATATATTTGTGTTTGCACATGCACCTTTGCATGATGCCATCCTGGCGCATGCAGTATAGTTGGCCTACAATTAGATGATATGGTGCTACATCCTTAATGAGCTATGTCCCTCTTAAGAGCTTTGTCCAGAGGCAACCTTTTTGCCAGGTTGTGTCCTATTTTGGCTGCCCATTCCAGAAATATGTCAATGAGAAATAGGGGAGCATCTAGGAGGTCATCCTTGACTCTCCTGTTGGAGCTTCCTGTTGGCTCTTTCCCATGGCTTCTGTAGGAAGAGCAGGGTATTCTCAGTATGCAGGGTTTCAAGGCTTTTTGCCACCTACAGATATATCTCGGTTGTCATTTGTAGTATACGTGTAGCTTAGGACCTCGAGTCATATTCCGATGAGAGACATAGGCTTAAGTGTGGTAAGCAAACATAGTGCATGAATGTGTAAAAGGAACGTGCATCATCACGGTTGAGGTTATGAAGGCTTTTGCCTTCATTAGGGGTTGCAGGGTTTAGGAGGAGTTTAAGGGTTTGAAGGAGGTTCTGAGGTTTAGAAGGAGGTTCTAGGCTTAGAAGGAGGTTCCAAGGTTTAGAAAGAGGTTCCAAAGTTTAGAAGGAGGTTCCAGAGTTTAGAAGAGGTTCCAGGGTTAGAAGGAGGATCCCAAGTTCAGGGTAGAGTACATGGTGGAGAACTCGTCTCCCTTGTAGATCATGGAGGAGGAGGGAGGAGGAGAAGGGAAGAGGAGGAGGAGAAGGGAGGAGAGGGAGAGGATGGGTTTTGAAGGTTGGAGGAGAGGGGAGGAGGAGTTGCAAGGTTAGGACATGCCTTTGGACGTGGTGTACAAGGAAGCATGGACACTTGAGACAATTGCTTGGAATACCAAGGCAGAACTCAACACAATGCCCCAAAGAGTCTGGGCTTCATTCCATTATGGGGTATTTATACAAGTTGGAGAGCTTCTCTCTCTACATGTAGGAATTATAAGACATTCTCTCTCTACATGTAGAACTTGCATATAGAAGTTGCATGTAGGAGTTGCATGTTGCATGTAGGAGTTGCATGTAGAACTCGCATGTAGAACATCCATGTAGGACTTGCATGTAGAACTCGCATGTAGAACATGCATGTAGGAGTTGCATGTAGAACTCGCATGTAGAACATGCATGTAGGAGTTATGTAGAACTTGCATGTAGAACTCGCATGTAGAACATGCATGTAGGAGTTATGTAGAACTTGCATATAGAACTCGCATGTAGAACATGCATGTCGGAGTTGCATGTAGGACTCGCATGTAGGAGTTGCATGTAGGACTTGCATGTAGAACTCACATGTAGAACATGCATGTAGGAGTTGCATGTAGAACTCACATGTAGAACATGCATGTAGGACTTGCATATAGGACTCAAATATAGGAGTCGCATGTAGGAGTTGCATGTAGAACTTGCATGTAGAACATGCATGTAGGAGTTTAGGTCTTGCATGTAGAACTCACATGTAGGAGTTGCATATAGGACTTGCATGTAGAACTTGCATGTAGAACATGCAAATTGGATATCTAAGAGAGATTATTTCTAGCCTTATGCAAGGGGACGAGCATTTTCTGAGCGAAATCTTCCAAGCGTCCGAGCGAAGGAAAAAAAAAGCTTCCAACTATGCATAAATATGGCAAAAATCAATCAGAAGAAAACATAGTTTCACTTAGAAATATGCAAAGTATTATAGCAATGCCTATTTTATACAAAAATCTTTAGGTGAATCTGTCGGAATGGTGAGAGCATAATGGGATGGCTTTTGAAGAAACCCACATGTAGAGTAGACTTCTCTATGAAAATTCCCTTATGATCTTTCTTACAACTTTTACTTAATAGGGGGTGACATTGAAAACCCTCTCTCAACCTATCTTCATGTCTCAACCTATCTTCATGAAAGAGTTTCTTCAAAGAAAACTCATTGAAGCAAGCCATCCAGGTAGTTTCGCCAGCGAAACCCCTTTGAAGCAAGTCTCCCAAGGTAGTTTCGCTGGCGAAACTACCTTGGACAGCACTTTTAAAAGTGACATAACTTTCATATCCAATGTCCAAATATAGTCATTCAACCACTCAAATTGATCGGAACACCACATTTGAGCACATCTATGGAGTTATATTTTGGAAAATCTTTCATATATAGTATTAAATATTACATGTATTTTATGAGAGTGATATATAAGCCCAAGTTAATACTTATTTATAGTAATTTAAACTTCTTTAGAAACATGTCCATAAATATGCTATAAAAATACTAAAAAGATATTGCCATATGATATAAATGTGTTAATAAGTAATTATAGATGCATAGTATTATTACATTGAGAGTGATTATGAGGAATGTTTCTTAAAGGAATCAACAGTTTTTAAAGGTAATAACAGAACAAAGGGATGTCTCTAAATAAGAAAATTATGTTGTGTAAAAATGAATGAGTGACTAGTCTGTATATTTTTATGATAAAGGGATCTAGTTCTAGTGAAAATAAAAGTGTAAAAACCATGTTTCCTAAAGAAAAACATTTTTAAAAATCTCTTGAAAAACACGCTCGGATAAACCTGCTCATAGGTTTTTGCTCGTAAAATTGACGCATCCCCTTATGCAAGTACAAGGGGAGCTTTGTCGCTACTCTACATACACATTTTGTTCTACCTAAGTCCATGTTGGCACAGAGACAACATACTCCCAGATCCATTTTATTACCCGTCCTCAGCTTATGGCTTATTGTGATGAGCACGTAGCTAGATTGCCATGCCTTTAGTCTAGTGGCTGTGAAACTTGTGTCATGCCAGTCGATCCTACTGTAAAGCCTTGGCACCATACAATTTTTGCTCAGTTTCCAGGTAGCCTGTATCCACCATTTGTTCGAACAGAGATATGTGGTGTGCTTCTAAGAAGATCACTCTTTGATAGAGTCGGCTTGTAATTTGAGCATCGACCCGTTCATTGGGATTGAAACTGAGTGGAGGCAAATGGGTATCGAGGTAACATGGGACCTTCAGAATGAATTCCAACCTTCTGCAAAAGATAGCACTTAGGCGAAGGAAGCGATTAATGTTGCCACGCATTATTTGCTCATGCTGCTGAAGTGCTCGGATCATTGACACTACAAGGCATAGGCCATTTTCCGACGGAAATACCGACGCTTTTTACATTAAAATTTTTTTTTTTCACGGGTGCAAAGGTCGCTATAAAAGTTGTTAAAATCGTCGAAAAAGGAGCGTCGCTATAAACCGTCGCTATATAGCGACGCTAATAATCGTCGCTATATAGCGACGATGACAAACGTCGCTATATAGCGACACTATTAATCGTCGCTATATAGCGACACTAGTAAACGTCTCTATATAGCGACGATTAATAGAAGTAAAAAAAAAGGGTTAGTGGGGCTAAACAGGGCTTCCTTTTGGCCCTGTTTAGCCCCACTAATCCTTTTTTTTTTTTTGTAATTACAAAAGAAAGTTTTTTATAACAAAATTTCCCTTGCTTGCAGGGTGATACAAAATTGTTCTTGTGAACAATGAGGAAGAAATGCATATACATATACAACTGTGTTTGTAACAAAATTACCCTGTGAAAGGGCGATACAAAATTGCTCTAACGAGCGGATATACAAAATGCTACTACCACTACTCATCCGAATCCGAATCCGAATCGTCTTGTTGGCCTGTTCCTTGGTCCTCGACACCTGCGTCTTCTCCCTCGTCCCTGACACCTACGTCTTTTCCCTCGTCCTCTCGGCACCTGCGGCCGATCGTTGCCCCTGTTGATCGCTCGTCTCTGATGATGGGACGCTTGAGCTTTGACCCGAAGAGTGAACCATATAAATCGAAAATTAGATTGGAACTTAAATTAAAAAGTGAGATTACAAGTAGGAGTAAACTTATACCGTGCGAGCAGCCACCTCAGCCCAATCGACTGTCGCTCCCATTGCCTCTTGCTCAATGAACCACGGCTTTGTTCCTATCCGAAATGCGCACCGCGTCTCCGCATCCGTAGGAAGACGACCCATCGCAGCTTGCTGTGGATCCAATTTACGAGAGTTAGAGTTAGCTAAAGTGCATGTAATATGTAAGTAAAACAAATAGAACAATACATTAAATGGAAAGAAGTAGACTTACCACGATTGCCTCGAACGCATACCGTCCGCCTGCACCAAAGTGCGAAGTACCTACGATGTCCAGCCGTCTCTTTGCAGCCCTCCTCTGACCCTCGAACATTTCGGGATGGTCCCTATGTTGCTTCTTGAAGTACTTCCAATCAACTTTGTCTGCCCAGCTGGGTTTAGCCAACCCCTTTGTAATGGAAGTACGCAAGGTTGATCTGCGATGCTTTAGGACCAAACCCATGCGCTCGAGCATATAATTGTTATTAAACTCCACATTTGGCGGATTAGGATATCTTTGTTTTAACTCATCGATCACCGCCTGCTTCTTTTGGGCATCTTGATACCACCAATCGATATTTATGCCGCTCTTGAAGTGATGACTCATCAACCGCCTCATGGCGGCCATCACTGCTTTGCCCTTTTTGTCTTCTATTATCTCTCCGGCAGATGTGATTTGATAGGAGAGATCCCCTGATGAGTAAGGGGGACTAACGGTAGCAGAGTCTGAAGGAGTGAAAGCTGCGCGATCGCGAGGAGTAGCTATGGGAGTAGGAGAGGAAAAGGGACCTGACTGATACTGTGTCTCCGGACCAAGTGGAGACCTAAAGGAGCGTGAGTGTGCTGACTCGTCTACATCTCCTGAGTCAGCCCAACATGAGCCGCCCATCCTACTCTTCCTTCCCTTGCGAGAGGCATGCGCAGGTGATGATCCCGCGGTCGAAGGGGCGCGAGGGGATGGCTGGGCAGTACGTCCACCCGTCGGTGTAGGGGAAGGAATTGCGAAGGTCCTCTGAGAGAGCAGAGAGAAGAATCTCGCTTCCTCCTCATCGCTCATCTACGCTACAAACTCGTCAGGAGTCCCGACAAAGCCATGCACGGCTAGCAAAGGAGTCTCCTGAGGGGTAGTCGCAGTGCTACGTGGAAGAGGGGTCAGACCAGGTGCTAGGACCGAGAGAAGTCGTCCTCGGGGTAGTCGCTTGAGAGGAATCAAAGTCCTCTGGAGCATATAGATCGTGAGCTCTCCTCCTGCGAGGCTGTCCGTACTCATCGGATGAGCGACGTGATCCCATGTCTAACATAGACACAAACACGAAAACAGAAAACAAAAAACAAACATGAGCATTCTCATAGGCATAGGCATAGGCAAGAAGAAAGAAGAGGGAAAGGAAAGAAGAGGGAAAGGAAAGAGGGAAAGAAGAGGGAAAGATTAGAGGGAAAGAAGATGTAAAGGAAAGAAAAGAATGAGAATGAGGAAATAGAGAATGAGAGAAGGGGGAAATAGAGAAGGGGAAAGAGATGAGGGAAAATAGAGAAGGAGAGAAGGGGGAAATAGAGTGGGAAATAGAGAATGAGCTTATGCAGAAATAGAGAATGAGCTTATGCTTCTCTCATTCTCTATTTCCACATAAGCTCATGCATAAGCATGAGCTTATGCAGAAACTTAAGCATAAGCTCATGCACATGCATGAGCATAAGCATGAGCTTATGCTTAAGCATAGGCATCGGAAATAGAGAAGGAGCTTATGCATAAAATAGAGAATGAGTTTCCGCATGCTTATGCTCATGCGGAAAAAGAGAAGGAACTTATGCAGAAAAAGAGAAGGAGAGAAGCTTATGCGGAAACTCATTCTCTATTTCCGCATAAGCTCCTTCTCTTTTTCCGCATGAGCTTATGCTTATGCTCATGGGTGAGCATGAGCTTATGCTCATGTTTCCGCATATGCTCACGCAAAAGAGAAAGAGAAAGAGCTTATGCGGAAAAAGAGAAAGAGCTTATGCGGAAACTCATTCTCTATTTCCGCATAAGCTCCTTCTCTTTTTCCGCATGAGCTTATGCTTATGCTCATGGGTGAGCATGAGCTTATGCTCATGTTTTTGCATATGCTCACACAAAAGAGAAAGAGAAAGAGCTTATGCGGAAAAAGAGAAAGAGCTTATGCGGAAACTCATTCTCTATTTCCGCATAAGCTCCTTCTCTTTTTCCGCATGAGCTTATGCTTATGCTCATGGGTGAGCATGAGCTTATGCTCATGTTTCCACATATGCGGAAATAGAGAATGAGAGAAGCATAAGCTTCTCTCATTCTCTATTTCCGCATATGCTCACGCAAAAGAGAAAGAGAAAGAGCTTATGCGGAAAAAGAGAATGAGAGAAGCATAAGCTCATGCTCATGCATGAGCATAAGCATGAGCTTATACTTATGCTTATGCTTATGCTTAAGCATAAGCATAAGCATAAGCTCATGCTTATGCTCATGCAGAAAAAGAGAAGGAGCTTATGCTCATGCGGAAATAGAGAAGGAGCTTATGCAGAAAGAGAGAAGGAGCTTATGCGAAAAAAGAGAATGAGAGAAGCATAAGCTTCTCTCATTCTCTATTTCCGCATAAGCTTATGCGGAAACTTACGCATAAGCTCATGCTCATGCGGAAATAGAGAAGGAGCTCATGCAGAAAAAGAGAAAGAGCTTATGCGGAAACTTGCGCATAAGCTCATGCTCATGCATGAGCATAAGCATAAGCTCATGCTTATGCTCATGCGGAAAAAGAGGAGCTTATGCTCATGCGGAAATAGAGAAGGAGCTTATGCGGAAAGAGAGAAGGAGCTTATGCGGAAAAAGAGAATGAGAGAAGCATAAGCTTCTCTCATTCTCTATTTCCGCATAAGCTTATGCGGAAACTTACGCATAAGCTCATGCTCATGCATGAGCATAAGCTCATGCTTATGCTCATGCGGAAATAGAGAAGGAGCTTATGCTCATGCGGAAAAAGAGAATGAGAGAAGCATAAGCTTCTCTCATTCTCTATTTCCGCATAAGCTTATGCGGAAACTTGCGCATAAGCTCATGCTCATGCATGAGCATAAGCATGAGCTTATGCTTATGCTCATGCGGAAAAAGAGAAGGAGCTTATGCTCATGCGGAAATAGAGAAGGAGCTTATGCGGAAAGAGAGAAGGAGCTTATGCGGAAAAAGAGAATGAGAGAAGCATAAGCTTCTCTCATTCTCTATTTCCGCATAAGAAGAGAATGAGAGAAGCATAAGCTTCTCTCATTCTCTATTTCCGCATAAGCTTATGCGGAAACTTACGCATAAGCTCATGCTCATGCATGAGCATAAGCATGAGCTCATGAGCATAAGCATGAGCTTATGCTTATGCGTGTGCTTAAGCATAAGCATAAGCATAAGCTCATGCTTATGCTCATGCAGAAAAAGAGAAGGAGCTTATGCTCATGCAGAAATAGAGAAGGAGCTTATGCGGAAAAAGAGAAGGAGCTTATGCGGAAAAAGAGAATGAGAGAAGCATAAGCTTCTCTCATTCTCTATTTCCGCATAAGCTTATGCGGAAACTTACGCATAAGCTCATGCTCATGCATGAGCATAAGCATGAGCTTATGCTCATGCGGAAATAGAGAAGGAGCTTATGCGGAAAGAGAGAAGGAGCTTATGCGGAAAAAGAGAATGAGAGAAGCATAAGCTTCTCTCATTCTCTATTTCCACATAAGCTTATGCGGAAACTTACGCATAAGCTCATGCTCATGCATGAGCATAAGCATGAGCTTATGCTTATGCTTATGCTTATACTTAAGCATAAGCATAAGCATAAGCTCATGCTTATGCTCATGCGAAAATAGAGAAGGAGCTTATGCTCATGCGGAAATAGAGAAGGAGCTTATGCGGAAAAAGAGAAGGAGCTTATGCAGAAAAAGAGAATGAGAGAAGCATAGAGAGAAGCATAAGCTTCTCTCCTTCTCTATTTCCGCATAAGCTTATGCGGAAACTTATGCATAAGCTCATGCTCATGCATGAGCATAAGCATGAGTTTATGCTCATGCTTATGCTTAAGCATAAGCATAAGCATAAGCTCATGCTTATGCTCATGCGGAAATAGAGAAGGAGCTTATGCTCATGCGGAAAAAGAGCTTATGCGAATGAGAGAAGGGGGAAATAGAGAAGGGGGAATGAGAGAAGCATAAGCATAAGAGAATAAGAGGGAAAGGAAATAGAGAATAAGCGGGAAAGGAAAGAGAGAAGGGAAAAGAGAGAGGGGGAAAGAGAGAAGGGGGAAAGAGAGAATAAGAGAAGAGGGAAAAAAGAGAAGGGGGAAAAATGGGAAATAGAGAAGGGGGAAGACGGAAAGAGAGAGAGGGGAAGAGAGGGTTCCTACGCCCATCACTACAGCTAGCGCTTAAGGCGCTAGCTGCAGGCCAATGCAAATAACAAAAATATTAAATGGAAAGAAGAGGAAGCACTTACCTGTAAAAGTATGTCCCGCTCGGTGTAGTGGACTGGCCCCACAAAAGAGAGAGTATGTCCTGCTCGGTGTAGTGGACTGGCCCTACAAAAGAGAGAAAACAACCCATTTTTTCAAATAAGATGTTAGTGGAAAGAGGAGATCACAAAAGCAACTTCTTGAAAGGAGACAAGGAAAGAGAAGATTGAGGAGACAAGGAAAGGAGGAGATTGAGGAGACAAGGAGAAAGAGAAGGAAGAGAAATACAGGAAGAAGAGGTGAGTTTCTTTCTTTCTTTCTTGAAATTTCGTTTTTTGTTTCAATCCTTTCAAATCAAGCATGAAAACTAGTTTACAACTTTAGCAATACAAGTAGAAACACTCACAAAACCAAAGCTAACAAACAAACAACCTACATTGTTGAAACAAACTCACCTCTTGAAGAACTTTCTTTCTGGAAACCAAAGAGGGAAAAAGGAGAGAGAGGGAGTACAAGAGGTAGGAGAAGGGTGAGGAGTGGGAAATAGAGTAGGAGGTTGCTTGGAATAGATGGGAGGTCGTTGAAAATAGGTGGGAGGAGATTTTGGGTTGCTTACTTGAGAGATTAGGAATGGCTTGAGCAAAACGTCGCGCGTTTTGGCGTTTCGGGTTTTAACCCACAGCGTCGCTATATAGCGACGTTTTTAATTTAAAGCGTCGCTATATAGCGACGTTTTAAATTAAAAACGTCGCTATATAGCAACGGAACAGAGCATCGCTATATAGCGACGCTTACTGTTTATTTTTTTGTATGGCCTCTTGTGAAGCTCAAACATGCTATGCTTATAATTGTCAATATCTCCTCTTACTATACAGCCTTACTATATAGGATTTTTTATTTCAATCCTTACTATATAGCGACGTCATTCTTTTTATATGGCCTCAAGAGAAGCTCAAATTAAACATGCTATGCTCATAATTGTCAATATCTCCTCTTCATGCTTATGTTTTGGTTTTATAAGTGTAGATGGAAGGGACGAGTGGAAGCTCATCCGATGATGCGCCAACGCCCGAGAGCACGAAGTGGCTTACGGAGAGGTTATATTGTCATTGCACTCATTGCAAGCGAGAAGTACGACATCAACGTCGTATTATCATGCGCCACTTGCGGATGTATGGGGAGGAACCGGAACCAGTACCCCCCGTTGGTGTTGCACATGTTGATGGATCATCGGTAAGTCAAAGCTATTTAAGTTCGCAATCTTATTGTATACCCGGAAATAGAAGATCTTCTATTTACACGAATGAGCTTATGACAGGATGAGGAGGGTGACGAGGGTACACATATACCTTCTCACTTTCAACAAGACTATAGTCTCCCGGATGATGACGAGGGTATGGTCGACATGATGGATTCCATTTTTAGGGGCACTACATCCCACGTACACGTGATGTCAGAGTCTGAGGTGAAAATGCGAGAGTTGCAATCAACACAATTGTACGAGGGTGCTAGGATGTCTAAACTACGTGCTTGTCTCTCAATCTTGAATCTTCAAGTACAGTATGGGTGGTCGGATACAAGTGTCTCGGCCTTAATGAGGTTAGCCCTTGCATTAATTTGACTCATTATTTGGATATTGTTTGTTTTGAGAATCATCATTTGGATAGTGTCTTTGTCATAGGTTGCTCCAAAAGATGTTGCCTGCACCAAATACCATGCCCGCATCAAGAGATGAAGCCAAAAAGATGCTAACAATGGTGGGTATGGATTATGATACCATCCATGCTTGCCGTAATGATTGTATTCTCTTTCGTCGTGAGCATGGAGATTTGGCTAGTTGTCCAAAGTGTGGGGAACAATGATATAGAGATGACTTGCAGGGTGAGAGGATACCGGTAAAGGTCTTAAGACACTTTCCCATCATTGCAAGAATACAACACATGTTTCGATGCAAATCCATAGCGGAGTTGATGACATGGCATGCATCTCATCGGTCCACTGATCACACATTGAGGATTCCCGTAGATTGTGCAGCTTGTAGGAAGCACATAGATAATCAGTGGCCGGACTTTGCGAGAGAGCCACACAACTTACATCTTGGGCTAGCCATGGACGGCGTGAATCCTTTCGGGTTACGCTCGACATCTTGGTCGACATGGCCCATAGTCGTGGTGAATTACAATATCCCACCATGGCTAACAATAAAAAAGGGACACCTCATGCTTGCACTACTTGTGCCAGGAAAGTACAAGGCAAAAAACATGGACGTGTACATGGCACCTTTGATAGAGGAGTTACAGATATTATGGAGAGGAGTGCAGGTCTTTGATATTTCCAGAGCTCCTAGGCATACCAATGATATTTTGGTCAGGGTATCTTGATGTGGACCATGCATGACTACCCAGGATATGGAGAGTGCGCAGGTATGTGGTTATGTCTTTACATGTACAATGAGGGATTATGCTTTTTTTACTCTATTTTGCACGCATGTCTTGTACTAACATATTCATGCACGCGTGCAGGACTTGTTACAAGTGGGTACCATGATTATCCTGTTTGTGGACCCGCTCTGAAATCGCTTGCACGCTACTCCAAACATATGAGGAAAAATGTTTATGAAGGTCATGCTCGATACCTTCCGCTCGACCATCTCGCACGTGGAGGTCAGCTTGATCCACCACCATCATATTTGAAAGCAAGTGATTGGATTCAAGCTTGGAGGGAGAATGGAGAGGAACCTCCTCCTGGTATGAAGAGGCTATCGATCTTTCACGAGCTTCCTTATTGGGGTCAGTTACAAATCAATCATCTCTTGGATCCCATGCATATCTTTAAGAACGTGGGGGCTACCATTTGGGCACACTTGGTTGGTTCCAAGGACTCGAGAGGAGTGCGAGAAGACTTGCGTGCTATGAATAGGATGTCTTGTTTGTGGCCCCAAGTGCATGCTTCAGGAAAAGTTGTCCTCCCGAAAGCAACGTGGATCCTCTCTACAAGGGAGGAGGCAGCGATCAAGGCAGACATTGCCTCTTTTCAAACACCGACAGGGTACATGCATTGCTTGAAAGGAGAATTTTCAAAGGACAATAAGCTTAGTGGCCTCAAGTCCCATGATTGGCACAAGGTCTTACAGGTATTCTAAGTAGAATTAGTGTACCGATAATAGTGATGCATTAGCATAATTATTATTATGTTATATTGTTGACATGATTTCATTGTTGCTTTGATAGTTCATCCTTCCAATTACAATAAAAGGGTGCTTACAAGAAGATGTTAGAAATGCTATATTCAAGATCTGTGGTATTGTGAGGTATGCTTACTATCAATTCGCATTATGTATTTTCTTCATGGACATGTGAAATAGGTGGATATCTCAAATATCTTACATATGCATGGACATGTGAAATAGGTGGATATCTCAAAAAGAGATCTCTATATCGAGCATCGAGAAGGCTAGGGTGGAATCCATCGAAGCCGTATGCTTGCTTGAGAATCACTTTCCCTCAAGCATTATGACAACTCAAGTCCACTTGCTTGTGCACATAGTTGATGAGGTGGCTATAGCAGGTACCGTTCATAATCGATGGATGTTTTTCTCGAGCGGTTTATGAAAACTTTAAAGGGGTTTGTAAGACAAAGAGCAAGACCAGAAGCAAGCATGGCAAAGGGATGGCTTGTGCAAGAGTCATTAGTATATATCACAGAGTTTCTTGCATCCACGGATCCTGATATGCCGCAAGCTTGGCACAACAAGGATGATGATCGCATCATTGGCGAGGTCCCCCAAGGAAAAGGGATTGAAAGAAAGATGAGCGAAGAGCAAATGGAGAAATTCAATAAGTTTTGTATCCTCAATAGCCCTGAGATGCAGAAGTGGATTGAGAGATATGAAGTGGCCAAAGAAGAAAGAATAAATGCAAGGACGAGATTCAGAGTAATGTACAGGCGATCACAACCATATCCACGAGATCTGGCTCTTCTCCCTACTCACATGTCACTTGATTGGCTACAACTAGCTATACGTAAAGCCGAACGTGATGGAGAGACAATAAACGAGCGCGAGCGGGAGTTATCATCTGGATGTATGGTGCATGTAAGTTTCTTATCTCTTGACGTAATTAAGTAATTATTTGTGGCAATATATGCTATAAAATAGGTGCATCTTCATTGTCTTAATGATGCTCTTTTACAGTACAAAAAGTACAGTGCATTATGGTCATATGGACGACATTTTCGCGTGGAACGCATCGATTCAAAGAGAGTCACGTATGATTATCGAGTCATGGCTAACTTCACACAAGATAGCCGAGCAAGTGCTTCGGATACCAATCTTCTCTCCTCACAGTTGGATTATTGTGGAACCATACGCGACATCTATGAAATTGATTTAAGACGATTTACTATTTTCATTCTTGATGTAAAATGGTTTAGAACTACTTACAACGGTCCCCATGCGACAGTGAGAAAAGATAGTAGCAGTCTCTTTGCAATAGACTCCACCAAACATTGGACCGATGAAAGTGATACTTTTGTTCTTCCCGAGCACTATGAGCAAGTGCATACTAATGATTTAATTAGTTGAAGCTTTCGTTTTTTAAGTCCATTGATATATATATAATTGACGACATTTGGCACGTGATTTTTCATCTTCAATACAGGTGGTTTTTCATCCGGATCGTTCTGATCCAAGATGGTGGTACGTGATCCAAGTTGCACCACGAAGTAAGCAGATTTTTGAAGATCGAGATGTGGATATGGAGATGCCACTACCAATGCCGGATCCAATTGATGAATCTAGCGAAGAAGATGTAGATCACCATATGAGGCAAGAGGAAGATGCGCATAATGACATCGCACGGGAGGAGGATGGAGATCACGATATTGACGAGGAAGACAACAATCATCAAGATCAATCACCACACTTAAGCTTAATTGAAGAAGATGATCAAATACTTTTAGGTGAACGTACGATACTAGAGTACGATGATGATATAGGAGATCAACTCGGTATAGAGTTGGAGATAGACTTGCTTGGCGCCTTAGACTTGGCTCAAGATGAAACAGTTGATGTAAATGCTCTTATTTGATTTTTCTCATCTCAAACTTGGACATGAATATATGAGCTTCAAAGGCTTGATGTACATGCTCTCATTTTTTAATTCTCTATGAGCTCAAACATGTACGAAAATTTAAAAAATTTTGTCATTGGAAAAAAATAATTTTTAAGGCCTTAAAAAAAAAAAAAATCTCTCTGTAAAACGTTGCTATAATATATTGTCTCAGTGTCGCTATATAGTGACTTTTAGCAAAAGTCGCTATATAGTGACGATTTACGAAACCCGATTTTTATACCGACGATTAACGCTAAGCGAGCGCTAATCGTCGGTATGTAAACATCGCAATAGGATGCGTGTGTAGTAGTGTGTGCCTTGGATATTCTATTCTACACCACAGTATGGTTCGATCATTGGCTAATTAATGGTGTGATCTTCATCCAAAGTGTGTATGTTAGCTTCCCATTTTTAATGTCGTGGAACTGCATAGAACTTGGGATGGGTTCTGAGACATGGAGGTGCACATAGGTACTCTTTTAAGAAGATTACATCGAAGAGCTTGGGACGGCGCCAATCAAGTTGTGGATCCAATTTGCTTATCCAACCTTCACTAATTTGATGCTGATGAAGGATGGTAGGAAAGTTGTCCAGGGTCCATCCACCTCGAGTTTTCATATCAGGATATTTGGTCCAAAATTCCTTGATGGGGTTATTGGGAAGTGGTATCTCATCAAAATCATACCCATCATTGGGACTTGGCATGGGAGTACGAATTGGATTATCAAGATCCTAATATTCCAAATCAAATATTGTGTCATTTTTTGTTGATGGAAGCACAAGTAGTGTCGGAGGTGATGACAGGGCAGGGAGAGAATCTGGGGACATGGGGGAGAAATATCATAAGAGTGTTAGGTGTGGAAGGGAGGGCAGAGGGGAGGGGGGGAAATATTGGGCAAATGGATTGAGCAGCTTGGTAATCCTCAAGGTTAGGATTAGCAAGGGAAGGGAAGAAGCTAGGTGTGAGGGGCTCGTAAGTTTATGACTGTTGGGTTAGTTGAAAATGGTGAGAGGCATGAGCAAAGAGACGATGGAGGGAATAGATGTTAGGATGGAGCTCGAGGAAGGTTAAGAGGGTAGTAGTAGCAAGGGTAAGTGAGGTTATGAGGTTGGCAGAGAGAGTGGTTAGATATGGGAAGTTGGATGTGAGATAGGCCCAGTCATCTTCTGACACTTCTTTTTGTTGGTGCGATGGGATCATCAGCTGCATGGGTGGGATGTCGGTTATGTAATGCCTTGCAAATAATAGCAATAACCTTCAGGGGAGGACTACCCATGAGGCATACATATGCAATGAAAGCATCCGTCCTGAGTGCTATAAACTTGGCATGTGTAAACAAGTAGAAGATATTTTTCTCATATTCAGACAAGTCTTGGAAAATTATGCGCCAAGTTTTGGTCCCTATAGAATGTTCCCATTGCCCTTGATTACTGTTGTTATCACATCAACACGTAAAGAGAACGATGATGTGCCCCCTTCTCCAAGTGCTCTTTTGGTTATCGTAGACCCTTCCATACAGTAAAACTCATCCACCTGGAAGACTTCTTTGAACTCCATGACGTGCAAGGGGGGGGATTGGCAAGGAGAGGTTGTACTTCGAGAAACTTTGCATCGGTAGGCCATGTAGGGTGTTTGGCATCGTGTGTTGCCAATGAGAAATCCATTTGAATGACTGTACTGTTGAGGATAATGTTTAGTGGGCTCTGATGTATAGTGATTATACCGTACTTGCCAACCTATGCATTGCTGGAGTGGTAAGAATGGAGAAAGTCCCTAATGTATGTGGTCATTGTAGGACTATCCTCCAAGGATTTTAGGCTCTCATGCAAATTGCCTGCCCCTTTGCTCTAAGTAAGATGTTGCCTCCATGGTTGAGAGGATGTAGATGGCTACGAACTCTAGAGGGGGTCTCGTTGGTTGAGGCGGTGGGCTCTTTCTGCGCATCTTCTTTAGTGGTAGCATCTTTTCTGAACCTACATCCATGTGCACATGGTTTACCATTGATCATTAGATTAGTTGGCATGCAGGTATGACCTTTCTATGTGCTTGTGAGGGATCTTATTTTTATACATGCTTTGAGAGTGTGGAATGAAAGTGTGTGGCACGATTATTCATACATCCACGAACAAAGCCACTCCTTCTAAAGTTCTCAAAAGCATCAAGAAAGTCCACACGCTTTTGAAATGTGACATCAAGCAATGTAGGATCATCTTCTTGAAGTCTCTTAAATGCCATAGGACGAAGAGTGATATTAGTGGCAACTGGAGTTCTTGTTTTCCTCGTATCTTCATACAATTTGCGTGCAAATGTCTTATCTAGCTTTCTTTGATTTGTGAACAATGAAGCTGGATCAATAAGCATTGTGGCCATGCTAAATTGTGAAAATCCCCAAATGTACCCCTCATCCTATGGAGGATATAAGTCTGCCACACTTATAGAAAAGTCTGCGAGACTTGTATCTTCTTCTTGCGGATCCTCCTAATCATCACTATCCAATGTTTCGCTTGGTTTTAAATAATATGCACTTGAACGATCTACACGTGGAGTAGGAGTTATTTTGGCTCTCTTTCTGGGAATAGCTGTGGAACTTGAATCTGCTCCACGATCACTCCTTATTCTTGTAGTTATAGCAGTCGATGGTGTAGGTACAGTTGGAGATACTATAGTTACTGCCACAGATATTGTAGTTACTCTTGCTGGAGATATCGTAGTTATCGCCATAGATATTGGTAGTACAACTTGAGGGCTACATGTTATAGATGGCGTACTTACTATTGTGCTAAAGGTACAACACCACCACTTGGAAATGCATCCCACATTTTCTTCAATGCTTCCAGGGATCCTTCAATTGAATCTGGTAAGGGCTTCAAGAAGTACTTGTGCGTAACTCGTAACTTGTATACCACATCATCATTCTTCCCTTTGCACACAACCTCTATCAAACTGTTTTCTTTAATGTTGATGGTTGAGACCATGCCACCATTTCCTACTGCCTCTAGAGAATATTTCATGCTTGACACATTCTCGGCAGTGATCACCAAAAAACACTTTGATTTGTGCTCCATAAAATACCAAGCATGTTCAAGATATTTGAAAGACATCTTGGAACCAAAACTCGAAGCCATAGTTTTCTGCAAAACAATCAAAAATAAAAAATGAGAATTACAATGATTTTCAAACTTAAAATATTAAAAAAATTGCTAATTAAATATTTAAATATTGAAAATAAAAAATAATTAAAATTTCAAAAGTTGAAATATATTTTTATATTTCTAGATACTATTTTTTAATCTAATATTTTTTTACATAAATATTTTAATTCAAAATATTTTATAAATATAGATAAAAGAATTTAATTTATTTTTCTAAAAGTTAATTTTATTTATTTAAATTATTTATTTATTTATTTATCTATTTCTTTAAAATTTTATTTAAATTTTTAAAAATTTTATTAATTTTATTTAAAAAATTATTTTATTTATTTATTTATATTTTTTATTTTTTTTATTTTTTTTTTTGGAGCCTGAAAGGGCCCCCCACTCTCCTTAAGGGGAGGGGATTAACCCCCCCAAACCTGTTGTGTGCACGATAGGCCCCCTCCCTTGGGGGGCTTAGGGGAGGTTGATTAACCTCTCCCCTGAACCTGTTGCGTGTACAAATAGGTTTGGGGGGGTTAATCACCCTCCCGCCTCTCCCTCGACCTCTCCCCCGCTCCCCCGCTCTCCCGCATCCCTCGTTGCCCTGTGACCTCTCCCCCTCTCTGTGCATCCCCTATCCCTCGCCTTGCCCGCCTTGCCTCCCCGCTCTACGCATCCCCTGTCCCCCGCCTCGCCTCGCCAACCCCTCCCCTCGAGCCTTGCTTCCCCTCCCTTGGGCCTCGCCAGCGCCGCCTCGCCTCCAAGCCCCTGCCTCTCCAAAAAAAAAAGGTCGCCCTAAAGGGGAAGGGGAGGGAGGGAGAGGATTCATCGGTCGAAAGGGGAAGGGGAGGGAGGGAGAGGAGGACGGGCTGGAGGAAGGGTGAGAGGGAGAATAGAAGGAACAGGGAGAAGGAAGAGGGAGAGGGGATGGGAAGCGGGAGGAGAGGGGAAGAGAGGGGAGGGGAGGGGGGAAGTGGGAGGAGAGGGGAAGGGAGGGGAGGGGGGAAGCGAGAGGAGACGGGATGGGAAGCGGGAGGAGAGGGGAAGGGAGGGGAGGAAGAGAGGGGAAGGGAGAGAGGGAGGGAGTACCTAGGTGGGGAGGTGGTGGAGGAGCTCGAGGAAAGTTGTGAGAGAGAATGAGGAGAAGTAGAGTTTTATAGGAAATGGGTAGCTTTTAGGTTTTTAGTTTTTTTAGGGTCACTATAAGTAGAACATTATGCATTCTCTCTTTCATTCAAAGTTCATTCTTTCACACTCCATGCTTCTCTACTCTCATCAACCTGTTGCAGGATTCTCAAAATTTTCAAAATGTTGCAAGATGTGAGTTCATTTCCAACCTATTGCGTACGCAAGAACTTCTAAGAATCAAGTTTTTGAAAAATTGATTTTTTTTTCGAATCCGATTCTTTTCTCAAAAACCTGTTGCGTACGCAACAACTTCAAAAAACCATCTTTTGCATTAAATCTTTTTTCCCACAAATTCTCCTCTCTACCTTAAACTCTCATAACCTATTGTCACAAATTTCTCTCAAAGTCAAAATCTCCCAGCTTACTTGGCACGCAACAATTTTTCAAAAAAAATAAATTAGAAAACAATCTATTACAAATTTCTCTCTTAACCTCAAAACCACTCAAACCTCCCCACCTATTGCGTATGCAACTACTCAAACAAAATTTAACCATAAATCTCTCCAAAAACTCTTCTCACAACACTTTATTAATATGAGAAATCCATTTATAATATTTTTACTTCATAATATAATAAATTTTTATTAACTAATGTTAAAATATAATTTTGTTAAAAATATATATTGTTAATCTATAAGTTAATATAAATATTATATAATTATTATATAAATATATATTGTTAATATTATATGTTAATAACATTTAAAATTATATACTTTACATAATAATAACCTTAAAAATTCAAAAATATAGTTAGTTAAAAAAATACATTAATTAAAAAACATAACAATGAAAATATTTTTGAAAGGGAGGTCTTCTAGCATATGTGCTTTATATAGTACTTATTCTTCAAACAACGAAGAATTAATGAATGTATTTGTAAGGTAGTTGTTAATATGAAAAATCTCTACAATGTTCTTCCTTCTATTAACTAGATATTAAATTTTAGTTTTAATAAAAATATACATTATTAACTTAAAAACTAATATAAATATAATGTAATTATTGTATAAATCTAAATAAATAAATAAATTATTAATATTATACATTAATAACATTTAAAATTATGTATATTATATACTAATAACCTTTAAATTTTAAAAAGGTAGTTAATCAAAGAATTGAATTAATTTAAAAAATAAGGAAATATTGAAATTTACATGTGCTTTTAGCATGTATGCTTTTCTTCCATGTGTATAATACTTGTTAGTCAAAGAATCAAGAATTAGAGAATGTATTTGTAAGGTAGGTATTTAAAACCATAGAATGCAGAAGAGGTTTAGCATACTTGCTTATCTTTGTTATAGTATGTAATACTTTGCAAAAGCCTTAAACAAAGGCTTTGCATAAAACTACACTATCATTGAATCCATTGGGATATCATTTTTCTTCTTTAGCACAACCACTAGATATCCATGGTATGAATCCATGATATGGAATACATATTTCTTCTGAATATTTCTTATCACATACTTCTTCATTTCTTTTGATACATCATGTAGCATGAATGTAAGAAAATATGAATCGGTGTGCTTTTAGCCTATGTGCTTGTCCCTAATCAGTAGGATACTTTGACTAGGTCTTATAATTACTTAAAGTAAAGCCTTTGCAAAGGATCGTACCTAGTAAATTGGATATAAACAAAACACTTTGGAAAGCATATAATATATAATCTATATATATCTAAACTAAATACTTTGGAATGCATATTTTATATAGTCTATATACCTTAAATCTTACATCCTAAATCTTAAATCCTAAAGTTTCCTAAATCTTAGGTTATACAATCTAAGCTCTTAAACTTATATAACAGTTCTAATCCCTAAACCCTAAACCCTAAACCTTAAATCCTAACCCCTATATCTTAAATTCTAAAACCTAATTTCTAGATCCTAAACCCTAGATTCTAGTTTCTAAGCTCATGACCTTATATACTAAATCCTAAACCCTAAAATAATAATCATAAACCCTAAACCCTAAATGCTAAATCCTTAATCCTAAGCCCTAAACCCTAGATCCTAAACCCTAAACCATAAATCCTAGACCCTAAACCTTAAACCCTAAACCCTAAAACCATAATCATAAACCCAAAACCCTAAACACTAAATCTTAAACCCTAAGCCCTAAATCCTTAACCCTAGATACTAAACCTTAAACCCTAAATCCTAAACCTAAAATACAACTAAAATTTAATGATTTTTTTCAATTTGTGCAACAGGTTTGATATATCCCCCAACCTGTTGCAAGTGGCAAGTGGAACAGGTTAATGGTGCACCCAACCTATTGTAAAAATCAAGGAATTTTCTCAGTTTGTGCAACAGGTTGGATATATCCCCTAACTTGTTGCACAAATCAAGAAATTTCTTGACTTGTGAAATAGGTTGGATATATCCTGCATTCCCAACCTATTGCTTGAGTAACAGGTTGGGGGGTATATCCAACCTATTGCACAAATTAAAAAAATTCCTTGATTTTTGGAAAAGGTTGGGTGCACCCTTAACCTATTGCATGTGCAACAAGTTGGGGGATATATCAAACATATTGCACAAATAAAAAAATTCATTAAATTTTGGTTGTATTTTAGGGTTAGGGTTTAGGCTTTATATTTAGGGTTAAGGATTTAGGATTTAGGATTTAGGGTTTAGGATTTAGAGTTTAGGGTTTAAGATTTAGTGTTTAGGAGTTTAGGATTTAGAGTTTAGGGTTTAAGATTTAGTGTTTAGGAGTTTAGGATTTAGAGTTTAGGGTTTAGGGATAAAATGTTTAAAGTTTAGGATTTACGGTGGTTAAGATGTTTTGGTATTAATTGTTTAAAGTTTTGGATCTAGGGTTTAGGTTTAATGCCTTCTCTGCCAATTTTGATATAAAATTTATTAAGTAATAATAAGCTCAATGATCATTTATTGTGTCTTTTTTTGAGTTACTAATCTATTTTTGTACATAAAATAGGTATTCACCCTAACAAAGGGTAATATGGATGTGGTGTTATATAAGAAGAATGAAGTGGTGGCTTTTGGATGAATTCATAGTCTTGATCCTATGAATGTGTGTCATTTCCAATGTTGTGGTGAGAGAAGATGTATAGTGATAATCACCAACGTTGTAAATCTTGAAGTACATTTAAAATATCCACATGGAGACTTTGAAACATTGGGAGATATCTTACAATGTGACATATTTGATATGAAGCACATAGAATGATCTGGGACCAAGACGAAATTATTCCAAAGACATACTTTCAAGATATCAAGAAAACTTATTTTAGAAAAGTTGGGAAAGATAATTGTACAGCCATATGCCTTGGTATTTGGAGTAAGACAGCACCTAATAGACATAACTATCTTCTTTAAGAGTTTTCATGCTTTCTCAAGGCACTGATCAAGATTTGAGCACAAGACACTGTAAACCTAGATTAAAACCCATGGTTAATGGAAGACCCATTTGCAATCAAGGATATTAATGGTTAACTGGACTATCACATGGCACATACTGGACCATCTAGGCAGAGGTGAAAGAAAAAGTGGTTCATACAATTCATGGAAATACCTACAAGCTTAAATGCCATGGAAGCACCATAAATGCAATCGCAACATTAAAGCAAGTTCTTGAAGACCATGCATTACCCCACAGCCTCATCTTCAACAAGCAATGCTAGATGGACATGTCGAATGTCAACAACATCTTCCTTTGGGAATGACAAAGAAGGTCGTCCTAGAAACTATCAATAAAACTTTACAAGATAGAGATGAGAGCATGATTTCGTGGTCAACCTTGTACAAAATTTGGCGTAGAGATTTTTGCCATGTCAAGACACCATCAAAGCAAAGGATGTCAAAATGTAAGACATGTGATGAATTAAAGATGCCATTGAACATAGTAAATGTGAGCAGCCAATGAGAAAGATATATTAAGTGTCGATCAATCCATTTAGGTCATGTGCAGGATGCTCGAAAGTTGTATGCTTCTTGGAGAGAGGAAGCTATTTCACATGTCGATAAGTCCATGTGCATCACCATTGATGGCATGGATCAGAATACAACTACTTTGCCATGATATAGATGTATTCCACCGGCATTGGAGGGCAAACGTGGAATAAAAACACACTTATGTGGAGTATTAGTACATGGATACTGAATCTTTTGTGATGTATGGATTGATAGTTTGCATGACCATGATAGTAACCAGGTTGTTACATCAATCATGAAAGCAATAATAAAGGTCAAAGATGCTCATGGATGTTTACCTACCAAGTTGCGAATACAAGCTGATAATTGTTGAAGAGAGAACAAGAATAAATATATATTTGCTTTATGCTCTATGCTGGTTGGTTTGAAAATATTTGAAGAAGTGGAAGTTGGCTTTCTTCTTGTCAGCCATACACATGAAGACATAGATCAAATCTTCAATGTTATCTATGGTGAGTTGAAGTCAATGGATGTTTTGACAATGGAGGATATGCTATTTCGAATTGCGAAAAAAATTGGAGGGTCTCACAAGGAAGAATCAAAAGTGGCTATCTTAGAGAGGATGGTAGATTGGAGAGCATTCATAGAGCCACATTTACAAGCAGGAGATGATAATAGGACACACAAATCCACACTACTTTCGGTTGCATAACAATATTCTAGTGATGTAATAAAAGCACTACTCAATAGATGGAGATCATTTATGGAGTGAGTCATATGCTTTATTACAACGAATAATTCCATTGGAGGAAACTAGATTTGTTCTTGCCAAAAACAAATCACTTGACATAGATGAAATGAAAGGCTTGAAAGCCTTCATTAAACATCTTCAAAGTATGATGCAGAAATATCCTGAGCAATCAACTAAGAATTTGGAGACAATTAAATCAATTGAAGCACTTATCCAATCTTTAGAAAGACAAGAAAACTTAATGAGCATTGAAGTCTGTGAATCCTCTTGGTTAGAACAAGCTAGGTCACCAAGTTTTCCTTTGGATGTAAATATGTCAGTAGATATGGAGGAAGCAGAGGAATGCCTTTTACCTCAAAAATATTGTGGCAGGAAGGGAGACAGACCCTTACCAGGGTTTATACCATCTAATGAGATTGAAGAGGGTCTATTTGTTGCAGTTTGGGCATCTGATCCACGCTCAGAGTTGGATGACCAAAGTGGCCCAATTTGGGTTGCAAAGGTTGCTAAGATAGAAAGGGATGACAAGGGAACTCCTATAACATTCACAGCTTTATGGTATGAACCAAAGCCATTGAAAAATCTCCCGAGAAGATATACAATAAAACAACTCTATGAGGGATGCTTGTAAAAGAAACGTGAATGGGTTCCAAATAATGAGGGATTAATAGAGGTGGAAGTCATTAGCATTATTAATTGCTGGAAATCGAGGACACAAAGTTTTAAAAAGAAGCATGGATACAATGTTGAAAAATGTATCACAATCCCTGATCCAAGTCATGTCCATATTAAACATCATTTGGCAAGACTTGACCCATTAAGCACAAATACATTACATGAATCTTATGACTCTGAACGAGATTCAAATGCATAAGATAATGTTTTATATGCTTTTTTCCATACAAATGGTGTATCTATACACCACCAATAAGATAATGTATTGTATGCTTTGTTTTTCAAAAAAAGGGTGTATCTATACACCACTTATATATTGAATTCAGCAAACTCTTTTTTTTCAAAAAATTGGTGTATCCATACACCACTTATATGTTGAATTCAACAAACTCTTTTCATATGGTGCCATATTTTCACTTTATCAGCATAGTGTTAAAATTGAACTAGAGTTAGGAGACTACTATTATTATTATTATAGTTATTTGATGGGGGTACCATGCACAAGTTTGGGAATTATAGCTTCATTGAGCCATATTTTTTTTTATTAGAGGTCACCACTTGAATTTTTAGCTTAATAAGGCCATATTTGTATATAAGTGACCCATTTAGTGCTCTAAAAAACCCAATTTTTGAGCTCACTAAGTGAAGCTGAGTGGAGAGGATATGCTCCAAAAAAAAGTCCAAACCAGGAGAGAAGTCCAAAAATTTTGAATAGTGTGTTCTTTCTCTTTAAGAGACACTAAGGACCTGTACCATAAGAGTAGTCCCATCTAGCTCATGTGCCTTGTGGACACAGGGGCTAGGGACTACTTTGCAGGCCAGGCCTTATTATGGGGCTCAAGAATAAGAGAGTTTACCTCTCAAATAAAAAACATTGAAAATGAACTAGTGGTGGCCTTATAAACATGAAGCAATCCTAGTACCACACATACATAGCATTACGCCACTGGTATCAGCCTTGATATTGGTGGTATGAAACTTATTCTCATCAATATTGTGTAGTGTACCATCGACAAATGACATTGTATCGTCGGTTAAAATCACGCCAAGTTTTGCAAGCAGCATGATTGATTCTATTGGTGGTACTACTGCACATACCGATAATAAAATTTGCATGTACTAGCAATAGATGCTATAGTACTGGTAGTAAATATCATTTTTTTAATTTTTTCAAACTGATAAGGTTTTGTCATCTGATTGCATAAATGAATTTGTAAGTAGAGGATTCACGAACGTTAGTAATGGAAAAAGTCACATGATTACGTGAATATGTAATCCTTAATGGTTGTTGACACTTACCGCTCAATATATATGAGCTACCATGCAATAGTTGATATTAACCATGGAGGATAATAATAATTATATGACGGTAAAATTTAAACACCGTGTAATATTCTACATAGTATTATTTACCACAATGATTTGTTGTGATGACTGGTCCTTGTTTTAAGGTTTTTCCTAGAAAGTACATTTAAATCAATCGATTCAGATACCCCTATAGATATTGTTAAAAGGAGAATCAGATTAGACATCTAATTCATCTAGTGGATCAACTGGTATATATAGAAACTATGCAAATTCTATTGAAGTCTTTGGAGTGTTTCATGAAAGTGTTAAAAGGGTTTGTAAACCAGAAGGCATGGGTAGAAGGCAAGATGGTAGAAGGTTTCTTGTTATAAGAATCAATGTTTTATGCCATAGAGTTTGTCGTGCAATGGAATCCCTCTATATCTTAACTTTGGGATGGAAAGGATGATTCAAGAGATGAAGATGATGCATAAGGGAAAGGCATGCAAAGAAAGATAAGTGTTGCACTGGAGTTAAAGTTAAGCACATTTGACTCTATACGGGTGTATAAGTATCTTAATTAATGAAAGTACTTTTAGTTAAACATAAATGGTCTTTTGTTTATAGTGTTTTAATCCAAGATGGTGGTTTATGGTCCAAGTTACACAAACTAAACTGACTTTCAAAGATAGACATGAATACAAAAATGCTTGTGCTTCTAGTTGATGCATTAGGTGCTACAAAGGATGGTAGTGATAACCATTCATTACTTTTAAAGGAGACCACCTCAATTACATCTTTAAGTGCATCTATAACATCATTACCATCAAAGGAGGTTTTAGCATGTATACATCTTGATGATATGGTTAGACATAGGGATAGAGCTAGAGATAGATTTATCTAGCATGATGAACTTAGTTATAAAGCCCGATTGATTTATCATGAAGAGAAAATTTTATCCTTTACTCTTTGAGTTATACTTGCATGATGACAATATATTTATCAATTTGGTCATTAATATACAAATATATATAACCCTAAATGTCATGTGGATGTGCTCAATATTTTAATCTTGCAAATGATGAAAAATATAGTGCATTATAATTTTGAGGTCTTGTAAAATACCTAAGGATGAAATAATATAAATACCAACACAAAGAGGACATAGATACTGGTTGAAATACCCACAAGAAATTCTAGCTAACAATTGTTTTGTAGTCTACTCCATTCCAAATGCAATAGAGAATCATGTTGAACAAACAATGTGTCGAAATGTAACGTGCCCGTAAAAACTAGATTATTCATGGTCATGTAGTATTTACTATTGTGCTTGTAAAAACTACAATATGCTTGCTCGCGGAGTCAGTGACTTTAATTTTAGGTGTTAGTGACTTTAATTTTAAAAGACATTCTTTTCATTCTTGTGCAAAATCCTCTCAAAATCTAGGCAATAATCCATGAAGATGGCCATTATCATATTTAAAACGAGCATGGAAAATGTCATATTTAAATGTATAGCACAAAACTTGTGATTTGCTATGCCATAGTTTTTTACTTAAGTCTTTTGATCATCCATATATAGCTTTTGCAAAGCAAGTTGTAGCTCTAAGACATGCACACTAATCGCATCTCTTCCAGGAATCCACATTAATACATCTAGCTAGATCTCCTGCTCAGCAGAAGGATTACAAAAAAACTTAAAAAGAAGAGCAAAGCGCGAAGGCAATATAAGCAATGAGATCTATCAACATTTCACACAAGTCAACATGTGGCTACAATCTGTACAGTCTGTTTTGTGCAAGGTTTTGGGCAAGGTCAGGGGGCTGGGAACGAGACCCAAAAACAACAAAAGCTGGTATTGCAGTTCTACTTCTAGTTACTACAGCTGACATCCATCTGGTGTCTCAAGGTGGAAATCTGTAAAGCCTCACAGTTTCCCACCTATGGCTCCAGCCTCAATATTCAAAGCTCCAGAACCACATCTGCAAACAAGAAGAAGATCAAAACTAAATAAGCTGCAAGTTTGGTGTATGCAACTAGTTGCGAGTCCATTCAGTTCAAAAAGGGTGCCATTTACAGCAGGTATCTTTGCACAGGCCCCAACCCATATCTGCCTACAAGCACAAGAAAGGATCGTTAAAGATGGACGACTGAGCTTTAAATTTGGTGGCTGCCACCTCGTCAAGTTTTCATCGAAGAAAAGTTTATGCATAACAATTTGCAAATTTGGAGATACAACTCGATCAATATTTTTCATCCAAAATTTCGTTGAGAACACACCAAGTCGTGGATCTCTAGTCTGATCATCCTTGTAAGTTAAAGCTCCAAAACCACATCTGCTCACACAAGAGGAAATTAAGCGGGCATATCAATGGTCTGTAATTTCGGTGCATTCAACTGAATGTGAATGTTTCTTTCAATAAAGTCCAAAGTGGACAGATAGAGCAACTTCCCCCTCACCTCAAAATCTAGTCACAACTTAAGTAACTGTTTTGAAAAGTTAGTGCTATGGTTAATTATGCTGAAATTTCCACGAATGTATAAGGTTGAAGAATTTGAGCTAGAATTACTGCAATTCTGGTTCATCCAAATAAGTGCAAGGCTCTTTCGGCCAATGATAGAATAAAGTGCAGGTGATTGGAATTTCATGCTGAAAATGCCGCCGATCTATAAATGAGAATCTATGAGAAAGTTACGGATGCAGTGCTGGAGTTGGTAAACTCACATTCTGAGTCTGTAGTGATCCATTGACCCTGTTTGTAGCTGCTGTTGAAGGAGGCTCGTCTGCTGCTGGGGCAAGAGCAGCGGTGAGAGTGATGGCGGTGCTCGAAGCGGTGGCCAGCCTCGGAGTTCCAGGGAGATCCCATGGTGCTCATGCTGCCGCCTTGGAGCACGGAATGGCTACTGGTCACTCTTTCGAACTGTTGGCTGCTCCACTCTCGATGCTGGTTGTTGCAGCTGGGGCTCTTGGGAGAGCCCGATCTGGAGTAAGACAGCAGCTGCAGCGCAGAACATTAAAGGCAGACCAGTTGAGAATCATGATTCATAATACGCGCAAGAAACGTGCAAAATTGAAATCAGACTCAGATGCAAGTTGCAACTGCACGCGATCGTGAGATGAACGTATTTGGGCTAAGCATCCGAAAGGAATAGGCTATAGCTGGCAGCCGCACAAAATGACAGCAAAAACCTGTGTAGATGCAGCAAAGAGAAAAGTGTAAAGGACAACGGAGGTCAGAAGCCATGTACGTGTGAGAGATTAACTCTGCAAATGCAACAGAAAATGTAGGTGTAAAGGCTTACAAAGGCACGTCGTGCGAGTCTAAGTGACAAAATCACAAGGCAAGATACAATTTACAGACATAACGACAATCGCTCATCAGACGTCACAAACGCCCTGCCTCTGGGTTCAAACTTCCAAATCTTAGACCACAGATCTTAGATCAATATAGGCACGGAGCTTGTCAAGAATTATGATTCTGCCTAATTAGTGCAGGCTGATGGGTGGCAACCAGCGTATTAAGGGCAAATCTTGGCCGATTAGAATGAACAAGCTTCAAATTACATGAAAAGGATTTGAGGCAAATTACATGAACAAGCATGAAAAGGAGTTAAAGCATATACATTTATCAATGTATGGGGGGACATACTAGCTGAGCAGGCAGGTGAGAGAGAGAATCGTTAACGTTGATGGGAGGCATGAACAATCTACGAGGGAAGGAAGAGAGAGAGAGAGAGAGAGAGCGAGAATTCTTAACAACAACAAAAGGTCGTTGGGAGGGAGAAAAAGAAAGACAGAGAGAGACACAAGAGAGAGAGAGAATCGGATAACTAGAGGGGACTAAGAGATCATCACGAGAAGAAGCTGGAATGATCGGATAGCTAGCTAGCTGGTGGGCTGTTGATGTGCTCCGCAGCAGCAAAATTACCTTCCACCATTTAGTGTCACGGGGGGAGTTGGGAGAATCGGGGGAGTTGCAAGCTGCTGCGAAGCTCAACTTCTTGAGGGAGACGGAGCCGGTACGTTTGAGAGGCGATTCCTTTGGAGGTTCCGGGATGGTGGCGGTGTGGATGGTGCTACTACTGTGGTGTTTATGGTGGTGGAAGACGACGGGAGGTCGAGGGAGATCAGATGGAGATGGAGATGGAGATGGAGATGGAGCTTGAGCTGGAGATGAAGATGGAGCTTGAGCAGCTGCAGCAGGAGCTTGAGCTTGAGGTTTGGCTATGGCGGCGTCTTGCAGCTTCTTCTTCGTCGTCTCCACTTCTTCGTTCATCATCATCACCTCTTGCATCAATGGTAGCACTCGATTTTTCTGCAACCTGTTGCTCGATCCAGCTCCCTGCAGCACCTTGCATTCGCCATAGCTGCAATCTGTCGTCGACGCCTGCAGCTTCCCTCCATTGTTGTTGCTGTTGTTGAGCTTGAACGTCGCCACTATCCCCTGCTGCTTGTCACCCAACAAAATCGTTATCTCGCTCTTCTTGTTGTCGCCTTTAATCCCCAGCTTCTTCGACTTCTCCACGTCGACCTCCCCCCCTCGTGCTACTCCTGATCGATTGCTGGCGGCCATGTTTTGACACTGGTCGCGGCTTGAGCTCCTTTGAGGCGTGGCTATCTGCGATGATCGCTGTGCTGCACGTTGCTGTTCTTCCGTGTACACATCTCTCGTCTGAGCGCACGATCTCCTCTCAAAATGCAAGGGATTCAAGTGAGAGATCCACCCTTTGCTCCGATACTTCACGCAAGCTCGCGCAGAGTGCCGAGTGGACGTCCCATTGCTCCCGGCGCTGGTCTCGCCGGCCCCTGCAGCAGAGCATCCGAGTGTTTAGCTACCTAGCTCATGCTACTCTACACACTAAGTGCAAATGCGCGGCAGTCAGACAACTTTTTCCATCACCCGAAAGCTTGCACGGACCTGGCTTCGCAGATGTGGGATTCTTCTGATGATGCCGCGAGCGCAACCAGTTGAACAACTACAAGCAAAACATAGCAGTGAATCAAGCAAGCTTGGAAGGGTAAATACAAAGATGCATTGAACCAGGGAGATGGTTGTGAATCGTTTGAAAAGAACGTTTACAGACACAAGCACGATCGTATCGGACATGACGATCTACAGCAAAACCATAGCGTCCTTGACGTCTCAAGCTGCTGACAGAAACAGCTAGGGCCATACCTTGATTTTGTCGACAACATTGAACATCTCCGGCAATCTTGGCTAGACTCCTTCGAATCAGATTCTGTAGAGTGTGTCACGGGATGTATGTGTGTGTCTCGCTATCTCCTTCTTCTCTTTCAGCGCGTATATCGCTCATTCACAACCCAGTATCTCTACAAAGCAACCATTCTACTCTGTAGGGGTGTTGTGTCTGTGTTCGGGTACTGTCTCACTCCGCGCGTATTATCGTTGTTCATTCACAACCAAGTACGTCTATACACGCGGCAGCACTCTAGCTCCATAGTACCTCTCAAGATGTCTCCCGCTCGTCTTCTCTTAACCTCCGCCTACAATATTGCTACGCGGAGAAGCCAGCTTGCGGTACAACACGACGCGAGCAAAGACAGCAGGATTGGGTTTCGCTCCCAGTTCAGCACCTCCTCGAAGTCTGGTTCCTCACAACTGGAACTGCATGTGACTGGAGTCTAGGTACCGCAGGCGACGGTCTGTCGTGGGAACTACGCGGTCTGGACCGAAGGCAACGGATCAGTACGAAGGTGACGGAGAACGAGAAAGAGATCAGACGATCAGGAAATGCAGAGCATGAAAAACAACCCAAGATGAAAAACAAATTCAAGGTGTGGATGATCGAATGAGATCAAAGGATGGGCAAACGACACAAATCTTGTAACGCTCAAGAGAAGCAATCGAGGTGAGTGAGTGCTCACAAAAACCAGTTTGTATTATATTTTTCTAGGCTTCCCTTTAATCTGAAGGGACATAATATACGGGTTTTATTGAGAAGTCCAGGTTGGGTTTCCTTTAATTTTAAGGTGCATAATATCGTGTTTTATTGAGAAATCCGGTTGGGTTCAAAGTTGCCTTTAATTTTAAGGTCCATAATACATGGTTTTATTTGAAAATCCACATAATATTTATATCATTTTTGGAAAATTTTAATATGCAATCTTGGTTACGCTTGAGGATTGTCTTTAATTGAAAGGGCTTAAAAAATGTTTTGTGCGGGGATTGAAGGTAACCAGCACTTGAGCAACAAGAGACATACATAAATATTTTTTTCTCGGCCAAAATTGAGAAATCTAGGTCAGGATTCAAGGTTGCCTTTAATTTTAAGGGACATAATGTATGTGTTTCATTTGCAAATCTAGATATTTATATGATTTTTTAGATTTTTAAAGGTGCACTCCCTCTTATGATGTTTCAAAAAACTAGATTGAAGTCCCCCTTAAGCTTGAGCATTGCCCTTAATTTCAAGGCCTTCAAAAATGTTTGTGTGGCGATTGAAAATGACGAGCATTTGAGCAACAACAGACATAATTTTTGGCTAAGTTATTTGTGCCCCAACTGCATGCCAGAAAAGCTACCTTGCTATTACCCTAGTATTGCCTTTACATTATGAAAACCAAGAAGTCTTTGAGTGGAGTCTTGACATCTTGCACATTTCATTCTCGCACATGATAGCCATTCTCGACAACGAGCATCTTCTCATCTATACATAAAAAGAGCTACTTTTAAATCACACCTTTACACATCCTTGCACATGGTGGAAATTTCCTCCCATCATCCTAATCGATCCTAGTGCTATATGTCACTTTACCAATCCCAATACATTTCCAGTATCTCTTGCTCTCTTGTACATGGGTTTTCATCACCAGGTAGCATATGGCTCTCATGAGCTTCACGTTCCTCAAAGACACAAACTTATTGTCCTTATATGCCTTCGACACAACTTGGTAATTTCCTTTCATAGACAAAATTATGCTTTAGGGTAAGGTTGCTTGCATTATGGGATTCTTGCAAGAGAGTAAAAATGCTCAAATTTTACCTTTCTTCCTAATGTGTATGTCTTTGTAAGAGAGAAAGACTTGTGTGTGTCACATGTGTGTGTGTGTGTGTGTGTGTGTGTGTGTGTGTGAGAGAGAGAGAGAGAAGGAATCACATGGATCTACATAAATAGGGTTTAAAAACAATAAGCCATAAATATACAATGCACCATGTCTATGTGTGTACATGAACACACGTGAATTTGTATACCCACAGATAGACATAGAAATGCATGTGCACTCACATACACACATAGAAGTGCACGTGTACATGCTCATGTGCATGAGTTCTACGTGCTTTTATGAAGAAATGAATAAAAATTATGGTAACTTGCTACTTTTTAAAAGATGAATAAAAATTATGGTAACTTGCTCGCTTTCTTCTAGAGTGAAGGCCCTGAGTTTCCAACCCCCAGTTGGCCAAAATTTTCCCCAGTTTTCCCAAGGGACTAACCCCCCCTTTTTTTGTAACCTCTCTTTTTTTAGTACTTAATAAAAGCCGGCATTTATTTGAAAAAAAAACAAACAAAAGATTGTATCTCATGATGTTGCTTCCTTATGTATGTACCAAGTTCACAAGTTTGATAATTTAAAACTAAAATTAATTTTGCACCCTTATGAAGAAATGGATAGAAAGGTAAAGCTACTTCTTTAAAAGATTATATTTTAAAAAAAAGATTATATCTCGTGATGTATCCATTTTCCAAGTTTGACAATTAGATTTTTTTTTGGTATAGCACATTTATAAGAAAAGAATATGTCATAACTGTTTCAAGACATTACATAGAATTCCCAATTATAAACTCATTTTGTAAGACAATTTCCTTGATCTTGAAGGCATGACATGGTCATGCTACATATAATAACAAATTTAGTACAACTAAGCATAGGCTTTTCTTTTCTAGCTTGAATGCATATATTTTCATGCATACCACCATTTGAGGTCCTATGTGACCCTTAGTCAATAATATTAGATCCAAAAATATGAAATCATTTGTTTATAGTTCTTTTTCATGGCAAGTATATTTAATAATGTGTAAATATTTAACAATAACACATTAAAACTAGAAATTGAATTGATCTAGACTTGGTTAAAAATGGAACTTGTCAAGGTGGCAGTGTGGGGAGAGAGGGGGAGAGAGAGAGAGAGAGAGAGGGAGAGGGAGGGAGAGAGAGAGAGCCAATATCCTTGATAGGCATTTTTATAATGTTCACCTTGTTTTCTTATTCAATCTCTTATTAGTGCACTTCCTCTTTTTCTTTTATATAATGATGATAGTAAGCAATGTTTAAAATTTCGCACTACTTTTGATGTTTCATGGCATTTATATAGCTTATAGGGATAAGACCATGATGGTCATGCAATGACTATGGTAGGTTCTAACTTCTTACAAGCTAAAATGTTATGCATATCTGGTTCTTATATGTCTATGTACTAAAAAGTGTCAATCGAAATAACTATACCATTATTATTTCTTAAATAAACAGTCGTTTTGGCTATGCACATGATTGACTATTTGACTTGAGTTGTGAGGCATGATGTGAGGATGAAAAGAGAATAACATTTTTATATTCACACTATCTAGTGGTAATTGATTATAGCCAGTAGTGGTTGATATTGTAGATGCATTTTCAAACATGCCAATAGTGGAATAGTTAGAGAATGCTTGTCTGTTTAATATTCATGTAGGGGATGAGGATTGACAAAGTATCAATAAGATGGAATTATAGTCCACAAGTTTGGCATGTATTATATGTTAACCCTACACAACATCCCATCATTCGGAATGGATGAAAGTATCATTGTTTTCTTTAGATAAAAGAGTTACTCCAAGCTTGTGAACATGTCTCCCTACTGAACTTTTTTTATTTTTTTTTAAAATTCCCGAATATATTAAGGGGCTGGTCAGGCCTAAAAAAGAAAAGACCAATTACAAAATTGGGCCACCTACAAGGGGGGACACCCGCGGCCTACGCTAATAGAGCCTGGACCCAAAAGTGTTTAGATGAAAGAGCCAATAATGAGGAGATAGTGACTAATCATTGGGGATTTCTCTCCTAACATCAAGCCAAGATCCCTAAGATTCACTTTGACCATAGCTATGATGGTGAACTCCTTATGGCTGAGTGCGATCTGGACCTTGAAGGCCAAGTGATTTCTCATTTCCTAGATGGAGAGGCATATAGCTGCACAAACATATTGCCAGGAAGCTAGGAGGGTAGAGGGGAGCCTGAAGGTTTCCCCAAGCATCACCATCCTCCAGGCTTCCTTTGATATATAATTGAGACATGATCCCTGCCTTTTTGATTGTAGCTTCAACTCTACCCCAGACCTCCTTGGTAACCAGACAAGGACAAAACAAATGTTTTAAGGCTTCCACAGCCTTACCGCATAAAGGGCAAATCGGAGATATAGGAATTCATTTCACAAGCGACCCTCTAATGGGCAGCCAGAAGTTGGTGATCTTCCACAATAGAAAGCTCGCTTTCCCTACATCACACTGCTTCCAAATATTTATGAACCTATTCTGCCACAATACGTGGCCTCTTCTCACTTGCCATTTCTTATTGAGAGTTGCGAACCGAGGCCCCATTGTCTCAAGGTTCCTGTACACAATCCTTGCTGAGAGGCGATTGAGGCCTATCCTTCCCATAAGCCACTAGGTTTGTCAACCCTTAGAAGAGGCAATGTAGTTAGTTGTCTAGTCATCTGGGATTCGCTCCATCACGGCAACCAGTAGGTCAAATTTGCCTTCATTAAGACGAAACCTAATACGTAGCTGCTAAAGGGGGACCCAATATGTGGCTCTTGGGTTCCAGATGTCCCCCTACTCAACTTTTAACTAGTCCCAAAATGAGTTTGATTAATCTCCTCCCCCCTGCCTTGGCTATCGCACATAGGAAAATTTTAAAAGATTAAGTTTATAAAATCAAAGTCAAAATATCCATTGATATTCCATTTGTAAAGTTGTCAATAATTTGTATTACTAGTCAATATATAAAGAAAAGACACAAATTTCATTAGTTCTAACCTTTTTACAAAATGAATGCAGCCTAAAATCTCCTCCCACGATGAATTTGAGAAGCTAAACATTCCATGATAAAACATGAAAGAGAAAAATACGATCTTTTTAACTTGTCACATATTTAATTTTGAACACTCAAGATGTATGCTTATGAAAATCTAATTATAATGTCATGTACATATATAACTCTAAAATGACCATAGATTTTGAGGTATGCCACTTCAATATTTATTGAAAAACAAAGAATTAAAGAAAAAAAAGGAAATTTGTTATTTGGAATCCATGTCTGTTTCTCATGCAATAATCATAAATTGTTCCTAAAATGTGCTCCTTGTTTTGCTTCATTCCTACAATACATGCAATTTTGATGTTAAACTTCAATGCTTCTTACTTAGAAAATGCAAAGCACCATTTTTTTTGCAAAATTGATGTTCACATCAAAGAAAACATGAATACTATTAACAAGATAAGCATTAATATAAATCTTGGAAACAAATGTAAAAATAAATGTCGAAACTAGGCTGAAGCAAGACTATGATAGTGTTAGTAAAAACATTGATAAAGCATTGATACAAGGGCTAGAATTTATAGTTTATAATTTTTGGAAAATACATTGTGGCTCGGGTGTACTTTAACATGGGTCATTTGAAATTCTTTGGATTGAATTCACCATTTAGATGATGGGTCAATATTTGCTTGGGTGTAGCCAATCACGAAACTATTTTCAGGGCCATTTTGGAGTCGCCACGTGATGTGCTCATGGGGGAGATTTTGAATTTTATGTGGACTCATGCTCTCGTCGAAAAATTTTTCGACGTCATGATGCCCCACTGGCGTAATAATGAGACACAATCTATTTATTTTGAACACCGTAGAGCTCAACACATGGTAGCTCTGTGCTACATCGTGCACTTCTGCACTACTTTGTCTAGCACAAATCTTTGGCCTGACCACCTATCATCGTGCGGCCTTTTGCCGTAGCTTTGCCACTTGTCACTGGGCAACGTGCCCATGCAGATCATTAAAATTCAAGGTTGGCTTGGAGAGACCACCACCCTTGTTCTTGGCATAAAAATGAGACACAATCTATTATTTGTCGTAGCACAGTCTATGGCTTGACCACCTATCATCACGTAGCCTTTTGCCGTAGCTTTGCCACCTCTGCCACTGGGCAGCACACCCATGTAGATCATAGTTTAGCTTAGAGAGACCACCACACTAGTTGTTGCTATAATAATGAGACATGATCTATCATTGTGAACATCGCCTTAGCACAGTCTCTAGCCTGAAGACCTGTCATCGCCCAGGATTCAAGGTTATCTTCGAGCGACCATTGTGCTGGTTCTTGAGGTTATAGTTCCATTACCTATTTTTACGTATTATAGGAGGAGGTCTACGATGACCACCGCGCTAGCAAATAGAAGGAGATCTATGACAAGCCTGCTCTGGTTCTTGAAGTTATATATTTGTGTACCAAGGAAAATGTATTTTCTTGTGCAACCAAGGAAAATGCAATTGATTATATGGCCCTTACGGGTCCCCTTTGGGGGCGAGGGCCATATCGACATGCCATACAGTGTCTAGTGGCATCTTGGGTATTGTATAATGCATGTGGATATGGCCCTTGCCCCTAGAGTGGACCACTCAAGGGCCATATTGTCAATTGCATTTTCTAAATTTCTAATTGTATTTTTCTAGTTGTATCTCCATGCAACCACAACGGTGGGTCATTGGAGCTATTTTAGCGCTAGTTTCATCCCAAACCAAGGAAATTATAGTCCTATTTTACTAGTATTTTAGTCCTTGCAATAAATCCTAAATGAGGGCAAAAGTATTCTAAGCCACTGCAGTGATTGGAGGCTCGGTGGTGCCATCTAGATAATTAATTACAATTCATCAAGTGAAAATTGAGCATAACAAATTACAATGTACATCTACATCCAATAACATGTTATATAAAAATTGGAATCTTATGCGCCACCCCAGATGGGCTGGTAATCATGAAGCAGATGCCCAGTGGTGGTATTTGGCAAGTGAGAAAGCCATTGCAGTGGACTGGTAATTAACTGCCAGCTCGATGGAATCTTAGCCACGATAAATGTGGCTGATGATAGCCACCACCAATGGGTAGTAATTACCACAAAAGTAAATCATGAGCCTAATCACCTCTAATCATTCATTACCATTCATTCTAGTACTCTACTTAGCATGCAAGCCCAGTAATTGGTAATTTATTGTACTTGTAGTAATCATGCATTCAAGCCTAGTGGTGGTAACTGCTAGCAAGTGAGTAATTGCAGGCCATTGTGGTGGCTGGTAATTAACTGCTAGCCTGGTGGCATCCTCTATGCCATCATTGGTAGCAAAACCCATAGTGAGTCCTTCACCATCTTCTAACTCCTAAACATTAGCCTCGCCTTGAATCATGATATTAAATCTAGTTATCACATGGGAGCACACTTCAAAGTATTGCATGCAATGTTATATGCTCAATAACATTTGTGTTATATCCTTTTCTGATCAAGGCTTCAAACAAATATCCCATTATGCATAGGGTGACCTCCCATCCTGGTGGCTATAAAAATTCTATCATTTCCAATAAAAGATGACCACTTTTGCTTGGGCTTATGTGGATGTCTGGTATACGATGTTGTTTTATAGGGACTTCTCACTCTTCCAGCATGAGACACAACCTCTTGTTTCTTCCTCATATATTGCTTTGTAGATCACGATACGGACTCCACATCAAGAGGATGAAGGATTCAAGATTCTATATTTTTATGCCACCCTCTCACTTGTCTCTCTTTGTTGCATATGCACCATTGCAGAGCTTAAAAGTGAAGTGAATTGGAAGATGTTGTGGAGTCCTCTTGTTATTCTCATTTGACTGTCATTGATTAGCTTCTCTGCATACGTAAGCACCAATTGTGGGATGTCTTCACGCATGCTTGAAGTGACATCCCTTGACCCTTCTTCTTGCACCCTCACCCACTTGTGTGCCCATGCCTTTTCTTTCACTGAGGATAAATCTGTTGTTTTCTGCTTTAAGAAAGTAATGTCAATCTTGTATTGAGTCACAGGGATGTTCTTTTCAATGAGGAAAAATTTAATGGCACTCTCCACTGCATCGTGCTTCACTTACTAAACGATGTTATCCTCCATGCAATGATCTCTATCCTTTTTTCCAAAGAACAATTCGTTCTTTAGAATCTTCTCAGATGCCATGGTTACATAGAAATCTGGCAAGTTCCTCACAAGCCTCCACATTTTGGCGGTCCCCTCTTTTTTCTCAGCCTTCTTTGCCTTTTCTCTATAATGAATGAAGGCGCTTCATATGTGATCTCTCCCCTCTCACATGCCAGGAAGGATGCATATTGGGCCACTAGGGCTCTATGCAAGCTTGTTATGGCTCTTGAAAGTTTTGAAAATTAGTCCTCCATCCTGACTAAAATCCAACATAGAGTGGATCTCTTGAAAGAGGCCTACGTAGATGCTACTAAACTATTTCACCAGCTTCAAGCCCAACTGATAGAATCATATAGAGATGTAGCGAGTGACCAACAAGTGGAGGTACTAAAGGGGAACATTTGCACCCTCAATATGAGGAAAGAAGGAATCAAGAAATAGCTTGTTGATGTATAGGGTCACATTGTGGTATTGATAGCCACAATAGTTAGACCAGATGATTAATTTCTTGAGATGCGGTTGGGTCATACGTGCTTCGTTTGCCATGGGCATAGCATAGATGAGTACAACTCATTTGTTCAAGATTTGTGGTCACTAGCTCGATGGTTGTACAAGATAAGTGGCATACATTTCCCCTCATTTGGGATTTAAAAAAAGTGTGGGATTGTTTGGGATTTAGTAAAACAAGCATGGTGGGTTTTGGGACTATAAATACATTTTCCATTTTTCCAAGATAAGTAGAATACATTTTCCTTGGTTAACTACACCCATGCAATAGAATACATTTTCTTGTACTGTCTTATTCATCTAATACTCCAAGATGCCCCATGATGTGCTCATGCATGTTTAATCAATTTTAAATACACTCTTGCCCTTTTTTTTTCTAGGCACAACTTGCAATTTAAACTTAATAGCTCTTCATAGATGGGAGTACACCAATGTTTGCGGACTCTTATGTAACATAATGTAATCGTGGCCTCTCTTGGATGTTTTTTTGTACTAGGTAGGTCCAACTACATCCCACTTCTTATAGCTTGTTACCCAATGATCTTTAAATGCATTCTCAACCTTGTGCTTGGGTTTGGTTCACTACAACACAAAGTATGGATCATCTTCCTTGTTCTCCCTAGAGGCAGTGACAATTGCAAAGTTATCTCCCTCTTCTGAGGTCATCAAAAGATTTCCCAAACTATGGTGAGTCATCATTTGTCTCTCCATTGTCTGTCACTCAATCTTCGTGTAGAGGGAAAAATTGACCTACCTCCTAGATTCTCTTCACAATTTGCAATGTACTCACACTTGTCATGATCCCCTGTGAAAGACCCATATGCTATGCAAACTATGAGTTCCTTTAATGGCCTCACAATCGTGTCTACTCATCCTTTGCATTCAGTCACTTTTACTTCATGGAACACTCTATACACTACACTATTCCTAAGGATTTGTTTATTGTATGTTGATTGCACCCTTGTAGAGAGGATGGTGGCGAGCCATGTCACAACGTCATGGGCATTAAACACTTATTTCATTAATTTTGGACTTGTCAATGCAACAATTCATTTTAATAGATACTTTTGGACTAGTTTATGGATAAAATTTAAGGAAAATCTCACTCTCCAAAACACAGATAAAAACATAAAAACATAAAAACAAGCAATTTTTTAGAGTGTTTTGAAGGAAATAAAAGCAAAATTATAAAAACGTAACAAAGATAAGCTACACCAAAAGATAAGAAACAGTAGCAAATAAAACTAAAATTATAAAAATTAACGTAACTTCTTACATAGATTGGTGCATAGTCCCGATTCACTTTTGTACTTAAATTTCTATTAAAAAAATCTACTTTATGATAATATCCTTCCAAAACCAAAAGATGACACTACCCTTTTGAAATAAAGAGTTTACTTACTCACACTATCATTTTGTACTAATAATGCAAAAACTAAGAAATGTAATTCTTACATTACTCTATATTGTAGAAATCCTAGTATAATTTTTAATCTTTAAGAATCTTCATTTAAAAGTTTAACTTTTTCTTAACTTATTAATAACTTTAATGAATAAAAATCATTTAAATCCATGGATAAACTATATATATATATGTGTGTGTGTGTGTGCGTACATATGTACATATGTACGTACATACATACGTGTGTGTGTGTGTGTGTAAGGTCCATGCATTAGATTAATTTACCATGAGAGTCCTCTAAAATCTCCAAGACTTAATAACGGTGTTAATAAACACCTTTCAGAGTTTCGAAACTCGAAAATCTTCAAGAGCTAATAACGGTGCCAATAAGCACCTTTCAGAGTTTTAAAAAGCAAAAATGGTATAATCTCAAATAACTTTATAATGGTGCCAATAAAGACGTTGCAATAGTTACAAAGGTTTTTAAAGCAAACACCTTCAAATGATGTATCTTGATGGAGGGGGAAATAGAGGGAAAGAAGTAAAAGGAAGAGGAAGGGAGAGAGAGAGATAGAATGGAGGGGGAAAGGAGAGGGAGAGAGGGAAAGAGGGAGAGAGAGAGGGGGGGGGTTAAGGAAGCTTTCGCGCTACCATGCCAACACACACAAAAAGAAAAAAAAAATTGGCGCAGTCCCTTACATTGCCATGGGGAGGGAGGGAGGCAGGGAGAGAGAGAGAGTGCACGAGGGGGGAGGGGAGAGAAAGAGGAGAGGGAGAGGGAGAGGGAGAGGGAAGGGAGAGGGAAGGGACACATTGTCGCAGCAGTAAGAAATTTAAAAAAAGGAAGGGAGAGGGAGGGGAGGGGAGGGAGAGAAAGAGAGAGAGAGAGTGAGAGAGAGAGAGAGAGGGAAAGAGGAAGAGAGAGAGAGAGGAGGGGAGACGAAAGGGGAGGGGGGAGAGAGAGAGAGAGAGAGAGAGAGAGGGGGGGGGGGAGGGAAGGGGGAAGAGAGAGGAGAGAGGAGAGGGAAGGGAAAATGGGAGAGGAAAGGGGAAGAGAGAAGGGAGGAGAGATCTCTTGCATTGCAGTGGCAGTAAGAATTTTAGAGGAATTTTAACACAAAAAAGGAGGAAGGGGGATGGGAGAGGGAAAGGGAGGGGAGAAAGGGAGAGGGAGAGGGAGGGGAGAAATTAATTAGATAAGAGGGGAGAGGTGGGTGACGAGGAGGGGAAGAGATCGTGCTGCCGCAGTGGTGCGGTGACAAAAAAAAACCATAAATTTTTGTCGTCGCCTCCGTGCTACCGTGGCAGCGCCATCTCTTAGACAAGGGAGGGAGGAAGGAGAGGACAAGGGAAGAGAGAGGGAGAGAAGGGAGGAGAATGGGAAGAGAGAGGGAGAGAAGGGAGGAGAAAGGGGAGGAAGAGGGAGAGGGGGAATGGAGCACAACGCAAGGGAGAGGGAGAGGGAGAAAGGGAGGGGGCCACAATGGGGGCAAGAGTAGAAGGAAGAGGGAGAGAGGAAGGGAGAGGGAGAGAGGAAGGGAAGAGTAGAGGAGGGAGGATTAATCTTTTAAAAATAAATATAATTAGATAGGTGAAGGGAAGAGATCATGCTGCCGCACACAAAAAAAAAAAGGGAGGGAGAGAGGAGACGAGAAGGAGAAGAGAGAGAGAGAGAGAGAGAGAGAGAGAGAGAGAGAGAGAGGGAGGGGAGAAAGACAAAGGGAGAGAAGGGAGGAGAAAGAGAGGGAGAGGGGAGGGGGAGGGGGAGGGGAAGGGGAGCGCAACATGAGAGAGAGGGAGAGGGAGAGGGGAAAGGGAGCACAACGCAACGCAAGGAAGAGGGAGAGGGAGAGTGAGAGAGGAAGGAAGGGGACACGATGAGAGGGAGGGTGTGATTGAAAAGGAGGAGGGAGAGGTGAGAGTCAATATACTTCCCTCAAGGAATTCAAACTTCCCGCTCTAGAATTCAAACTTCCTGCTCCTTCCTCTCCCTCCCACCTCTCTCTCTCTCTCTCCCTCTCTCTCTCTCTCTCTCTCTCTCTTTCTCTCTCTCTCTCTCTCTCTCCTCCTTTCCCTTCCCCCCCTCCTTTTTCCCTTCCCCCCACCTCCCCTTCTCCCCCTCCCTTCTCTCCCTCCCCGCCCCTTCTCCCCCCCCCCTCCCCTCCCCCTCCCCCACCTCCACCTCCACCCACTTTCCCCCTATTTCTCCCCCTCTCCCCTTTTCCCCTCTCCTCCCTTTTCCCCTCTCCCGCACCTTTCCCCTCCCGCCCCCCCCCTCCCTCGCCCCCCCCTTCCCCCTCCCTCGCCCCCCCCCTCTCTCCCCTTTTCCCCTCCCCTCCCCCCCCTTTCCCTCCCCCTCCCCCTTTCCTCCCCCCCCCCCTTCCTCTCCTCCATTCCATTAATTTACTTTCTTCCCTACCCTCCCCAAGATAAAATTTTAATGGAGAATATTTTCCCAAAGACAAATTTAGGAGCTTCTTCAAACTAGTGTGGCTAATCTTTCAATCTTGAAATTTGATAAATTCAACCAAAATTTAATATAACTTTATCGTATGAGGTCCAAATTTAGCCCTCCAAGTACTCAAATCAATCGGTATAAGCCATCTAAAGTCATCTATAGGGTTATAATTTTCAAATTCCAGCTTATTAAAAACGTGTGAATGAAGTTTAATTATACTTAAACCAAATTCACCAGCTAATATTTGTAGCATGGCTAATATTTGTAACTCTGTCCCATACCCTAAATCCTAAACCCTAATCCCTAAATTCCTATACCGTAAACACTATTTCCTATAACTTAAACCCTAAAACCTATACCTTAAATCCTAAACCCTATACCCTATACACTATATCCTAAACTTCAAGCCAAAAAATGGTATTTGATGTGTGTAAATGACTGTGCACATAACCGATGGGCACGATCCTTGGCACATGTGTCAATCAAATTTATGTTAAAGCACGTGCAGAGTATCATGTGCATCGGATATGCTTTTGATGTTCAAAGTCCCCATAAATCCATTTTTCACCAAGTGTTATGCACAACCGTCAAAAAATAGTATTTGAGGTGTGTCATTCGAATGTGCACATAACCGATGGGCATGATACTCTCTACACACATGAATCCAACCTATGTTAATGCACATATCATAGCCATCGTATATGCTTTGGATGGTCAAAGTCGCCACAAACCCCATTTTCCATCGAGTGTTATGCACAACCGTCAAAAAATATTATTTGAGGTGTGTTATTCATATGCGCACATACTCGATGGACATGATAATTTTCACTTATGTCAATCCAACTTGTGTTGAGGCCTATACAAAGTATCTTGCCCATCGAATATGCTTTGGATGTTTAAACTTGCCACAAACCACATTTTTCACCAAGTGTTATGCACAACTGCCAAAAAACATGCTCTGAGTGTGTTATTCAAGCATGCACATACCCAATTGGCATGATACTTTGCACGTGTATATATATAACCTATTTTGAGTTGTCTGCAAAGTATCATGCCCATCAAATATGCTCTAGATGGTCAAAGTCACCACAAACCCTGTTTTTCTCCAAGTGTTATGCACAACTGTAAAAAATAGTATCTAAGGTGTTTCATTTGAGTGTGCTCATAACCAATGGTCATGATACTTTGCACATGTCAATACAACTTGTGTTGAGGCATGTGCAAAATATCATGTCCATCTAATATTCTTTGGATGGTCAAATGTGCCACAAACACCTTTTTTCATGAAGTATTATGCACAACCACTAAGAAATAGTACCTGAGGTGTATTATTCAAATGTGCTCATACCCAAAGGGTATGATGCTTTGCACAAGTATAAATAAAACCTATTTTGAGGTGCGTGCAAAATATCTTGCCCATCATTGGATGGTTAAATGCACCACAAACCCCATTTTTGAGGATTGCGCAACGTATCATGTCCATCAGATATGATTTAGATGGTCAAACTCACCACAAACCTCATTTTTCACCAAGTGTTATGCACAACTGTAAAAAAAACATGCTTTGAGGTGTGTCATTCAAATGCACACATACCTGATGGGCATGATACTTTGCAAGTTCATCAATACAACCTATGTTGATCTGTATACAAAGTATTGTGCACATCAGATATGCTCTGGATGGTCAAAGTTGCCACAAATCCTGTTTTTTAACCAAGTGCTATGCACAACAATGAAAAAATAGTATTTGAGGTGTGTCATTCGTCCCTCATATCCAATGGGCACTATACTTTGCATACACATCAATAGTAATATATATGTTGAGGTGCATGCAAAATATCATTCCCATCGGATATGCTTTCAATGGTCAAACGTGTCACAAACTCTATTTTTCATCAAGTGTTATGCACAAGTGCTAAAAAAAAGTATCTGAGGTATATTATTAGAATGCTCTCATATTGGATAGGCATGATGCTTTGCACATGTGTTAATATAACCTAATTAGACATGCATGAAAAATATCATATCCATCAGATATGATTTGGATCGTTAAATGCACCACAAACTCCATTTATCACTAAGTGTTATGCACAATTGCCAAAGAATAGTATCTGAGGAGTGTTATTCAAATTACCTCATACCCGATAGACACAATACTTTGCACACATGTCAATACAACCTATGTTGCGGTGTGTGCAAACTATTGTGTCCATCGGATATGCTTTGGATAGTCAAAGTCGGCACAAACCCACTTTTTTATCAAGTATTATGCACAACCACCAAAAAATAGTATTTGAGGTGTGTTATTTAATTGCACACATACCAAATGGGAAAGATACCATTAAATCATGTCAATTTAAACTTTGTTGATTCTTGTGCCAAGTATCATCATCGGATATGCTTTGGATGGTCAAACTCACCACAAATTGTATTTTTCACTAAGTGTCGTACACAACCACCAAAAACACGCTCTGGATGTCTTATTCAAACATGCACACACCTGATGGGTATGATACTTTGCACGTGTGTCAATCCAATTTATGTTGATCTGTGTGCAAAGTATCATGCCCATTAGATATGGTCTGGATAGTCGAAGTTGCCAGAAACCCTGTTTTTCACCAAGTGTTATCCACAACCGCCATAAATGTATCTGAGGTGTGTCATTTGAATGCACTCATATCCGATGGGAATGATACTTTACACACACATCAATGCAATCTATGTTGAGTAGCATTCAAAATATCATGCCCATCAGATTTTCTTTGGATGGTCAAACGTGCCACCAAACTCCGTTTTTCACCAAGTGTCATGCACAACTGCCAAAAAAATAGTATCTGAGGTGTATTATTCAAATGCTCTTATACTTGATGGGCACGATGCTTTGCACATGTATTAATCAAATATAATTAGAGACGCATGAAAAATATTGTGTCCATCGGATATGCTTTGGATGGTCAAACATGCCACAAACCCCATTTTTCATCAGTGTTATGCACAATTGCCAAAGAATAGTATTTGAAGTGTGTATTCAAATGCACTCATATGGATAGGCATGATTTTGCACACATGTCAATCCAACCTATGTTGAGGCATGTGCAAAGTATCGTGTCCCATTGGATATGGTCAAAGCTGGCACAAATCCAAATTTTCATCGTGTTATGCACAACCATCAAAAATAGTATTTGAGGTGTGTTATTCAAGTGCGCACATACTGGATGGGCATGATACCTTGCACTCATGTCAATTTCACCTTTTTTGAGTCTTGTGCCAAGTATCATGCCCATCGAATATGCTTTGGGTGGTCAAACTCACTATAAACCCTATTTTTCACTAAGTGTCATGCACAACCACCGCCGAAAAACATGATCTGAGGTGTGTTATTCGAGTGCGCACATACCCGATGGACATGATACTATGTGTAGGCATCAATCCTGCATATTTTATGCATGTAAAATTATCGTGCCCATTGGATATGCTTTGGATGGTCAATATTGCCACAAACCCCGTTTTTCACCATGTAATCTGCACAACCGCCAAAAGAAACTATCTAAGATGTGTCATAAGAATGCGCTCATAGTTGATGGACATGATACTTTACACATGTGAATCCAACCTAATGTTGTGGCACATGTAAATTATTGTACCCATCGTATATGCTTTGAATGATCAAACTCGCCACAAACACCATTTTGCACCAATGTTTATGAGAATATGAAGTGTGTCATTCGAATGTGCTTATACTTAACGGGCATGATACTTTACACACGTTTTCTATAAGCTGGAATTTGAAAATTCTAACCATATAGATGACTCCAGATGGCTTATGCCTATCAAATTGAGTACTTGGAGGGCTAAATTTGGGTCTCATATAAGGAAGTTATGTTAATTTTGAGCTAATTTATTAAATTTCAAGTTTCAATTATTAGCTAAACTAGAAGGGGAAAGGGGGGGGCAGGGGGGGAAGGGGAAAGGTGGGATGGTAAGGGGGGGAGGGGAAAGGTTGGAAAGGGGGAAGGGGGGAGGGGAATGGGGGGAGCGGGAAGGGGGATGGGGGAAAAGGGGGGAATGGGGGAAGGGGGGAAATGAGGAAAGAGGGGAATGGGGGAATGGGGGGAGGGGAAGGGGGAAAGGGAAAGGGGGGAATGGGGGGAGGGGAAGGGAATGGAGAATGGGGAAGGGAATGGGGAAGGAGGGAGGGGGAGGAAGTTTGAATTCTAGAGCGAGAAGTTTGAATTCCTTGAGGGAAGTATATTGACTCTCATCTCTCCCTCTCCCTTTTCAATCACACCCCTCCCTCCCTTGCATTGCATTGTGCTCCCTCTCCCTCCCCCTCTCTCTCATGTTGCGCTCCCCTTCCCCTCCCCTCTCCCTCTCCCTATCCTTTCTCCTCCCTTCTCTCCCTCCGTCTTTCTGCCCCGTCTCTCCCTCCCTCTTTCTCTCTCTCTCTCTCTCTCCTCCTTCTCATCTCCTCTCTCCCTCCCTTTCTTCTATAGTGTGCCTAAGAGATCACGTTGCTGCAGCAGCATGGCGGCCACACACACACACACACACACACACACACCCCCTATCTAATAAAATTTATTTTAAGAAAATTATTACTCCCTCCTCTACTCTTCCCTTCCTCTCTCCCTCTTCCTTCTACTCTAGTCCTTCCTTCTACTCTTGCCCCCATCGTGGTCTCCTACCTTCCTCCCTCTCTCTCTCCCTCGCGTTGTGCTCCGTTCCACCTCTCCCTCTTCCTCCCATTTCTCCTCCCTTCTCTCCCTCTCTCTTCCCATTCTCCTCCATTCTCTCCCTCTCTCTTCCCTTCTCCTCTCCTTCCTTCCTCCCTTGTCCAAGAGATCGTGCTACCACGATGGTGCGGAGGCAGCGACCAAAAAAAATAAAAAACTTAATTCTTTTTTTTGGGGGTCGTTGCCTCCATGTTGCTGCAGCAGCGTGATCTCTTCCCCTCCTCCTTGTCACCCACCTTCTCTCTCTCTCTCTACCCCTCTCCTTCCCTCGCTCTTCCCTTACCTTCATTCCTTCCCCCTCTTCTTTCCTCTCTTTCCCTCTCCATTTCATGTTGCTTTATCTTGAAGATGTGTGCTTCAGTCAGTGCAAACACATCTTTAAAAACCTTTGTAACTAATGCAAGGTGTTTATAAAGTTATTTGAGATTATACTGATGTTGCTTTCTAAAACTTTGAAAGGTGTTTATTGACCCCATTATTAAGTCTTGGTGATTTTGGAACTATTTTAGAGTTCCAAAACTCTAAAAGGTGTTTATTAACACTGTTATTAAGTCTTGGAGATTTTAGAAGACTCAAATGGTAAATTAATCTCATACATGGACCTTAACTATATAAATATAAATATTAAAGCATTACAAGCATGCCCATGCCATGTAGATAGTGTAGTGCACTGGTCCCACCATATGTATCAATGGCCTTTGATCGATGAACCAAGGACATGTACATTCCATGCATGCATGTGCAGCATTGTGTGTGACTCCATATCTACCAGATTTTAGAGTTTTTAAACTCTCAAAAGGTGTTTGTTAATACCGTTATGATATCTTGAAGACTTTAGAGGACTCTTATGGTAAATTAATATCATGCATGGGCCATACATACATACATACATGCATACATACACACATACATACATACATGCATGCATGCATGCATACATATAACTTTTTCATACATTTAAATTGCTTTTATTAATTTAAGTGTAATTAAACTATTTTAAAATTAAATTATTAATTTAAATTTTTATTAAGTGCATCATTATAGAGAGATATTTTAAAATTTATTACGTGGAAATGACAGTGCCAAAAAGTAAACTTTTGGTTCTCGAACAACATTTTCATAAAGTAAACTTTTCATTTGGGAAGGAGTTTTAGGAATAGTCCAAATGTAGACATATGAGTCCAAAATTAATGTAATAAGTGTTATCATTGAGCATTTCTTGAAGGTAGGTCAATCGGTGTCTAGACAGAGCTTGCTTAGTAACATCACCACATTCATCATGTTCCCTCATGGCATGGCTAGACCCAAAGAAATTCCACGTCATGTTTAGACCAATTAGGGATTTAAACCTTGAGACAAAGTAGAATCCATGGGCTGATTTAAACTAGGTGGAAGAACCATATGACTACATCCAATATTGTTTGTTATTTTCTTTTACATAGAGATCATAAATTTTAAGCCATTCCAAATTCAATAGAAAAGCATGCAGGTGTCGTGTTTCCTATCATCCAAAATGTAGAAGTGGTATGTGCGTTGCATTGACTTGGACTTCTAGTCATGCAAGTAGATTGGCATCAGTCATACAAGAATAAAGCAAATGACTATACATGATATGCACTAGAATTGTTATCTGCTTGTTGTACTCATGAGCACTTTGTATCTCATCTTGTTCTTGAAATGAGTAATTTCTTGCAAAATCTATGATAGAGATGATAGTGTCATTGGGAAAATTGGCAAGGCAATTCCTAAACTACTTATCTTGCCAGCTAGCTATGAAATTGTGAAGCACATATTTGGGGATGGTGTTGTAAGCATTGGGGAGAATAGGGTAGGAGAGGCCTAAATAGGGATTAAGTATGAGAGTTCCATGTAGTGTAGGAGGAATTATCTCACATATGAGGGGTTGTGAAGAGGCCTTGGGGAAGTGGCCATACTTGTTTTTAAAGGGGATCTTTGCTAGGGAGATATCATCTCCACTTTAGCCTTATCCCGTTGGTGTCTATTTTATATCATGTCTTTGAAAGTTACTTTACCCTAGGGCCTAGGATAGTTTGGCAATCTTGTTGGGGAGGGGTTGAGCTCTTACTCCTTCTCCCCATATCTTGGTAGAAATCTTAATGCATTTCTATCTTATCCTCCATCAACCTTCCTCATGCATCCATATCTTATCCTCCCATCAACCTTATCCTCCTCCTTTGTGAGAGCTTATTGTTCTATCCCATGAAACCTCTCTAATAGAGCTTGCTATTCCCACCCACTAGGTGCTTATCCCCCTTTCTCTCCTCTCCCTTACCCTCTCTTTTGTATGCTCCTTCCTACTGCTATCCTCGTTTGGGATGCTATATAGAGGATGGGGAGGAGAAGCCTTGCTTGGTTCGGTTGATGTAGAAGGTGGGAAGGAGAATCCTTGCTTGGTTTTCTTGATGTAGAGGGGTTGTTGAGGAAGGAGTGTTTCCCCCCTCTTTGGTGGCAATGACATTGGAGTGGAAAGGTTGATAGGCCTTGGTGTCATGACTGTAGCAGGGCTATGGGGGCAAGAACACCTCCGTTCCCAAACTATGGGTGTATGAGTAGGCACACAATAGCTATGTGATTTCTTGTATGCACAAACCTCTCTCTCTCTCTCTCTCTCTCACACACACACACACTCTCTCTCTCTCTCTCTCTCTCTCTCTCTCTCTCTCTCTCTCTATGTGTCACACACATACACTCTCTCTCTCTCTCTTTCTCTCTCTCTCTCTCTCACACACACACACCACATTTGTCTTAATCATATGCAATCATGAGGGGCACATAGTCTCCTATGCCCTGTTTTATCTTCTTTCCCCCCCTTTATGAAGATATACATTTATCTTATATAGAAGCGCATTGTGTTTAGGAGCTTTACATTTATTTGCTAAGCATTCTCTTTTGGAATAATTGTTTTTTTTGAACCCTCAATTTGTTCTCTTACATGCTTATATGAGTCTTTACAGACTTGTACACACACTCACAAACACATACACACACACACACATTATCCTCCATTACACTTAATCCTTATCATCATTAATTGTCTTGGAACATTTACAAACATAAACAAGGACATGGTATTCATGGAAACCCCCCTTTTTTTCATGCACACTGACACATTCTCTCACACACACTTACTACAAACTCGTTGACACATACACATACACATACACATACACATACATAGAATACTTCTCACCCTCACTTGTCCCTAACCCCCTACCCTTTACCCAACAAACAATCCCAACTACAACCGTTTTACACCGCCACCCTTCCTTGCAAATTTGTCATGGCACCACCATGCACATGAGAAGCATCATACTTGTGCAAACTCTATGCTCCCTCTACTAACCTCTTTACAAGAAGAACAGAGACCTTGTTGCTTCTCCATTCCTATGTCACCTTTTCCCTCTACTTTGGTCGACTTTCACCTCTACTTCATTGTCTTCCTTCATATGTTCCACATTAACCTCCTTGTTGACAACTTTGAGTGCCTTTCCATGATCACCTTTGTTGATTGTGGTCTCCTTTCAACTATCCCTACTTTGTAGGTACACTTTCATCAATAGCACCTCCTCATTCTCCTCCCCTGGCTCACTTTCTTCCCTGTTGATTGGCTGAATCTCCTCCTCACTGTTCTTCATCTCTACTTGTTGTCTTCTGCTTTTCTAAGCACTTGTTCTCATTGTAGTGGCTCCACACTGGCATCTACTGATTGAGGTCACTGGCTTTGCATGAGGCCTTCTTTGACGTTTGGTTTTATTGGGTTCACTTATTTAGATACTCTAAATGAAGCTCTTGGCATATGTATGTGCTCAAGAGACTTTCTACAACACCTAAGACTTACGACTATGTACTAAACTTACTTGAGTACTTTAAACATGGCCACAATTGGCTTGTTGTGTTCTTTGACTCTAGAAAGACCAGCATGTAGTCGTATGTGAGATGAAACCAACTTAGAAGCCCATAGGTAGCCAAGAGGGAGTCATGGTCTTTGATTTTGTGACTTCTCCTCTAGAGTGTAGTTGAGAGTGTAGTTGAGCAGCAAGCTGCATTTTCCTGGCCTGCGTATTTGTGCTGTACATTTTAGCCAAAGTATCCCATGCCACCTTTGGCGTACTTGCACTTTATGTACCCACCTCTTTCTTTAAAGGCATGCCTTCGCTCACCTGCAATTTATATATAGTTGTATATATTGCATTAATATTGCTTGTACAGTTCAATTTCTCTTCTCATTTACACTTTTGTTTCTATCTTTCAATGCAATTTTCAGTTGGTTGTTCTTTACTTACAATTATTTATCTTTTGATTGTTTGACTTTACATACTTATATATATCTTGTATACATACTTATATATGTCTTTAATATTTTCTTGTTAGGTCATTGCCTTTATTTTTATGTTTTGCTTATCCCTTATTGCATTCCCTTAGTTATATTTATGACCTTTTGTTGCCCTTTTTCCTTACTTTTTCCTCTATGTTAAACTTCTTTAATTAATTTCTCTTTAATAATAGCCCTTATGTATTACTTATGTCTACATTTTTTGTCATTTTTTTACACAAGCTCCAAACTTTATTTCACTTGATTTAATCTTCCACTTTATTTCATTCAATTGTCTTTAAACTTTGCACAATTTCATAGTAACAAAGTTTTAAAATTTTAAAGTTAATTTTTACCTTTTTCTCAGAGTCTTATTTTCCATTATTCGTTCTTCTTAATTTTGAAGAGTTTCTTTCCTTCTTTGGTTAACTCGTAATGTCCTTCTTTAATTTGTATTGGCATTCCTAATATATTGCATGATGTTCCAACCATCGAGCTGGTTTAGGACATCACATTAAGTCCAAGCCCAGTCCAGTTTGGAAACTAAACAACTAACTATTTCAAAAATCAATCACAGATAGCCACCGGGTTGGTTTAGGTAACCACTGATCTACATTGTATCAAGCATGTGTCTGATGTGACATCCCACTACTTGTGTCCTGTTTTCTTTTTATAGATGTCCTTATTTGGAGAAACTCTCATATTCTAATGCCAGAATTCACTCTGTCAATGACTTCCACACTTAGGTTGTCTCTCATTTTCTTACATTCTATTAAAGCCCATTTAAACTTCTCTGATCGGGGTGATCCTCCATCACTTCTGCTCTACGTCCAACCGTTGGAGCCCCTTTTGATTGACAACATCTTTGACCATTAGGGGAGAATTAGGGTCTCCAAAGGGCCCCCAATTAGAGTTTCCTAATTTCAAGGGATTAGTGAGGTATTTGAGGTGTACCAATGGGAGTGCTCCTTTTTGTGGGGCAATGCCATGTTGAGGTGGAGGGTAGGTAGACCTACAAACAGTGCCTATTGGCTACTCCTCTTACACCGGGGACCACTCAAACCATCCCCCTGCCCCTCAACCCATGCTTGACCCTTCTCCCATATGCACCTCCCCCAAATAAACCTACAAGTCATTCAAGAGGCAGTGAGCCCTTCTAGGTGAATTTTCCCCCCCTCTCAGCTTCTTATAGGCCTACTTGCTCCTCTTCTCTGGTCTAGCTCCATTCTCCCTCCATTTTTCAAACATGGGAACTCATTTGGCATCTTCTCTGCCCCCTCCTGCTCTGGTCCACTGTGTTTCTCCCTCTCTAGCACCTCCTATAGCAGCTGTTCATTCTCTCTCCATTCCTAGCTACAACACCTCCTATAGCAGCAACTGCTCATCCCCCTCTGCTCTTTCTCCCTCCATTCCTAGCTACAGTACCTCCTGTAGTGGCTGCTCATCCGCTCTACTCTTTCTCCCTCCATTCCTAGCTACAACACCTCTTGGAGTAGCTGCTCATCCCCCGCTACTCTGTCTCCCTCCATTCCTAGCTACAGCACCTCTTAGAGCTTCTTTCAACCTTAAGTTGTACCCTCTATACCTTCTCCCTCTCTCTCCCTCTATCAGAGCTTCTCCTCCCTCCAAGCTGCACTTTCTAGTCCACTATTGCTATTGTGACCTCTGTACAAGCATGGTGAGGAGACCATACATGTACTCTGTGTCCCACAGGAGCAAAAATGCACTGGGTGAATGGGTGCCTTGCACCTATAGCTTGAATGATTGGATAGTCATGAGAGGATCTGCCAAGGGTCCACATAAGCTTCCCAAGAGCAAAAGAGGTGATCTTTTACATGAATGGAAGGGCTGCATCATGAAGTTCAAGCTTGGGAAGAAAGGATTGCTTGCAAAGGTGCAACACATCTACATGGGGAAGGACATGCGCCTTCCTCTGTCAAGCAATCAATCGACAATGCCATCGCATTGTAAGTCTAGATTTTGAAGTGTAATGAGTCAATTTGAAATTGTATTTTGAAATAGAACCAGTGTAATGAGTCAGTTTGAAATTGTATTTTGAAATAGCACTTGTGCATAGCAGATATATTTCCTTCAGACTTTGAGGAGTGGGAACCAGTCGAGTGCTCCTTAGGTAAGTTTACTGCTATTCATGAGGATTTAGGAAGGCAAATGCATGCTAGAGAGAAGTCCTCTACTTTGAAACAGAGAAATATCTATTGGTATAATGCCAAGTACATTACTCCAAGGATGGCATCAAGCTATGGCCATCTTCATTGCATTGCAACACCACAACTTGAAGACATGGATTGTAGCATATGGACACAAGAACAATGCAATCATACAAGGAAAAGATTGCAAAGGATGTGGGCATGGCCATGAAGTTTACATTTGGCTCTAAATGGGTAAGGTTGTCTTGGTTTATGCCTTTGCACATTTTTGCTTATCCAGATGCACAGAACAAAAACCATGTGGTCATGCAAGTTCCTACATGAGAATGCCCTAGAGGAATTGCTTGGGGTGAATTGGGGAAGTAGGTTAGGTGAACAAAAGGGTGATCTATTTCAATGCCATGTATGTAAGGACAATGTGGTTGTCAAGTACCACACCTCCCACCAAATGTTATATTCAATATAGGCAATATAGGCACTGGAAGAAAACAGGTGGCAATTGGCTCCCCCTTGACTCTAACGATGATGATAATACAGCGGTAAGTTTATGTATTGGTTCTCATTTAGGAGATGTCAAGAATGTGACTATCATGTCACAGTTGACTCTCAGGGACGTGCGGGAACACCTATCGGTCATGGAGGATGGCATGTTTGAGTCCTTTCACTTTAGCTTAAATGGTGAAAAGGTGGGAAAGCATGCAGAGAAGCTCGTGCATAGTGCCACTTTTATCCCTCCTGCAATATTAAAGATTGTAAACAATGTGGGGTGAACAATTGTGGATTTTGACATTTTCCAATTAATAGTGGTGCAATTAATTTTGATGTTTTGAATGGTTTTGTTTCATGTCATTGTCAAGTTTTTCCCAAAAAATTTATAATTCTTTTTATTTTTTATATTTAGAACATTTGGGTATATATAGGTTATAAAGTTACTTTAGTTTCAAAGTTTCACTATCATAGCCATAGTTCTCCTAGCTACCAAAATACCATGGATTCTGCTAGGTTTGCCTTCCATGATTTCATCTCCCATACTCCATTAATTAATAGAGAGGAGGAGTTATTTCCAATATTTGATAAGAGCATAGATGTCCTAGGCACCTACTTGAGAGCCCAAGATAATTTTGAAGACCTCATCAAGTACATGCAAGACTACATCGTGAGTTTTGCATATCAACTTGATGAGTCTACAAAAAGATGGGTCCTAATTGATTATTTGAAGTACTTGTTCAATCAAGAACCTAGGTTCGTGAAGCATTTAGAGCGATTTCGAGCCTAGCTCACACCCTTAGGGTTTAGGGAGGTGGACACTGATAACCTCCTATCATGTGGAGTCATCGAAAACACAGGAAATAGGTTCCTATCTTGGGAAATGACCTTTATTTTCCTTCTCCAGGAGGGACAAATGGAAGAGGAGGCCTCGACCTCAAGCCCTGACCTTGCCCCTGCCTTTCCGATCCTCTTATTTCTGTAGATGAGCCCAACATCTACAATGAAGAGCCCATAGATGAAGAAGCTGAGGAGCGGGAAGCTGCATTGGCCCTGGAAGTGTTCCAATGACCTCCTGAGCCCCATTCTACTTCTCAAATTCCATCCACTTCGGGCACCACCTCTATTGACCCCGCAATAATGGTATGGTTTCTTACTCCTTAATGGTATTAGTATTAGGATCTTACTTGGGGATTTCAAAAGCCTCTTTTTTCTATGTATTAGAGGTAGCAAAGAGGAGTTACAGTCTATGAAGAGTCTTTGTATTTGAATGGAGAGATTATAATACAAAAATGTACATTTTATCACATTCTCTTCCTTGCAAGATACCAGGTCATAAGCAATAATGTCGATTCAGTCATGGTTGAAATTTTGAATGTGTTGTTAATTGAATATAAGGTAATATCGCTTTGAATTGTAGAGTATTGAATACACCACCTCCAAGTTTGTTGTGTAGAGAGGTGAACCTTTTATATGCAAACTTGTCCCTTTTCCTTCATTTGTATTCAAAGTAATTACAAATTTATGACCCCCTCAACTTGTGACTGATTTTTTAAGGTCTTATATATTGCATTTGAACATTCGTAGACCATATTTTTCCAGTCAAATATCATAGAGCTACTCATGCTCTCGATTTTGAACTTAAAAAATTTGCAATCGGAGTTATAGCACAAAAGTTATAGCTATTTAACTATTCTCTTCATATTCCATGCAATTAAAATCTATAACTTGTATATATATTTTTGTAAAACCAATATAGGAAAATATTATGAATATTCCAAGTCAAAACAATACTCTCAACCAAGTTTGGTAATTTTGGTGACCATTTTTGGCAAAAAAAGAAGGAATTTGACCATGGCACAAAAGGCAAAGTTGGTTGGGACATCATGGGGTGTCCAAAAATGCCAAAACCTACCACGGTATGAATTTCTGTGGCGGGTTTTGGCATTTTTGGACACCGCATGATGTCCTGACCAACTTTGCCTTCTGCGCCATGTTTAAATTCCTCCTACATTTGCCAAAAATGGACATCGAAATGGCTGAAGTTGTCAAATTCCTTCATCTACCCCTTCAAAATCTATATTTCTTCATAGAAAATCATGAAATGCATCAATCCTTTACAAGATGATATAGTAGCCAACCTAAAAATTAAAATAAAAGATACATGGACATAGCCAACCTCCATGACCAAGAAAACATAGAAAATGAAAATTTTAGATTCCTCTTCAAAATATATATTTTCGCATGTAATGCATCAAATTATTTCAAGGTGATTTAGTGATATGAAATCAAATATTTCATTAACATAGTCAACCTAAAAGGTGGCTCCAAAGGCAAGATAAACAAAGAAAATGAAAATTCACAAGGTGATGTAGTGGAAGATCAAAGTCTTTTGGATTAAATAAAAAATTACATTGGCATAGCCAACCTACAAGGTTCCTCTAAAGCGCAAGAAATTATATAGAAAATATATTGCCTAAGGGTCTTACCAGAGTTGTGCTACAAGGCACATAAGTTGTCATATTGACCAACCATCATTTGCTAAGTTACTTTGTAAATATTTTCTTTTCCATGTTTATTTATGTTGAAGTAGATGCATCTATAAAGACACATGGATTTCAATCAAGTAGATGAAGGAATTTGACAATTTGGGCCATTCCAATGCCCATTTTTGGCAGATGTTGAAGGAATTTCATCACGGCACTAAAGACAAAGTTGGTCGGGACATCATGGGGTGTCCAAAAATGCAAAAACCCACCATGGCATGAATTTGGCCATTTGCAAGGTGTCCAAATGACCAAATTCATGCCATGGTGGATTATGATGTCCCAACCAACTTTGCCTTCTTTGTCGCGGTCAAATTTCTCCTACATTTGCCAAAAATTGACATTGAAATGGCCAAAGTTGTCAAATTTCTTCATCTACCCCTTCAAAATCTATATTTCTTCGTAGAAAATTATGAAATGCATCAATCCTTTACAAGGTGATGTAGGGAAATCTAAAATTTTGGCTTTTAACACTCCATCTAATCAATGTGGTGCCATGGTCAAATCCCTTCTACATATGAAATTGGAATGGCCAAACTTCACAAACAACATTTTATTGACTTGTAAGTTACATCAAAATGTGATATAACTTTTGTGTGCAAGCTGATATAAAAAAAGATGCAATATTAAAAACAATAGATAATTAAATTAGACATAACAAAAAATTAACCATTTGGCCATAGATACATGAAAATTTTTAGCTTTAGATAGAAGAATATTATTAGAAATAGGTGTTTGTATTTCAAATTGTATTACAAAGAGGCTTTATAGCCTGTTTCTCTTCTTCTTCTTCAACTCTAATACACCAATAATAGGGTCTTTGAATCCTCGACTAAGTCCTTAGAAAGACCGCTATGCTATTTGGAATCTCACATTCAACTTGTAAGTTCTTATAATCTCATGTAAGACAAATTGGAATGGATCACGTAGGTTGCCTTGGGTCAATACTGTGAATTCTCCATGGCTTCTTGCTCCAAATGGATAGATTCTCCATTCCTGCTTGCTACTATTGCACACATGAAGAAACATCATTTTAGAAATTTAAATTTAAATAGATGTAATGCGTCATGTGAATTCTTCTTCTTCAATCAACTTTTGAGCTTCAAGACTTACATTAGCAGCATCATGAGCTCCAAGCATCTCCTTTGCATCACCATTCCCTTCAAGTCCTGCATCACTCCCAAAATAACTTGTTCATGCATGGCTTTGTGTCTTTCGATATGAAGAGTCCATATCTTCCATGCCCACCATTCTCATATCATCCTCCATGAAGTTCTTAAAAGAACAACTAAGGGAACCTTAGCAAAAGCAATGCACCACTATGGATAATCCAAAGTATAAAAATTACATTGAAACAATACAAAATTTACATTTTAGCTCATATTCTCCTCTTTAGAGCACATCCTGAGGTTCAAGATGCATCTTTTCTTGAAAAAAAAAAAATCATGGATCACATATTGATCTTGCAACTATATAGTCACATGGTAACATGGGAGATCTCCTCAAATGGCCCTCAATAGTCGCAAAGTTTATAGAGACTGTGATAGGCCATCATAGAAGGTAGGTGATGTTTGAGGAGGGATGAGAAGGGTCATGAATGATTACGAGGGAGGAGAAGCAAGCGGAGGACTAGGTGTGAGGATGAGGGTAGACAAATACGCATGAGTATTACGAGTAGAAGCAGCAAGAGTAGGCGTGAGCATGAGGCAAGAGGAGCAATGTGGCCTAAAATGCTTTAAAACACAAATAGGCCAAAGGGCACGCTATCGGCTTTGATGCTGTGTATTATTAAATGCAATGACATTTGGCATGGTTATGAGCCATATAACAAGCAAGTGCATGGAAAAAGAAACAATTCAAAATGGTAAATGGTGTTGGATTTATTAAAATATATTTTCACATGCACAAATTGCACTTTTCCAACTTCTTCCATTTTAGGGTGAATCTAGATACCAATACCAACAACTATCAATGTTTTAAGACCACCATGCACTAGTCCTAATAGTTTGGATTCTAGATTTTCAATTCCGTTTTGGTTTTCAACAAATCAAAAGAAATTTATGGAGCGTGCCTCAAATGGGTATGCATCACTTTAGCACAACATTGGAGGCCCATTAACCCATGAATAATGACCTCATTTAGGTGTGTTCTTGGGTTGAGAAGAATCTCACACAGTGTACTTTAGAATGATTACTTGGTTGCATGTATGTATAGAACAAAATTTTGATGTCTTTGAATAAATTGCTATATCCTATAGTCTTCAGGATGCATGCTTCACATGCAACATAGCACTTATAATGCTTTAACAGTCTCATTCCAAATCCTTATTCCATAATGTTTTGCTCTCATGTTCAAGTTGGAATGTGTACTGCAACTTGAAGACAAAGTTTGTTGAATTCCATTGAGCAATGCATAAGTTATGGATCATGCAAGATACCCATATATAGAAAAGTCCCTGAACCTCACCAAAAATGGCTACACCCAAGTAAACAATGACCCTACACCCAATCATATATTGGCCTGTGGTTATTGTACATTCAATTATGACACACCATTTACCTTTACCACGTTGTAAGAGCCATGTAGCACATGTATTCGATCGGCATGGTGGTTCCTATTCCAACCATCGGGGAAGTCGGCTTCTCTCTCTCTCTCTCTCTCTCTCTCTCTCTCTAAAATCATAAGATGAAAACAAAAATTAAATAGCATAATTAGCTAACAACATTGGAAGTCTAATAATTGACTTGCATTGTGTTAAGAATGTGCTCCTCGGTGTTGCTTGTGTTCCCCCCACAGGTTACAGACGTCTTTCTTGTTTGGAGGAACTCTAATGTTATTGTGCCAAAATATTGTGATTGCAGAGATGAATTCCTCACTTAGATTATCCGTTCTTTTCTTCCATTGAGATGATACCCATAGGCTTCACACATCCAGACATATCACTTCCAGTCAACTTTGGAATCATGTTAATTCTTCTAATGGGAAACATCTTTGACATTGCGTGGCCAAGATATTTTGTGTTTGTTTTAGAGGAAAATAACATTGCTAATGTCTCCCTCTTGGTAGCTAACTGATCTAAGTTATGTATTCATTTAACATTGTTGAGGCCATCAAGTGCAAGGTAAGTTTCTAAGGACATGAGCTTGGTAGTCAAACATCAATAATTCCATGTGGATCACCATTGATGGCATGGATTAGAGCACAACATTGCCAAGTAGGGGTGCATTCCACCTTAAATGGAGGGTAAATGTAGACCCAAAACACATTTTTGTGGAGTATTAATAGATGGATATTGAATATTTGTGACATATGGATTGATAGTTTGCATGAACATGATAGTGACTAAGTGTCAAAATCTATCACAAAGGCAATATAGAAGGTCAAAGATGCACATGGATGTTTACTGCGTGAACAATATTGTGTATACAAGCTAATAATTTTGCTAAAGAGAAAACAAGAATATATTTGATTTTTGCTCAATGCTAGCTACTTTGAAAAATTCAAGAAGTGAACACGGGTATTCTTTTGTCAGACATACACATGAAGACGTAGATGACATATTTATTGCTATCTTTAAAGAGTTACAGTCAAGGGATGTTTCGACTATGGGGGGATCTATTAGATAAAATTGGGAAAATTTTTGAAGGTTCTCAAAAGGAAGAATCAGAATTGGCTATCTTAGAGAGGATGGTTGTTTGGAGAGCATTCATAGTGACACATTTAAAACAATGAGATGATGCACTAATAGGCACATGCCTTCTAGTTTAGCATCCATGATAACATTGTAATCATGACTAATCAATGGATGAAGATCATTTATGGAGTGAGCCATACACTCTATTTGAACGAATAAGGTCATTGGAGGAAATTACATTCATTCTTGTAACAAAAGATTAAGTACTTGACATGGATCAAAGAAAAGGCTTGTAAGAATTTGTTTCACATATCAGAAGTATGATGCGAAAATATCTTTGACAAATAAAAAACTGGAGATAATTTAGTCAAATGAAGCCCTTTTTAGATATCTCAAAGGATTTGACATTTAATGAGCATCGAATACTCTAAATCTTCTTTTGCCCATGAGAAGATGTATCACAAGGATCTTAATTTCAGATACAACAATAGATATGTAAGAAGCTAAGCAATGCTTTTTACCTCAAAGCTTTTGTGATAGGAAGGATGATTAATAGCGATTATCTCACATTCTAGATGTAATTGCATTACTATTTTTAGTGCCCATGTATAAATGGCACATTTAATCTATGTTGTATTTAGAGATGTGCATTTAGAACAACAAGAAGGTTTCCTCCATTTTCCTCTCTCTTGTTGTGTGTACTCTACATTATTCATGTCACTTTCGTAATACTCAGGTCATTAATTCATGTCTCGATTAAGACCAAGAGAAGAGCATCTATGAGTCCTTGAACATATATACATACATTTTCAAAAAGTTCCTTGAACATATTAGGTCTCTTTTCGATAGCAATTGATTGATTCTAACCACAAATTGGTTTAGGAATTTTAGTGTCAATTGTTTGAGTGTATATTGATCAATCATTGATTGTGATCATCAATGCCAATTTTGATTGATCGAGTTTGCTGACTCATCCAATTGGACAGTACCCATTGCTATAGTGCCTTGTGGACCACTGTAGTTGACGAGTTTGGTGCCAATTGTGGTAGGAAGTCTTGTCCATCTACAGTTCCAAGTTTGTGTGTTGAATTTGCTTTTTCATTAGCTAGGCTATGAGCTTGCATAGGTACAAATAATCCCATCCTTGGAAAGGAGAAATTGTGCACCTTCTCCAAGAAGCAACCCTCATAGATGTGCTTTGAAAGTGCATGCATATTTTTGGTAAGCTCTAGTATCTACTACCATGTCCTAGGAATGCATTTGAAACTTCCATACTTGAGTTCTTTAAACTATAGAATACGACTCAACTAATGGAGTCGAACCACTCTTAAGGGGCCAACACCCACGAGGCCAAAAATGCATGTTTGGTGCAAGTCTTTTTCGTGTGAACAAACCAATGCAATCAAGGAGAGTGTTTAATGCATTATGTAGATCAGGTGACCAAGTGCAGGGAGTTGCACTGTTGTAGAGCAATTTTTATTACTGGGCAGAGGCTCTGGATTAGGGGAAGAGCATTGAAGATAATTCTAAGAGCTAAATGGCACTCCCCTATTGGTTGGATGCGAAATGGAGGACAGATGCTCAAATTTACAACCTCCAAGATGGAGGCAGCATCAATGGCCTCTATCCCTAGTGCTTTGAAATTCGGATCAGCTCCATAGTGGCGAGTTATTTCCCTCGTGTGCACTAAGCCAATTGGTGGTTGATTGTTTTTGAACGAATGAACTCTTTGATGGGGAGATGTAAGGGCCAATGCACATGGTAAGAGTAGAGCGAGGCTGGTCTAGTCTATGCACCAACAGTGCACAAAAACATCACTAGAGGACCAACTTTCATTCACATGCAGTATTGCACGCAGTCCAATGCTACTAGGCTCACAGGTACTTCGCTCCTTTGCATCGACCCCTCTTCCTCACCTCTGTAATATCTACACCAGTGAGCTATAAGGTGTTGCCCTTCTGTTGCCAGTGAAATGGGGTGGCACAACTGTGCGAGAAAGGGTGACCTCCAAAATGAAGGTCTGAATTTGAGCATTGAGGGCGCATTGATGCCTCACAATTAAATCGCGTGAATTGATTTGCATCGCCTCCAGCCACGCATTAGTGGCCCTAAATGTTTAATAAACAATGTTTTGTTTTGTGACTTTGTCTAGCGGCGGCTCCCTCGGAGTCCCTACATGGTAAATGCATGAAAGGACGTGACACAAACCTCCCCGCTTTGCTTCTAGTGCTGCAATCTTTAGCAGGCTGCTGCCCAGCCAACATTTCCAGAAATACAGCCCAGTGAAGGTTTGAAGGTCTCCTTTAATGCAGCTTAATGTAGGTTGCAGGCTTTCCCATAGCCAGTGGACTTTTTAGGCAATCAGAAGATTTGGGCATTTGAAGGCTGAGCCAGAATCCTGAAATTTCAGGATGCTGAGCTAGAGCTGCAATGCCAGCCTAGCATTCTCACCCAGCCCTAGCCCTCCATGGCGGTGTGAGACTTGCCTGCTAGTGGGGCTGAGACAACCACACGAGCATGCGTGGGGAAGCGCTCTTAGCTCGCTGCTCGAAGCCTTTTCTTCGGCTTGTTCTCCATCCTCTAGCGTTGCCTTCTCTTCTGGACTCTGACGACGATTTTCTTCATTGCTTCGAAGCTGGGGGCGTACCTTCTCACAGTGGCTGCAGTGCCGCTGCACTGCTGCAGGTTGTCGAGTCAACTTGGGTCACTACAGTAGTGTGAAAGCATCAGAACCAAAAAAATCTATACGACTAGATTTCTAGGTTCAGATTTCTGAAATGCCAGGTATCTCTATGTTGTTCGAGTTCGAATGACGATGATTAAGAGAGCGTGGTGATTTGGTGGCGGAACTGAATTCAGACCCTTGAGGATTTCCGAATCACGTTCTTGCTGCGCAGTGCGCAGGGCCCAGGCTGTGCAAGCGAGTGTAGAGTCTAGAGCAGTTTCTCGTTACTTGGGAACTTGGAAGTTGGCCCACGCCATCTAGAATAACCTTCACTCACGAGTCACAATGGGCCAGGACTGAGGAGTTTATCTCTGTAGAGGCTGTAGCTACTAGCTGTTGGATTTGAGGTCTTCGAAGTGTGCTCCGTACGGCAAGATGACTCATGAGGGCAGAAAGTTCGGAACTCGGGAGTCGGAAGGGCAGCAACCTTGAAAGCTGAGGTTTCAGCGGCCAGCCTATTCTTATAGTTCCAGGGACCAGGAGTGGTTCTCGGTTTTCGTCAATGTGCATTGTGAGCAAATACATCAGGAACTTTAGCAACTGCCAAGTTCCAACTATATTATTCTTAGACTACCAGTCTTCCACAAGAAGCTTTACCACTATCAGAAACGGTATTGCAGTTTGCGAGTAGCGACGAAGCTTTCCAACCTTGGAGTTCAAAGCAGATTCCAACGCAAACTGCGTATGTCCGCTATCGGCGTGCAAAAAGCAGCCCTGACTCCTGAGCCCCATCTTGTCGAAGTGCTATCGGTGTTTATTGCCAATAGTGTTGCGCCTGTCAATTGGGAAGGACTTACTAGGAGAGTCACAAATTCACAATTGACAATATTAATCCTTGCAGGTTTGCACTTTGTCTTGCCTTTATGGATACGGTTCATCTATTCCCGAGAGTAAAGAACCAGCTGATAAGAATCTCACATTATGACGATCACCAACGAGTGGTTGGAGTACCAGCAGTGCGCTTGCCACTCTCCTTAGGATTTCATTTTAAAAGCTCACAAAACCTTTATATTTGTCGAAAAGCTTGCAAATTTGTCTTTAAAACCTCCCAATACGTGGACTTCACAAGAAAAGCTTTTGCAAACACTCCAACAAGAATTATAACCTTATTGAGGAAGATTTTATATTAGTGGCTTCTCCTTAGGGCTAAGGCTTAGTGCACATGCAGCCAGTCATTCACGGCTGGAGGTGCTCTACTTTTGTTCATGCATCTAATTGGGAGGGCTCATGGAATGCGCGTGCTCTTTAGCACCTCCAATTCAGAGGCTGCAAATTGTAGCACTTGTGTGCCACCAAGTTTTACGAGCAATAATAGGTCACGTTTCTACAAGGAGGCAGACGGTTCAGAGGGGAGGCAGAGGGAGCGCCAGACGTGTACCTCAGGTCAACATTTATGACTTGCACTCTATCGCGTAAACTAAACACTACTCCATTGATGTGCCACCAACTCTTCTCCGGGCTATCCGCAGGCTAAGCTTGAGCCTGTGAGTGTGCACTAGCTTAAGCTAGCTAAGAAGTTTCGAGCGATCCCGTTTGTGGAAAACCATTAGAGCATATTCAACACTTGCTTTGGCACTGCCTTGCTTCAAGAGGGGTATGGTCTAAAACTAGGATGGACGTGCGGGCCTCGGGCCTGATGTCAAAGTTCTATATTGGTTCGAGCTAGAGATTGGTTCTCTTGGGTGATACCTCGGGTTTTTCTTCTATCTTGAAGGCGTGTTGGCCCTATATTTGAGGAGTTGTCTGTAGTTTGACATGGGTTGTAAGAAACCAAGCAGTGTTAGCAATAGTTCTCTTATGGGTTACAGAGATATCCTAATCCTCAAATAAATGAAATTCGGCCTTACTGGCATTTCCAATGTGGTCAGTAAAATTTGACACCTTGGTTAATTAGTGTTTAGCAGATATAGCTGCCTCTTTGGTGGTGTCATAGTCTTACCTCTTTTAGTACTATAACTTTGGCCTCTAAACTGCCTCTTTGGTGGTGTCATAATCTTACCTCTTTTGGTGCTGTAACTTTGCCCTCTAAGTTGCTTCTTTGGTCGTGTCATAATCTTACCTCTTTTGGTGTCATAACTTTGCCCTCTTACCTCTTAGGTGGTGTCATAATCTTACCTCTTTTGGTGCTGTAACTTTGCCCTCTAAGCATAGGCTTGATGGCCATCCTTTGGAAACCGGTTTTTTGTTTGGGATTGCCTCCCCACCCCCCTGGTAACCCCCTACCCTCCCCTCCTTAATGAAAGTTGGCATTTTTCACTATTTAAAAAAATATATAACCCCAACAAAGTACTACCTTTCATTTAATTCAATGAAACGATAGTTGTCATTGCCGATAGGCTTGATTAAGGCCAGATTGTGAGGCAATGTGTCTCTGCTATGGGGGGAAAGCTAGTCATGTAACATTAGATGGAGGTGGTGGCCAAATCCACATGGCACATTCCATCAGGGAATTCGCCCTTAATAAGGGGAGGACATCACATACGTGCATGAGTATCCCAATATATTATCTTTGTGATGCTCTAATACACCCCTTTTTCTTAAATATGCACAACGGTTATCCAAGCGTTTAGGGCTATGTTTATATAGATACCTCCAAGAATCTAATATTACCCCCTTTTTTTATATCTCCCATTCCTTATCATTACCCCCTTTTCTTAAATATGTGCAATGTTTATCCAAGAGCTTAGTGCTAATTTTCCTATTCCTATGCTTATTTTATTTTGTAAGTCATTATTAACTTTTTAACCCTATGTGAACACACTTGCTAGTTTACATGCCTCTTGTTGGAACCCCCCCATGCCTTGAAGACATTGAACCCCTTTCCCTTCAAAACCCACTTACCCCCTCAGTTATATAAAAGTTTCAGACAAAAATTAAAAGATGGTTTCCCCTAATGTATGACATTTTCTCTAAGCTTGCTTCATACTACACCACTTGGGCCACGTGCACTTTACATATTGTAGCTCTATGCATAGTGATGGCCAAAAGTGCATCCGCCTTAGGATTGGCTAGGTGTGAAGAGAGAAATGGGAATAGGTGAGAGTTTATAGACATCTTCCCCCCAAAAAAACTACTCCAGATATAGTGAGATTGGAAAAAGCTAATAAAATCTCTAAATACCCAACAAAAGGTTGAAGTGGCTTCCTAGCTCACAAACTTGAGTCAATGTAAATAAACAATTTCTCCTATTCAATTTCAGTGATGTGTGGCCTCATGTTGTGGTCATGTTCTCATGTACATTGTACCTTTGACGTGGCATGTTAGCATGCCTTCATTTTGTTATCCAAGGAGGTAGACACACAACTCCATTAGGACATTCCAACCTAGCAAGTCAACCAATATTGTTCATGCCATCAATACAATAAGAAAGTACTCATTGAGAAGATCACAAACACCAAAGAAAATTTTGATCATAAATTCTCACAAAAGGAGTCTAGGATCTGCTGGTAGATGTAAGTAGCCTAGGTTTTATTTTTACGTGAACACATGGTCTATGTAAATTTTTATGGTAGCCTAACCCCTTTGTTAGCACATTTTGACTTGATTGCAATTCATGAGCTAAGACCTAGATGTGTAGCTATGAAGGAAGTTCATAATTTAAAACACTATTGAACATTTTTGGAATTGTGAGAAAAATAACCAACAATGCACTAATGTGATACATAGAGAACATGCCTGTATTGTTTCCAACCAAGTTTATATGGGTATGGATGAGTAACCTTTTTTAGATTCATCTCATGAACGATCTTCTAACTCATTAAGCTATTAATGCTCCCATTGCCCACAATAGGTCATCATCTTCCTTTGGTAATCCTTCCAACGGGTGTGTCCCATTGTGTTGATTGCCATTGAGGCACTCTTTTCTTTTATAATTTTAGCCTTGGAATGTTTGGGCCTTTCCATTCTTGTAGGTTCTCTTTGTTGTGCCACTTCCTTTCCTTTTTCCAACTTTAGGGCTTATTGCCTAGTGCTCCACATCTGTAGCAAATGATGCTACTATACTGCTGCTTTCTTGTTCCCTTCCAAGGCTTCCATGGGATAGAGAGTCTTCCCTAGCCCTTTGAAATTTTTGTTCTCTTTGAAACACTATTGCATGTCATTCTTTTCTCTATCATAAATAGTATGCTGTCTTTAGTTCATTGATTACTTCCTTCAGACATTCTAGCTCGCTTATTGATGAAGCCTCTCTTCTACTCTGCTATGCCTCCTCTAGAGTAGTTATATTAAACAAAAGCAACTCTCTGTACATGGAATGCTTCAGCCTATTGATAAGCTTCATGCCCTAGTTATTCTTAGCTTCCTGCATGCACATCCAGCTTTATGGATAGATTGTAGAAGGTCTCCATGAAGTCCTTCACTCTTGGTCCCCTCCTTTGCTCTAAGTTTTGAAGGGAGTTGATGTATATCATAATGAATTAAACAAATTTTCTCTTTCATGGTAAATGTCCACAAATTCAATTCTTTCCTACTATGTTTCTACCAGATGGCTACATGCCCTTTCATTTTGGTGATGTAAATTAAGAACTATCTAAGCCATCTAGCTCCTAGGCATCAAAGTACTATTCCAACTTGAGCAATCTGTCCAAGAACACATTGGCATCAAACCTACTGTCATAATCTACAACCTTTGTCTTTGACTTTATCACAAGCTTCTACTTAAGCTTTTGGGAGAAGATGCTGTATTAGCATCTATGTGCAGCTCTTTTCTATCAAATATCTTATTCTTTTCTAATTCCACAACATCTTTTTGCTATTTGTAGCTATTCATCCAATATGTTGTTAAAGGATTCGCTTTCTATCTTTGCATTCACCAAGTGTACGAACATTTCTTGAATTTTCAACATGTTGGAGTTCACTATTTTCAGCTTCTCCAACTAGGTCTCCTAGTTTCAAAAATTCTTCTCTCTCAAAAAAAGAATGCATTTGAACCCGAACTATTTGCAATGAAGAGATAATTTTTTAAAAACAATTTAGGCTTCATTATGTTTCAAAGTCTTGTATTATAACACACACACACACACACACACATACACACACACACACACACACACACACACACACACACACACACACACACACACACACACACACACACACACACATGCACACGTGTGCACACACACACACATAGTGTTAGAAGAAGTACAACAAAAGAAAGAGAACAAAGAGTGTCAGGAAAAGTAGATGACCGAGGTAGAACTTGCCAATGTACTAGGAGAAGATGTCATGAAGCAAGGAAGGATGTCGTGGAAAAGAATTTTGTGTGTCATGAAGGAATATCATAAAGTGAAGGAATGTTTAAGATAATGTTTGCACTTCTCTTTTTTCAATTTAAATTTGAATCTCCTGCACTGTCTCTTTTTTTAATTAAAATTTAAATCTCCCTACACTTCCCCATCTCCCCGCACTCCCCTTTTCCATCCTCTTCCCTGTTGGTATGGTAAGCATTTCACTCTCCCATTCCCTCTCACTAATCATATCTCATCATACCCTCTTCCTGTCTCCCTGCCTCATGACTACTCCTTCCATACTCGTCTTTTCCTTCTCCTCTAGCTTCCCCACCTGCTCCTCCTCCTTTTCCTCTACCTTCTTTCTGCCTTCCACTCCTCCTCCTTTTCCTCTTCCTTCCATCAACTATGCGACATGGGAATCAACGAAAGAAAGGAAGGGGACAGAGGCCTCAGATGAGGCACCGTGAAATTGGTGCAGGGAAGGGAACATAGGGAAGGAGGCAAGGAAGGGACCTCCAAGTTTGGGGAATTATTCCTCCTCTCCCTTACCCCTTGGTGGCCGTGGCACTAGGGGGTAAGGGAGGTGGGGCCTCCAAGGTATAAGGGAGGGGGTCATAGCCCCCTCTCCCTTACCCGTTAGCAACTGTGGTTGTCAGGGTTAAGGGACAATAATAAACTTAATTTAGTTAAGTAATTTAATTATATAGGGATTTCATTAACTTAATTTAATTATTTATATAAATTTTTTTAGAAAGTGGAAATTAGTTTATGTTTTTAAATAAAGGTCAATTTCCAATTTAAATTTGATTTGTATGTATAAAAATGAAAATTGATTAGTTTGTATATATTAAAGGATATATTTGATTTAAATCAAACATATACCTTTTAATATATACTAACTAACTAATTTAATTTTTTTTTCTAATTAATATTTATATTATCTTATGTTTTATGTTTTTAAATTTATATTTAAAAGAATTAAATAATATGCCTAAATTTCTTTATATTTTTTATTTTAAATCTCCACCCGAGATAGAATACGAATTTAGTCAAGAGCAAGGAGGGCACAAGCAAGATCAGAGGGATTTGCTATTTTGGTTTAGAAGCAGCCTAAACAAGCAGGCCCACATCAACTGCACGCAAACTCTTTGAGATAGAAACAAAAGCAAATGCTGCAATTGAAGAGAAAAATGAAGAAGCAACACAACCCTTGAGTGCGAGAGAACTAAAAAAGATAGAAGAAGAAGATGGATGAGCCACGGCCATGTTGGTACAGTTTGTCAAAGGCAAAGAAAGATGCAAAATGCAAAATGTTAGTACTACAAGGGCCACAGTTCCTAAGGTTGCCTCCAAAAAAAGACAGTGTTCCTCGGTCATCAATAAACTACTGGTGAAAGAGTAAGAGGATAGAGAAGTGGAAGAAAGAACAAGAGTCAGATCAAGAAGTCGAGGAAGATAAAGATGAGTGGTTTAAGGGGTCTCCAATGTTGTGATAAAATTATGCATAGTCATTCGAGGGCATGCTCCATAACTTTTTCTTGTTTCATTGAAACCTAAAACCGATTGAAAAAATGCAAGCCAAATTAGTGGGACGTGCAGGATGCTCTTAAAACGTTCATAGTTGGTGATATTGATATCTAGATTCACGATGGAATGGAAGAATTTGAAAATGTGCAATTTATGCATGTGCAAAGATATTTTAATAGATCCAACTTCTATTTACAATTTTGTATCGGTTCTTTTTCCGTGCAATCCCTTGCCATATGGCTCATAAGCATGTCAAAGGTAATTGCATTTCATAATCTACAACATCAAACTTGATAGCATGCCCTTTGTCCTATTTGTATTTTGAAGAAATTTGGGACACATTGCACTTGCTTTAGGGCAAATGGTATATCCAATTTTGTTGGTGTGTATCATCGGAGGGGGGAAATTGTGGCAGCTCAAAATTTTGCTATCCCCATGAACTTTTGAATTTTTTAATCCTGCCCTACAAATCTTTGAATATTAAAGTACATCCTCCTCTTGTCGCCTTGCAAACTTCCCCATGTAGAGTTAGCTCAACATGACCCCGTTCTTTTGGTTTGGCATTATTTCTTTACTTAGGTAAGTCATTGTCTATTCTTTGCTCACCTCACAAGCTAGCTAGTCTTTGTTTTGCTGTTGGTTCAATGATTGTCTCCATGGCATCAGAAGCAAGATACAGCTCATCATGGCTTGCAAGAGAACCAGATAGAGTTGCAAGATAGGAAAGTTGAAAGGCTTGGTCAGGCATAAAGAACAAATTGCAAGGCAAAAAAAGAAATGGCATGGTATTGAAACAACAATGAAAGACACTTTTGTAACATTTGTGGAGGGAGAAACAATGAGAAGAAAGAAGACTCCTTGCAGAGTAGGAGGAGGAATCCATTGTAGATGCACACATTCGATCATTGCCATCGGAGAAAGAACACGAGCTATTGTCACATTTGGTGGGAGCAATTGAGGCAACAACATCAAGCCATATAGGTAAATATAAATCTTGAGTCTTCAAAATCATTAGCTTGCACCCTAAAATTCATAGAGTGACCACCCTACCCAAACCTCAAGTGATGCACGCCTAAGAAATAATTCTCTCTAACATGAGAAATGGTCTATAAAAAGTGAAAGAGGTTATCAAGAGGACAACAGTAGGTATGTTGGTATCATCTGAAAGAATGGAGAAAGGTCTTTGACACACACTATCAAAGATGTTGTCAAACAATTAGAAGGACCAACATGGCTCCAACGCTATTGGACGCAGACTTGAAGCAATGCAAGATCATCTCGATCCGAGAAGTCTTTAGGATTCAATGCAATGTAAGAAAAGGAGAGACATCCTAAGCGCAGAAGTTGTTGATCAAGTGACAACATTCTAGCATGAGAATATGAGAGTTTCTCAAATCATAAGGATATATGCAAAAAGTGAACAAGACCCAAGTAGTGGGACAAGCACATCATGCACATGATTGTTTGATACAAAAGAGATGCAAAGCTCAAAGGAAATGTACATCATGCAAGGCATGAGGAAATAAATGCCCTAATAGGGAAAAATCAAACTCCTTTAAGAGAGCTAAAGAAAGTCCAAGATTGAGGTTGAAAGTGCTATTTCAACCTATGGGGGACTACGACAAGAATGTGGAGCCACTCTACTTGTTGAACAAAACAACCTTCGTGGTAGAGGATGTGCCCAAAGCAGCCCGGTGGTTGTCTTCGAATGAGTTTTGGAATAGTTTAATTGCTTAATTTCCAAACTAGGCTTGCTTGGACTTAATGTGATTGTCCTAAACCAGCCTGATGATTGGAACCCTACACCCGTCGGCATACACCTAACCCTTTGACCATCACCATATTCACATCCCACCAACCTGATCATCCTGCCACCCGTTGCTTTATTGCTAACCACATGACCGTGGGCATACCATCTTGACCCACAACCCATCGACACGTTTCAACATCTATCCCTACACCTATTGCCATACTTCTATCCCTTTGCCCATTGCTATAGGTCTATCCCTATGCCCATCACCATAGAGCTAACCTATGACCAAAGGGATAGCTCTTAAAAAAAGACACACTGTCAAAAAGACAGAACTAAGTTTGAGGCAGAGTGTACCTCCGCATAGATCTTATACATGCACTTGAGGTCTAGAAGAATTTTGTCCAAGGAACCCAAGCTCAAGGACAGTGTTTTGAACTATGATCAGCTTACTTTTCACCCTAGTTTGGCATCGGATCCAACCAAGAGCTCCATTCCTAGCTCTCACTCAGTGTTAGGGGCTCGATGTAAGGACCCCTCTACGATGACATGGAGAGCTTGAACGAGGAAATGCAAGACCCCGGGGGCCCATGAAGCCCCCTACACTAGCTTAGCTCCACCTAATTCTCTTGCTCCTTCTGTAGCCTCTAGGTTAAGAGGTATGATATCCAACATGTTTGGAAGTTGGGCCAAACGGATTCAGCAAAAATGGAGAACCCTTTTTCCAGTATGTTCGTAGAAAGGGGAGGCTAGCAACAACCAACCCCTAAGCCACAGGTAGCGACTGAGGCTACCTTTATGGACTTAGGACCCACAATCTTCACAAGGCATCTTGACTTGGAACACATGGATGACAGAGACCGATGGATGAGGGACTCCATAGGGTGAAACCTTGGCCAAGGAAATGCACGAGACTTCCAAGGGGTAAACTCTTATGAACTTTTGACCTTTCACATGCCCTCGACATTCTTTGGCTATGTGGTCCCACAAGTTCTACCTTATAGGCCAATGCAAGGAGCATCCATGTAGATGCCTAGTAACCCACTTCCTCCTGGAGGTTGACAGTTTACTCCCGTAGCTATAGCCTGAGGACAACTATTTGCCGTGGAATCCGACACAACTGTGACAGGACCACATCCCTAAAATTGTTTCCAACTTGTGAGAGAGAAGGTGATGAGAAGGAGACACATGAATTTTGGTATGCCCCTCTCCCTGATCCAGAGCTCTCTCAAAATTGGATGCACATTTTGGCAAACATAGACTTCCCAAAAAGAATAGGATCCCAGATAACAACCCCTCGGCATGAAGAGTTGAGCACAATGGTTATCCTCAGAATGTTTAACATGCTCAAACCTCGCAAGGTGAGTAGAGGAACAGTAAGGGTCAAATAAGACCTCCATTGGCTAACATATGTGTGTGCCACTACTACTCACCATGAATTCTCCTCCAATTGCGGATCTTGGCTGATCAAAGTTACCTCTCTAGTCAGCTCCATAAGTGCCATGAAGGAGACCCCCTCATGTCCAAAGCTCCCAAGTTCCAAAAGCCCAAAGGCCCCCACTAGGGCCAAGAGGGACACCACCCCACAATGAGTGGAGGAGGAGAATGAAGAAAAGGAGGACCTACATGATCATGGATCGCAAGATCTTATACCAATAGGCCAAGAGAACCTAGGAAGAAGGGTGCTTCCAAGGATATAATAACCCAACTAAGGTTAAGTAAACCTGGCACCAGAAGGTGAGGAACCACAACCAGTATTCATAGTAGATGACCTCACCACCAATGAGGAATGTGCTTTAATTGCCTTCATTTGAGAGTACATGAACTACATGGCCAAGACGTGCTTGGTGTCACCCATCGTGATAGTCCTAAAGAAGAATGGAAAGATTTGAGTATGCATGGATTTGAAAAAAGTCAATGTCGCCATCAGGCATGACCACTATCCCTTGCCTTTCACGGAACATGCTCTAGAAAGAGTGGCCGAGAAGGAAGGTTATAGCTTCCTAAATGGATTCTTGGGATACAATTATAGGTGTCTATGCCCCATAAGATCAACATAAAACTGTCTTGGGCTTATCAATGCACCTACCACATTTCAACAGTTGATGATCACCATCTTCAAGGAGTGCCTAAGGGACTTTGTAGAAGTATTCTTGGATGATGTGTGCATGAACTTGAGATACCTGAAACTAGTCCTTGAGAGAGATGTAGGTTGTACCAAATATCCCTAAATCCCCTCAAGTGTCAATTCTGGGTCAAAGACGACGTGATTCTTGGTCACATAGTGTCCAAGAATGGCATCTCCATGGATTACAACAAGATCAAGCTCATTCTAGAGTTACCTCCCCCTACAAGTGCCAAGGGAGTGCAACGGTTTATGGGCCATACACGCTATTGAAGATTCATCTTGTTTTATGTAGACATATCCCATCCATTGTACAAGCTGTTAGTAGTCTTTGAGTGGACTGAGGAATGTCAAAAATCCTTTGAAACCCTCAAGCTAGATCTGGCCATAATACCAATATTGTAGGCCCCAGATGGGCCCCAGATTGGAATCTAATATTCCACGTCCACATAGATGCCTCAAACTTTGCTATCAAATGTATGTTAGCCCAACCTAAGGAGTATAACTTGGACTACTCGGTGTACTTTGCTAGCCGAAAATTAAATGATGCCGAGGTTAATTTCACAAAAATAGAGAGGGAAGGCCTGGCCATGGTCTATGTAGTTAAGAAGTTCAGGATTTACTTGTTAGCCAACAAGTTAGTCTTTTTCGTTGATCATCAAGCTAGCTTACTGTATTTGGTTAGCAAGCCTTGCCTGACGGGATGCATCACAAGGTGGATGCTAATCCTTCTGGAGTTTGACTTCACAATTGTAGTGTGTAAAGGAAAGTCCCACCTCCTAGTCGACCACCTCTCAAGGATTCCCAATGGGGAAGTGTTGTCATGGACTTAGGTAGAAAAGAATGTGTGTGTAGAGTAGTGACAAAGCTTTGCTTGTACTTGCATAAGGCTAAAAATAATCCCTCTTAGAAATCCAACTTGCATGTTCTACATGCGAGTTCTATAAGCAAGTCCTACATGCAACTCCTACATGCAAGTTCTACATGCAAGTCCTAAACTCCATATGCATGTTCTACATGCGAGTTCTACATGCAAGTCCTACATGTGAGTCCTACACCCAACTCCTACGTGCATGTTCTACATGCGAGTTCTACATGCAACTCCTACATGCATGTTCTACATGCGAGTTCTACATGCAACTCCTACATGCGAGTCCTACATGCAACTCCTACATGCATGTTCTACATGTGAGTTCTACATGCAAGTTCTACATGTAACTCCTACTAGCTGCATGCAGATTAGGCAACATGTAGATTGGGCAAGAGTTGCAAAGGGTGACTCTGCCGCAAGTGCAGGTGTTGATGTAGTTTTGTTTGGAGGATTAGAGTGGTGTTAGTTTTGTAGGGACCGTCATGTTAATAATGTGCCTAAGATTGTCCCACGTGTGTAAGGAAATGTGTCGGTGTAGACAGAGCATCAATCGGAGGTCACGGTGTAAAGATATGAGCGAATTAGTGCGAAACGAGGCCCAAACAAGGGCGCTAATGAGCGAGTGCTAGGGATGCCAAATGGTGTCCAATGGGCTGGAAAAATGCCCCGTAGTGTGTGTTTCCATGTGTGAAATTTTGGTTCAAACGGGGTTTAATTTGGGTCCCAAACGGGCGTGATACGAAGTGTTGAAGTAGGGATAAAATTGGCCTGGGGGGGGCCTTGGTCTTAAGGTTGGTGTGAATGGAATTTAAGTCCAACTGAGGGGTTTGAACCAAGTTAATTCTAGTTAGTCTAACTAGCCTATAATCCCCTCAGTTACTATAACTAGGTAGTTAGTTTAACTAACCTAACTACTTTCACTAACTAGAGTTAGTCTACTAACTGAAGGTTAGTTAAGCTAACCTAGCTGTTAGTAACTAACCTAGAGTTAACATAACTAGCTTAGGTAAAATCTTATCTAGCCTAAGTTAAACTAACCTAGCCTATGTTAAACCTAACTAGGGTTAAATATAGGGTTAGGTTAGGTATTTTAATAATAATTAATTTAAATTAATTTTTATTCTTTTTTTTATTAAAAAAATCGTGGGGGGGCATTTGAGAGGTGGGGGTTTTCGAACGGAGGAGGGGAGGGTGGAGTGGAGAGGAGGGGAGGGGGGTTGGTGAGGGGAGGGGGAAGGAGGCGAAGGCGTGGGAGGGGAGAAGGCAAAGGCGATGGAGAGGGGAGAAGGCGCGGGAGGGACAGGGAAGCGGGGCAGGCACTACGTGCGGGCGCTGCTGCCCTAAGTAGCAAGGGCTTAAGCCAAGCTTGCTAATAGGGTGAGGACCAGCTGGCGAGAGAGAGAGAGAGAGAGAGAGAGAGAGAGAGAGAGAGAGAGGAGGGAAAGGGGGTAGAGAGAGAGAGAGAGAAGAGAGAGAGAGAGAGAGAGAGAGAGAGAGAGAGAGAGAAGAGAGGGAGGGGGAGGGAGAGAGAGAGAGAGAGAGAGAGAGAGAGAGAGAGAGAGAGAGAGAGAAGAGGGAGGAAGAGAGTGGTGGTGGAGGAGAAGGGGGGGAAGGGGTGATGGTGGAGGGGGAGATGGAGGAGGGGGGGTTGGAGGAGATGGAAGGGGGGGTGTTGGAGGGTGGAGGGGGTGGTGGAGATGGAGGGGGGAGGTGGAGATGGAGGAGGGGGGGGCAGAAAGGGGTGGTGGTGATGGAAGGGGTTGGTGGAGATGGAGGTGAGGGTGGTGAAGAGGGGGGTGGTGGAGATGGAGGGGGGGAATGGAGGGAGGAGGGGGGGGGGAGGGGGGGAGGGGAGGGGGAAGTGGAGGGGATAGTGGTGGAGGGGGAATGGTGGAGGGGGAGGGGGAAAAAAGAAAAAAGAAAAAACTTGACGGACGAAAAACTTTGATGAAATCCAAAGGGAGGAAGAGATGGTCACTTGAACGCTTTCCAAGTCTTTCTCGATGTAACAAGATTATTGAGGACCAATGGACGGTGGGTGGATGGCTAGGTTATCGCTATGAGATGGGCTCTAAGTACTCACCATGTGAAGATGGGAGTAGGGTGGTGGTCGATGGACAGGGAGGAGTGTCTTGCGTAGGGCTCGGAATGGGAACGGGAATGGAGGCAAGATGTGAAAAAGTATGAGAGGGATGGGTGCTCTTTTATAGGGAAGGAGGGAGAGCTATGGATTTAGTCAAATACATATGTAGTTTTGAATTTGTCCACATTTGACTAGGGAGGTGGTTTTAATTTTTCTTTTGGGTAATGGCATTTAGAACCTTTAATCATTGATTGCCCATAACTTTTGGTGGTTGTGTCAAAATGTGCTTCCGTAAAAAGGAGAAATGTTTAAAAATTTAAGCTCTACACTTTGACAACCATCACATGGTCTGATTTATTACTTAAGGTGTTGTTTTTCCAAAAAACATGCATTTTCCTAAACCGATAATGAAGAGTTTCAGCTAGGAAATTATTATTTTTTTATTTTTTACTTGAGTTGGAAAACCTTTAGCTCTCCTAGCTCTTGAGTGATATGTTCATGAAGGTTTGAAGTAGTTTGTTTTTTACACATACCTGCGTATGTTTACTCGTTACTTGAGATGATAGTCTCTCCAGCAGCAACGCCAAATGTTGGCTCTTTCCCACAGATTCTGTAGGAAGAGTAGGGTATTCTCAGTATCCAGGGTTTCGAGGCTTTTTGTCACCTATAGATATATTTGGGTTGTCATTTGTAGTATACGTGTAGCTTAGGACTCGAGTCATATTCTAGTGAGAGACGTAGGCTTAAGTGTGGAAAGCAAACATAGTGCATGCATGTGTAAAAGGAGCATGCATCATCACGGTTGAGGTTATGAAGGCTTTCACCTTCATTGGGGGTTGCAGGGTTTAGGAGGAGTTTAAGGGTTAGAAGGAGGTTCCAAGGTTTTGAAGAAGGTTCCAGGTTTTGAAGGAGGTTCCAAGGTTTAGAAAGAGGTTCCAGAGTTTAGAAGGAGGTTTTAGAGTTTAGAAGAGGTTCTAGGGTATGAAGGAGGATCCAAGGCCTAGGGTAGAGTACATGGTGGAGAACTCATTTCCCTTGTAGATCATGGAGGAGGAGGGAGGAGGAGAAGGGAGGAGGAGGAGGAGAAGGAAGGAGGAGGAGGAGGAGGAGAAGGGAGGAGGAGGAGGGAGGAGGAGGGAGGAGGAGGAGGAGAAGGGAGGAGAGGGAGAGGATGGGTTGCAAGGTTGGAGGAGAGGGGAGGAGGAGTTTCAAGGTTAGGACATGCCTTTGGATGTGGACTGCAAAGAAGCATGGAGACTTGAGACAATTACTTGGAATACCAAAGTAGAACTCAACACAATGCCCCAAAGAGTTTGGGCTTCATTCCATTATGGGATATTTATACAAGTTGGAGAGCTTCTCTCTCTACATGTAGGAATTGTAAGACATTCTCTCTCTACATGTAGGACTTGCATATAGAAGTTGCATGTAGGAGTTGCATGTTGCATGTAGAACTCACATGTAGAACATGCATGTAGGACTTGCATGTAGAACTTGCATGTAGAACATGCATGTAGGAGTTGTATGTAGACCTCGCATGTAGAACATGCATGTAGGAATTGCATGTAGAACTCGAATGTAGAACTTGCATAGAGAACATGCATGTAGGACTCGCATGTAGGACTCGCATGTAGAACATGCATGTAGGAGTTGCATGTAGGACTCGCATGTAGGAGTTGCATGTAGGAGTTGCATATAGAACTTACATGTAGAACATGCATGTAGGAGTTGCATGTAGAACTCGCATGTAGAACATGAATGTAGGAGTTGCATGTAGGACTCGCATGTAGGAGTTGCATGTAGGACTTGCATGTAGAAGGAGGTTCCAAGGTTTAAAAGGAGGTTCCAGGTTTAGAAGGAGGTTCCAAGGTCTAAAAAGAGGTTTTAGAGTTTAGAAGGAGGTTCTAGAGTTTAGAAGAGGTTCTAGGGTTAGAAGGAGGATCCAAGGTTCAAGGTAGAGTACATGGTGGAGAACTCGTCTCCTTGTAGATCATGGAGGAGGAGGGAGGAGGAGAAGGGAGGAGGAGGAGAAGGAAGGAGGAGGAGGAGGAGGAGAAGGGAGGAGGAGGAGGGAGGAGGAGGGAGGAGGATGAGAAGAAGGGAGGAGAGGGAGAGGATGGGTTGCAAGGTTGGAGGAGAGGGGAGGAGGAGTTGCAAGGTTAGGACATGTCTTTGAACATGGAGTGCAAGGAAGTATGGACAATTGAGACAATTACTTAGAATACCAAAGTAGAACTCAACACAATGCCCCAAAGAGTTTGGGCTTCATTCCATTATGGGGTATTTATACAAGTTGGAGAGCTTCCCTCTGCATGTAGGAATTGTAAGACATTCTCTCTCTACATGTAGAACTTGCATATAGAAGTTGCATATAGGAGTTGCAAGTTGCATGTAGGAGTTGCATGTAGAACTCACATGTAGAACATGCATGTAGGACTTGCATGTAGAACTCGCATGTAGTGCACGAGATAAGTGCTCAAAAAAGGGCAAATCCAAGTCCACTGTCGAAACATTAAATGAAGATCTCACCTAGAGGCCATGATCATGAAGTTGAAAGAAGACATGATGCAGGCCATGGAACAAAAACTTCACTTGTCTCAGCCACCAACTCAGACATATCCACGGCGAGAAAATGTTTGGTGTCCACACTGCATGGCCAATCATACAACAAATGAGTGCTCGGTCCTAAGAGCTAGGATCACTGCATAAGCAAATCCATCGCTAAGGTTGTGGTGCCATATCTGTGTCGCCAACGGCCATGATGAAAACAGTTACATCTTTAACATGCGCAACAACCCGCCTCGACCTCAACAATACCAAGTGGCACCCATGCCAATGTATAGGCAATCGGCACTTGCACAAGCACCCTAGCTCTGAGGCTAAATCATGTTCCCGTTCGGACACAAGTCCCACAACTACTCAGGAATCCGAATCCATGACCATATCCAAGAGCACCAAATCGAGCTCCTCAAGCAGTTCCAATACATCAATTACAAGCCGAGGAAGTAGACTCGCCATTTGAGTATAAAGAGTACCCAGTCTACTATGTAGAAGGTGCAGAGGGTCTAATACCAGTTTATGCAAATCAAGTACGTCCTAACACATATCGAGCACCAATCAAGGGCTACGGTTGTGGAGAAAATCATCGGATTGCAAAGTGCCCTCATCGTGGTAGCCTTGCTACTTTCCGACTCCTCTACAGAAATTGTGGCATAGGACATGCCTGTATGAATTGTCCCACGAAAAATAAAGTCCCACAACAAACAGAGGTAAAGGCTAACATCCCAATTGGCATCATTGGGGTGGACTGTCAAAGTCTGGGTCCGGCAAGTGTAATATCACAACCTATCCATACCCAATGCAGAAGTGGAGAAGGCTCATTTTCAGGCACTTCAACAATGGGTACAAAAGGAACAAGCTCAATTTGAGGCTGAGAAACAAGCTCAAGACACAATCCATAACTTGGCCCCACAAAGTATTGATACTATACTCGAGCCTCTATTCCAACAACAGACTCCACAACATTATGTACTGCCACGTCAACTTGAAGGAGCGGCACTCTCTAGCATCCTGAGTCGCCCTGTGTCAATTCCCATCGGAATCCTCCTATGAAATTGTCCCAATCTTTGGGAGAGTTTTAAAGGATGGATTGAACTCGTAAATCCCTCCCCACCTATGAATGACATCGAAGATATCCCTATGCGGATGGGTGAGAGAGATGACATATGTAACATTACTGTGCCTTTGATCCACAAGGCATATAATGAAGTCCAAGCCATAGTGGATGGTGGAGCAGGTGTAAATGTCCTATCAAAGGAGCTCTACGAAGAATGGGGTCTCCCACCAAAGCAAAAGGCTAATTTTAAATACGCCTTACCGATGATAAACCCTTGGGAATAGTAAATGACATGTCCACAAAGGTCGCAGGAGTCCGCTTTTCCCTTCAATTCACAATCTTGGATCTCCCCAAAAAATCCTATCAAATCTTATTGGGACATCGTTGGTTATGGGAAGCATCAGTCCTCCATGACTGGGAAACTGATAGATTGACAATCCAAAATCGCGACACCGTAGTTAGGGTGAATGTGGGAACAGGAGCTATAAAACCAATTGTGCCTAGAGCATTGGATGACACATCTTCCACGACAATCCCAAGCGAATCAGCTCCCTTGCAACAGCATGCCATAGTAGGCAATTCACAAAGCAATGTAAATAATTGGATACAAACATTGGCAACCATCGACAACTACCATTCATTAGACCCCATCTTCTCGCAGATAGATGCTAAGGTGCTACATGTAGATCCTCCACTCACACATGAAGAACCAATCAATCTAGAGATGCCATTCTTTTGGCTAACCTCGAGTGGGATAATGAACCTAAAGAAGGTACCCATACCAATGATGACTCATATTTTCCTTGGGACCTTGAAACTGAGGCTGAGAGCGCTGAAATTGAAGATCAAATCTTTGATAATGACTTAGCCATCCTGCATGCCCTAATGGCAGTCGAGCTTCCAAAAATTGAACCTCCAAAGTTGAATAACAAAGATCCTGCAAGAAAGCTGAAGGAAGAAATCATAGAAAATCCAAGGCTGCACACTCCAATGAATTCAAACGAGTCCAAACAAGGATTGTCGAATTGTATCTTGCAAAGCTAGCTCCCTCAAAATCAAAACCACCACCTCTTGAATGGTCCCTTGAGGGACTAGAAGGAGTATGCATAGCAAATGAACCCTTACTGGGAAACACCTTACCAGTGGAAAAGTTACCCCATAGTTCCCAACGTAAGAAGTTTCGGAAATATAAGCCACATGTGCAGATGAAGCTCGATCAAGAGACTTCAGAAAAAGAAAGTCAAAAAGAGCCTAACAAATTGGTAAATAAAACTATGCCACCTAGTACACATGGCACATGTCAGACTAGTTCAATGCCATTAGAGGCCGATCTTCGAGAAGTGCCGAAATACTTCAAGAATTACATAAGTGTCAGTGTCCCAATAGCATTGCCAAGACCACTAAGAGAATCTGAAGTTCAAGAAACCGATAGCATTGGAGAAACTCCAATCTATGAGGGACTGGCAAAAACATGCATAATAAACCTTGCCCTTGAAGGGGAGGAAGAAAAACTGGTTTTCATTGGGAAACAGCTTCGACAAGAAGATGAAACCAAACCCATCATCATTGTGCCTAAATGCAACAAGAAGCTCAAAATATGCATAAACTTGAAGAATGTTAATGCCGCCACAATTGGGATCACTATCCCTTACCCTTAATAGAAACAATGTTGGAAAAGGTGGCAAGCTCCAAAATATATAGTCACAGCACCCAACCTTATATCTCCCAATTGGGATATTGATTTTCATGTTCATACTGATGGATCCAAGTATGCAATTGGGAGTGTGCTTTGTCAACCTAGTAAACATAAGAAAGACTACCCATTCTACTTCGCCAGTTGACAACTCAATGATGTAAAGATCAACTATACCACCACAGAAAGAGAAGCCCTAGTAATGGTGTATAGTGTAAAGAAATTTCGGCACTATCTACTGGCAAATAATTTTGTCTTCTACATCAACCATCAAGCATTGCTTTATCTTGTGAACCGTCTGTGAATAATAGGAAGAATAACCATATGGATCCTCTTGCTTCAAGAATTCAACTTCAAAATAGTGGTCCACAAAGGTGCTCAACACTACATTGCCAATCACATGTCTCATGTCAAGTCAGGAGAAGAAGCCACTGGAGTAGAAGACGACTTACCAGATGCCACACCATTTCAAATAGATGATGTTCCAGAGTGGTGTGGAGATATCATTGGGTAATTAATGACAGGAAGACCACCCCATGAAATGAAAGTAGTAGATGCCAGAAAACTAATTCTAAAGGTTGGACCCTATCAACTCATTGCAGGACAACTGTACAAGATGGGCAAGGACCAGGTATTCAGAAGATGTGTAATGCCTCATGAGATCATGCCAATCCTGAGTGAAGTTCATGAAGGCATTGTAGGAGGACACTTCCAAGGGGAAGCCACAGCAAGAAAAATTCTCCTCGTAGGCTACTAGTGGCTAACATTGTGGGCAGATGCCTATGAACATGTAAAAGGATGTGATGTATGCCAACGAACTACTAAACCACAACAAAAATACTTCAATCCCCTAACAATAGTTGTTGAACAAAAACCATTTGAAAAATAGGGGATTGACTATGTGGGCCCCATCCATCTAGCAACAAAAGGAACACAAGCATGCTACATCATTATGGCCATTGATTACTTTACAAAATGGGATGAAGCTAAAGAAGTAAAAAAGGTAGATGCCAGAAGCATAGCAAGATTCTTATACGAAAATGTGATCACCCGATTCGGATGCCCCATTGAAATTGTGTCGGATAGAGGCACACATTTTGTCAATGAGGTAATCCAAGAACTCTTGTCCGGCTTTATGGTAATCCATAGAAAAAGCACACCCTACTACCCCCAAGGGAATGGAAAGGCCGAATCCACCAACAAAATAATATGCATTATCCTCACCAAGGTAGTAGAACCACAGTGTTTTGATTGGGCAGAGAAACTGAATGTAGCCTTATGGGCATACATAACCACACTCAAGGTCAGTACAGGGAACACACCTTTTCAATTGGTGTACGACCTTGAAGCTATGGTCCCACTAGAATTTGTAATACCAAGCCTATGCATAGCAGTACAGGAACGCATGGGAGAACATGAATCCTTGAAAGAAAGACTCTATCAGTTGGAGAAGCATACAAAGGCAAGACTAGTCGCCTACCATGCCATGACAATAGAAAAACACAGAAGAAAGGCATGGTTTGATAGAAATATCAAAGCTAAAGACATCAAGGAAGGTGACTTGGTCCTGTTATACAATGCCAAAGTACATAAGGGGAAACTGAAGTATCTAGGTCAAGGACCCTATCGAGTTAGAAAGATGAATCCCATCAGAGCTCTGCAGCTAGAAACATTGGATGGAGTTGAATTCAACACAACAATAAATGGGAGCGGACTGAAGTGGTACTACTTCAACATGCAAGCCATCCCCAACAAAAATGAAGATTTGGGAAACCAAGTCTTCCTTAGTTAGGATTAGATTGTATCATGAGCACTCACTTGCATATGTACACCTTTGCACATATAGGTAGCATCAATTGATTTTAACCTAGGGCTCAGAAGTGATGCCTGAGTTCTAGCTACCCTATGAAATCCCAGCAACAACAAAAAAACGCAGCATATAGTTAGTCCCTACCTAGCTACTAGGTCACGTGCACTTACACGCTCACTTAGACACATAGAAGATTGTACCAAAGCCAATATGGGACTCACATCGAGAAGAGATACACGTTGGCAAAGAATAGATCCTTGGAAAGATGCAGGTTTGAGCCCATTGATGGGCAACACTTTTGTGAAGCTTGTAGGATCACCCTTGATGAGGGAAGAAAAGGAAACTTGCCATAGATTGAGTGGATGGAAAAGTTTCAACAGGTCATTTGTCATGTATGCATATTTAATGATGACTCGAAGTACATTCTAGAATCAGAAAGGCTGAATTCTACTCCATTTAGGTTGAAAAAAAGCTCTTCTCTTTCTGAGATCCTGATAAAGGCAAGGGAGTTATGGGTGGGCTATGGAAAGCCACAAATAGTGAAGGGCAGGAGATCTACATCTAAGTACATGGCAAAGAGGACTCGGTTCTATAGATGCTTGAAAGGTGTTGTAAGCAATACGCAAGGCATACCAAGTAATAAAGTTGAGGCCAAGGATCTGAACACCACTGTTGCAAGATATAGGGATGTTACTTGCATTGTCTTCCATGAGGACTCAGTGTTTCAAAGCATGGTGGATGTTTGCCAAGCATATGAAATAGGAAAGATATCCTTTGAGGCACCAGAGCACACTGCAACTCAGAGGAAAGAAATAATGAAACTGATGTCTATTGTTTGGTGGAGAGCATTAAGGTTTGTTCCAAATGCAATAACACAAGAAGTATGCAAGAAGATCCTAAGCGGTGACTCCTTCTTTGGAAAGAAGAGCAAGCATAGAAACTTGGATGAAGTGGTCACCCAAATGATTCAAAGTGAGGCTGCTCTCTCAGCACTATTGTTTTTATTGAAATCTGATGATGAGTTAGCTAGCAAGTCAATTGATGTGGATAAGAAGAAAGCACTTAGCCTAGGTCAACTCCTTGATAAGACATGGGCTAGAGAGTGGTTGGCTTCAATAGATGCAGATTCTACACCAACAAAGGATCTAAGAGCTAAAATGCCAAAGGTTCTTGAGACAAAATATATGGACATCAAGAAAAAGGCCTTGCAGTCCACTACCCAAGGTAGAGCAATTGGTGGTTTAGATGATGTCCTCCATTCAACTTCTCCTATGATATCTTGCTATCATAGAATGATACAAAATTTGCACACATCAATGGCATTAATACAGAGCATTTCATAACAATGAGTGATGATGCTTGGGAGAAGCCATGTGTATTTTTCATAGATGAATTGCAAGACCTTGCAGTGTCATGGATAGTTGAACTTGTGTGGTTTATCATAGAAGGTCCTATGGCAGATAAGAAAAGATCAACGTTGGTCCTGTTCATGACAGAATCACAAAGGGATGCCTTGTATGTGAGTTTGAGATCTACATTTGGGTATTTACTTTCAAAAGTATACCACGGTATAGTCCTATGCAATCATATGACTGTCTTGGAAGGCACTGCCATTCAAATCTTGCAACCTTTCTTGATGTGCTTCTTATCCAGGGGTGGTGGCAATCTAATCAAAATTCCTTTAAGGACTCTCGAGCTTCATTACTTTGAGGACAATAAGGTTAAGCTTGATGTAGCAATGGTGGATTACAGAAAGCCGATGGATCCTGATGTGATACTAGAGATGACAAAGAATTTACTGAATGATGGGTGGGAAGTAGCATTGTATCGAATGGGTTTTGCTGCTGAAAAATTGCTACGCCAAGGTAGAAATGTAAATGTCATTGATACCCCCCATTAGATTGAGTTCTTTCACACATATTATAGCTGCACTACCTTCTTTGAAGAGGAAAATGTCAAAGAAGAGGGTAGTGAGGAAAATGTCAAAGAAGAGGGTAGTAAGTCTGAGGGTGATGATTCTAGCTCAGGTGATGATGAGGATGAAAGCTATGCATATGATGACTTACATCGAGAAGAAATTCGCACAAAGAATAAGGGTGATCAATTATCAACTAGAGTCAAGGAGGTTCCACTCATCATACAAGAAGGCCCGTGGTAGCAAGAAGTAGTAGTATAGCACGTCATAGGAAAAGGTAAGGCTAGAGAGGTGGAAGCACTTCCGTTGAAATTAAAAGTGAGGAAGGCACCCTTGATCTTGCGTGAAGGACATGCAAGTGGATCAAGCAAGGAAGCCTTACCCAAAGAAGGTATGGATGAGGCAAAGCATGATTCTTCAACCATGACCTTATAGACTCTAGAGCAGCCTACTAGTCAAGAACCTAGTAGCCAGGACCCTAATCACCAAGAACTTGGTCATGAGACTCAAGAGCAGCCTACTAGTCAGGTGCTTGGAACTGAAGAGCAGACTACTAGGCAGAACGATACTAGCCAGGACCCTACTACTGAGACTCCAGTCTTAGAGTAGCCTATTAGTCAGGACCCTGGTAGTCAACGGCACATTAAGGACATTGGTACTATCTTAGAGCAGCCAATTAGTTAGGACCCTGGTAGTCAAGGGCCTGGCATTGAGGACATTGGTACGGAGGAACATGATAGCTGACGGCTTTGTAATCACAAGTTTTGAACTTCTATGTAAAGCGAATATCTAATAAAAAGTTAACTACTTTTTTTATTTCTTTACTCTCATTATTGTGTATAAAGAATGTTTATGAGTTCCATTTTATACTTAATGGTGTATTTTAAACTTTATGTTAATGTATTTTTATAGTTAAGGGTGTTTTTTAATACCAAGTGAGGTGTATATGTACACCACTTACACATAAAAGGATTTATGTACACTACCTTTCTAAGGGGTTTAGTACACCACCTTTCTAAAAGAAATGGTCATAAAAGTGTGTGTGCACACCACTTATACATAAACGTGTTTATTTACACCACCTTTCTAAGAGAATTGGTCATCTATTGATGTTCTTAGGTGATAGTAGGTCAATTCATATGAGAAGTTATGTACATGTTTATGTAGACCACCTTTGTAAGAGATTTGGTTATGCATTGATGTTCCTAGTACATAAACGTAGGTCAATATGTACACCACATTTCAAAGAGAATTGTTGATGTATTGATGTTCTTAGGTAATAGTAGCTCAATGTAAACATTGAAAAGTTTTTGAATCAAGACCAATACATGTATACACCACCTTTCAAAGAGACTTGGTGATGTATTGATGTTCTTAGGTAATAGTAGCTCAATGTACTTGCAAATACTTTAATAGCAAGATTTTCATGATCATATTAAGTAGTAGAAGAGTATACTATCTATCCTTAGTAAGATAGTACTTAATCACCAAATCTTTTGTTTTGAGTTGTCAAATCTAGTTCCAAAAACAACATTGCTAGTATATCAAAAAAATTTGGACTCTTTTTAGTCCATTTCTCAAATTGGACTTTACACAAGTCCAAAAATTTTGAATAGTGTGTTAAAGGTGGTTTTTGCCATTTTTTAAATGTTGTTTCTGGTTTTGCATGAATGTAAATTAAAATCGTACTAAAAAACACACATGCAATATAAATCATATTGCATTCTTTAAATTGCTAAATGTGACATGCTTCAATCTTGATATTAAATTTGTCCTTGTGCTTGAATTTATGCATGCATATTATCTTGCTTGCAATCAATATCTTCACATGGCATCCACCTTCTACCTTCAAACAGTTCTTGATATACCATTTGCAATGTCAGGAGAGGAGCCACATTGAGATAGTGATACATGCATACATACATACATACATACATACATACATATATACATACATACATATATATATATATATATATATATATATATATATATAGACAGAGAGAGATGTGCATGCACGCACACACACACACACACACATCACATTATAGATGTATATTTACATCCATATGTGGGTTGAAACAAGCTGACATAAGCAAACCTCACAACCGACACACAAAACTTTTCTTTAAAAAAACTTGCTCATTAATTATTTTATGTGAAATGATACTATTAATAACTATCTATACAATTTTAATACTATCAATTATGAATTAAACACTAAAGGATCAAAATTTACCGGCTTAATTTATATGAGAAAAATGTGCCCCATGGATTAATTTTTTTTTAAATATAATATAATATGCAATTATCAACTAACAAAAATCAAGCTCTTGGCTAGCCAGAGAAATTTTAAGAATACTATTGATATGTAGATATGTATGGTTGATACAAGCTAGTAAAAGCAAGCTACATAACCAATAAGTGATACTTTTTTGAAAGAATAAAATAAAACTCACAAATTTTAATTGAAGCTTTGTTAATCCTTTTAAATTCCTTTCTGTTTTAGAGACTCTATTAAGCTTGATTAGAGAGTGCTAGAATCTCTATCATAGTATATCTAGTATGTTAAGACATGGTCATGAGAGATTTTGTTAACACTTTCACGTTTGCATTAACCTGTTATTTAGAAATATCAATGTTGATCCCAAATGCATGAAAATAACATGATCATGTTGATAACCTAAACAATTCACTAGTGAACTGGATAAAATATCAGTGATATCAAGCATGATGATTATCATAATGAAAATGGAAGTAATAACCGATATACCAGAGGGATGTTTCATTTTTTCAATACAGGAAGTACTCCTATTTTTATTGCAAGTATCAAGACTTCTCCTAGTAGTAGTTTTGACTTGTTTTCCCACTGAACTTTTGTATATATAAATATTGCAAGAGTCATAATCACTCATCATTCTACAAGCTTGTAGTCCATAGCTCCCACATCTAGTGTATTAGGGTAAGGTGCACCACAATTGATGAGAGAGAGAGAGAGAGAGAGAGAGATCATTGTGATTGCTAAAGTGGTCGAGTACTCCCATATCTAGGATATTGGGATAAGGGTCAATCACAATAGCAATGCAATGAATGCAAAGGGTATTATCTGAGGTATTGAGATTTTCAAGACGTCCTTTTTGCACAATTATATGAATTTGAATCGTGCCTTTATATTCATGTGACGTACCAATTTATACATAAGGCTTGGGAAATTGTGAAATTTGTTTAGTCACTTCAATGGTTCAAGACAATATATAGCTCATGGGATGGGCTTACAACATTGCAATTGCCTGTAGGAGCAAGATTTTGCAACATTTTTACACAAATTGCAAATATTAATTAAAAATAAGACTTTTTTTTATTGATACTTTCCATTCTGACACTTTCCAAAGATGGGGTGTCTGAGCTGGGAAATAGAGTAGGTCGAGATGAATGCAATAATATTTTCATAAGATATCATTACCATGATTAAGAATTTCTTTTGAGGATACCATGAGAATAACATTGCCCATCATGGTTGCATTAAGAGCTCTAGACTCAAAGGCCCCAATCTTTGGAAAAGCTTGGATGTAATTTTAGAGTATAGAGCAAGTATTGATTGCTAGAAATCTACCAATGCATTCAAACAACAAAATGTAAGGAGACCCTTCAATGAAATTAAACAAAGGGACCTATGGATTTTCTTTAGAAAGCAATGGGAGATAGATCATAGTGCGATGCATAGTATTGGGTACCTCCTTGACCCATAGTGGTGGAAAATGAAACCTAAAGAGATTTTTGGTGTTATCAATGATTTCCATAAGGCAGTTTGAGCATATTATCCACAGGATTCTACATTTACCAAGTGGATCTTGCTAAGTGTCAATGTAAGAAGGGATTATTTGCATCACCTAATGTACAACACTATCTGAAAGTACACCTAAAGAAATTTTGGGTTTCATGAATGATTTCCATAGGTACCCCCCTCGTTGTTGCCATAGGGCAATCAATGGTCACCCTGGGCACCCTTCCAAAGGAGCTTTGGAGGATTGGGCATTGAAATTACCTTGATATCTTAGATGATTACCCCCTTGCCATGGAGATGTTGGTCATGAAGTTACCACCCCAACAGAGGGGTTCCATTAGAGTAGTTGGTAGTCCCTCCCATCGTCTTTGGATTTCAACTTTGCATCCACAGAAGAGGAGACATTGACCCCTTCTCTTTGATCTTATGATGATCATATGTTCTAAATGATGAAAGAGTGGATGAGAAACTAGGGGGGGACTTGCAGATCTTGTATGATGACACAACCACCTTGTAGTTGGCTTTCTTGCAATAAATAAGGAGCTTGAACCTTTGATTTGGTCCAATAAAAATGTGGCTTGGTCCTTGATGTTGTAGCTATGGTCCCCTTGGGGCTAGAGGTTTAGCTTAAGTATGTAACACACTTTTCATTAAACCAATGCACTAGCCAGCCAAGAGTAGAGATCTCCTTCCTAATGCAGTGGGTCTTGAAGATAGGCATTGATCCAATCATGCCTTTGGCACATTGTTGCATGGATACAGACCACTCCTCTTCCAAAACCCCACTAGGTCACATAATTCTATGATAGTCGTATAGGTCCACTCATAGGAGGTCCCCTCTTCCTCCCCATGGGTTGGGCCATGATGAGTTGAAACATGCATGGTCTTCATGATTGGGTGTGCTACTACCTTAGAGCAACTTCTTCTTTGCCAAGAGATGCAATGAGCTTTGGTGGGTTGTTCAGTTGACTTTCATGCACACATATTCTCAACCTCGGACATCATACAACAACGTTTCCTCCTTCCAAGGTGTGGTCTTGAGATTTGGTCCCCAAAATCTACAAAAGTGGGGGAGTATGCACCTTAGTTTCATAGTCCTTGGTTACAAATGTTTTTGACTAGGTGAGCTCATAGGAGGATGAGTGGTTTGGATTAGCATGAGATGGGGGAGTCCAAGAATGGGATGTTGAATGTTTAAGCACCATCCTATTAAGGCAAAAAGGATATCTTGGATGAGACCTCAACAAATTAAAGTTTGAGCAAGACAAGTAGGGAGGAGCCTCCTTCTTAGTGATGACCCCTTCAAATCATGGCACCTAGAGCAATTCATCTTCATGGTGAACCATAAACATTTGTGGGGTGGGAGGAAATATGGAAGCATTCGTTACTCATTCAGCCCGAAATGGCATGATGGCTTACTTGATTGTTTTGATGGATTTCACATTGGGGACTAGGCAATGCACAAAGGAGGAGCCACATCACGAGCTATCGTAGAAGGTTGCTTGGAGCATGGAAACCTGGTTGATAAAGGGAGGTCATGCCTTCTCTATTGGCATGGTCACCCTATCTTATAGGATGTAAGTGTAGCATGTCGTTTTAGTCAAGGTACATGATGAGACTCCCCCTTCTTGGTAGTGTCTTGGTTCTTCCCTAAAAAATAGTGTTTGAGAGATGACATCCAGCATCAATGCTTTGAACATCTGGGTTGATTGCTATAGCTTGGTAACAAGAGGGGCACGAAGTCTTCATGATGGCCACCCTCATCGACATGTGGCATGACATCATCTACACCCTATGCATGATTTTGGAGGGCAAACCATTAGTAGGACAACCACCAAGAGGCAGGTGTGTTTTTGCAAGGCTTGGCCTATAGGCATTTTTAATGTATTCATAAATCAAGGTCTGTGCTAGATGTATAGGCTCCCCCCTAGCCTTTGTTAGATATGCTCAATGCCACACCCTCCTGGTAACCACCAGTGGTCCAAGGTGCTCAAGTTGTAAGCCCCCCATATGAGGAGAAGCCATGTGTGAGCCCGGGACACTGGATGGATCCTGACTTGCATGTCAGATGAGGTCTATCACAATGAGACCGTTGATGGTAGAAAGGTGATTTTGTGGGAGCCCCTTATTCTTGCTGGGGCCTAGGGGCCAATGGCCCCCTTGGTGGGGGTTCGGGGATGAGAGCCCTCGAGGCGATGGTATAGGAAATATTCCTTGAATAGTCCATGGATGATTAGTCGGTTCCACTGACTAGGTTGATTGGTCGGCTCCACCGACTAGGTTGACTGGTCAGTTCCACCAACTACTTTGATCCAACTACCTCCCTCATAGCTATAAAGAGGTGACCTCCCTAGTCCATTGTATCAGATCAATTTAGATCAGATCAGATCTTCCAGCTAGTAGCTCTTCACCTAGTATCTGTCTAGATCACCATCTAAGCTCCACTATGGGAGCACACAGGTGGACAGAGCCATCATCTGAACTACATCAGTATTGAAGGAAAATTTTGTTCCTCTTCAGTTTGCTGTGTACTCTTTATTCTTTATTCAGTTTCTGTTCCACTGTGCTATGTAATTTAACATGGTATCTGAGCACAGGCGGCTCTAAGGATCGAAGAGTAGAAGAGAGGCAAGGGCTTCAACAGCATACGGAGTAATGACAACAGGAAGGGCTTCAATAGCATACGGAGTGATGGCAACAGGAAGCGGCTCGAGTTCAATAGCTGTAGCTACACCAACTGCATCAACAATCCAGGTGTTGAGGATTCACCCACCAGCCTTCACTGAAGCAAGCTAGATGGTATGAACTACACTCTGTGGAAGTTTAAAATTACTGCTATTCTAGATTCATATTGCTATCCTCGATTCATATGAGCTTCTGGAGACAGTATTGGGGACTGACCCAGAACCACAAGGAACCCCCGACCTAGCAAATCCGGGGAGTACGATACCTCCTAATGCCGACCTTCTACAAGCTTGGAAATGTAGGAACGCATATGCTCTGTGTGCCCTAGTTACAAGTACTATTGATAGTGTTTCAAATGACCTTGATTCAGAGCATACATCTAAGGCAATTGTGGCTGGAACATATTGAAGAGTCAGTATGAGACATGGAATCAGACAAGGATCCAGAACCTGGAGAATCAGCTCACAGCTGAGAAGTTTAATGAAGGAGAGATAGTGGAGGCATTCATAACCCGAATCAAAAATCTGCATGCTGGTGCTGGGATACAAAAGACTAGCAAAGAGCTAGCTCAGTGGTGTCTCTGGATATGTCCACCAAGGTTTGATGGACTGGTAATAACGCTTAACACTCAGGAGAGACTCCAACCATTGTCATTTGAGGAGTCCTATGCTTTACTTATGGAGGAGGAATTGAGGCTTAAAGCTTGAGATGGAGGTGGCAATGGGGATGTTGTGTTCTCTGCCACTGCAAAATGCAAAGGTTGTTCCTCCACCAAAGGTGAGTCCTCTACTAGTGGTGACAAAAAGAAGAAGGGCAAGAAGAAGTTTCAGGGAGAATGCTTCTACTACAAGAAGAAGGGCCATGTGATTTCAGATTTCTAGGTCAAGAAAGCAAATGAAAATAATGGTACCCTAAAGAAGACAAATAAGGGGAAAGAGACAGCTAACACAGTGGATATAGAGTTGGATCTATTTTTGGCCATTGAGGAAGAGTATTCCTCAGTTCAAGAAGCGTCAACCACCACTGATTCATGGGTGTTGGATAGTGGTGCCTCCCATCACAGGAGCTGCAAGAAGGGTCTATATCGTTCCATGTAGTGATGGTTGGAAATAACACAAAATGCCCTATTGAGGATATAGGTACGGTTTCATTTGTTTCTATAAATGGAGATGTTAAGAAACTATCTAATGTGCTGTATGTTCGATAAATCAAGAGAAATTTGCTATCAATTGCTTCCATAACTGACCTTGACCATGAGGTGAGGTTAAACAAGACAGGAGCAAAAATTCTAGATAGTGCTAGCAATCTTGTTAGCACAGGAGTAAGGAGGAACAACCTATATGAGCTAAGTGCTCTTACAGCCACTGCTAGAGTGGGCACAAGCAGACTTTGGCAAATGAAAGATTCGGCCACATCGAATTTGCAATGTTGAAGGAGATGTAGAAGCAAGGTATGGTTGCTCACTTACCTACAGTAGTAGAAATCAAAGAACCATGTGAAGCTTGCATGATGGGCAAGAAACAGAGAAAGGCATTCCCACAAGAAAGCAAGAATAGATCAAACGCTCCTCTAGAGTTGGTGCATGTTGACTTGTGTGGTAAGATGCCTACACAGGCCTTGGGGGGATCTTCCTATTTTCTATTGATCATCGATGAATATAGTACGAAGATGTGGGTGTACTTTCTTCGCGAAAAGGCTCAAGCTTTTAGTAAATTTAAAGAATGCTTACAGCTTGTTGAAAATGAAACAGGGAGAAAAGTGAAGAAAATCAGATCGGATGGTGGTGGTGAGTTTGCTTCTACAGAGTTTGGAGATTTTTGCAAGAGCAAAGGGATCAAGCAACAAACGATGACACCACATACACCTCAGCAAAATTCGGTTGTTGAATACCACTGTGGAGATGGGGAGGTGTATGTTGAAAGGTGTTAGACTACCAAACCACTTTTGGGTTGAGGCTATCAATACTACAGTTGACATCCTTAATCATAGCTATACAAAGGCACTAAAAGTTAAAACACCACATGAGGCTTATAGCGCTAAGAAGCCATCTATCTCCTACTTCAGAATGTTTGGGTGTGAATGCTATGCGCATGTACTAGACAAAGAGAGAAACAATCTACAACCAAAAGCCACCAAATGTATCTTCTTAGGCTATTGTGATGAGAAGAAAGCCTATAAGTTGTATAACTGAGAGGCAAAGAAGATCATAGCGAGCCGTGATGTGGTGTTCAGGGAGCGGCCACATGCAGTGGAGGTAGAGAAGAGCTCTTCCACTTTATCATCAAGCGAAGAGGTAATTCACTATGGACCTGTCCCAGGAGCTATAAAGGAGGAGGAAATATCAGATGATGAAGGTATAAGTCACTAACCTATTATTACACCACCAAAAAAGCCATTGCTGCTATGGGTAAGGTAGCTCTACGACCATGATAACTAGATGCCTATGTCTATTGAGCAGCATGCAAATGGACCAAGGTGGTCTCAGAGAATCGAGGAGCAAAGGAGGGCTTCTACTCACATAGTCAATATGGCCTTGATGGCTGAGATTATTGCAAAAGTAAAGGAGCCTACGAGTTTGGAGGAAGCACTTGCAGACCGAGATTGGAAAATCGTATGCAAGTAGAATATGATAGCATCATGAAGAATGAAACTTGGGAGCTGGTAGATTGACCACCTAACAGAAAGGTTATTGGCACTAAGTGGGTTTGGAAGGTAAAGTACAAGGCCGATGGGACTTTGGAAAAGTACAAAGCCAGATTGGTTGCACAAGGATTTTTGCAGGCTAAAAGGTTTGATTTTCAGGAATCTTTCACTTCGATTGCCAGAATGACCACTTTTCGCACAGTACTATCGATGGCTACTCATAAAAAGTGGCAGTTTATCAAATGGATGTTAAATCAGCATTCTTGAATGGTGACCTCAAGGAGGAGGTGTACATGGCTCAGCCACCTCGGTTTGAGGCCCCCCATTCTGAGAACAAGGTATGTAAGCTGAAGAAGGCTCTGTACGGGCTAAAACAGGCCCCAAGGGCATGGTACCAATGGATAGACAAATTCTTTCATAAATTAAACTTCAAAAGATGTTCTTCAGATGCTAACTTGTATGTGTACAGGAAAGGTGGAAAATCTTCTATTATTGCTCTATATGTGGATGATCTCCTCATTACAGGTGACTATGAAGACATGATCCAGCAAACTAGAAAGGCGTTGAGAGCACGGAGATTGAGATGATAGACTTAGGCTTGATGCACTACTATTTGGGGATTGAAATTGGGGATTGAAATCTGGCAAGAGCTAGGCAAGATCTTCATCTCTCAGAAAAAATATACAAGGGAGATCTTGAAGGCATTTAGTATGTCCAAGTGCAAGGAGATAGCTACACCTATGGAGGTAAATTCGAGGCTGTCTATGGAGGATGCCTCACCACCAGCAGACACGGGAGGTATAGGAAGTTGGTCGGCAGTCTCATCTATCTGTGCAACACTAGACCGGACATTAGTTTTGCTATTGGCATTTTGAGCAGGTTCTCCAATAAGCCCCAGGAGAATCATTGGAATGCAGGGATGCGAGTGCTCAGTTATGTGAAGGGCACTCTTGATTATGGCATCACCTATGGTACGGGCACTTCATTAGCTGGACATTGTGACTTGGATTGGGTTGGAGTTGTTGATTCTAGGAAATCACTTTCTGGATATTGTTTCTCTTTAGGTTCAGGTATCTTCTCTTGGATTAGTAAGAAACAACCAATCATGGCATTGTCTTCTACCAAGGCTGAGTACAAGGCAGCATGTTTTGCTGCATGTGAAGCAGTGTAGCTGAGGATTCTTATGGCACATGGGAGTGCAAGAGGATGAGGCAACTGTTCTGAGGTGCAACAATCAAAGTTGCATGGCCATTGCCAAAAATCCAGTGTTTCATGTGCGCACAAAACATATAGAGATTCAGTATCACTATGTGTGTGATTTGATCGAGGAGACGGGATAGTGGAATTGGTCTACTATCCAAAGAGCAAAATGGAGTAAATATCTTTACCAAGGCACTCGAGAAGGATTAGCTTTAGGGTCATCTTTAGAGACTCAGCATTGGGCCGAGAAGGTAGTTCACCTATGGGTGGACATTGAGGGGGGTGTTAAATATGCTCAATGCCACACCCTTTTAGTAACCACCAGTGGTCCAAGGTACTCAAGTTGTAAGGCCCCCATATGAGGAGAAGCCATGTGTGAGCCCAGGACACTAGATGGATCCTGACTTGCATGTCAGATGAGGTCTATCAATGAGATTGTTGATGGTAGAAAGGTGATTGTGTGGGAGCCCCTTATTCTTGCTGGGGCCTGGGGGCCAGTTGGCCCCTAGTTGGGGGGTCCCAGGGGAGCCAACAGCCCCCTAGTGGGGGTTCCGGGGGCAGGAGCCCCGGAGGCGATGGTATAGGGAATATTCCCTAAATATTCCATGGACAACTAGTCGGTTCCACCGACTAGGTTGATTGGTTGGCTCCACTGACTAGGTTGACTGGTCGGTTCCACCGACTACATTGATCCGACTAGCACCCTCATAGCTATAAAGAGGTGACCTCCCCAATCCATTGTATCAGATCAGTTCAAATCAGATCATATCTTCTAGCTAGTAGCTCTTCACCTAGTATCTGTCTAGATCACCATCTAAGCTCCACTGTGGAAGCGCACGGGTGGACGGAGCCATCATCTGTACTACATTAGTATTGAAGGAAAATTTTTTTTGTCTTCAGCTTGTTGTGTACCCTCTATTCTTTGTTTAGTTTTTGTTCTGCTACGCCATGTAATTTAACAACCTCTCTAGGTAGGGAGGCGGGTTTCCTAAAAATAGGTTAGTATTGATAGCCTATTTTCTCTTTCTTTCTTGTAGTCAGCACCTCCTAGATTTTTTACTTTTATGGTTAGTTTTTCAAGCATTAATAGGAGATTCTTTTGTTGGAGAAAGTAAAAAAATAATACCAAATCGAACCTTGCCAGTTAGTCCCTTAATCAAGAGAGACTTCTAGGAGAGCTTTTACATGTGAGTCTTTGCACCAATTTGAGATAGTGGGATTAATGTGACATCACTGGGGAATAGCCTTGGCTAGAGAATCCTTCTATAGCTAGAAAATTTTCTAAAACTTGAGAATCCCGATTGTAAGGAACTAATTATAGCTATTTTGTATAGGTCTCTTCTAACTCTTGCAAAGTTTTGTTGAGATACAAAGTGTCTATGAAATTGTATAGTTGACCAGAAGAGCCAATCAAGGGTGGAAAATTGAAAGGAAAAACAAGAAAGACAAGAAGGATTAGGCATGATATGTTCAAGTAGAAATTTTATTGTAACCCATTATCAAAGAAGCTAAATTATGATAGACATAGCAAAGGGTATCTACGTGGTACTCAATCAAGGAAATAGAGAATAAAATCTTATAGTTTCATACAATGGTAAATTTGATACCCAAACATTCAAGAATGGATGATCTTTGCATATATTTCCAATACTGCCTCTTTTATATGAATTATTGATAAGGCTTTTCTATGATTCATGGCCCTTAAGGTAGAATGATTTAAACATGCTACTAGAGAACTCTCCTTGAGGTTACAACCAAGTGACATAAGGGTGATTCCAAGAACCTCCCCAAGAACCTCCAATAACCATGTGATCAAACAAAGGCTAGAACACCAAAGCAAGCATAATCCCCACACCCATTCTAGCTTGGAAACCTTATTATTCAATAAGGGACTTGGTAGGGTGTCCCATCTATATTTATCTAAGCATGGAATGTCCCTAAATAAGGATAAGAACCAACATGCAAGAGTACTATAGTTATATGTCACATGGGTGAACTATAGTCTTGACCTAAGCAATAGTGTGGTTGGAACTGTAATAGCAATATATTCCTAGGTAAAAATCACAATCACCACCCCCAATTCTAGCTTGGGAACCTTACTATCCAATAAGGGACTTGGTAGGGTGTCCCATGTGTAGTTATCTAAGCATGGAATGTCCCATGTGCAGTTATATAAGCATGGCATGTCCCTAAATAAGGATAAGAACCATCATGCAAGAGTATTATAGCTATATGTCACATGGGTGAACTATAGTTGTGACCCAAGCAATAGAGTGCTTGGAAATGTAATAGCAATATATTCCTAAGTAAGGATAATAATCATCATGCAAGAGTACTATAGTTATATGTCACATGGGTGAACTATAGTCTTAACCCAAGCAATAGAGTGCTTGGAAATGTAATAGGAATATATTTCTCCATAATAGCCACAAGCCAGCTAGGTACAATAGGTTTTACTAGGGGGAAATTAGTATTATCAATAAGGGAATATTCTATCTTGCATCTAGACATTGCCTAATGCAAACTAGCCATTCATCCATGCTAGTATAAGAGATTATGGGTTATGAACGGAAAATCAGTCTTGAGGACCTTGTAGATGTAGCTAGAAAGATTCGGTACTATCCTACAATAGAGGTGACATTGGGACTCACAATCGAGTAATGTAGGAGACCCCACCTTCTCCACTATCTTGCAAAATGATAGGAATCCTACTAGTTGTTTTAATTATTCATGGCCTCATAGGATGGTTGATTTTTCTCTTAGAATTAGGGTGGGCTGGTACATTCAACCACTTTATAGGGATTCCACAGCAACCATCCAATAAAAAAAATTACCTCCTTATAAATAGAGCAAAACAAATGCAACTATTGAGAATCAAACATTTGCAACCCTAAAAACTCTTGGGGTAGAAACTATGACCAAAATCTTGGAACTATATGCAATAACCACACAACAAGATACATGGTAGAAGAAAATAAAAACGTGAATATAACAAGAGGATCCAATCCTATGACCACAACGACTCAAAAAGGAAACAGTTCAAGAAGAAGAAGGCCAAGGCTCTCTCTCTCTCTCTCTCTCTCTCTCTCTCTCTCTCTCTCTCTCTCCCTCATTCGTATCTCTTGGTTTTATGTCAACCTTCATAGGGGATGTGGGTAGGGTACTGGCTTTTGAGCATTTTCTCAGGTCATTTCTTTATCTACAAGATGTAGCATAGTTGGTCATCAGTTGAGTAGTCTTTTATTAGTCTTCAATTGTCTTGGTGTGTTTTGGAGTTGCACTTCCTCTGAGCAAAATTGTATAAGCAAGGTTTTATGAGTGATTCAAGATTAGCAATACACTCAAGGAGTGTTTTGTAAACAAACTACCTTGGAAATTAGTTCTATCTCTTGATTTTCATTCTGGAGTGTTTAGGAGTGTTTAGTAGAATGCAATTTGCTAGCTATTTCTAGAGTGTTCAGGAGTGTTTAGTAGAATGAATTTTATATATTGTCTATTCTTCTAAGTGAGAACAAATAGAAAGCATGAAAAACTAAGGCAAAAAAAATAAACCAATAATTAAATCCCGTACTTCCATCAAACCATACCTTGTTATACCTCCATTCCATAGAGTTTTCTTCTCATTTTTTGTGGCTCGTATCAGAAGCTTCATCAATGAGAATTAATTATTATTTCACTAAAAAGTGAAAAATCTACTAAGACTAAATATACGTTATGACTATTTTTATACTCCTAAAATAAAATTTGTAATTTAAGACTCTAAATGATATAATTAATAACTTATAACCTTTTAAATGTGCTTAAATGGCCTTTTTCGTTCGATTTGAGTGACTAAATGACTATATTTGGACATTGGATGTGAAAGTTATGATAGCTTTAAAAATGTTGTCCAAGATAGTTTCGCCGACAAACCTACCTTGGAAGGCTTCCTACAAATGGATTTCTTTGGACAAACCCCCCATGAAGAGGGGTGATGAGAGATTTTCTTCAAATTCCAAGGTAGTTTCAGGCTGAAACTACTTCCTTCAAATGAGTTTCTTTGGAGAAATCCCCACGAAGCCCTAGTTATGAGAGGACTTATGGAAGGAATTATAATAAAACCCACGTGGGTATACTCCCCTATCAAATAGAAGTTATGAGAGGAGTTACAAGGGGATTTTCTATGAGAAACCCACTCTAGACATGGGTTTTTTCAAAATTCAATCCCAGTATCCACCATGCCTAACATCATCATCATTGTTAGATGAAGTTTTGATGGCGATCAAGATAGATGCTGGATGGAGGACTATGAGCACTGAAGATTTGTGATAACTCAAGACAAGAGGGGTGACTATTATATAGTGTGCCATATGGGTCATTTAGAGTGTGCCATATGGGTTAGTTAGACTGGCTGACTACATATCCTTTAGAATAGTATAGGCAATCCAACTATAGATCATATAGAGGCCATACCATTAGGTTGGGGGCCTTTGAAGCACCCTCGAATCCTCAACTGTGGAGGATATTTCCCCCCCATGGACACCCTTCTTCTTGGGGGTCTAATGCCCCCTCAAACCCCCTTGTCATTGCTAGTATCAAGTTATATCCCACTCGACTCAATGCCAAGTCCACATAGGCCATCGTAATCATTTCATCTATAAACTAAGACCCCTTCCAATGATTAAGCTTTGGAGCCTCCCAATATTCACTTCCCATCATTGCTTCTCCTCATGTGGAGTCCTTACAACATTTTCCACTTGAAATACTATTGGGTAACTTACATGATAGGTGGACATTTGAGCTAACGCTAACAAACTACTAGTACTTAATAAAGAACTACTAGTACTTAACAAAGAACTACTAGTAGTCTATTAGTTTTGTCCCAATAGTCTACTACTAGTATACTATAGTATTAGTTTTGTCCCAATAGTCTACTATAGTATTAGTTTTGTCCTAATAGTTACTAGTTTTTGTACTCTATTAGTTGTGTACTCTAATATTAGTACTCTATAGTTTTTGTACCAATAGTCTATTACTAGTATGTACTAGTAGATTTGGTTTTCTACTAGTAGGTAATTACTAGATGAGTACTACTTGAGTACTTATAGAGAAATAGTAGTAAAGTACTTGTTGAGAATTGCTAATAGAGTTCTACTAGAGAACTACTAGTAAGATACTACTATTAGATAATACTAGTACTATGCTTGTAAGGCCAACCAACCATGATTTAAATCATAACACTAGTTACAGTACCAAAAGAGAACTACTAGTACTATCTACTAATGAGACAATAGTAGTTTTCTAATATCATTGTTTGTACTAGTACTCTAGTAGAGATAATACTAATAGTAGTTTTCTAATATTATTGTCTGTACTAGTACTCTAGTAGAGATAATACTAATGGTAGTTTTCTACTAGTATTGTCTATACTAGTAGTTTTGTACTAGTACTCTACTAGAAGAGAACTACTACTAGAGAAATAATATAGAACTAGGAGTTATGTCCTAGTACTCTATTAGAAGAGAACTACTAGTAGAGTAATAATATAGAACTACTAATACAAACAATATCTATAGAAAAATACTATTAGTATACAAGTTATCACAGCAAGGTACTAGTAACAAAATAGTATAATTATTAACAAATATTATTTATGATGAATTATAGTACTTTGCTAAAGCTAAAACTGTGCCAGCACCACCAAACAATAGTGAACCAATATATTATGCTAATTGTACCACTCAAATCTAATAGCACTAGGAAGTTCTATCAATTGTAATGGATCTAGTATGTGTCCAACATTCACTTCCCAAGAACTATCCTAGCACTACCCTAAGAGTAAGAAGCCATACAACTACATGTCACTTCTATAGTTAACCAACTAAAAGCATGATTTCTATCAACCCTACCTGATTTACCGTTGCCATTAGTCTCTAACACAAAATCAAACTCAATAGAGTCTGTTACTACCGAAAACCATAGAAACTATCAGTAAAGTATTATTAACCTACACATGAAATTTGCAACTAATGCAATAGAGCAACAACTGGCATACCCAGGAATGATTTAGAGTAGGTTATGCCCAATGGCTTCTCTCTTGATTTATTAGACTATTGTTACCCACTCGATCTAACAAAATGCTTGGGCTTCAAGATGATAGTTGTTGACCTACATGTACAACACAAAAGAATTGGTAGGCGTGACTACATGTTAAGATAGATATATTACAATGCACCTCACATCAATGTATATGCCACATGCTACGCAAGCCTCCACATACAATACCAATTTAAACTCTTTTAAAGGCTCCTTCAGTACACTAAACACAATAATAGAACTACCATATGGACAAAGCACCATATCAACAAAATGAGATTGGCACAATATGTCCACCATACCCTTTTCCTTTTCAATCAAATCATCCTATTTTTAATAAAGAAATCAACAAAAAAGTCAAACATCATTAGAATTCTTTGGTCGTTGGATCATGTGCTATGTCAATTGCCAGATTTCCTTATCTATAATGCTAATATTTTGTCTCTTTTTCCTCGAGCTCTCTGGCATTATTCATGACTTTCAAACCAACTCTACGTCCTAACATCTTAGCTTCCAATAGTTCAATGGTCCCAAGCTCGGCAATTTTCAGCTTCTAAGTTGTGTTTTTAGCGTGTTGACAAATTCCATAACACCCACACATAGATACAAAAGAGTCTTTGCTCTATCCCATTGAGAAACTACATTGTCTACATCCAATCTTAATTTTGTAAGCTTTGCTTGATTACTCTCTACCATCCTCTCCAATGCATCCATATCCTCCAAGGTGTATGCATAGTCACCCATCACCACAAGATTTCATCTCTTTTCCCCAATTTGTGTGTGGTCACCCATCACCATAAGATTATGTCTCTTTTCTTCTCATTCCAATTTAAGCTTCACTCTTTGAACGAATTCTATGCCATGAGAAGAGTCTTGAATCCCTTCCATGATGACCACTCTCCAAGACCATCTCCACTTTCCTGTCCATCTTTCCATGCACTCTAAGTTATCATTGAGATCAACTAAGTGAACTCTGTCCAAGCAACCTTGTACTTTGACTTGTCATCTACCGTCGTAACAAGGGCTATTGTGTTATTCTCGTAGACAAAGCCACATGAAAATGCCACACCAAGCTCTTTGTTTGGAAAGGGTTTTCGGTAAATCATCAACTATAATGTAACAAACTTCACTTACTAGTGCTGCTTAACACATCTCCACTCGATTTTATCAAGCCTAGGAATCTCAAAAACTATCAACTAAGTTTTTCAAGAACCTCCAACCTTGTCAGCTTTCTTGGTTTCACTCCAATAATCCATAACCTAGACTCCTCATGGAAGTTTTGTTTTGTATGGAAAAATGATCCCACTTTCGGTAAATCCATAGACGGAGCTCGCCAAGGGGTAGAGGCTATAATGAGAATATAGTGTGTTGCCCTTGAAATGGATTACAAGCATAAACATAAGCACGTGCATGCTAATGTACCTGCTTGAAAAGACATGTCTCAACAACACAATCCACGAACACCAATGCCTTCTTTGCACTCGTCATATGGAAGAACACAATCCACCAACACCAATGCCTTCTGTACATGACAAATGGAAGAACACAAAGCACAAATGGAATAAGTTAATCCCAAGCAAAGCAGGTTATCAACACGAAGCACAAATAAAAGAACTTGCCCTGTAAGCAAATTAGGAAATCGACATAAAGCACAAATGGAAGAAGCTGCCCCACGAGCAAACCAAGCCATCAACTTTAACCACATGTGAGAGTTCTACCATCATGCATGGGAGGATTGGCCTGCCATCATGCATATCATGCTTATGCTTTTTTGGAGTGCCTACATACCATGCACCCAACCATTAGTCACTCATCCAATGCATGGACTCGTTAATTTCTTGCTTTTTCACCCTTATAATTAACAACTAGTTATATTTTGTCTTTGTTTGTATTGGAGCCTATTGCACATGATCATCTCTAACAACTTCACACTCAAAATGTCCTTCCACATGTGTGAGATTGTAGCAAATGAGCAAAGGTATTATGTATGCTAGGTTTGTCGACGTAATGCATCCATAATTACATTTCCTTGCCTAGTTGATACTAGATCATCAGTTTAAACTGACAATAAAGGCAACCCATTTAATGTGCCAATATGAGATCATCGGTTGAGTAAGGAGATGTCTAAGACTCTGGTGAACAGTCTTAATGAGTAACTCGAAACCTATAAGATAGTGCTTTTAGAGTTTAAGGGCATGAACCACAGTGGCTAATTCTTTGTCAAATGGAGAATAGTTTAGCTCCACTAGTTTCAACTTACGTGACTCAAATGCAATCATATACCATTGACTATGTGCATGCATGCCATTGACTAAATTAGAGGGGACAAAGGCCAGAGCGGGGGGAGGGGGTAATTCTCTTCGACCGACCATTTTGAATCTATTTATTTTCTAGGATTGCACATGCGAGAAGGTGGAATAGGATAAGGATTGCACCACTCCACATGTAGAATTATAAGTTGGCCATGTGAAGCCGTCTGAGCACTGAGTTTTTAAGTTTAGACTTTGATTGCCTAAGCCCATGAACAATTATTTTCCCCTTTTTTTCGTTAAAACCTCAATTGCATGCTTTGATGGTCCACTACCATGCACGTGTGTAGTGGTAGATTGTTTGTCGATGGGTAACGAGAACTGGAGAGTGAATCAACTCTATTCTTTATGACAATCCACAACTTCTTTGTTTGGATTGCAAAGATTTGGTTTCAAGAAACTAACGGCATGGGGTGCAATTTCATATTGCTAGATCTTTCTACAAGCGCACCCATATTTATTGCTAAGTAGGTAGCAAAATGGAATGAGTCGCGTGAAGAACTTTTGGAAACTTAAGGAGCAATATAGGAAACAAATGCTATTGTATATTCCATTTTGTGATTTTGAAAAAATTTAGAATATAGAAATTCAACACAAAAAGATGCTTTCAACCAAAACGAATGATAGAGATAAGAAACTGGAAAAATCTACAAATTTGTAAGTGTTGTCATATGAACAACCAATTGCAATAGAATAGTACAAATACGAAAGAAAATTGCAACAATCAATGAAGAATGAACAACTTCAGTAAACAATACATCATTTTATTGGTGGAGTGACAAAAGGTAAAACTACGGATCTTTTTTTTAATGAATAATTAATAAGAGCTTATAAGAGACAACTAGGATAAAATCCTCTTAGCTAATTGCAAAATAGATGGGAACATGATATCTTCTTCATTGGCAATCCATGCTTGCCATAGAAAGCTAAAAGAAATATAAAGAAAAACAAGAAGAAGTAATAAATACAACAACTTAGGACAAACATATCAACTTAAGACAATTACAACTAATGAAATTTCATTGGTTGGAAGCACAAGTTTCACAATTATCAATCAAATATTATGTGATATTATGCTTGTACATTGCCTCCCATTTAACGGACTTTTTTAATTTCCGATGGGGATGTGTGTCAAGTGCATCCATTTCAAGATACATTGATAAAGAGGTCCTTAATTTGTTGATGCCTTCAATAAATTTTGAGTTCTTTCTTCACAAAATACCACAATTGAACATGATATATTTTGCAACTTGAAGATTGTAATTTAATTAGCCAACATAATAATTACATGATATACACTATTGAAGGCTAAGTACATGTTTTTAAGGCTATCAATGAACATAGAAGCAAGTGTCCATGTCATTTTTGTATACGTGATGACCCTCACAATTCATCAAGCTTAGATTAATTAACAAACTAAAAGCTAGAATGCTTAGTAAAATCGCTAATAATGCTATAGACAACTAGTGAATGGTGCAAATGGAATTTTCCACTAAAGTATTTAGAAAAGTACAAATCATGTAGATAGAGTTCATCCACAAAATAGACAATGAGACATTGTTAGCAATGGACACCAACATTCTCAATTACAAAAGAAATGCGGATTGGATAAAATAGAGACCATTTAACAATATCTACACAATTTGTTGTTTAATTGGCAACACTACATGCAATACATTACTCACAAGGGCTAACCCTAGAGAAAGCAAGCAATGTTCAATCCGACAAGCTGGACAAAGCAAAATACTATACTTTTTGAAACCATTAACTTCAATTAGCTTCTAGCATGATTCAATTCTTGTTGAAGAAATGCATAAGATTATCTAGTAAATCAACTTGGACTATTAAATAGCCTAATTGAAATATTACAAATCAACAAACCTAATTATGAGAGGGAGAGAGTTTTCCAAAAATAAAAGAAAAAAGGTAGGACTATCCACAAGAATCATAGTTGCAACTTCATACTAGTATGGGGAGAAGGGGTGGGTTTACACCATCCATCCGGGAATAGAATTGGAGAATGTTGCAACCAATGTAGATGAATCTTAATTCAACAAAACCAAACTAGTTATTTGATTGTTACAACTTTAGTGTACAATTAAAATTTGTTTGTCAAATGCATACATTGAAACATTTTGCTTAATGTATGGAGTAATTCAAGCATTTACTCACTCCTAGATTAATGCATGCACTAAGGTCAATTACTTGCACATCCTAGATTAATGTATGCTATAAGGTCAATTACTCCACTCATAATACCAAATGCTAGCAACTTGACAAACTGAATGAGCAAATAGATTAAATGAATGATTAACATCTTCCAATAATTGTATGGGCTCTTTTCTAGCATGCATTTATAAAGCATGAATAACTTAAATAAGCAAATACGAGACCAAAGTATCCAAGCTGTTGTGCTAAGTCTAACTATTAGCTGGGGCTAACATGCCTATTTTACTCTTTTATGTTATGAATCCCAACCCAAGTTGCCATAAGTAGGTCCTATAGTACATCCACAAGACTCAACATTGGAATGCCACCTTAGGCAATGCATCAAGCCAAGACGTAGAGTGCCACAATCCAAACCAATAAAACATTTTTTCCTTCTCTTCAATCACATACTAATTGAATTTCAACTTTTTATTCGTTGGGGGGACATACTCTCACTATTTGTAGTCACCCATAATCATATAACAAATTCATAGAAAATATCCAACACCCAAACAATTGTGGTCCTAGGTCTATTTTGCACTATACAATTTTGAAATCCCTTGTTTATTGGAAACATGTAATACTTGATCATTTCCAATCCTAAATGTCACTACATTTTATTTGGATAAAATTTTTAAATGGTTTTAAAATGTGCTTTAAAATACTCTCGGATTTTTGTGTAAGCAAAGTACAAAGGATAAAACAAAGCCCTCTTTTCAGAAGCAGGCTAAATAGACTCTTGAGTGCAGAATTTTGGCCCTTAGAAAAGGCTGTCCGTGGCAATTCTAGCAAAGGAGATCTTACTGTGGTTTTTATCAAACAAAGATCAGTTTAAGAGTATAAGGAGAGAACCGTGAATCAAAAAAAATGCAGAGTTGGCTAAAACAAAACTGTACAAGGCAAATTTTGTTTTAAAGGTTACCCAAACTTGGGCTTCTACCCCTATACAAAGAGATTATGAATCTAATGTAAACAAGGACCAAGTCAACATCTCATGATTGTGAGCAATCTTAAAGTGATGATGCAAAAATGGGTCACTGGGGCTACATTATTTTAATGGCATACAGAGGAGCCTCCCATCACCCCATCGCATTAAGAAAACCCTTATGCCAGAAGCCTAATGGATAGCGCAGCCTAGGACCTTTTCAAATGCACACAGCCTCCGTGCTTGACCTGGTGAAAATGCAGTGGTCTTTAGGAGTTGCTGTATAGCAGATGGGCAATACAAGGTCTTAAGCAAATTGGTGTATAGCAGATGGGCAAATACAAGGTCACAAGCATGGACCATTGCAAATACTAAAGTGATGATGCAAAAATGGGTGTCACTGGGGCTACATTATTTTAATGGCATACAGAGGAGCCTCCCATCACCCCATCGCATTAAGAAAACCCTTATGCCAGAAGCCTAATGGATAGCGCAGCCTAGGACCTTTTCAAATGCACACAGCTTCCGTGCTTGACCTGGTGAAAATGCAGTGATCTTTAGGAGTTGCTGTATAGCAGATGGGGAATACAAGGTCTTAAGCAAATTGGTGTATAGCAGATGGGCAAATACAAGGTCACAAGCATGGACCATTGCAAATACATAAGATAATTCAATCATTTATTCAGACTGCTAAGATTTATTGACCGTCGATATCCGCTCTTCTGAACGAACAGCCTGATTCCTAATGTGTTTGACACACAGAGGGCAGTTACAAATTATCGCAGACCGCTTGTGTATATTCTGAAGTTGAAGACTTCCCGCCTAAATCACCTGTGAGATATTTCCCTTCCTCAATAGTCTTAGTAACGGCCTTATGAATCCTTTCAGCTTTATCAGTCATGGCAAGATGGCGAAGCATCATAACTGAGCTGAGAAGCAGTGCTGTTGGATTAGCCATATTCTGCGAAGTCCAAAGATTTGTTGAATCAAAGGTAACCACAACCAGGAAAAATTTAACGATTTGAAAATGATTGATTTAAGATGTATTCACCATTCCTGTCACAGGCCACAATAGTATCCCACCTTGCCTGCAATATCTGGTGCAGTCCCATGGACAGCTTCTGCTAAAGCAAGCCCTTTGTCCCCAATATTACAGCTGGAAGAAGCAGAAACCTTGATCATTCCATGAAGACTAATATTCATCATCACAAAAACATGATTGGTAAAGTCTGATGTCTGCAACCAGATACCACATTACCTGGGTGTTAAACCAAGGCCCCCAATCAAACCAGCACAAAGATCACTTATTATGTCACCATACAAATTTGGCATCACCAGCACATCAAACAACGATGGATTTTTGACCAACTGCAATTCCAGACAACAGATTCAAATTAGTCTAGACAAAATTCCCAATGTCTCTGGAGAAAGAATGTGATTGAGTGGCTAAGAATCAAAATAAAATGATAATATTTATTGGAAATTGCTTTTCAAAAGGTCGCTGTGGTTGAATTCTCAAAACGATTTGGACTCTTGCATTCCCAATGGAAGAAAAAATCGTCCAACTATAATCCATGGACACATTCGCACAAATAAATTCCAAGGACAAAAAGCGATCCACTTTACATATAGCTATTGAGATCCTTACCATCATACAGCAGTTATCAATGATAACCTCCTCATAAACGATGTCAGGATATTTCGCCGCAACTTCTCGACAACACTGTCAAATGCAGGAAGATCAATAGCAAGATAGGCAAGTACATGTTACAATGATCTTGTTGTCTTATTTTCGTGCACTCATACTAAAAATGCTAAAAGTCAAAAACAAGTTTATTCTGAAGACAAAACCATCCTGTTAGACTTGTTGAGGCAGAACCGACTGGCACAATGTTGTCCACAGGAGAGGAAGATTAACAAAAACTACCAAAAAAACAGACTGTATAAGTGGGGCCCAAGAAATGTTATATATCCACAATTATGAGACCGGGTCCATGAGTTTCTTCTTTCAGACTTTAACTCTCTGATTGCAAGGATAGTTTGTGGTGTGCAATAGAACTACAATTCTTTGTCATGGGACTTTGTGGACTACTGTGGACTACTTAAAAGAGATTTTGAAGGCCACAGAAAATATTTGATTGACACATACTTAACTATCTAAGTCATAACACATCAGAATCAGACAGAGGGAGTGGTTATAATGTCTGAATTCATCAGAAGACATCCAATGGTCCCCTCTAGCAACTTCATCCATGTCATGAGCCAAAGAGAGAGGAAGAGGGAGTCACCAAACTCGTCTATCAATTTTAAAGAAGGGTCCCCAAAAAAAAACATTGTACTCAACACAAAGGAGTGACCAATGCATGTAAGCTTGTCCATGATAACTGAATGAGTACAGAGGCATGAAGACCCACTGGCATAAGAGAAAAACCCATGTGCATGCATCAAACCTACTATGTTGAACACATACACAAAGGCTATTGGTTACAGGAGCAGACTTTGAGTATGCCTAGAACTACTTTACTACTTATGGCCCTAGCAAATCACCACATGCACGAAAAATACATTTATGGACTCAAGAGGCAATTGATCCTCAATGAAAAGTTTGTAGACTGATGGTTGATGGAATATGGAGGGATGAAATCCTTTATCCCCTACAATGGATATAGGCTACTTGGAGGCTGACTATGGACTCTGGAGGGAGATTTGCTGACGCTTGAATGAAGGCTGAGCTGTTGCTAGAGGCTTGACTACTACTGGAAGTTGAGAGAATCAGGGATGAAAGGTAAATGGCCCCTTAGTATAGCCTTCTGACCTCACACAGTCGGCCTAGTTGGCTTGGTCAAAGTTGTTCATTCACCAAGTCGCCCAGGTCTCTTTTGACATCTTGTGTCACCTGATGCTATTGAAACCCTGGCCTCAACAGTCCTGATGTGGCTGTGGAAACCACTTTTATCTTAGCCTGCTTGGCTGCTCTAGATAGTGCTAGATGGCCACGGGTGTAGGTGCCCATGACATCCCCTTGTACTTAAGTTGAGACCTCTAGAATCTGCTCCAAAACCTCCTAATGACTATTTGCTACGAAGGTCGAATTTTTCTTGACAAAAAACCTTTATTGACTCCTCGTTTATCCTTAGCATCCATCATGGCTTGCCCTTCCTAGTCAGAGATAACCTCTTTTCTGGTAGAAAGAAACCCTACTCCTATACTACCTAGTGCTAAACTGACCTGTTCGCACTCTCTTTCTGAGGCCCCAATTCTGTGTGAATCCAATCCTTGGGCCCATCGATCAGTTCCGTACATCCTTGGGCCCCAAACTATGCGCAATCCTTTCCTTCTGTTCCATAGCCTTTTATCCCCTGGATCCTCTCCAACAGCTCCGTACATCCTGCTGCGCACACGGACTGTTGCTGACATCAGCGCCATGTCATCACCTTGTTTCCTGGGTTTTCCTGCATAGGTCTGCTCCTCCTTGCCTCTGACAGCCTGCTGGCCATTCCGTACCAGATCTTCCCTTTCCATCTGCCAGGTACTCCATTGAATCTGCTGCCCACATTCCTAGGAATTAATTGCCTAGTAATTGGCCTGCACATTCACAATTTCCAAGGGCTGGCTAGGAATTTTAATTTCCAAAGTCCCGCACACATGGCCAGACTTCCACGTCCCAGAAGAGCAAGGCAGTCACACGTAAATTACGAGGCTCACATATCAAAATTCCCATAAAGTCGCATCCTCGTGGCATACCCTCCTCTTGAAAGAAGGCAAACTTCCATGATTGCCTCCAAACAAAAATAACAGAAAAATAACAAAAATACAAGCCAAATCTAAAAGAACGGCCAACAATGCTGCCAACAGATCAACCAAGTCTGAAAGGGTAGCCAACCAACAAACCAACCAAATCTGAAAGGACAGCCAACCATGCCGCCAACAGATCAACCAACAATGTATACATATTTGTAGCGACATGGATAACAAATACATATAGCACTGCACATCAGATGCATCATAACCAAGTGACTAGTACACCAATCATAGAGGCCCTGCAGTAGAAATATTGTCAACAACCAGTACCTCCGGTGAGACATACTGTAACACCAAGCGACCTCTAGATACTCGAGTGTGTGTCTGAATAGAGGAAGTGGAGGTGCTACCCCCCCCTTTGAGCATCAAGCAATGCTCCAGACGCCTGTCGTTCTGCTGAACCTCAAGAAGTGCCAACTAAAGTTGGCTCCAACTAGAAAGCCTCAAGGTAAAGCTGCAACACCTCAGGTGTATCTACCAATTCCTCCTCCAATCACTTCGCATGCAATGATGAATAATTGGGAAATTTCACCAAGTAGCATCGGGTGACTTTACCTTTTACCTTCCTTTTCTTATGTGCTAGAATCTGCTCGGGAACAAGAATTTCGTCTAATTCTTCCACCTCGGGCTGCATCTCCCAAGGCAGATCCTCAAGCACATCACCCTCAAAAGGCTTGAGAAAACTCTCATGGAAAGCATTGTGAATCCTCCAATGATCATACAATTGTAACAGTAATGCTACATTATTGATCCTCTCAGTTACCTTAAAAGGACCATAATATCTCATACTCAACTTAGGAAAAAGCCGAGTATGACCCCGTGTACTTTTCAACCTTGCCTTTTGAAAACGCAGCAAGACGTAATCACCTTCATTAAACTTCACGACAATGTGTCTGCTGCCCTCTTATGCTTATCATGTGCCCATTGAGGTGCTTGCTTCATCTTCAGATAAGCTATGTCCAAGCTTTCCACATACTTATCAGCCTCAAAAATTTTATCTTTTGTCTATAAGATGGGTGGAATCTTAAGGCTTCCTTCCACTATCTTAAATGGAGCTTTACCTGTAGAGGAATGTACCGTGCTATTACATGCATACTCAACCAACGGTGCCTGCATCGAGACATCGTAGAGTGAGCCCGCATGTGTGCCAGACATCTGGCTCTATGATGGGAATAGGTGGCTTTAACTCAAATAGAAGCCCCCATCCAATGGTGGGACCTCATCCATCCTGTGTGCGAGGAAAGCCATCCTCTATCGACCTGTCGGTTACCGTGAGATCCGTTGCGCCACATATGTCGCCAGATGGCCCAAGGCTCGTTCACGTGTGAGGTGAGATCTGGTCAGGGTTTAGTGAACTCTATACCTACGTTATGTCTACTCATGGACGTAATATTGCTGGCCGACCATGCTGGATGGGGAGCCTATAGAAGGTCCCTCCCCTCTTTTTCATTGGTGTGTTCTCCAGGTGTCACTTGGAGCATTTGCTCTTGATTGCCTCCCTTGGGCTGCATTCTTGCCTATTTTTGGGTCTCTCTCTCTCTCTCTCTCACACACACACACACACGCACACACTTTTGTTTTTTGTGGGAAGAAATCTTTTATTTCTGTAGAATAATTACTTTCATAGTTACTTCAAAAACGAAGTAGCTACTACTCAACTAAAGATCTCAGTATAAGCTGTAGACACATCCTGATCAATCAAACGAGTCTGAAAACAATCGTAGAATGATTGTTGCAGAGATCGTTTGAAAAAAAGAAAGGATGAAAATAGTGGATCACCAAAGACTCTATGATTTCTATCCATCCATAAGGTCCATAGGGTCCAATATCGCACCCATACAAAAAATAAATCAAAACCTTGTCTCTGTGGATGAAAGCCAAACAACCAGAAAAATCTGCCAAAAGTAACAGTAGGAAATCACTGTCGAAGCCTCTGTCTGATGAGTTAGGATTAGATATGGAGTCTGCGTGGGGTCTAACCGGGGTTAGGATTAACCCAAGGATAGACCTAAGCTAGCAGATGAGGTCTAGATCTCTAGGAGTGAACAAGCCTACTATACTTGGCAGTGGAGTGCTAGCCAGCCAATGTGTTTTATAAACCACCACTTTATATCTTTTGGGTGTAATAGAGCATAGTATATTTGCTCTAGAACTGTTATAATTGCCACACATATTTATTGACGATCACTTTTTCTGTCCATGTTTGATACTACTTGCATTGAATATCTTATTTGCTTCTCTTTTAAATGGAAACTTTTGTGCTATTTCCATTGCTTTTGAATATTATATGTGTTCCAAATTAAAAGCTGTCATTGAGATCAACTTGTATCCCTAACCTAAATCATTATATGGTCCTAAAACCTGTAACCAGCCTTCAGTTTCCTAAAGGGCAGTAGACTAGAACTTGCATTGCATTTTCATTACTCACAGCCACATTGCATCATTTCCAACCACTTAACATTAAACAATACCACTTAGAAACAACTGGAAAAATAACTGGATGGAGGCTAGGTGCCCCTGCTCAATGAAACCAAGTACAAGACACCACATTGGCCCCAAATACTTGGCGCCCCTTCCGGTATTTCTTTATTTCTTTAGGAATGAAATTGGTACATACAACAAGGGTTCAACCTTGCACTGTTCCTCTCTGCAAATCCTCTACTTGTCTTCAAGGCATCTAATCCCACTGCACCACTAGAATTCCCACTGGCAAGGCATACTCATGCATTCACTTCTGATCTGACACAACTTAGAGGCATTTAGGCATCCAAACCACTGGCAAACTGAGCTCAAGGCAGCCTCAAGGCTATCACATGCATCCACACTGTCCTTAGGCCTTCCACAGGATCACCCTTGCCTTTGGGTGCTTCTTAGAACCTGTTGGAGTCCTGAAAGGACTGCACACAACACGCATGCACTGCAAAAAGCTGCAAAGCAAGAAAGAACAAGGAAAAACCGAACCTGGCACCAACTCCTACTGACTGTGGCAGAGGGGCGAGCTCCTTCCTCGCACCTATCCTCTATCCAAGCTCCCCGCAGGGTGCAGGTGTCTTCCAGCAATCAGGAGAAGAGAGAAATGAAGGTAGAGAGCAGAGGGTGAACAAGAAAGAGCTATAGAGGAAAGATGGTTCACAGATCTGCCTCGAAATGATTGCCTCGGGATCTGTGCCTGAGTCCTCCTAAGAGAAGGTGCCAAAAGCAACAGGGAAAGTTCTTCCTGCAACCTACACTGGTCCAAAACAGCTCCAGAAGCCACCACACAGCCAAAAACATGTGCACAAAGGTCCAGCACAGCAAAGGACAACCCCAGGCACCTGCTGGAGGCAGCTGAACACGTCTGTACGGACGTCCGTACAGCCGTACGGACGTCCGTACAGTCCGTACGAAAATTTTCCAAAAGTTCAAAAATGAGTCCTGGCACTTCCTAAAAGTGTGTACCAGCCTTGGAACAGTCAAAACAGTGTTAAAACGACTGAAAACAGGCTTGAAACAGCTCAAACAGCTCAAAAACTGCACAAGAACAACTGAAAACGTCCTACACCTCTGGGAGAGTGAGGGGAGAGAGATGGAAGGTGGGGGAAGGGCATGCATACACATGCTTGACAAATGGCACCTCCTCCTTGCCATTTGCCCCTTCATTAAAGTCCTAACCCCCATACCAAGGACAACGTTAGTTGTCCTTGGGCCCACCTTTTAGACCCCTCTTTTAAAGCCTTTGCCTTGCCCCTAGGACCTAGTGGTGCACCTAGACTTTGCCCTTAGAAATTTCTAGAAGTGTGCACTTCCTCTAGCCAGTCCCTCACGGCCAAACCATTACAACACTTAACCATGGTTAACCCCGAGTTAAGCGTAGGTTGAGTTACGAAGATACTTTACATCACTTTTCACGTCCTCGTGACAAACCTGTTTAGACCCATGTCTTCCTAACGACAGCGGATTGGCTAGGGCTGCATAGTATGGGATGCACAGTCTTACTTGGGATTGATTAAGGTCAGTAGGTTTTAAAAATGCACAATGAATGATTTGATTAGTCATGGATTTGACTAACTGGACATGGATTTGGCAAACAATCTTGAACAGTAAAAGGTTGGATTCTAAAGGAATACTTTATGGTTGGTCATGTTACTTTTTATGAATCTTGGACGAGACCTTTAAATGCTTGATATCCTAAAGTGAGGATTCACTTCTGATAAAGGAACTCAGCAAATTGATCTTGTGCTTGGATTGAGCACAAAGAGGAAACACCATCTAAGACTCTATGTTCCTGTGAACACAAAGAAATTTTGGGTTCTCAAAGAGAGAATTCATGATTATTAGAGAAACAATACAAAAAGTACAATCCTTGGAATGTGGACTTCTTCTAGTGGCTTATGGAAAAACTCTGGATAGAGTTATCCTCATGGACAGGGTTTTGAGATGTCAGATGACATCAATCAGCCCAGTGGATACGTGGCTGAGTTTCCACCCGCACCTCTTCCTCAAGGACAAGGTTATGAAAGACAGGTCTGGGATCCCTTTTCAAAAGTGGGAGAGAGAAGAAAATCTGAGCGATGATTTTCTGGAATCTCTTAGGGGATTCAATATGCCTTAACTTGAATATCATCATAGATGACCCGAATACTATAAGCCGGATGGGTGGTCTGCAGTAGTATGGGATGCTGTAGATGCTATTGTGGGTGCATCAGAATTCCTTAGTGGCAGGACATTCAGAACCTCTATCATTGGGCCCACACTTGGTAGATGAAGGTTCATTCTTTGGTGATGAGGATCACCTAAGGAGTTCAGGGTAGTAACTCCTGGTTGCTAGATACCATAGAGTATTGGGCATTTAGCCATTGGTGAGTTGGGTGTGGCCAAACCTACCCAATGGGCTACTCCCTAAAGTAGCTGGGTAACGGATGACCGTAGACTTGATGACGAGCAAGTGGGTCACTAATAACTTTCAGATGGAAAGTTGAGGTCTGTAAATTAGTTACAGCTCGAATTTGTTTTCCTACCCTGACTTATACTAGTATAAGTCTTATTTTAAGGGAAGGAGAATGTTACGTCCACGACTAGACGTAACGCCGGTCTATATAGGGTTCACTAAACCCTAGGCCTAGCTAGCAAGGATCTAGATTAGATATGGAGTCACGTGGGGTTTAATCCTGGGTTAGGATAGACCTAAGCTAGCACATGAGGTCTTGATCTCTAGGAGTGAACTAGCCTGCTATACTTGGCAATGGAGTGCTAGCCAAGTCAGGATAAGCCAAGTGCTTGACCATAAAGCAAGGGATGCTTGCTTTAGAGTAGCCGAGCTAAGAATAGGGCTAAACCCAGTAAAGCAGGACCCTAGTCTATAAGTATAGGCTAGGGGCTCATTATCAGGGGTCCTAAGGATGCGATCCTCAGTGACCACCATGACATGCTGGCCAGAGAGGAGCAGCTAGGGGAAAGGGCTTGGGGTATGGGACGCAAGTCTGGACTCTGACGCTGGCTGGTTCTCTCTAGGTGGTTTAGATCTCTAGCTCGGGGGTGGCTCGGATGAGCCTGTAGGTGGGCTGCTAGCGCCAACCTTTATGGGTTGAGTCTAGGGCGGATGCCCTGACCCAGATGGGTTGCTTGCAAGCTTGGCCTATGTTCTGATTATGGAGCTGACGTAAATACCCCGACCAGGGTCTAGGGTTGACCAGACCTGGCGAGGGATGTTTCAAGCAAGAAGCTGACCAATTGGCCGACCAATAGGTCAGCCTAACCCAGCCAGCAGGTCGGGTTGACCCAATCCAAGCACGGTCGGGTCGGGTCGGGTCGGGTCGACCCGACCTAGTTGGGTGCCCAACTAGGCCCCAGTTTAGCCCTGACCAAGGGCCAGGATTGCCTCCATCAACCAGCCCAAACCAGGCCACTTCTCACTCTGGGCGGGCACACCCACAAATAAGGCCTTTCTCACTATGAGATGCCATAACTTTAACAAGATATGCCACAGTATGTGCCTTTCGTAGGCTTCCGTAGCTTGGTCTAGGGTGAGCTTTGCATGCTGCTCCATCGTGCACCTACATGTACTACATGTACTCTCCTACTGCCTGTAGGTCTGTAAACTGTAGAGCCCAACACTGGCCTCAATGGATCCTTTTATAGGACTAGGAGACCCTCTGTGGCCAGCTAGAACCTACCGACTGGCTGTCCCAGTCAGTCTGCTGACGCAGATCAGGTCCAAACAACCTGCCACAGACTGCACCGAACCAGTCTCTGTATTATGACTGCAGTTGCTGCCCATATTGCCACGCATTCCCAACTCTATCTGCAGCACAGCCAACCTGCAGGACTGTGGGACAGCCAGCTCTAGTGGGTTTGGTGGCCAATGTGGCTGCCCCAGGAAGACATTTGATTGCTGCCCACATGGCAGCCTGTTCGCTGGCTTGCATGGCAGCCTTACACCCCATACCTGTGCACATGTGGCACACTCTACACCCAACATCCTGTAGGTATCAAGCCTTGTTGCTTCTTCATTGGATCACAAGTGGGGCATCGACCCTATACTTCCAATAGGGAGCTTGTGATAGTCTAGTCTCTGAGGATGAGCTTGATAGGCAGGATCTGTCTATTTATCTGCCCCATAAGCTGCAATAACTTCCGGATTATGGACCAAGAGCTTACAAATAAGATTGTTACGAAGCTCAAAATTAAATCGAAGGATCGCTCTAGAGTCTAGACAGGATAGTACTTGAAAGAGTCTTGATTCTCTTCAAAGCAGATTCCCAAACTTCATCTCCCATACCTTCTATGAACAAAGGGGAAATGTTTTGTCCACGAATGGACATAACATGGCTAATGTTATGGAGGACAAGTAACCTAGGGTTACTAATTCTACCCTTGGGATAGTTAGGACATGTAGTACCCTCGGTACATTAAGGGCAATCTTAGTGTAGAGAGCTTAAGACACCTTGTGACTATAAAAGAGTGTGCCTAGGCTTATTTGGGTCATTCTTGGCAGTGGGACCTTCCAAAATCCCTAGCTAGGTTGAAGCTCGTCAAGGCTATGTACCCTTCAAACCACAGTCACGCTGAATCGCGTTTCAGAGCCCAGCCAAGTCTGAAACGCCGTTTCAGAGAAGCCCCGTTTCCTGAAACGCGTTTCAAGGTCTAAAACGTTTTAGGACCCTCAAACGGCTGGCTGAAACGTTTCAGCCAGTCTGAGACGCATTTCAGAGCCCTAAAACAGACCGTTTCAGACAACACAGGCTGGTAGGTCTCCAAAATGACGTGAAATCCGCCGCCAGCCCCGTTTTTTGTCTTTTTGCTTTCGATTTTGGCCTCCTTCCACTCCTTCAGCCTCATACTCTCTCCATCCTCAAGGTTTTCCAGCCCTCCTTGAGCCCCATTCACTCCTTTCCTCTCCTTTCTCTCCTGCAATCTGCTTCAGCCCTCCATCATCATCTACTCCCCTCCAGCCCCCTCCTTCAGCCCCCTCTTTCAGCCCTCTCTTTCAGCCTTCTGTTCCCTCCTCTTTCAGGCCCCACTTTCAAGTTTCAGCCCCGTGTTCTCATCTCAAAACCCCCTTTTCTAAAACCCCCCTGCTGACGTGGCGTTTCCCTATTTCAGCCCTCCCAGAAGTGCTGAAACGTTTCCATTTCCGTTTCCCCTAACTGTGCTTCAAGCATCTTTACACGTATGGGACTCACTGGGAGAATGGTGGCCCACCGCTGCCTGGACTCTAGCTTGGGGGTGGTCCTGAAGGATCAATGTTAAGCCTACACCAGTATGTCCCAATGTTTTGAGTACTGAGCTTTGGTTGTCTTGCAGGTATGCACGGAGATAGAGACAGTCCTAGAACCTCCTGGTTAGTTTTGAATAACCTTGTGGGGAGTTTCAATAGGTAGAAGAGGGAAGTTGAAGCCTGTCCAAGGCACCTTCAACCCTAGAGCATCAGCAGCAAGCGCAAGCAAGCCAGCTACGCACAAATGAGCAGCAGCACAAATCCAGCAATAGGCATGCGGCAGCAGCACTTGAAGCACACACCAATATAACCCATGGAGATAAATACGCTCTATGGAGGGGGCGTCATGCATTATGTCTCTCATAGTTGTCATGCTTTAAGTCAGTATGTTCCGCTGCAAGTAGAGCAATTAGCCATGGGTGTGCATAAAAAAAGTAGAGGTGGGTCTCTATGCTACATTCCAAAAGTTCAATTCACAGGCAGGCCGATACATTCCAAAAGTTCAATTCACAGGCAGGCCGAACAATCCTGCTTAGGCTACCGATAGAATTAAGGTAGCATGTACGATTTTTTGTTCAAAATAAATGGCAAAATTAATGAACATTATCTTTCCTTTATCTAACCTTTTGTCTATCTATTATTTATTTATATATCATTGTTCTCTTAAAGACCTTGAATCACCTGCAAGAACAAACCGTCCGTCTTCTTCATTATGTTGGCTTTATGAATGGCCGAAACTCTTTGCCTTCCATTGGTTTGGGCATAGTGAAAAGCATACTCTGCCACCCGCAAGCTTGCCTGCCGCGTAATGATCTTCAGACTCTCCACAACACCCCTTACCACCTGAAATCGTCAACGGATTTAGAACTCAAACAAAGGTGATGGAAGGCATTGCTTGGCCCTCCAAATAAATGCAAAACCCTCGACATAAAATTAAGCCCGCACAACGGGAGAATCACTAGCGCACCTTCTCTCTCTCGAGAATATTCAACTAACCTGATGTTCCAAACCACTGTATTCACCCTCAGTGTTTTCACGAATTGTGACAAGATTCACATGGTCGTAACGAGTCTTGTACCCGGGAATGCTCAAACAAGGTCTGACATTTGCGTATAGCCCAAGTTCTTTGCGAAGCGTAAGATTGAGAGATTTATGACCTTTGCCTATGGGTGTTGTCATGGGACCTTTGAGCCCAATTCCATTCCGCCGCACAGATTCCATACTCTCATAGGTTACAAAACTACCTGTGCGAGGATCCACGGTACTCCCCACATAATGCTCCTCCCACTCTATTGGCACGTCTGCAGCTTTGAAAATCTGCAACCACGTGTACATGTCTCATCTATTCACGGATCCACCCAGATCAAAAAAGAGCAAACCCAAAAGAATGCGATCCATCTACCTGCTTGACAGACGCCGCGATCTCGGGCCCAATACCGTCTCCGGGAAATAAAGTTGCTCGGACAACGGAGTCATTGCTGGCTGAACCGAATAGTTTTCTTAAAGCAGCAAAGGATGATCGACCGAGAGGAGACAAATTGTGCGAGGGACAGGAGCTAGAAGAGGGCAAACCGAAGAGGACGGTCCTGGCACAACGGGGGGCCTGTCTAAGGAAAGCCATGTTTTGGGGGGGCTGGTCGTCGTCGTCGTCTTCTTCTTCTTCTGCTTCTTCTTCTTCTTCCTCCTCCTCTTCTTCTAGTTCTCCTTCGCTGCTACTTTTGCTGCTCCTGCTGCTGCTGCTTCTTACGTCCTGAGGGTGGCCTTCTTCTTCTGCTGCTCTTCTTCTGCTGCTGCTGCTTCTACTTCTTCTTCTTCTTCTTCTTCTTCTTCTTCTTCTTCTTGTGGGTCACAGGAAGGGAAGCTCCCAAAGCTCATCAGTCACCAAAACGCAGGGAAACTTGCGCGCCAACCCGGCACGTCGATGCGAAAGGTTGGGCTGTGGCGTGGTGCGTAGCGAGGACTCTGGAGAAGGAACTCAAAGCCGTTGAAATTAGAAAGGAGACTTTCCCCGTGACGTTACTCCTCCTCTTTCATCCCGCAAATAACCATCTTTTTCTCCTTTGCCTTTTCCCTTCCCTTCCCTTTCCCCAAACCAAAGACACTCCTTGGCATGTATCGTGCTCATTCACCTTTAGCACCCACATATTATTCTCTAACGTTATAATGATACCTATACCTATTCTTTTCGAGTTGGAATCTCTCCCTAAAAATGTTATGACAGCGGGACTTGCTCCATTGCTTAGCTACAAATTTTATCTAAAATGCTTTTAAAGACAATATGAATTTCATTCATCTGGCCTGCCCCAGATGGTGCGCGAACGGAACAGGGAGAGAGAGAGAGAGAGAGAGAGAGAGAGAGAGAGGTGGAGGATTCCAAGGGATAGAAATAGAATAGTTACTCCAATCAACTCATTCCAAAAAAAAGTGAACATAAAATTAAGAAAAAATGTGATTCGCCCTAGTACCAGATATCCCCTAGGCAGTGAGTTGGGTTTCTCTGGAATAGGCCGGTTTTTTCTTTCAATCTTTTTTGGTTTTTTCCATACTCGGCACCTTCGGGGCTATTGTTTTGTATGAAGTCTTTCAAGCATTAATAGAAGGTTCCTTTCTTTGGGAAAAATAAATGTGATTTTTCCCTTTCAAGGCCAAACGATTAAACACAGAGAGAGAGAGAGAGAGAGAGAGAGAGGGAGGGAGGGAGCAAGGGAGGGAGAGAGAGGGTGGAAGGGAGGGAGGGAGTAAGGTAGGGAGAGAGAGAGGGAGGGAGGGAGCAAGGGAGGGAGGGAGGGAGAGGTGGAGGATTCCAAGGGATAGAAATAGAATAGTTCCTCCAATCAACTCATGCCAAAAAAAAGTAAACATAAAAATAAGAAAAAATGTGATTTTTCCCTTTCAAGGCCAAATGATTACTAAGCCCTCTTTATGACTGAACGTTATTTCTGAAGATATTACAAAACGACTAAAGTTTAGACATTCAAGTTATCTCCTTTCTGAGTGTGAATGGTAGATCAACGACCAAGTGCTCTCAAAGGTATGCTATATGATGTTATTTTTGTAGAAGGCATTTGTTACATAGGTTGTTTTAATGTTATTTCCATGGTGCAAAATTTTGTTAGGGTGGCCTTGGCTCAAGACTGCAAAGGTATTGCATGATTGGGGATTAGAAGAAATGATCATCAAAATTAATAGTAAAGACATGTGCATTCCCACTAAGACTCGGAAGGTACAGGAAAGGTACCAAGTAGTTATCAACATTTAGATTTAGAAGTTGCAGACCCATTTCGCAGGATGTGGAGTCACATGATGGAATTATAGATCCTACTTGTCGATGAAATTGAAACTTTCTAAGTAGCTATTGATATTCAGAAAAAACTAAAGATTGAGAAAATTGCAAAACAAAAGATCTATTTTGAAGCAAATTCACTAAATATATTGAAGGAGAGAGAGAACTGGTAGAGAAACCAGTCACTATCACACACCTTGGAACTAAATAGTTAGTTCTAGAACCAACTCAAGAACTCAATCTTAGCATAGAATAAAAACCTACAATGGTGGTGGTAAGTGCCAATCTTTCTTCCAAGCAACTCCAAATTGTCAAAGAAGTTTTTACTTGGAATTAAAGTGATCTTCAAGGAGTCCCCCTTGAGTTATGTCAACATAGAATTCCTTTGGTATGAGATGCTAAACCAATCCATCAACAAAGGTACAAAATGAATCTAAATTATGCTAAGAAAAAGAAAATTGAATTAGATCAACTTCTTTAGGCAAGATTCATTTATGCTATTGATCACATTGATTGGTTATTTTCTCATTGTGGTAGTGCCAAAGAAAAATGTTTAACTTTGAGTATGTGTGGATACCAAAAATTGAACTCTCAAACTATTCTTGACCCATTTACAGATGGGATCTTAGATCAAGTTGTAGGACATGAAATGTATTCCTTTATGGATGGTTACAATGGCTATAATTAAATCACTGTCTTTTCTAGAAGATCAATCTAAGACTACCTTTATTACAAAATGGGTTGCTTATGCAACCTTGATTATGCATTTTGGCTTGAGAAATTCACCATGACCTTTTAGAAGCTCATGGTTGAGACTTTCACAAACTATCTAACTGAAGTCATAGCCATTTATTTGGATGATTCTATGTGTACTCTACAGGTAAAGATCATCTATGCTTTTTAGAAAAAGTGTCAACAATGCAAACAAGCAAGAATGTCACTTAATCCCGCTAAGAGTTATTTGTGTGTTTCAGTTGGTATTTTACTCAAGCATTTGATTTCACAAGATCGTATCCCAAACCAATTTTATAGGCACTTTATCAAATATTTTGCCAAGATTGTAGCTCCATTATATGAATTAACTAAGAAGAATACCAAGTTGAATGGACTACTCAATTGTCTATTGTATTTCATGACTTGAAAAGTCAAGCTATAGCTACACCCATTTTGAGGCAATCTAGATGGGATATCATTTTCTATATGCATGTTGATGCCTCTGGATATGCATTAGGGATTATACTGGCTCAACCAAATGGTTGATTGGATTGCCCACTGTATTATGCCAATCAGTTATTGACACACCTATAGAATCTAATCAAAGCACTACTAAGCATGAAGCTTTGGGCATGGCATTTAGTGTGCCAAGAATTAAGGCATTGCCTGCTTAATAATCCCTTTGTTGTCTATCTTGATCATCAGGCCTTACTTCATTTAATCAATAAGACTATCATTCAAGGATGCCTTATACGTTGGATGCTATATTTACAACAGCAATTCAATTTTAAGATTATGCATAAGCCTGGTAAGACACATGGGAGCCAATTGTTTGCCTAGGCTGAAAATAAATATGCAAAAGTGATGGATTATTTTTCTCGTGGAAAATCTCCTAATAGTATGTGAAGAGATAAACGTAGGAAATCAGCCTTGAAGGCCTATAAATCCACCTTAATTAGAGGGCATATTTATCTCATCAACGTGTAGATGACATTCTGTGTAGATGTGTTTTGCCACATCAACATTCCAAAGTCTTGTAAGAATCTCACTCGGGCCCATCCAATGGACAAATTTAGGGTGAATTGATAGCTTGGTAGGTGTTGTAGGTAGGGCTATGGTGGGGAACATTATTCAAAAATGCTCAAATGAAATGTATGCAATGTGACGTATGCCAAAATACTAGCCGTCTTTTTTCGAATCAGTCTATGTCATTTCAGCCTACCTGTCCTTGGGAAGCATTCCAAAGATGGGGATTGGAATTTGTTGGTCCTTTCAAGCTTGCTAGGTTTACACAGAATAAGTGTATTGTGATTGCTACTAATTATGCTACCAACAAGTGAGCAGAAGGTAAGGCACACAGGGATAACTCAGATCGGAGCACATCTCAATGTGTCTTTGAAAATGTCATTTATAGATACCGATGCCCAATTAAAATTGTCAATGATCAAGGGTCACACTTCCTGAACGACGTCATGCAATGCTGAATGATGAATTCAAGATTGTGTACATAGTCTCTACTCGAGGGGTTCACCTCCAAAAATTTTAGTGTACCACGTGCATTCAAAAGGAGGGGTATTTTAATCCCACTTTTGGGAAAATTTTAACAAGATTACAGTAACAAGAGAGGTTTTTTAATTCAATTTTAGAAAAAAATATGTTAGTCTATGTCATTTCAGCCTACCTGTCCTTGGGAAGCATTCCAAAGATGGGGATTGGAATTTGTTGGTCCTTTCAAGCTTGCCAGGTTTACACAGAATAAGTGTATTGTGATTGCTACTAATTATGCTACCAAGTGGGCAGAAGGTAAGGCACACAGGGATAACTCAGATCGGAGCACATCTCAATGTGTCTTTGAAAATGTCATTTATAGATACCGATGCCCAATTAAAATTGTCAATGATCAAGGGTCACACTTCTTGAACGACGTCATGCAATGCTGAATGATGAATTCAAGATTGTGTACATAGTCTCTACTCGAGGGGTTCACCTCCAAAAATTTTAGTGTACCACGTGCATTCAAAAGGAGGGGTATTTTAATCCCACTTTTGGGAAAATTTTAACAAGATTACAGTAATAGGAGAGGTTTTTTAATTCATTTTTAGAGAAAAATATGTTAGTTCATACGTAAAGAGGGGTGGTTCTAAAGGGGGAAATTTTAGTTGAGGGGTTTTTTAATACCCCTTGAACACAAGTGATACCTAGGATTTCTTAATAGTGCACCCCCCAAGAGTCTCTACAACTTATTATGCTCGAGATAATGGCAAGGATTCATCTATAAATAAGATAATCAAATTAATATTGACTAAGAGAGTGTATTCTAATAAGAGTGATTGGGATACTAAGCTCCATGTTGCTCTATGGGCGTATAGAACTACATTTAAATTTACCACCAATTTAACTCCATTCAGAATGGATTTTGGTTTGGAAGCTATGGTACCCTTGGAATTTGTTGTTCCCAGTCTCTGAGTAGCAGCTAGACATCAATTAAGTGAATGAGAGGCAATCTAGGGGTGATTGAATCAGCTAAGCCACCTGGATGAACTACATCGAGGAGCCTGGTCCCAACAAGTAATTCAAAGGAGAAGGAAAGTATGGAATTTCAAAGGAGAAGGAAAGTATGGAATTATAGGCATATTGTGCCTTTAAATGCTTGGGAAAATGTATGTTGGTGCTATTGTATAATGCCAAGTTGGGACCCCTTTTTTTATTTAATCAAACTTGGATGGAATGGGCCTTACAAGTTAACTGAAGTTTTTCCTAATGGAATAGTGCAGCTTGAATATTTGCAAGTTAATGTGTCTCCCGAGTTGCACAATGGGAGAAAAGTAAAACCCTACCATGTAGTAGGTTCCTCGGTAATTAGGGCTCGAATATAGGTCACTTTGTTGAGAATGCCTTGGTTGATCTTTGTGTATCGGGAAGTATGCTAGCAAGCTATTTGGTTACAATAGAGGGAATCATTTGCATCTAACCATGTGATAGTCTGAGGATTAGGAGGGCAATAATTTTAGCATCTCATACCCAAGAGGGGGGTGTTTTATTGCATCATGCAGCCACTCAAGTGACAAGGCTTCATTCTAGCTCTTTGTCATGTTTGTCACATACACTTACATTCATTTCCTCATCTCTTGCCATCTACATCGCTTTCATGGCTATTTTCATCTCCCTCTCATGTTTTCTTGCCCTCACTCCCATCTCCACTCCTGTCTAGCCTACACTATTCTAGTGATCGTAGAGGAATTTAGAGCTCGAACTATCCATTCAAAAGAGGCGCAGGGTGCATTCACAGGCTGCACCCCCTCATCCATCATCACCCATGATTGCAAGAGCAATTATCTTCTTTCGATCATCAATGCACGGGTTGGGTACAAATCACAAGCACTAAACACCAAGCACCTGTAAGTTAACTACTAGGAGTGAGCAAACCAGAGTGTTAACAAAAGCATCTTCTCTCAAACATCCTTTGTTGGTGCGGCATCACGGTCCCATGATTTCATCCAATGGATGGCCCAAACGCTTGTCAACAAATTTTATACCCCACGTGCTTTTTGCTTGTCCACATGAGACTCTTGATCCATAATTCTTCATCTAAATAAAGCAAAAACTTAAATGCCCCATATCTGACTTCAGCATTTACTACCTCATTTCCTCAAGGCTTCCCGACTTGTTCTTATTAACAAAAAATATTTCTCCATTTAATAACTTTTAGTAAACCACCTTTACTATCTTTTTAGTATAGTATCTCAATGGCTTCCATTAGATAATTGACATAACCCTTTTGGCTTTCTGGCTTTGGCTTTTACCTCATATTCATGTGACTCAAACAATATCATACGAGATTTGTATGCAATGCATACATTAGGAAGAATGGGGTCTCAAAAGGGCCTCCGATTCATGTTTCCTAATTTCAAGGGATTAGAGAGGGATTTGAGGTGTACCAAGAATGAGAGTGCTAAAAGGTGTGTGGCAATGGTATGTTGAGGTGGAGGGTGGGCAGGCCTACAAAGAGCCCCTATTGGTTGTTCTCCTTACATTAGGACCACCCAAACTATCCCCCCCCTTAACCCATGTTTGACCCTCCTAGATGCACCTCCCCCACATGAGCCCAAATCCACTTTCGATGAGCTTGTGGGCCATTTGTGGTTAATTTTTCTTCCGCCCTCTTTCTAGGGCCCATTGTTTTGGTTTAGGCTACCATTCCCTCCGTTTTTTAAATTTGAGTTTGCCCTTCCTTGCATTTTCCTTCTTCCCCCTCTTTCTCTGCTCCCTCTTGCTTTGGTATGCTTGCTGTAGCTGCCCTCTCTCTCTCTTTCTCTCTCTCTCTCTCTCTCTCTCATATGTGCCTCTAGTGGTGCTACTTTGTCCCCCTCCTTCTCCCTCTTTTGTGCCTCAATGGAGCTACATGGCCCTATGTAGGAGTCCCATTCTTGCTGTTGAAACCTCTACAAACGTGGTGAGGAGCAAGGCTACATGACCATGCAATGTTGTGACCTCTTGTGTCTTCTGCAACACCAAAAATGCATTGGATGAGTGGATCCCTTGCACCTACAGCTTGAATGAATGGATAGTGATGAAAGGATCAGCCAAAGATCCACATAAGCTTCCCAAGATCAAGAGAGGTGATATCTTGCATGAGTGGAAGGGCCGCATCTTGGAGTTCAAGTTTGGGAAGAAAGGATGGCTCGCAAAAGTGCAACATGTCTACATGGGAAAAGATATGCGGCTGCCTCCATCATTCAATCAATCTAGGATACCATCACATTGTGAGCCTTTCTATCTATGTACCATTTTCGCATGTAAGTGTAATGAGTCCATTTGGAAATTTTGTGTTTGGTTTCTAAGAGCTCTTATTCATGGCAGATGTTTTTCCTTCAAACTTCGAGGAGTGGGAACTAGTTGAGTCATTCATAGGCAAGTTCATTGCGATTTATGAGGATTTAGGTAAGCAAATGCATGCAGGGGAGAAGTTGGCCTCCTTGCAAAAGAAGAACGTGTATTGGTATAATGCAACATATATCACTCCAACAACAACATCAAGCTATGGCCGTCTGCAAACCATTGCACCACCACAACTTCAAGACATGGATTACAGCATTGTGGACTCGAGAACATTGCAATCATACATCGACAAGATTTCAAAGGATGTGGGCATGACCATGAAGTTCACATTTGGATCCAAATGGGCAAGGTTATATAGGTTTATGCCTTTGCACATTGTCACCCCTACTTAATGCATTTTGAAAACAATAAGTTGGCAAGGGCATGTATCCAAGTAGGTTTATGATGGCTTGACCTCAGAGATAGGCAATCTAATTTTGTCTTTAGGCTCATCAAGGAGAAGAAACTTCATTAAAATATTTTGGTAATCTTGAATGAAGCTAGCCTTGAGCTCAATTGTGATGTGAGCAAAAATTTGTTGTCAAATCCATGGCTTCCAAGAAGGCACTAGGGTTGAACAGTGTCCTTATCAACTTCTTTCAACATTATTGGTCTACTTGTTGTCTAGATCTTATTGTGCTGCTAAATCATTATTGTTTGGTATCATTGTGAGGCATGTGATCAAACAACAAGGTGTTGTTAGATTCTCAAATGGCAGGGTTACTTAGTAAGTCTTAGAAGTTTTGGTATTTGATTTTTATTTTTCTATTAGGCACTTTGAAACTTTTGAATAGATTGATGGTGATCTAGTGGGAGGGCCTATGTCAACTCCAATGGCAGGGTTCTAGCCTTCTTTGGGGTGGGGCTCCTTGGGATTAAGTATTTGGATTAACAAAGCTCCCTTTAACAACAAAGTGGCATGGAATTCAAATACATCCTCGAGTGTCCAAGCACCTAAATGACATTGCTATCAATGTGTGGGCTACTCAATGGGACTCAGCAAATAGTTCTTGGTTCAAATTGTTGAGTTGTATCACCTTTCTCCTTTGTAAAAATCGATCCTTCATGCAATATTTCAATTGATGTTGCCATCTTGGCTGACAAATTTGGTTCTCAATTGCCCACAAGATTTGCCCGGTTGGTTTAATTCTTAGTGGAAACAAATATCCCGTCTTAATTTGAGGGATTTTTCTAATTAATGCGGTTGGTAAATCCCAAGACTTATTCAACTCTCTTGGCAAACATATGTGCCACCACCTGATTCGATTGAAATTTGGGAGTTTTTCCTTTGCCGTATTTGGTCCACCATGTCTTCAAATCGATTAAAATTTCTTCTCTAGAGGCTTCTTACTTGCAAACTTTTCACTAAGGATTGTGATTAGAAATGGAAAGGGGATGTCTCACCTGTGCTCATTTATGTGCTCAGTTTGTCTTGAGACATATTTTCATTTATTTTGGAAGTGCGTTTTTATTTGACTTGTGTGGAGAAGCAATCAAAGAGGGCTATTTACATCTCATATTTTACTCTCTTTGATGTGGAAACAGACCCTTTTGAATCATACAGGAGAAGCAAATGGATCCTGAAATCTACTTATGGTCAATCATTAGGGTAGTTGTTATAGAGCAAATTTGGGTGCAATAAAATGCTATTGTTTTCCATCAATGTTAATGTCTAGATGATTTTGCTCAGTTGGCAAAATTCACAGTTCTTAGGGTTTTAAAGTCTTATATTTGTAAAGAAGACAATCTAATGATAGCCTACTACTGAATTTTGCCCTCCCGAATTGATGTGCTAGATGTAATCTTTTCTTTTCCCTTTTTAAAATTTTAATGTCTTTATTTTTTCCCTAGAAAATAAAAAACAAGAGTAAACTTTAAAAACATGCCTCTAAATTGATGCCTTCATTGGCATCTTTTGAATCATTCACCCTTCAAAGAATTGAATAACCAATAACATTTCCTCCAAACTTCATGTGCAAACTTTCTTACACTATACTTGCAAAATGCAATCTTCTCTTTAAAGGAGTTTGCAAATTTTGTGCTTCACCTTGCATGAAAATTTGAAATAATTCTCTCTCTCTCTCTCTCTCTCTCTCTCTCCTTTGCTCTCTTTTCACCCCTTGCTTTAGTCTTTGCACACTAAGAGAAGTGAAGTATTTTCTAGGGCATGTGGGTTATTGCTGAAGATTCATCCATTTTTATGCCAACATAGCCGATGCATTGACTGAGCTACTTCACCAAGAGCGATCCTTTATTTGGTATGCACCTCAACATTTGACATTTGACAATTTGAAGGAACACCTTGTGAAAGCACCTATTCTATGCTAGGGAATTGATTTTTCATATGCATGTGGATGCTACTGGATTGGCCATTAGTGCAATCTTGGCTCATCTTGACAAGGGCCACAAGGTGGATCTCCTACTATAGTTTGCGAGCTGACAATTGAATGGAGTAGAATGCAATTACAATACAACTAAAAGAGAAGGTCTCAGAATGGTGCATTCCATAACCAAGCACCATTACCTATTGGGAAGTAGGTTTATCATCACCACTGATCATCAAGCTCTTAAGTATTTATTGAATAAGCCCACTCTTAGCGGAAGATTGAGCAAGTAGATATTGCTTTTTTGAGAATTTTAATTTGATGTAGTGGTGATGACCGGAGGCTACCTCAACCCTCCAACCACTTGCTAAGGATTACCTCCAAGGAAGCAGCCACAGGTCTGGAGGATGAGTTACTAGAAATTGGCCTTTTTGGAATTCCATCATTAAAGGACCAGTTCTTGTTTGTAGTCAATTTCTTCCTACCTTGGTATGCCGACTCCATTCAATTATTATCCACGAGAAAATTTCCACTAGGGATGACTCCTACAGACAAAAGAAAATATTTCATTCAAGTCGCATCTTTCAAATTGATTGTAGGATAGCTCTATAAGTTGGGAAGAGACCACATCTTGCAGCGGCAGTGCATCCTTCCCCATGAAACTCAATCCATTCATGAAGAGGCTCACATTTGTATAGGGTACTATCATATGGCTCTTGAAGCTACTGCAAGAAAGATTATGTGCATTGGGTTTTTGTGGCCCAAATTGTTTCAAGATTTTTACATGCATGTGCATTATTGTGACTCATGTCAACGAGCAGGAACCAAACTGACCTGACATGAGTATCTCTCCTCAATCCCTTTATCCAAGTGCCACCTTTATATAGATGGGGTTTGGATTTTGTTGGACCCATCTCTCCTACCACAAGATGAGGAAAACAATATACTTTGGCTATGATAGACTATGTACCAAGTGGGTCCAGACCACGGTGGTGAAGGCATGCAGCTCCCAATTGGTGGCCACCATTTTGTATGATTAGATCATATTGAGGTTTGGGTGTCTAGTGGAATTGATGAGTGACCGCTCCTCCCATTTCTTAAAATGAATTTATCTTTGAGTTAGTCACTCAAATGAAAATCATTTATGAAACATCTACTTCCTAGTACCCTTGAGGTAATGGCCAGGTAGAAAACATCAACAAACCATTTGGTGGTGTCATGAAAAAACTTTTCCTGAGTTGCTTACATGGTTGGGAAGTCCTACCTCTAGAAGTGGCTTTGCTTGCATACCACACTGTCGAAAAGGCTAGCACAAGGTATTCCCATTTTGAATTTGTGTATGGCCTGGAGGCAGTCATTCCCTATGAGTTCTACATGGAGACCATTTGGGTAATGGCAGAGATGTATAGTGACTTAGAATCCTGCACAACAAAACGCTTATGGGACCTTAAAGCCCTAGAAGAAGATCATTGTGAAGCCATCTTTGCTCAAGAGCTGGGGCAAAATCGACAAAGGGCATGGCATGACAAGAACCTCTAGCATCGTGAGTCTCAAGTGGGTGATTTGGTCCTCCTATATTTGAGTAAGTTCTTGAAGCACAAACCTAAGCTTGTTAGTGGATGGATGGGCCCTTTCTTCATTTCCAAGCTTATTCCAAGTGGCAGTGTTTACTTAGCCACTTTGAGTGGAAAAATGCTTCCTGCCCCACTAAAGTAGTATCATTCTCACTAAGCACCTCTCTTTAACAATTTTGTATATACTATTTTCAAAAAACAAAGTGTGTGGCCCTTATGTGGTTTACTGGGAATTGGTTCGATCTGCTTGGGTCACCCTCGGCACTTCAGGTCACAAAGTCACTCTCGGTCCCAAGACATAGCATGAATTAATCACTATAGTGCTTCAAGAACATAGATAATGACTCGGTAACACTCAGTGCCTAGGATCCAAAAGAACTCGGTCACCCATGGTAACACTCAGTGCCTAGGATCCAAAAGAACTCGGTCACCCATGGTGCTTCAATACATATCATGACTTAGTCACTTTAGCTGAACTAGGACATGACATAACACAGTCACAACTTCAAGCTACGGACATGGAACACCTTGGTCACCTTGAATCTTAGTAGATAGTGCTCATGATCCACATGGTCATTTGGTGTCACAATGACATGTTAGCTTGGTGTTCCCTTAGGTTCAGTGGAGATGGACATAGAGGCTTGGTGTCATCTAGGTTCAATGGTGGGTGCATAGGGAGGCTTGGGTCACTTAGGTTTGGTGGTGGGTGCACAAGAAGGCTTGGTGTCACCTAGCTTTTGTCTCTTCTAGGTTTGGTGGTGGGTGCACATGGTTGCTTAAAGTCACCTAGGTTCAATGGTAGGTGCACTTAAACGTGGTCTCACCTTACCTCTCTCTTACATGTACTCTCTCTCTCTCTTTGCCCCATTAGCTCTCTCTTACATTCCACCCTCTCTCCCCACCCAACTCCCCTTTCTCCCCCTCTTTCCACCCCTCCACACTCTCTCTCTTACATTCTCTCTCTCTCTCTCTCTCTCTCTCCACTTCCCCTCACCTCTCTCTTACATTGATATCTCTCTATCCACTCCACTTCATTTCTCTCTTAAAATCATCCCTTGCTCTCCATTCCCCCTCACCTCTCTTTACATCCCTCCCCTTCTCATCACTTCACCATAGCCATTGTGACCACCTCTCCTATCATGCTATTTTAGAAACCCTCTCTATCTTTAGCCCAAGCTGCTTTCTCTATCTCGTTTTGTTATGCACTAGCCCCAGCTACCCTCCTTCCCCATCGCCATCCACGTCCCCTCCTTGATTGTTCCATATATAGCCCCTCTCATTAGCCATCTTCTCCCTCCTCCATTTACTTCTCTTGTCTCACCATTGTTGTCCACACCCTACCCTCAATTGTGCCATCTGTAGCCCCCCCTCCTCTCCTACCTCACCATTGCCATCCACACCCCCTCGGTTATGCTGTTTGCTCCACCATCTGTAGTTTCCTCCTCCCTCCTCCATCACCACCTCCTTACGCTTCTCCTAGCTTCCCCTTTACCATCCACACCCCCCTCTTGCTCTGTTGCCACTATTGCACCATCGTCTATCCCCCCATATCACTATCTATTTCCCCTTAGAACCTATTGTACCCACCGTTTTTTGGTGCCATCCTAATACACCCACTTTTCCTCCATCGATATCCCCTGGTTTCCTAGTATGGTTGCTGCTTTACCTCATGCTTCCCTGCTTCCCCTAGTGCTTGCAACTCCTTTTACTCTCTCACACCATGTTGTGCCTCACCTTTTCCTCTTGCTAATGCCAGAGAAGTGAATCAAATACAAGCCTCAGCTATTCAAAGACAAACTTGATCTTTTTTATGCAACTATGACTTCACAAGGATTCCCTTTGCTCCTTCCTAGGTTACCTAGGCTATTAGCTCTATGCTTTCCCCTCCACCTTGGGTAGCACCATAAACCCCAAAGGGTATCTTTGAGTTTTCCATTTGCTCTAGGGCCATCTATTGCACCAGGTCCCAATGTCTATTTTTTAAGATAAGGACTAGGACTGCCATGCATGAGCTTTACATAGTGCATCCAACCATTCCAGTTCTAATCATGGTGGTGGATCAAACTATGCTACACTTGCTCCATAGCCAACTACATCTTAGGAGGCAATGAGTGGCCCCAACAATTATGGTCATGCATCATATCATTCCTCCATGCTTCGGGTGGTATTCAAAGTACTCCTCGATCCATCTCTCCATATATCATCATTTTTATTCCTAGTGGAGATTAGTCACTGTACCTCACATAATTTGACACAATGACTTTCCTATAGTGGATGTTCCATTATGCATTAATTGCATTCACTCATATGATATCTCATTCGACACCTTTGAGTTCATGGGATCCCGACACATTCTCACTCCGACTTTGATGTTCACATACTTGCATCTTACTACCCTCCCCATTCAACCACTATATGGTGAGTCCTAAATTCTTGCATCCTTTTTGGCAGGATGTAAGTGGCAAAGAACGATTGAATATTGATGCAAGGCTATAAAGGGAAAGGAAATAGAAGAGGTCCTTGCCATATATTTCTTTGCATGCATGTATTCTGCTCCTTGCCATTATTTTATCTCACGAGGAGAGTTCACCTTGCATTGAACAATCTTTTCATTGCCACTCCTTTGGATTTCACCTCTCTCTTTTGTACCACCTTTTGAGCCAGTGTGCACAAACACTAAGGTCAGACACATACTTTCACATGTGTTCCATAGCTCACAAAACTCCATCAATGGCCGGATGCCCCTCCTCCTATTGTGGTGACATATCTCCCATCTCACCACACTAGCCCTCTCTTGTTGCTGTGGCTACATCTTCCCCTCCACCTTCTTCCACCTACCCTACCCTTGATGCTTTATCACCTCTGCTGTCCATGCCTCTTTCCCCCAATGCTAGATCCACCCCTCCACCATCCCTCATTCATACATCTCCTAATTTTGGTCCCACTTTTACATGCTCTATAGGGCACGGTTAGTGGTGATGTCTTTATAGGTGGCGAGTGACATTGTTTTGCCAGATGTTCCTATAGGTTCTTCTTCTCTAGTGACACCATATGTTGGCCTTACTATTGTTTCCCTAGGAGAATAGACCTAGTCAGGGCCATGGACATGGTCACATGGTCTACCTAGTGGCTTGCTAGATCTTATCACCCAAGCACATGCTGCATCAATGAGTTACATCTCACAAGGATGTTATCTCACTTGGTCCACCTCACTATTAGCTCTTACACAATGAAGCCTCTTATTAGAGATACACGTGGCACATAGGGTGTTGCACATTGAGTAGTTACATGTCTTCATCTCACGTAGTGAAGGTCCTTGTTAGAGACAAGTGGTGCACAACACGTAAATGCGATGCTCCAACTATGGAGAAGCTAGCAATCATAAAAGACATAAAGTGAAGGAGCGGCACATGTATAAGGTATAGGGAATAAAAGACATGGAATGAAGCTCCAACTCCAAAAGGTGAAAGATGAAGACATAAGACAAAGGAAAAATACAAAGGTTGAAGATATGAATAGAGGCCAAAGGAAAAGGCAAGGTAAAGAGTTGAAGACTAAAGGACAAATTAATGTAATGGGATCTAGAGTCCTAAGGTCTAAGGTTGTGAGTATGAACACATGGTGTGTCTGGATAGGTGTCAGTAGGTGTTATTGAATGAATCTAGGTATGTGGTGTGTGATTGAGAGAATCATGGAACTGATTGAGAGATTTGTGGACCTAGATGCTCTACTAAGCTCACATGTGATGTCACTACTGGATGTAACTGGAGCCTATATATTGGGACTGCCTCTCTTGAATAAGCACTCTCTCTTTTGCCTCATTTGCTGAATCATTTTGCAACTCCAACATGTGGTATCAGAGCATTGGTTCACTCTCCTTGAGACCTCCTTGAGTGCCATGTCATCATCTTCTTCACCCCCATGAAGTTTTTGATGCCTTTCTTTTCCTTTTTCGCATGAAATTTGCAAGTGCTTGTTCTCCTTCATCTTTGAACCATTGCTCCATTCCTTTTAGCTATAGATTCCCCTAGTTAGGGTGCACTTCCAAATGGGAGAAATTGAATAAATAAGGTGTTTACAACTCATGATTCTCCTCGCTCCATTCTACACCATTTCTTCAAATTCAACTTACTAGAGCCACCATTTCAAAAATGGTCTAAAGTGCACTTAAGCGACCCTATGGGCTACCTGTTAGTGAATTTTGATGGCAAATGGTCAAGAGAAAGAGGAGAAACTAAGGGTAAACCAGTTGGGTTTTGAAGAAGACATGGTTTTTGGAGGTGGAGAAGATGCTATTGCCCTTGGTGGTGTTGACCTTCATTTGGTCTGAGACTTGCACTGAGTCTTCTACTTCCAATTACCTTTTATTGCACAACAAATGCCCTCTTCTTGATGCTTTGTGGAGTGAGGTAGCAATCCTCCAAGTTTCCTCTACTTTCTACAAGCATTTCTAGAGTATTTTTAAAGTTTGATGCTACACTAAATGCTAAGGTGATGCTTGAGGAGTTAAGTGTAGATCAGAGATTCAGAGATTGCTTTTTCAATTGTGAGAATGTCTTTGAAGTTCAGTTGAATGCATTTTTCATCTTTTATATTGAGGTTATGGTACTTTGAAGTGGATTTCAAGTCATACTATCTTGTTGACTAGTTGACTAGTGTGGATTGACCATGACAAGAGCTTACATGAAGGAAGAATATATCATGACTTGCATGATGATTTCCAATGGATGTGTTTGGAACAAAGGTTTCAACTACAACCATTATGATTCTTATTTTAAAGGCGCCTTAGTTATGATTTCAGGTCTTTCATGATGTATGAAATGTACTTGATTTGGTTGACTATACCTTGCCATACAATCATGACCACCTCTTGTACAAGAGTAGACACTGCCCTTGCATGACAAGTGGTAAGACCCTCTTCAGTCCATATGATTCACAAAATGTTTTTAAGGCTTGGACACTCAAAGAAGGTGAAGGACTACAAGGATCTTGTATGGACAAGATACATTAAAGAGTGTGGAGAAGGACAAAGAGCAAAGGAGCACAAGATTGGCTACACCAAGAACTTCTCCAATACAATGGACCTCACACGATGGTAGCTTGGAAGAGAAGGAGGAAAAGAACAAGATATGCCATCATTAAGGCTTGGACACTCAAAGAAGGTGAAGGACTACAAGGATCTTGTATGGACAAGATATATTAAAGAGTGTGGAGAAGGACAAAGAGCAAAGGAGTTATAAGATTGGCTACACCAAGAACTTCTCCAATGACAATGAACCTCACACTATGGTAGCTTGGAAGAGAAGGAGGAAAAGGACAAGATATGCCATCAAAGGGGGGTATTTCCCCACATCTTTAATTTAGAATTTTTGTGTGTGTGGTCAATAAGGGTTCTCTGCCTTGGGATGTCCCCCTCAAATGATTATTAGTCTTATGTGCTACCTTGTTGGATCTAAGGGTATTCCCATGCATAGTCATTGTCTATCTCCCAATTGTAAACCAACAAACCAAAGTCAGAGTGAGACCATTTGGGATGAGGATGCCCAAATGAGTCTATTGCTGATGCAACTAGAGTGAGTACCAAGTTGTGGATCATGTGTGTTGCCATTAAGCTGGGCAAGCCATGAAGTTTCCCATGAACTACTGCTAGGGTTGAGGTCATCAATTTGTGGGGGGGAATGAAGGACAAATTGATGTAATGGGATCTAGAGTCCTAAGGTCTAATGTTGTGTGTGAACACATGGTGTGCCTGGATAGGTGTCAGTAGGTGTGATTGAGTGAATCTAGGTGTGTGATGTGTGATTGAGAGAATCATGGAACTGATTGAGAGATTTGTGGATCTAGATGCTCTACTGAGCTCATATGTGATGTCACTACTGGATGTAATTGGAGCCTATATATTGGGCTTGTCTCTCTTGAATAAACACTCTCTCTTTTGCCTCATTTGCTGAATCCTTTTGCAACTCCAACAAAGACAACGACAAAGGAAAAAGCCAAATCTAAAGATGAAGGTAGAAGACAAGGGTGAAAGGAAAAGGAAAATAGAGATAAAGATGAAGATAGAAGACAAGGGCAAAAGGTAAAGGCACGTAGAGATGATTCCAAAGGATGAAGGAGTGAAGCCACAAATGAGACTCCTGAAACCACCATTATTCAAGCATAAAAAAGAACAATAGATGAGTAAGGATGGCAGTGGGTGGCAATGTCAAAGTAAGGATGGTCAAGGAGATCTATGGAACAACACAAGTAGACAAGGGAATCTAGGTGAACATCATAGGCAAAATGCTATAAAAGGGCATGCCCATTGTGGGCACTAGTGAGTCATGCAGAGGATACTCTATAGGTAGAGGGAAGTAGATGTAAAGATCACAATTTCAGCTCTACATGTGCATCTAGGAAGGCCTGTGAGCAAATTTATAGTCACTCAATGATGCAACCCTGAGGTGTAACCATTCTGACCCCATTGTGGGTGATAGAATAGAAGTTGCAATGTAGTCTTGCAACATCTCTATTTACATTTTCCATCACTCATGTAGGCCCATAGCACAACTAATGCAAATGTCTCTCTCTCTCTCTCTCTCTCTCTCTCTCTCTCTCCCTCCCCCCCTCTCTCTCTCTCTCTCTTTCTCTCTCTCTATCTCCCTCTCTCTCCCTCCTTCCCTCCCTCCCTCCCTCTCTCCCCCTCTCTCTCTCTCTCACACACACACACACACACACACACTCATGCCATAGTCCTTTCAGTTTTCGCTAGAGCACAGATGAGCTAAGCCATCGGAGGCTTGGGAGAACTTGCTGATGGAGGTTCATAGCATCCGAGAGTGCGAGAGGGAGCTGTCATGCTTCGCAGAGGAGCAGACATGCTTCAGGCATGTCTCATACAAGAGTATTCTCAGGCTATTTGAGACCAAGCTGATCTTATTCAGGGGCTTAGACAGGAGAGAGCTCACAGCTCCAATAGGAGGCCACTGCTATACGTACAGTTCCAGGGAGCACCCCAGTTGTGGAGGCACAAATTGCGAGCATGCAATCTCCCATCGAGGAGACGTCTAGATGGGTAAACATAGCCAAATGAGAACCTGCAAGGGTAACCATTTTGGCTACCCTCCTGGAGTAGTAGCAAAGAGCCATCAGAGTATGTGGGATCCCATGCACTGAGGCTACATCGATGGCACATGTGACGGCCTTCGTGGCCACTACTCTAGGGGCGACTAAGCATAGGATTGAGAGAGCACATCCGACACCCTATCATGTACCATTTGGAATTGTAAGGGTACCTTATGGTTAGAATGATAAAACTTCTCAAAATCTTATACAAGTCACGACATAGTCTTTTATACAAAGACACATTAGAGTCCAGAGCGCCCACTACTAGTAGTCAGCGGTATACATGGGAGTCTGCCTACAGAGATGAGACGAGGGACACTAGAGGCATTTGAGGGTCAGGAGGAGTCACAATCCTTTACAGATCCACACTTTTGGGGGCCATTGGAGCAGTGAGATACACACTCCAGATTTCTCTAGATCCAGATTCGGCACATGAATAGCCGGGATCTATTTATTGCAGTTTGCTACTTCCCACCTTAGACCTCCCACTTTGACAAAGATATTTGAGGGGAGGATGAGACATCCCCATTTGCTGCTCTTTATCAGTCCATTGTTGACTTATCTAGCTACAGAGAAGTCCTCCTAGTTGGGGACTTCAATGCGAGGACAGGCACTCGTCAAGCACCACTCCTCGACTTTAGGGATGATTCCACTCTACTACCAGACATTGACCTTGAGGAGGAAGGTATGTTATGAGTTTCAGTTGACAGACGAGGACCATTCACATCTTATGGGGTAGGCCCTATTAGACCTCGACAGATGCATGATCTCATTATTTATAATGGTCTTGATAGATGGCCCGCATTAGGTGGCTTCACATGCTTTCCACAATGGGGAGGCTTCAGTGTTGTGGACTACATCATGGGATCCCCTGCCTTCACATCTTGCATCATTGACTTTACCGTAGCACCTCTCCCTCTAGGGGTTGATCATACTTATCTTTTCTTTAGCATTTCTACCCCTTGCCACACAGCACCTTCTACCCTGTTGAGTTCTTACTCCAGCTACCATGATATATGCTTTGAGTTCTTACTCCAGCTACCAGTGATCACTCACCTACTTACTTTGGCCGTCTATACATACTTCTCGCATACATTGACTTTATACCCCTATTAGAGGACTGTGCTACCCTAGTCACTACATGAGGCTGCTCTTCATGCCTTCCCCCACACCACCCGCTCCACCCGCCCACCACCACCTGGGATCATACCTTGTAATAGCTAGTACGATGATAAGTGTAAGGCTTTACACCGTTAGCTCACATTCAAAACCAAAAACAATCTTCCGAGTGAACTAGAGACGCTACGTGAGTACCATCGACTGGTATGTAGGAAGAAACTTGACTTTGTGCACCGGAACGAGAAGGAGCTACTAAACATTCTATTTAGTAACAACTCTAAGGACTTTTGGCGGAGATTCTAGAGGGATGGCGGTCCCCCTCACCACTCACTGACACTCAGGTGTGGTTTGATTATGCACACACATCTATGATATCCCAAATCAGCTAGCCTATCACACATGCCACACCCCACATCCTGCACCCCAGCATCCTTTATAATGGCCAAGCGAAGGATCATGAAGGACTATGCACTGAGTTCAGTGCATATGGGATTAACCTCCTAGCCCCAATCTTAGCAAAGCTGTTCAATGAAGTTGTTTGCTTGGGGTTTCCATGCACCTGGACCATTAACTATCTCACCCATTCACAAGGTAGGAGATCCCATGAGCCCAGAGAACTATAGGACCATTATGATTGGACATGTCATGTCCAAGATTTATGCATTAGTACTTGATTCTGAGGTCAGCAGATTTGTGGAGTGTGGAGGACTTAGAGCAGTAGGACAGGCCTGTTTTAGGCAGGATCATGGGACCATGGACCACATCCTCATGCTCAGATGTATCATCGAGGAGGCAAGGGCATGGAAGCAGAGGGTTTATTGTTGCTTTGTGGATTTTCGCAAGGCATTTGACATGGTCTGAGAGCTCACCTCATATGATGCCTACAGGATTTTGGTTATGACCAGGAGATCATTTGGGTTGTCATGGCATTTTATGAGCGAGTTTCAAGCAGGGATCTAGATGGATAGACGAGATCATGAGCACTATCGGGGTCAAACAAGGGTGTCCATTATCACCCTTTACATTGACGAGCCTGAGATAGTGATATAGACACAGGGGGGTAGGTTGCTCTCTCACAAGCACGTTGATCTAGTTACTGCTTTACACAGATGATGTGGCTCTCTTGTCTTCCTCAGCAGAGGGGCTCTAGAGACACCTTGATGCACTACAATCCTTTTGCGAGTCTCATGATTTGAAGGTCAACCTCGGTAAAACCAAGGTTATGATCTTCAATACGTCTTGAACCATCATGTGCTAGGAGCAGTTCGCATTTGATGGGTCCCCTGTTGAGGTAGTTTCATCATACACTTATCTTGGGGTCGCCTTTTTCACACCCATCTTCTCTATGAGACCCATGATGCATGCATGTCTGAGCAGAGGGTATGCTTCATTGGCTAGCTTCTATTTCACCTTTAGATTTCTTGCTGAATTTTTTTATAGGAGCCCATACTGGATGCATTTCTTTGCTTGGGATTGAAGCTAAGAGACAGTAAGGTCCTTCGGGTTCCCATGTTGTATCATAAGAATAGTGTTGCCGGTGCATCACTAGTTTTTCATCCTTTAAGAAAAAGCAAAAGCCTCATGAGTAGGTATTCATTTCTTTTTCTCCCTCTTCTTTGCCACACCTCTTCTCTACATCCCTTGATGTCAAGTAAGTTAATGGAATGCATACAACTTTGCTTGCAACTGCCAGGGAATAAGGGAAGGGCATAATAAACCCCCTCCCCTTACTCCCTGGTGACTGCGGCCGCTAGGGAATAAGGAGAGGGGGTTTACATGGAGGGGTCAATTAATTAGTTAGTAAATTAATTAGTTGATTAATTAATTAATTAATTAATTGATTAGTTGATTAGTTAATTAGTTAGTTAATTATTAGTTAATCTAGTGTAAAGGGGAGAGGGAGGGATTAATTAATTATTACTTAATTTGAAACTAATTTTTTGAGTTTATAATTTTATTTTTTATTAGGTTATATGTATTATGAATTTAAATTTAAATATTTTCAAATAATTTATTTATATTTTTAATTTTTAATTCATTTTAATATGAATGTATATTTTAGTATATTTAAATTAGTTGAATATATTGAATTTATTTTAAAATATTTTGCTAAATTAAATATACTTTAAACATATGTGAAATGAATAAAATTTTTTTATAACTCTTGTATTGAAGGTAGCTTATTAAAATGTGTGTGTATATATATATATATATATATATAAGACAAAAAAAATGAAAGATTTTTTTGGATTTCTACCATTTCACCATTTTATTTGTAATTATTTTACCTTAGTTTACAATTTATGTGTTTACATATTCTTTATTTCATTAGTTTGTATATATATTTTTATTTAAATCAAAATCAATGAATTTAATATAAAATTATTTTCTATTTTTGAATTTAAGTTTAAATATCTTAAATAATGTATTTATATTTTTAATTTTTAATTCATTTTAGATTAAATGTATATTTAAAGTATATTTAATTTAGTTTAAAATATTTTGTGATATCTTTTGGCTCGAAAGGGGAGAGACCACAATTTAAAAGACGAAAAGGGAGAGACCACTCCAAAACCAAAAGATGACACTTCCAAAATTGTGGTTCTGAGAGACACAGAATGAGAGAGAGAGAGAGAGAGGGAGAGAGAGAGAGAGAGGGGGGGGGGAGGGAAGGGGAAGAGACAGGAGAGAGGAAAGGGAAGGGGAAATGGGAGAGGAAAGGGGAAGAGAGAAGGGAGGAGAGGTCTCTTGCGCAGCAAGAATTTTAACACAAAAAAGGAGGAAGGGGGATGGGAGAGGGAAAGGGAGGGGAGAAAGGGAGAGGGAGAGGGAGAGGGAGGGGAGAAATAATATTTTAAAAATAAATTAAATTAGATAAGAGGGGAGAGGTGGGTGACGAGGAGGAGCAGAAGAGATCGCGTTGCCATGACAACATAACAACAATAAAAAAAAAGTTGCCTCCACGCTGCCATGGTAGCGCAATCTCTTAGACAAGGTAGGGAGGAAGGGGAGGAGAAGGGAAGAGTGAGGGAGAGAAGGGAGGAGAATTTGAAGAGAGAGGGAGAGAAGGGAGGAGAAAGGAGAGGAAGAGGGAGAGGGGGAACGGAGCACAACGCGAGGGAGACGGAGGGCAATGTGAGGGAGACGGAGAGGGAGGAAGGGAGGGGACCACAATGGGGGGGAGAGTAGAAGGAAGAGGGAGAGGGAGAGAGGAAGGGAAGACCAGAGGAGGGAGGAATAATTTTAAAAAAATAAATTTAATTAGATAGGTGGGTGATGAGGAGAAAGGGAAGAAAGGGTGTCACCGTCGCACTACTGCGGCAGCACGATCTCTTGGGCACACTATACAACCTCTTGACTTTGAGGTCAAGAGGACACTTGAGAGGGTGGGGAAGAAAAGGAGGGAAAAAGGAGATGAGAAGGAGAAGAGAGAGAGAGAGCGAGAGCGAGAAAGAGAGAGAGAGAGAGAGAGAGAGAGAGAGAGAGAGAGAGAGAGAGACGGGGGGAGAAAGACGGAGGGAGAGAAGGGAGGAGGAAGGAGAGGGAGAGGGAGAGGGGGAGGGGGAGGGGGAGGGGAAGGGGAGTGCAACACGAGAGAGAGGGAGAGGGAGAGAGAGAGGGGAAAGGGAGTGCAACGCAATGCAAGGGAGAGGGAGAGGGAGAGAGGAAGGAAGGGGAACACGATGAGAGGGAGGGTGTGATTGAAAAGGGAGAGGGAGAGGTGAGAGTCAATATACTTCCCTCAAGGAATTCAAACTTCCCGATCTAGAATTCAAACTTCCCGCTCCTTCTCTCTCCTCCCACCTCTCTCTCTCTCTCTCTCTCTTCCCCCTCCCCCATTCTCCCTACTTACTTTTCACTCTCTTCCCCCTCCCCCATTCTCGCTACTTACTTTTCACTCTCTTCCCCCTCCCCCATTCTCTCTCTCTCTCTCTCTCTCTCTTCCCCCTCCCCCTTTCCCTCTTTTCCTTTCTCCCCTTTCCCCTCCCCCTTCCCCCCTTTCCCTTCCCCCTTCCCCCTCCCCCTTCCCCCCCTTTTCCCTCCCCCTTTCCCCCTTTCCCCCCTTTCTCCTCCCCCTTTTCCCCCTCCCCCATTCCCCCCTTCCCCTCCCCCTTCCCCCCTTTCCCCCCTTTCCCCCCTTCCCCCTTCCCCTCCCCCCATTCCCCCTTTCTCCTTCCCCTTCCCCTTCCCCTTCCCCTCCCCCCCATTCCCCACCATTCCCCCCTTTCCTCCCTTCCCCCCTTTTCCCCATTCCCCCTTCCTCTCCCCCCATTCCCCCATTTCCCTCCCCCCCCTTCCCATCCCACCTTTCTCCTTTCCCCCCCTCCCCCCCCTTTCCCCTTTTAGTTTAGCTAATATTTCAAACTTGAACTTTGATAAATTCGCCCAAAAATTAACATAACTTCCTCGTATGAGACCCAAATTTAGCCCTCCAAGTACTGAAATCGATCAGCATAAGCCATCTAGAGTCATCTATATGGTTAAAATTTTCAAATCCCAGCTTATAGAAAATGTGTGTAAAGTATCATGCCCATCAAGGATGAGCACATTCGAATGACACACCTCAAATTCTCATAACACTTGGTGAAAAATGGTGTTTGTGATGAGTTTGACCATCCAAAGCATATACGATGGGTACGATAATTTACAAGCACCTCAACATAGTTTGGATTCACATGTGTAAAGTATCATGTCCATCAAGTATGAGCGCATTCTTATGACACATCGTAGATAGTTTCTTTTGGCGGTTGTGCATATTACTTGGTGAAAAACGGGGTTTGTGGCAACATTGACCATCCAAAGCATATCCGATGGGCATCATAATTTTTACATGCATCAAAATATGCAGGATTGATGCCTACACATAGTATCATGCCCATCGGGTATGTGTGTGCTCGAATAACACACCTTAGATCGTGTTTTTTGGCGGCGGTTGCGCATGACACTTAGTAAAAAATAGGGTTTATAGCGAGTTTGACCATCCAAAGCATATCCGATGGGAACAATTCTTGGTATAGGACTCAAAAAGGTGAAATTGACATGAGTGCAAGATATCATGACCATCCAGTATGTACGCACTTGAATAACACACCTCAAATACTATTTTTTGTTAGTTGTGCATCATACTTGATGAAAAATTGGGTTTCTGCCAGCTTTGACCATCCAAATCATATCTGATGGGCATGATGCTTTGCACGCACCTCAAAATAGGTTGGATTGATGTGTGTGCAAAGTATCATGCCTATCGGGTATGAGTGCATTTGAATACACACCTCAAATACTATTCTTTGGCAATTGTGCATAACACTTGATGAGAAATGGGGTTTGTGGCATGTTTGACCATCCAAAGCATATCTGATGGACACAATATTTTTCATGCATCTCTAATTATATTAGATTAATAAGTGTACAAAGCATCGTGCCCATCAGGTATGAGAGTGTGTGAATAATACACCTCAAATACTATTTTTTGCCGGTTGTGCATGACACTTGGTGAAAGACAGAGTTTGTCACATGTTTGACCATCTATAGAAAATCTGATGGGCACGATATTTTGAACGCGACTAAACATAGATTGTGTTGATGTGTGTGCAAAGTATCATTCCCATCGGGTATGAGTGCATTCGAATGACATACCCTAGATACATGATTCTTGAACAACATTTTCATAAAGTAAACTTTTCATTTGGGAAGGAGTTTTAGGAATAGTCCAAATGTAGACATATGAGTCCAAAATTAATGAAATAAGTGTTGTTAATAAGTGCAATTGAATAAGTCACAAACTATGATGGTGACTTGCAAGAAGCAATGGACTTACAACGATGCGAGGTTGTAGAGAAAAAAAATCCATACAGTTGTGGGTGGAGAGTGTGCTACAGTTGCAAGTTGCTCCTTGATCAAATATTTAATGTGAAGGGCTCACAATCCTCAATGTCTACATATTCCTATGCAGAACTATATACATTTGTGGCTCATACCTATTGATTCATAATTGCTCAATCTCCAATTAAAGTAATTGAAACACCCAAGTTTGCATCAAAGACTCTCTAGGAAGTAGAGACTCAATGGGGACGAGCATTTTTTGAGCGAATTTTTTCGAGGGTCCGAGTAGAGGAAAAAAAAATCTTCAAACTATGTAAAAATATGGCAAAAATAGATATGAACAAACTTAGTTTCACTTAGAAATATGCAATGTATTATAGCAATGCCTATTTCATACACAAATCTTTACATGAATCTTTGGGAATGAACATAAGGAGATGGCATTTGAAGAAACCCACATCTAGAGTAGACTTTTCTATGAAAATTCCTTTTTGATCCTTCTTACAACTTTTACTTAATAGGGGATGACATTGAAAACCCTCTCTCAACCTAGCCTCATGAAAGGGTTTCTCCAAAGAAACCTCATTGAAGCAAGACATCAAAGTAGTTTTGCCAAAGAAACCCCTTTGAAGTAGGTCTTCCAAGGTAGTTTCACTATCGAAACCACCTTGGACAACACTTTTAAAAGTGGCATAACTTTCACATACAATGTCCAATTATAGTCATTTAGCCACTCAATTTGATCAAAAAAGCCCACTCGGGTACATTTATGGTGTTATATTTTGGAAAATCCTGCATCTATAGTATTAAATATTATATGTATTTTATGAGAGTGATATATAAGCCCAAGTTAATACTTATTTATAGTAATTTAAACTTCTTCAGAAACATGTCCATAAATATCTTGTTATTTATGCTATTAAGACACTAGAAAGCTCTTGTCATATTGATATAAATGTGTTTAATAAGTAATTATATATGTATAATATTATTACATTGACGACGGTGTTTATGAGGGATGTTTCTTAAAGGAATTATTTTTCAACACTTTTTTTAGGTAATAACAGGGGTACAAAGGATGTCTATGAAGAAGAAAATTTATGTTATGTAAAATTGAATGCTTGACCATTATGTATATTTTTATAATAAAGGGATCTAGTTCTAGTGAAAATAAAAGTATAAAATCCATGTTTCCTAAAGAAATATAAATTTTTAAATCTCTTGGAAAACATGCTCAGATAAACCTGCTCATAAGGTTTTGCTCATAAAATTGACACATCCTCAATCAATATACTCCCAATCCATCATAGTCTTAAAGGACTCTACTCTTGAAGCATCACAATCAAGTCCAGCTACTGCAAAAGTAGAGATTCAACATACCCCCAAGGATTATAAGCCCAAAGCATCAGAAGGGAGTCCACTTGCAAAAGTAGAGACTCAATCTATGGCCAAAGCATCACACCATTTTGGGGAGTCTATGCCCAAAGCATTCTAACAAAGTCTACGAGTGGAAGTAGAGACTCATTCTATGCCACAGGCATCATAGCCTCCCAAGGAGTCGATGCCCAAGGAAGCACCATCTACCCCACACTCAAAAGTAGAGATTCAATATATGCCTAGAGAATCACAACCTCCACTGGATTCTATGCCTAAACCATCACAACCGAGTCCATGCTTGGAAGTAGACAAATTCTATGCTTGAAGGAAGAGTCCATATACGCCTAAAGCATCAAAGCCTCGAGAGTTAGAGTCTACTTCCAAAGCATCACAATGGAGTCCACAACAAGCATCAAAATCCACTTCATTGTGAAGGTTTATGATGGGGTTTAGCATGTATATGAGTTTTTTTTAAAGTAGAAAAAACTTTATTGTCAAGTGATGCATGTAAAAGTGCAAAGTCACAAAACTTTGTATTTGTGATTTTGTTGCTCATAATGTTATTTTGGTTGATTTATTAAATGTGTGAATACATAATGGGCATTTATCATGGATACATATTAAATGTGTGACTTGTTTTCCTTGGCTCACAATGTTATTTTGGTTGATTTTATTAAATATGTGAATACATAAGGGGCATTTACTCATGTATACATAAGGGACATTTATCATGGATACATGTTAAATGTTTGATGATTTAAAAAAAGTATCTTTGATGATATAATAAATATTTCATGATAGGAATGTGATAATTATATTACTCTTGTCTTTAATCGCTTTATTTCATAGATTTAAATGTATTCAAAATCTATCCTCTCGTATGTCTTTCACATTACGGTCTTGCATCTTTTACTTCACTCGATCGATAACTCACCTCTCTAAATTTATTTAATCGGTTTCACTTTATTCAAAGTCTAACTTATTATATACAATAAATATCTCATGATGAGAATCTAATAATTATATCATTCTTGTGTTCCATGTCTTTATTTTATAGATTTCAATGTACTCAAAATCTATCATCTCACATGTCTCACATTACGGTCTTGCATCTATAAGTCTAACTTATTATATACAATAAATATCTCATGATGAGAATCTCATAATTATATCATTCTTGTGTTCCATCACTTTATTTTATAGATTTCAATGTACTCAAAATCTATCGCCTCACATGTCTCGCATTACGGTCTTGCATCTGTTACTTCACACAATTTAGTAGTCTAGCGTTCTCCAACCATCATCTTAGCAACATCTCAGTCTCTTCCAATTCTTTATTCTAAATCTTTCATCTCACATTATGAGTCTGTAGTTCTATAAATCCCTCTCTAGTCGTTCGTCTTCTACATCTCGCCTGCAACCTTATAGCCAAACACTTCTTCCACTTTGCTCTCATTACCTTCCTCCTCTCCTCAAGCTTACTCCTTCCATCTTGCCTGCATCCTTCCAGCCAAACACTTCTTCCACTTTGCTCTCATTACCTTGCCCCTCTCCTCAAGCTTACTTCTTCCATCTTGCCTGCAACCTTATAGCCAAACTTTTCTTCCACTTTGCTCTCATTACCTTCCTCCTCTCCTCAAGCTTACTCCTTCCATCTTGCCCTTGTAGCCTTATAACCAAACACTTCTTCCACTTTTCTATCATTACCTTCCTCCTCTCCTGAAGATTACTCCTTCCATCTTGCCCGCAACCTTACTGTGGAACTCGAGTCTATTCCCATTATCATTCTTGCACTCATCTCATAGCCTTACTCTCAAACTCTTCTTCCATCTCACCTTACTCCCTCACCATCTCTTGTTCATATGGTCCATATTCTCGTAGCTTAAAGCTTCATGGATCTTTTTGAAGTCATCAATTCTATGAAGGAAGCTATTAGCACCAATAAAGACTGGATCACTGAGAATGAGGTGAACAGAGAGCAGAGAAAGCAACAACGAGCTCCATTAACCCAGGATGAAAAGGACGAGTTTGTTGCTCAAAAGCGCCTAGAGAAGGAGGAGAGAGGGAAAATACATAGGTCTACCAGCAAAATAGATAGATTACTTTCATATAGGAGAGAGCTAACAGACTATCTAAGTGAGGTTACTTTGCGTGTGGCTCATTATGGGAGATTTCCACCCCAAGAAGTGCAAGCCATACGGAATCAAGAAAGTGTTATACAGGAGAAAATTTATAATTCCTTACTTCTGTTTTGTAGTTTTAACTACATCGATCATGATGATATGGTCTTAGCTCTTGAATGGGTTGAATCTAGGATATCAATGGCAAATATTAATGGCTTCCAGTGAGAGGCTTATTGTAACTTTTGGTGTTGAGTTTGCTTAATATTGTAGCTTTTGAAGGTGTTTGTTAACACCATTGTACATATTACGAGAGTTTACAGCTGTTGAATCTTATATTTTGGTGTAACTTATTTGTGCCACCTTAAATTTTATAAAATTTCATTCATCTCCTTTAAAAATCTCTAAAAAATTGCTTGTTTTTACGTTTTCGTCTGTGCTTTGAAAAGTGGGTTTCATATTTTTAACCCAATCTAAGCAAATATTTTTAACCAAATATATAGAAAGGAGTTCTATATATTCATGGACTATTTTACCAAATATGACCAAATTGCAACTATTCCAGAAGAAAATAGACTCAGAACAATCTCAAGACCATTTTTAGATCAATGTTCAAAGTCTTTGAGAGTAATAACTTGCCATTCAAATGGCATTGTTCTCTTGGAACCTACCAATGATTCATGAATTATTCATTTGGAACCTTCTCTTGGAGGTCCTCAAGGTGTTCATGGATGACTTGACTCTAGGCACTTGTGTGAGGGGTGGTCCAATCATGTCCAAAAGTGTTATCGGCGTCAAAGGGCCGCTGATGTGAGAGGCAAGGAGTGGGTGGTGCATGGACTTGACACAATACTATAGAGTGCAAGGATTGCACTTGTGGGTGCTAAAAGTGATTTCAATCGAAACAAGAAAGGAAAAAATGTGCTCTAAGAGAAGACGAGGGAAGGAGAAATTTGAGAAAGGACTAGGAGAGAACAATTCTCATAACAAAAAATGCAAGAGATAGTAAACATAGACTTTGCAAATGAGAGCACATCATAGAGTGAAATGAAACAAAGTACACTAGTCCACCTTAGAGATAGAGTAGCACAACAATACAAAAGGTGAGGTCGTAGCTCTAGCCTTTCTCTCTCTCTTCTCCATCTCCTCCCAAAACCCCATACAGTGAAAGAATGAATGAAATCTCCTCTTCATATCCCTTCAACTTTTGGATCCTTTCATTTTGTGAAAATGTGCACAAAATATGAGTCGTCAACTGTTATTCCTACTAGAAGTCTGAAAATCATATCTTTATTTGAAAATGTTGCATCCCACGGCTCATCATTTTCTTCAAAATCTTTCCTTGAAACCACATAGAATAGTTTGTCTTTCTTTCAACTAAAACCCAAGCTCTCCTGCCCATGTAATGTGATGCCCACTATATCTTCCAAAATTATATGGTTTATAAGCTCTTCCTTGAAAATTGAAAGTCGTATTAGAGACAAATGCTCTAATCTCATGGGCAATAGAGTTCTCCATAATTTGAAATTTGCATGAAAATATAATCAGATGAACAATTTATTACACATTGTAAAATTTTTATTATCACAAAATTAACTAGAAAAATCTCTAACATGGTATTAGTTCTACTTGTTTAATTAAAAAACTAGTGCCTAAAAATTTACAAAAATGACCTCCCTCTTGAGAGAGTCCAAAGACATTAACACTTGAAGTGGTCCCATCTAGCTCCAATGCCTTGTGAACACAAGGACCAAGGACTACCCCAGGTGCTAAGTTTTGACTTGGAATTAACTAAATTTTAAATTTTAAAAATAATATATCTTTTTCTTAAAATGTTAAAAATGAATTAAGTAGATATAAATATATTTAATTAAAAAAAACATTCTTTAAATTTATTTCCATATAAAGACAAAATTCAAAAATAGAAGGGGAGAAAAAGAGAAGGCATTACCATGGCCGTACATGGGAGAAGCAGATGGAAAGGGGGTTAAGCTCCCCTTTCCCCTTGTTGCACATGTGATGATGCCAAAGGAGGGAATTTATCCATCTTTCCCTTCATCCCCGTGATTGGACACGTGGGGAAATAGAGAAGAGAGGTTTCCCATCCTTCCTAGCCTTGAAGCTCTCTCATAGTTCCTGCATCACCTTTTTGGTTTCTTTATTCTCCCTTTTTAGCTCCTCCATCATCAAGTCTTTTTCAATTTTCGATTCTTTTTGCATGTTGCAGAGCCATTTGTAAAGACCCTCCTTTTTGGCTCTCTGATCTTTAAGTTCCTTTCGCATCATTGCTAGCTCCTTGTCCGTGATGTCACCATGACTTCTCACTTCTTCAAGCCTATCTCGAAGCTCCTTCATGTGCTTTTCTGCTTCTTCTCTTCTATGCCTTTCCATGTCGACCATTATTGTAGTGGCCTTAGCTTGCTCTTGTGCCTCCTCTACCTTGGCTTCTGCACCTTCCTTGAGAATTTTCTCAAGTTGCGATGCCTTTGCTGCATATTGGTGGCTTTCTCTTTGTTAACATCCACACGCTGAGTGTAGGGTAATCAGTAAGTAAAGTTGACCAGGCCGAATGATCTACCTCAATGGATAAGCTCAAGGGAGTTTGATCCCCAAATACAACAAGGTCAGTGATTACAAGCGATGTGCACACAGAAGGAGTATAGATCAAATGCAGGGAGTTTGATCCCCAAATACCCAAAGTTTGCTCCAAAGTCCAAGGATTCTAGGCATAGGTTGTATGTTCCAGCTACCACCACCAGGAACAAGGAGATGCAGACTTTAGGTCCACGTCCACAAAAGTACAAGGTGCACAAGCAACGTGCACTTTTTAGCTCCACATCCATGAAAATAGCCATGCCAATGAAAATAGCCATGAAAGGAGTACAACTCAAGCTCAAGGAGTTTGATCTGCAAATATCTTGAGACAAGGTTACCGTTTAGTGTCTCGCGGAAGCTGAGCCTCGCCACTCCAGGTATTGGGCCTCATGCATCATGCATGACCACAAACAGGTTAAGGTGTGAGGGCACTCAGGGAGTTTGAGCCCCAAATCACCTAATATTAGGAGTGGTGAGGGTAACACAAGCACTATTTGGGAGCCGATTAGGAACACCTCCTAATGCCAGGCTTGTCCCAAGCGCTTTAATATGGTTAACACAAGCGCTATTTCTACTAGTAGGGAGAGATGGTAAGAATAGCAATATGCCTTGGCACTCTCTGAGCCCAAGAGCCCTTGGTTGTCATTTTGTTGCTGATGTTATAGCATGTAAAGTGCTACAAGCAAGTCTCTGGTGGCCAACGCTCTTCGGAGATGTGGCCGAATTCATCAAATGATGTGATCCCTGCCAGCGTATCCAAATTTTGCACAAGGCACACATGATGCCCTTGATCGGAATCCTAGCCTACCAACCCTTTGAAACATGGGGCATCAATTTCATTGGTCCCATAAGCCCAGTAGCAGCTAAGGGGAATGGGGCAGGATACATCATCTTGGCCACTGACTACTTTACCAAGTGGGTAGAAGGAAGAGTTACGGTAAAGGCTGATGCAAGATCCACCGCCAAATTCTTATATGAACAAGTCCTTGGGTGTCTGTTGGAGTTAGTCAATGACCAAGGAACTCACTTCCTCAATGAAACCATAGCAATCTTGATGAGTGAGTTTATGATCATTCATAGGAAGTCAATGCCATACTATCCTAGAGCAAATGGCTTGGCCGAGAGCTCCAACAAAACATGCTATAAGGCATATAGGACCTCCTACAAAGTGGTAACACATTGTACTCGCTTCAAGCTAGCCTTTGGGATGGAGGCAATAATGCCAATGGAGAATATAGTGCCTAGCCTCTGTCTTGCCATAAAAGAAAGACTCACCAAAAACATGCTAGTTGAACGGCTAATCGACCTCAAAAAGGTAGAAGAGACAAGGTTGCATGCAACCTACTCTCTTCGACGAGTAGAAAAGGCCCGATGTAAAAAGTGGTTCAACCGCAACCTCAAGAAGAAGGACCTGTCAGAAAGAGATTTGGCGCTCCTATATAGTGTCTACAATACCAAACGTAAGCTTAAGTACCGAGGTATGGGTCCTTGCCATGTAGTTGAGATCACTCCCTAGGGGTCGTGCCGAATAGCCACCCTGGATGGAATAGAAATGGATGGCTACCTAAATGGGAGCAAATTAAAAGATTCTATGGACCACTCACTCTCTCCACCCTTCAAGCCATGCATAAAGAAAAATAACTCAAGGTAGATGTGGCCAGGATGAAGCACCAGGCCATCGAGGAAGCCAACATTTATAATGCTAAGATCTGACAACATAGACAAATGACCCTGTTTAAGGCAACAAATGAATGGATCCAGCTAATGGGTGAGCTACTAGTAGAGCTAGCTAGGTTGCTTATTCAACTGCAGGTTCCACGCATGCGCATCAAAGCACTCGTGGACCTAGGAGCAAGCCACAACTTTCTCTCTAGAGAGGTATGGGAAAAGCTACATGTACCCCTAACCCTCACCATTGCTTCAATAAGAGCTATAAATGGCCAACTTCTACAAACCTTGGGTTATGTAAATCTAAGTCTAATGGTTGTTCGCCAAGTTGTGGATATACGCTTTTATGTTCTCCCTATAGAAGCAACTGAAGAATAGATTATTCTTGGAAGAACCTAGTGCTACGCTGTCAACTGTCAAATTGATTGGCGCACCCGAACTGCTTCGCTCACCAATGGTGGCCAAACAGTGGTAGTTCTGCTATGTGGACCAAGCCCACCCTCTTTGGCTTTGACCTCGCCAATCCATGATAATGAGGTGACACAACAAGGTCGACCAAAAGCCCCAGCCTCCAGTTGCACCCCACTTAAGGTCCCAACTCAAAAAGAGAAGAAGCCCGATGCAGTGGTAAACGGATGCCATTGCCCGCTCGACTGATGCCACCATCCTCCACCCAAGAAATCCAAGAGTTGCAAGTACAAGATGCTACCCTCTGTGCCCAACATCACTTCGATCGAAACCGACGTCCAGAGAATGGTATCGATCGCCCCAAGAAAGCCTCCTCCAAACCCATCCACTACTGGAAGAAAGCTACACCATGCACCCTCGCCTCATCCACTGCCACACATCGCCAACAGTTCCATCGTGCACCCCCTACTTGGGCGGCCAAGGCAAGAAAGTCACGTGGGTCCAAAAATCGACAGTACAAATCCTGAAGGCGTCGAAGGTAGCACCACAAGAACCTGTGTCTTCTTGAGATATAGCACCACAAGAACGTGTTGATGAACAGATCAAAATAGACCAGCCTCAAGGTATCGAATACGCACTTGTGCCATTGGCGGTCCGACTTAACACAAGTATCGCCACAACTGGTCAAGGAACTCCACAATAGGAATCGAATTCCACCCCATAAAGAGTTACACAAGAACCTCCCCTGGAGATGAACACTTGAAGGTAATGGCAAATGAACCCCTCCAATGGCACCGTCCTGCTCACAGAAGCAAGGGTCAGTCCCATGGGTAGACTCATGAAAGCTCGCTTCCCCCAAGAAGACAGACCCTACAGCAACAACAAAGTCTGACACAAATGTGCCCTTGGCATCCAAGGTAAAGAACAAGCTGCACACATACTCTACATGGATCCTTACATGCTATGCCATAGTACGGTGCCTGCCTCCACCACATTCATCATAATCATTGCATCCAGGTCTAGGTGAGTTAGTACGGTAGGCATCTCACCTGACACACCTGTAGCCCACTACTCCTTGTCGAACACACTGCATGTGCACACATGGTCAGCACCAGGTGATTAGAGTGCATTCTTGCATTTTTTACAAGTGTTCATGATCTTACACGCTAACCTCACTATCATGTTTGCACCACACAGGTGCACTCTGCTCAGTCACCCTATCTTCAACACCCCACACACCACTCCTTTCAACCCCACCGGGTTGTCGACATAATGGTATCCTGCTGATCGTCGCCAAAGAAGTATGCCACCGACCGTTGCCAAAGAAGTACTCCATTGACCATTGTGATCTCAATATCCTACCGGTTGATGCCAAAGACAAACACCATGGCTCATTGCCATTCCAAATTGCACTGCCCCATCATCATTGACTACCATGTTGGTCGCGGCCTTGGCTATATCGTGTCGACCGCCGCCATCGAATTTCAACATAGACCGTCGCCATCAAATTTTAGCACCGACCATCACCATACCAGTATCTTGCCGATCGGGGGGATATGAAATCTTTATAAGCAGGCTTACCCCGCTGGGACATCGCCATAGCTGTTGCCACAAAACTCTTGCAAAATTTGCCTAGATTCTGACAGTTTCCTACCCCCTTCCACTACAATCCAAATAGCAAGTTTATGTCCTCTTGCTCTTCCTCATCCACTGATTCCCTCGTCACTCAGCTGCCATTCCTGTTTGCGATAAATTCTGAACACGATTTCTTCGAGTTCAAAGCAGACCTGGGACTCCACCCTCACCCTAACCTAAAGGCCCTAGCCCATCGGATTCCCAAAGCACTCCTTCTACCACAATCTGCATGCATCGAGATACTCGCAGAAGACTTATAAGGTGAAAAAACTTCCACTAGGCATGCCACTCAAGAAGATCTAGCTACAGCAGGCACACGAAAGCGCACCTTGGTGCCAACGATAGGTGAGTACCAAATTGTGCGTTCGGGTCTTGTATTCTTCTTAATTTTCAAGCCTGATGTCGTGTCAGCACTGAATCCCTTAATTATCCTATGGACGATGAAGTGATCCAACTCGCAAAGTCTGAGGAACTCACGCCATGGTTCTGCACTCCCGCTAGTCTGCATGCAGACATAAATTGGATATGAAGGATTTGTGACTTGTAGGTCATATTCTTGGTATGCGCATCACGCGTGATCGGAGTAGGAAACTCCTTTGGCTTTCATAGAAGGAGTATGTTACAAAAGTATTGCAGCATTTCAATATGGAGGAGGGGAAGGCAGTGAGTACTCCATTGCCTCCATATGTGAAACTGAGACATACAGATAGTACCAAATCAGATGAGGAGAGGGCCATGATGGCCAAGGTTCCTTATGCATCAGTGGTTGGGAGTCTTATGTATGCTATGATAGCTACTAGACTAGACATTGCATTTGCAGTGGGAGTTGTTAGCTGGTACATGGCTAATCCAGGAAAGAGGCATTGGGAGGCAGTTAAGTGCATCATGAGGTACATGAAGGGTACCAAGGAGATGCGCATTTGCTTTGGTAGAGGAGACTTGCATGTACTTGGGTACACAGATTCAGACTATGCAAGGCATGTGGATAGTAGGAGATCCACTTCTGGTTATGTGTTCACCTTTGCAGGTGGTGCAGTGTCGTGGATGTCTCATGCACAGAAGTGCGTTACTTTGTCTACCACAGAGGCTAAGTATGTTGCAGCCACAGAGGGTTGCAAGGAGGCTATATGGCTTGATCAACTAGTCGGAGATTTGGGGATTCATACAGGTGTACCGACATTGCATAGTGATTCCATGAGTGCTATTCACCTAGCACGGAATTTGGTCTTTCATGCAAAGACCAAAAACATTGAGGTCATGTACCATTTCATCAAGGAGGTACTTGAGGACAAGCATATAGAGCTTGTCAATGTTCTCATACAGATGATAACCCTGCAGATATGTCGACGAAGAGTCTACCTAGTCAGCAGTTTGAGTATTGTCATGCATTGATGAGCATTGGATAGTATGTTCACTGGTTGTTCTCCCTTAAAGGCACATTTTCCTTTAAGTGGGAGGTTGTGGGGGTTAAAGTTCAATGTACCTTTACCCCGGTTATATACAATACTCAAACACATATATAAATGAATGAAAAAGAAGATTAGGGTATTCTGCACCCACCAAAAACTTGTGTGGCTCTTTGTTTCTCTCTCTCCCTCTTTTGTTTTGCACGTTGAGAGCACTCTCACCATATTCATAACTGAGAGTGGTCACTCTACGGTTACTCTTTTGATATGGATGTAGTTGTAGTAGACACATGCATGTGTTGCCATTAGTGGAAGCATCCTTTGGCAAGTGGCCTTGCAAGGATGAGAATGAGGATGATTTGGATGATTATTCTATTCCAATCCATTTGATGACTAGTGTGAGACCTCACTTTGACTTCCTTGTATTACCCACATTGACAACAGATATACTTTGTTCATCTTTGGTTTCATGTGGATATCACTTTTTCCCCCTAAACCAGGATCTTTTGTTTTCTTTCTATAAGAAATCTAGTTACCTCAATGGAAGTCTTTTCTTTGTCATTGTGTGTTTCACTTTGGAATTTGAACTTATTCATGTTTGAATTTTGTTGATTGTAGAGTTTTGCCTTCATACATTGAAGGAGTGGCTAGTGCCATGTTGAAAGATAGGCAATATGATGAGTGGAGAAGGAAACGCTTGCGCTTGCACCTTTGTAGTGATTTTGTGGATGGTGAGTGTAAAGATAGTGTTTGAGGGGGATCATGGATGTTTATATCTTCCCAAGAAATTGATGCATGTAATTCTAAAATGGATTACCTCTCTTCTTATGTTGAGTTGATCTTATTTGTCTTAATTATCTCCCTTTTCATCTAGGATTCTAAGTGAAGTGACTAGGAAATGTAATCATGTTGTGTAACCTAAGGGCAATGCACTAGAAGTAGGCATGTAATGGTTGTGCAATAAGGATTCCAACCTATTGTAATGTAAGCGTGATCACAACATATTTTGAGAGACTAGGATGTACAAATAAATGTTCATGCAATCACAATTCTGTTGTATTTACTCAAATAGAATTTCATTTGCAATCACATTTCTTTCCTCATGTAAATAGGCTCACCTTCTAAGATTTAATTTCTCATTATTTTTAGTGTAACTATAATGCTCACAATTTAAAAATTGTCAAAGAATTGGGAATTGTAAAAGACTTCAAATGGTCTTTAAAAGTAGACAATGGCATAGTTTCTAGGAATCTTTGCTCAAACTTTCAGCTCGCTTGAATGCATCCGCATGATTTTTTGACTTACTCCCACCGTCACATGAGCCAGACCACTGCGGCAATCTCCTTCACTCTACTTAAGCCTCCACTATTCCATTTTATTCATCATTTCTGAAACCTTTCACTATTTTGTCTAATTACTCCTTTGATATTTCCAACTCCCTTCACCGTTACCTCTCCACCTTCTATCCCCTCCCAAATATGTCATCCTGATCCTCCATCTCTACATAGTCCAAGAGCATCTCACACAATCTTTCCTCCCCTAGTCTTGAACTTGTGACATGCAAGAGCTCCTCACAAAATCATTCCTCCTCTAATCTTGAAATCATGACATACAAGATCTCCTCACAAAGTCTTATAAATCACAATTTGGATTCTTTCTCCAACTTCAGCAAGTTGATAGATGAAGTGAACTTGAAGGATGGATACATTGTCTATCAAAGTCAGAAGATTAGCATCAACAAAATCATGATTGAAAAGGTGCTAGGCATTCCTAGAGGTGATTTGGAAGCACGATTCTTGGAGAAGTCATGGAAGAGATCAAATATTTTAGATTTATACCCAAACAATCAGATAAATGTACATGGTAGAGTCAAGGTTTTGAGCTTGCCAGCTGACGTTCAGGATGTGTTAAAACAGACAAGTCAGTACAAGAGTGACTGTGAAGTTTTGGCATGTTCAAGCAGTAGTAGAGAAATTGAGAGGATCTATGGTCTCTTTTTCAAAGGCAGTCTCTAAGAGCATGATGATTAAATTAAATAATTGCAAGTATGGAAAATCTAGATCGTCATCTTAGTTAATCGGAGTTGTGATGCACCTGATGTGGGGACTTCCCTCAAATGGTTTTTTGAGCAATATAATAAGAAGATGAATTTTCTACATATGAAAGCCACCGATGTAGCAAAGACTACACAACGTGAGAGAATTCTCCAATAAAGTATAGAATCCAAGGTGGAGGAGGCAGAAGTGAAGGCCTTGCGGGCATGAGAGCAAGCTAAGGCCAATGAAAAAATAAGTGCATCAACTTGATGACATTATAATGGATGGAAACAAAGCAGAACAAGAGCTAGCAAGGATGAAAAAAGTTCTTGAAGATTAGATAGCCAACAAGGAGGCTCTTTACCAATGTCTCTACAATATGCTAAATGCATTGAACAGTGATGAAGAAGAAATGATAGAGCAACTAAAAAGGAAGAATGAAAAATCCAGAGCATTGATGCAGGAGCTTTGAGAGAGCTTCAAGTCAAGGAAGGATGTAGATCATGCAGAGAGTAGCTACAGTGGAGGAGACAATGAGAATGTGCAATTTTGGAAGGATATGTACAAGTCCATGAAATTGGATTACACTAGGGATCTGCAAGATGAAGAAGAAATGAAAGAACACTGATGAAGAAGAAATGATAGAGCAAATAAAAAGGGAGAATGCAAAAATGAGAGCATTGATGCAAGAGCTTTGAGAGAGCTTCAAGCCAAGGAAGGAGGTAGATCAAGTGGCAAAGAGCAGCAACGCTAGAGGAGGCAATGAGAATGTGCAATTTTGAAAGGATATGTACAAGTCCATGAAATTGTATTACACTAGGGCTCTGCAAGAGCTTTCCATTGCTCTTGAAAGTTTTGACAAGTAGTCCTCCATCCTATCTAAAATCCAACAAAGAGTGGATCTATTAGAATATGCCTACAAAGAAGCTACTACACAATTTCACTAGGTTCAAGAACAGTTGTTGCTGATAGAATCAAATAGAGTGCACCCTAAGGATGAAGCAAGAAGGAATCAAGAAATAGATTCCTAATGCACAGGGTCAGATTGTGGTATTAACAGCTGCACAGTTAAAGCAGATGACTATCCTCTTATGGTGCAGCAGGGTAAGAAGTGCATGGTGTGTTGTACACACATCTTAGATGAGTGCATGATTCAATGGCCCAATTGTGGCCATGCTGTGCATGTGTTTTGATTTGGGGTAATTGACGATGCACATTCATGTTGCAGAGAACTTGGTTGTGGTTACCCACTACCCATGTCATCGAAAGATCAATGGTGCCTACTTGCTACATCTATCCATAGTGAGAGACACAATGCTATATTAAAAATTGTCAGCTGGGTCTACTAGGCAAAAAGTTCAGAAAGGGCCTTGACTAGCCCCTTGAAAGAAGGGAGCTTGAAGCAAAGAAATCCAAGCTCCCCCAAGAAGGGAACCTGAAGGGAAGAAGTTATGAAGTCTGCGAAAGAGGAACCTAGTTTGCAGCACGTGGAGGCACGAAGGATCCAAATGGAGCACTATGGAAGTGTGCATTTTGGAGCAGGGGGTGTTGAATCATGGGAGGCCCAATTTGTAAGGGTTTGTAAGTATCGATCTCAAATTATATTGTTTATGTAGTTTATCAAGAGGTTGTTTCTTTGTACTAACCCCTCTGCAAATTGTGTCATCTTGCAACTTGATATCATGGGTAGGTACCCTACTCCTATCGAGACAGCCTACCACCGCCACCATCGCAGAGAAGATACATGGAGGCACTTCTATAATGATGGGTTGATTACTGAGGAGCAGTATCTCTGGGCTACTGGAGCGCCCCCCGAGGTATTTGAAAGTAATTAAATAATGTCCATATTATAAGTAAAGATTTGATTTTTCATACATTGATATATGTTGTCCCTTGTTTACAGGACCTTGCACAAGAAGATGAGGAAGAAGACAAGGAAGAAGGAGGCGGAGAAGGGAGCACATAAGGGAGCGTAGAAGGAAGCAAGGACGTGGAGAACTTAGATTAGTTATAGAAGTAGTGCTAGCTACTCTTTTTGTACTTAAAGCCACTGGCTTGGCTTCGTGCCTCTTGTATATACACTCCTCTTATTTTTGGTACTTGAAGCCACATGACGTGGCTTAGCTTCGTGCTATATGTACATACAAGCACTTTTTGAGCTATGAATTAATATACACTCTTTTTATTTTTTTGGCTTTTAATTTTCTTGTGCAACGTTCTATCAATTAATGCCTTGTGAACTAAACATTTTGGAGTTATAATGTTTTATTTGGAATTGTAATTGTCGGCTATAGACATGCTTGCAAGAGTGCTAATTAAAATGCGGTTGGATGTAAGAATTGAATTACAGAATGTGGAAATGGGATTCCTGTAACTACATAGCATACACAACATACATAGCATTCTATTCAAGCACACAAAATTTAAAAAATATTATGTAGCATGTCTATCAGGGCATCTATAAATGCATCTATATATGCATCTGCCTGTTTGAGGGGCATCTATTTGCGCATCTATAGAAGCGTCTATAAACGCGTCTATAAATGCGTCTATGAATGCGTTTATGGATGCGTCTATCTATTTTTAAAAATTTCTAGCAGAGCATCTATTTACGCATCTATATGCGCATCTATAGGCATGTCTGTCTGCTATGTAGATGCGCCTTTAAACACGGGTTTGTAGACGTGCTAATAGATGTGCAAATAGACGCGCCCGTAAGTTTTTTAAAAGTTAAGTAAACACATCTGTGTGTGCATCTGTAGGTGCTTTGTCTTGTTGTGTGTTAAGATAAATAAGTATATGGAGTCCATGCTCATAGAAGAGGTTTATTGAAACTTAAAATATCTATAGAATTAGATAGTAACTAAACTATCTAAATGGGCAAAGTTTAGAGAAGAAAGTAATACAATGTATTGTCATTTGGATCCAATGGTTCAATTTCCACCTAATGGTCAAGATTTAGATGGTAGAAAGTTTTGAGTTTACTTTATTTGATCTAAGCCATCGAAAAAATATAACTTCTAGTTCATAAAAAATAAATTCTAAGTCATGAAAACAAGAACAATTAATGTTTGAAAATTATGATGTGAACTTGGATTCTGGAATCCGAAATTGGGTGATAGATTCAAATTTCCATCAAGGGAGTGAAAGTTCCATTAAAAAAAAAGGGAAACAAAGCATTCCAAAATGTGTGAAATCTCCCTTTCATCCAATTAAACTTTCAGTGCCATAATTTCCCATCGATGGGGAAAATTTCGCCCAAAAATTCCACCGAGGAAAAATTTCCGTTCGTCAGAAAGTTTCTATTGAGGGAAAATTTTTCCATTGATGAAATTTTTCGACAAATTTTTTCCCGTCAGCGAGAAATTTTAGCACTGAAAGTTTCATTGGATGAAAGTGAGATTTCACAGATTTTGGAACGCTTCATTTCCCTCTTTTTTTGGACGAAAATTTCACTCCCTTAATGGAATTTTTGATCCGTCACCCAATTTCAGATTCCAAAATCCAAGTTCACATCACAACGGCTTGGATTGAAATAAGATAAATTGGTAAACTAAAAATTGTCACTATTTAGATTGAAATTTAACTATTTGATCCAAATAATGTAACATGATAAAAGTCTTTAGTTAATATTTAAATTTAAAAACATCTTTACATTCAACAAACCTCTTCTATGGCCATGAACTCCCATATAACTACCTATAATAATATTTAAATATTCTTAAATTCAAGCATTGGATTGATTAACACTGTCTAAAAAGAAAGATTTTTTAAAGAAAATGCATTCCTATAGGTTCATGGATAGCACATTACATACAACATGGAGTTTGGAAACATATATTGGTACAAAACTTATACTTGAGGGCAATGTTGTTACTTCTATGGAAGTAATTAGTCTCTAATTAGTATAAAATGCTAACAACAACGCTCAAGAGAAAGTTGATTCAAAGATGCTTTAAAAGAAAAAAAATAAAAGAAATATGGAATTCATTAATGTGTAGAAATGTTTAAATTGCAAGTTGTAGAAATTCTTGTGTATGGTTTTGAGTTATAACAATTTGGACAATTAAGCACTGAAAAATAATTAATATATTAAAGCAAAAAGTCCAAGGACTTTCCCAGTTGAATAGAATGGCTACTTCTCCTTTGTAATTCGTCATGCTTTCATAATATTCGACATTTTTAGGTTTTAGAGTAAGATGTAAGTAATGTTTTTTCCATAAAAGTAGCTATTTTAAAAAGATGTTTGACATAAAATTGTGTATTTTGTCTCCATAATTTGGAAAAATACAAATTTTTGTTTTAAAAAAAAAAGAAGCTGTCTTTTCATTTGCATGATTTTGTTGTCATTTTTTATGACTCCCTGTTATGTAAGGTACTAGTAATATCTTGACAAGTTGGATTATTACAATTTACTAGTGGGTGCTTTTAGGTATTGAACATGCATGAGTTTAATGCCAACATGTATAGACTAATGGTTTGCTCCAATGCTTGTAGTTTGCCATAATGGGTTGCTTCAATGGGTTTGCTTCGATGGGTTGCTTCAATTAGTTTGCTTCTTGATTGGTTGCTTCAAAGAGTTTGCTTAAGTGGGTTTGCGTGAATGGGATTCTTTGATGCACAATTATACTAACTTGGAATACATTTGGTATAGACAATTCAATATTAAGAATTCAAGACACCGTGCACGTTACGAGAATTCTTGGAAAATTTACTCATAATTGTAAATACTGAAAGATGCTCATCTTACATGACTTATGAGCTACCTTGGCAATACATCACCAAGTTCAAACACCACAATGATGTTGAAAACTCATGATGACAAAGCAAGGGCATATCCTACTTATAGCATGGTTTGTATCAAACAAAAACCTATGCCCACAAGATGTGGTATAAAATCCAATAGAACTATCTGCTAAATAAAACATAAGAGTACATAATCATTGCATATTGGAAGCACGTGCACCGATATAGGTTAGTATATCGGATGGTGACATATAACCATCTCTATGTCCTCTGAATGATCCCCTTGCAATGTGGTCCTTTGATCCATGTATTCTTTCCTTAATCATGAGCCCTTTTCCTGTAAACTACAATCGCATTTTTTGCATCTTCATCCATCATTGCACTTTGCAAAACACTAGATCTACTTGAAACAAGCTTTCTTTTGCACTTGCTCTTCCATTGTCTCTCATGCTCCCACCAATGAATCTAAGAGCATCTCTTGTATCATTGCAAGATCTATCCAAGGCTTCATGCATTTGTCATTATACGATGAGAATTCTCTTTAGAAATTGCAATTTAATATGCATATTTTTTTCTGCAAATAGATAATTCAATGTCAAATATAGTAGTGGTCATCTCTTAAAAGATGTTATAGTATTATACTAGAAAAAAGGTGATCCACCATAACATGCATCTACCCAATTGCTCTCAAAGTGCTTGCATGACTACATTGCATTGCACTTTGTTAAAACTTAAAGTAGCACTAAGCTTGCACGTAGAGCCACCATAACTTTGGTTTGGCACCATCTCATAGGAAAATTATGCATGTAAAAGCTTGAAAATTGCATGCAACAGTGGCATATGGAAAGCCACCACAAGATCCATGTATAAGTGCACATTGTGGTTAATAGATATCTATTGACCAAACATCTTCCATGATGCTCAACTAACATAACCTATGTGAAGTGCATACATTAGACATGGGAGTACATAGTTTAGAATGGTGGTTTTCCAATTAGTCTATCTCTCTAGTCAATGATCCCTTTCCAACATGATCAACTTAGAGGAGCCTGCATCAAGGAGCCCCTAAGCTTAGGGATTACAACTACAACTTGATCGTCCACTCTTGATTGTCGTGGTGATAGCTTTTGGACCCTCTACAGCTTCATGGGTTACCCTTGCTCAATCCAAATTTGCACCATGTTCCACGACTCATGCATGCATGATGCATCTTACACAACATCACCCTAGACTATGATGACGACATGGTTCGCAAATAAGAGATTGACATGAATGGTGGCTTGATTATGAAACATATGGTGGGGTATGATGGGGATGAAGACATGACAAAGGCAATAGAACTATGGGACCGGATGATGCAATACTCGAGGACATTATCTAAATCATTGAGGATATATTATCCTTTATCCCTGACTTCTTTGTAATGAGCCAGTCATTTTGCATTAGTATTATTATTATTGAATAGAACAAATTTTTACTTTGAAGTTTTTATCCCTACAAGGAGAAAGGTTAAATTTGATGAGACGGGATTTTTAATCCTTGCAGGGAGTAAGCCCCCAATGTTCCGCATTACAATGCACAAACATTCTGATCTGCTCATACCTTTCCATCATCGATGCCATTCGTTACAATAGTTTGCAAAGTCTATGTCAAGCTTCATGAATGCCGTTTTAAACTATTAAGCAAAGCTTTTGAGGGGTCCCCTAATATCAGGTTTGCCACAGCATTGCAATGCTGAACCTTGAGCCTGGGAAGCCTTCTTCTAAGGAGGGATTGTGGTTAGAAAGAAGCCTCTTAATTTTCATACTACTTTTTGCCTCGAGCTCTACCGTTTTGATTCCTATTGGGGCTTTTACCACCTTGCCCTCCCCTTTGCAGCCTAATTGGAAATCTGAGAGTGACGTGTACTATTCTGGATCGAGAGAGTGCACGAAGCACAGACGTGAGTGAATTTATCTTCGGAAAAATATGGACAGCATAAAGAATGAAGAATGCTAGGCGCTCAGCGTTGAAGCACAAAATACCATTAAGCGATCCGCCCAAAGTAGCGTGCACTCATCAGCCTTCGGATTATCACCTTGCTCTTCGTAGACATCACCGTTTGTAAGGACTTGATGGATAATAAAACGAAACCGTGATTACTTTAAAAGGTTGGCCGCAGTCGCAACACTTGTTGACGGAGACGCAATCGATTTTACAGCGTCAATGCTTAGATGCCCTTCCTCAGAAATGACGCCTTGGCCCCCCTCGATCACCTTGTAGCTTTTCCCATCTTTCTTCTGTCAACTCCGGCCTTTAAAACTGCTTCATTTCTTGACCTGCTAGCGACATATCTACAGCATCCTCTCGCAGTTCACAGGGCGGTTTCTGAACAGAGATGAGGGCAACACTTTCTCGATATCCTTGACTTGCTGCCCCCTGGACGGACGCTGCGTGGTCATCGAGATAATGTGGTGCTGCAGATTGTTCGTTAGCATGACAGCTCTTGAAATCACACCCTGCTGCGGAGCGTCGCTCTTCTTTCTTATAGCGTATGCCGCAAGCGTTGCAAAGAGACTGGTTTGAAGAAAGCACATGAAAATTTATTAGAGTTACAGGTAGCGATCATGAAGAATCTCTTATTATCGTACGTGAAAGGAAGTTAAAGTGAAAACCCACTGAGGGCATAGAATGTGTGCGCACCACAATTGGCCCAGCAATTCTTTACGTGTGAATCTTAGATAAGATAACCTCAACCGAAGAAGAGGCACTGGAAAGAGTGCACAGGAGAACGGAGTACTACCTTGGGACCATGCGGACCATTCCTCCATAACGGCGTCTTCATGGTCTGACATTGCGCGCAGATTCTGATTAAAAAGCCCAACCCTTCTTTGCCAGCCGCCTGGCTTGTCATCCCTTCAGGTAAAACCTTCTCCGTCTGGTCGAATCCAGTCTGCACGATCTCGGCGCCTTTCCGGGCTAGACATCCTTTGCCATAGGTCTGCTGAGAGTAATATTTTGGAATCATTGGTGAGGTAGAGTTGCTTTGACACCAGCCCGGGCCAGGTACGTTGCTCGGCTGCATATTCGTAACCTCTCTGGTTCGATGTTCCATCAAACTATCGGCGATTGGAACATTTGGTCTGCTGCGCTTCACTCCCAAAAGATCTCGTACATTGCCGCTTGGATCTCCAGCGGAAATGGTGTCACACTCGGGCTCAGTATTTCCTCTTAGAAGTGTTACGCCACTCTCGTGATAATTGGTGGCCGGTCTTGCACGGGAGAAGGGGCTGAAGACCTGCCATCATTGAAACAACAAACGACTGCGGTGATTAGTCCGGCAATACTCTTTGCCCGTCATTGTTTTTGCAGCGCACCGACGTCCCAAAACTCACATTCCGCATACAACATACAAGTGAACTACGGCGCAGCACAATCAACGACAAGAATTGATATAACTTTTTGATAGTCAACAATATCGGGAGGCTCTTGAGGAACCCTAAACCCACTCCATCAGAATTGAAAGTGTTGTCCACCTTCGGAAAAGGTTTGTCTCCACAGCGATACTCGTCAGCCCAGTAGTCCAGGACATGGCTTCGATGATCGTATCCCAAGTTAGAAGTGGTAGACGATTGGGAAGCACTTGATGGCGACCTCTCATATGCCTCATTGGCCACCTTATCCGAGGCGTCTAACAGTTGGCACCGCACGACCTTGGTCGGTTTCTTGTTGGAGCAACCATGCCAAGCAGCTGGCGACTGCAACAATCTGAAAGGCGACATTGGACGCAACGATGCTGGAGACACCGAGCTAGATTGGCTGGCCGAAGACGTTGCTCCAGATCTATCACATTCGCTGTTTGGGGTTGCCCGTCCGAGATGCAAAGTGCAGTCAACGTGCTGCGATTCCGAAGCGTCTGGGTGATTGTCTATGCAGCGCAAGAAGTCATACTCGCGTATTTTCTTTATAGGAGAGCTGTCAGGCTTCACGGCTATGAAGCTGGAGGGGGAGGCATGGTGGCATCGGTGGGCACTAGAGCAAGAGCAAGAGCCGAGTGATCTAATGCAACCTGTGTCCGCCTGGGAGGCCGCGGGGAGGAAGCTCTCTGGGGAGGCAGCACCAGATGCGAACCTGTGGTCAAGAAGGGAGCTGGTGGGAGCTGCTGGGGGAGGAGAGAGATGATCTTGATGGAGCGAGGGAAAGGTGGGGAGCAAAGAGAAAGGCTGGACATATTGCACTGGAGGGAGCAGATGGATAGGGGGATGGTCGTGGGATGAAGCAGAGGTGGAGGGGAACATGGTAGAAGAGGGAAGGGAAGAGGAAAGCTTTGAAGGATGTTGAGCAGCGAGCTATGGCGGCAGGAGATGAGAAGAAACAAGAAGCTGCTGCAGCGCTCTTGTCCAAGGAACTGAATTGAATTACCTTGCATAAAATGAACTGAACTGTTGTTGTGTATGGACGCTGCCGTGGCGCTGACGTGGCTTTGCAATCTAACCTCCTGATCGACGTGGCATCCCCTCTACGTAAAACTCCGCGCATGCAACGGCGGGCGATGCGGGAAGCAAAATAGAATAAATAATTTGCTCGATTTGTATTGGGAATCACATTATTATATATATATATTCTCTCTCTCTCTCATCCTATGATACACTGCCTCAGGCACACAATGAGGCTTCTTGCAATCCTTGAGTGCATTGACCTCCAAGCAAGATAAAAATCCATTGCTAACTTGAAAGCGATAAATGCACTCTTGTGTGTGTGTGTGTGTGAGAGAGAGAGAGAGAGAGATAGATGGATCGGGCACATGTGTGTTAAAGATTGTAATCCAGTAGGAATGTTGCCTATCAGATGCAATCAAAATCAAGTTGGCTTGACCTTATCGAAGTTACAGGCACATGATCGGATTAATGTGAAAGTGGTAGCTCTCCATTCCCCTTGGTTGACTATGCTGAAATAAACCTCTGGTTATCCTTCTAGTAAGCTTTTTGATGCCACAGCAACGTAAAGCCACCGGAAACTTGTCTATGTTCCTTGTGTGTGTGTGTGTGTGGGCCTGATATACTGTGTCGTACATCTGTCCATACAGGTCATACATCGTGTACGGCCTCTTGCGCCATTGTTCATCACCATCAATCCCTTTTTTCGACTTGATATACTATGCCATACATCTGCCCCTACATGTCATACACAATGTACGGCCTCTTGTGCCATTGTTCATCGCCATCAATCCTTGCTTATTACCTACGTTCATCCCACTTCACAACGCCCAGCTTTGAATTAGTACCTTTAGTTCTCTAATTATTTACGTGTTTTCTTCCCTACAGGCCGTACAAGCTGTATGTGGCTTAGCCTCAACTTCCCTTCACACTTTCTCCACCTTGCCTTACCTTTCTTTCCTTCATTTTTGGTTTACTTCATCTTCTCCCAAATTTGCCCGCTCTAAAATCCGATTTTTTGAGCCTTTAGCTTCAGCCTCTTACAGGCTCTTCACTGCTGCGAGATTCTTCCTGAAGAGGTTGCAGGTCTTTTGGGAATCATTCAGCGTTCATTTACAGGGAGTCTATCCAGAGTTTGTCTAGGGTTTTTTTTTTTGGGTTCTATACAGGTGATAAACTTTGGAGAAGTCACCATGGCTGAATATGCATTTGGAAAGACTTTGCACAAAGATCGTCTGGGACAGCAAAAGAAGCAAAAGCAGTGTAAGGGTCAGGATGACCCTGTTCATGACTCCTTAGAAGCCAAGCTGGTATATGATGTCATGCATGAGGGCTTTGAGGATATGCGTAAAGATTGGAAGGATTCAGCCCCGATTGTTGGCCTCATAGTTGAGGTAGATGATATTGTGGGCCCTGTCAGGGATTACGCCCAACATGGTATTATTATTTTATTTCCCAGACATATGCATGTTGCCGTAGATGTTGGCAAGTGGTTGACATGCACTTTAGGGGTTTCCTTTGTTTGCAAAGTCCATTATGCAGCACGAGGTTTCTTTGAGGTCATTCTCACTGATGAGGAGCATAAACAGATGCTCTTAGAGCATTCTCCTCTCTTCTTTGGACAGCAAATGGTACATGTCTTACCATAGTCCTCAACTAAGGATTATTAAGCCCTGATTCGACACAGATGCCCGATTTGGGTGGAGGTGGTGGATTTTCCTCAGTGTTTGGCTTCCTTGTTGCCTAAGATTGCAACAAGGTGGTCTGTCCTCCAAGATTGAATGGGAATTCAAACAAATTCTATATTTTATGGGACACTGATAATCCCATGCACTTGAGTCTTATTTAGCCGCGATCAATAATGTTTTGATGTGGGTAGTGCTTTTTGCAAGGTCAAATGGGGTTTATTTGTAGGAGCTTGTTTTGATTGTAAAAAATTTGGGCATATGGCATCACAATGCCCCTTGCGCTTGTAGAAATTTTCAAAAGATTCGATGCTTGTTTTTCAGCAAAACAAGGATAGTGCTGTATCTAGTGTGACAAAAAATAAAGGGACTAAACAGGTGTATATTGCTCAAGAGAAAGGTAAAGAGCCAGCTGTTGTTAATGGGAATGCCTCTACTTCAGTACCTTCAACTTCTCAATCCAATGGAAAAGAGAAGACCTTGTAGGAAGTTTAGCAAACTCTGAGGAAAACTATCACAGCCAGAAGACCTTTGCCTTCACGCACTTGGAGTGCTACTTCTTCTAATGGCCACACCCCTCAAGAAAATTATGGTGTGGGCATTACTTGGGTTGCTGTAACAACCAATCAGACCCTCTTCCCAGAGGAGGATATTGTGGGTTTGTTGTCTTCTTCATAGACTTTGGTGACACCTCAGGATAGGGGCCCTGACCCTGAGGTAGACATGCAATCTTAATTTCTTTGTTGTCCTTTATACATACTCTATAAATATGTTGTCACATCTTAACTGTTTGGCACTCAATGTATAGGGTTTGTGTCATACTATAAAATGGAAGTTGGTGTGGGGGTATCTAAATAGTCTTAGGCCTGACATTGTGAATCTGCAAGAGCACAATCAACACATGTATGCTGGACAGTAGGGTCACTTTAATGGATATGATATTTTTAATGCTAGGCAACATTCTTTCTTGGGTGTAGCATTTTTTATAAGGCATGATTTGGAGCCTGTAGTGGCATACAATGATGCAAATGGCAGGTGGATGGCTATGCAGTGTCTAATTTTTGAATTCATCTTGGTTTATGCCCCGCAATCATCTCATGGTAGAGGTCTGATATGGGAGGATATGCAGAGCTATCCCTGGCATCATTATGCTTTCATTTGTGGTGATTTTTATAATGCACCACCTCAGCCAGGAGATAATGCATATGGTAAGACACATATGTTGGTCTATGAATGGGATCATTGGTCTCATCTTTTGCTTTAGCTTCGACTAGTTGATCTTTGGAAAGAAATTTAGCCTTCTTTGTTAGGCTTCACTTTTTAGCATAATGCAATTTCCTCGTATCAGGCATGTGTGGATCGTTGGTACAGGATCAATCCACAGCATTGTGACATTTTGACCACAAAAATGTGGGTGGATTACACTTTTGTGCATTCAAATCATGCCCCTCTATGGTTGAGGATTTCTTTCCATGATGCCAAATAATTGCCTGTCACACAGAAGGATGCTTATCATGAACAACAGTTACTTACAGCATGATGCCTACAAGGCTTTGGTCTATGATGCATGTAAGCCTCTTTCTTGTCAAAGTCTCATTGACTTAGACTATGCCTGGACTACTTTTGTTGCCAGAATGCAATTTGTTATCAGTGATTATGGTAAAAGTTACATGAAGAATTTGAGGGCAAATGTGGCTCGAGCAAAACAAAATTGTCAATCATTAAAACTGAGCAGAGTCATTCTAGTCTCCAGATAAGAAAAGGACTTGATCTATCAGGCTAGATTTTGCTTGCAAAGCAATGATCTTAGGAAAGTATCTAAATGGGAAACCCGTGCGAGGCAAAAAGCCTTCCTGGATAAAGGTTGCTCATCTAAGGAATTTTCTCAAAGTTTACATTCCAAGAGGCAATCTTCAAATATTTCAACATACTCTGATGCCTGATGGGATTTGGACTTCCTCTCGGGCACAGCTTGCTGCAGCATGTGTTTCTCATTTCTCCACACAATTTGGCATGGCGGATCTTCCTTCTTGAGAGGTTATTCTGGACAGCAAAAGCTGAGCTCCTTCGTTATGTTTCTCCCATTGTTTCTCCTACATAGGCTGTCAATTTGGAAGTGCCTTTCACTGAACAGGAGCTATTTGATGCTTTGAAATCCTGTGGTAGATGGAAATTTCCAAGATGGGATGGTCTCACTGTTGAGTTCTTTCTTGCATACTAGGATATTCTTAAGCTGCCCCTCTTATGCGTGATCAATTCTGCTTGGGAAAATCTACATTTGCCTTATTCATGGAAAAAGGGCATTGTCAAATTGCTTCCTAAAAAGCAAATATGTGACTCCTTGGCTGATTGGAGGTCCATCACTCTTATGCATGTTATTTATAACATTATCACTAAAATGGTGGTTGATTGCATTAAAGGATATCTGCATGATGGCCTTCATCCTTCTCAGTATGGTTTTGTTCCTCATCGACATATTATAGATAATATTGCTAATGCATATGTTGGCATAGAATATGCCAAATATACTGAGCAGGATGTTTTATTACTGTAGGTTGATATTGCTAAGGCTTTTGGCACAATCCAATGGGATTTTATTGCTCAAACTATGCAAGCATTGGGTTTTGGTCAAAAATTACAGCATATTATTTTTTGGCTTTATAGTGACAATCATGCGGCTTGTATACTATCTAGGGATCTTTTTGAAGCTTGGACTCTTTGGTGCAGGGCTGTCCACTTAGTGCCTTGCTTTATGCCATTGCCACCCATCCTATGCTACAATATATGGATCATTTGGTTGCCATGGACATGCTTCATGGATTAGAAATTTCGGGGAGTGGTACTATGATTGCTCAGGCATATGCTGATGATTCCTTTTTTACTCCTCAGAATATGCAGCAGGATCTCTCTTCTTTGAAGCATGCTCTCTCTCTATATGGTTTAGCTAATGGTCTTCATGTGAATTTTCAGAAGCCCAGGCTCTTGCCTCTACACTCTAAAGATTGGCATTCTCTTTTATGGCCGGGTGATATTATCCAACCTACTTAGTTGATCCGTCATCTTGGTTACCCTCTTGGTTGGATGATCACGTGTCGTCAGCAAGTTCATTGGGTTCTTGAAAATTTTAAAAAGAAGTTGGAATACTGGAAGCTTGCTACTTGGCCCTTGCATGCCAGGCTTCGTATTGTGCAATCTATTTTGATGGCATATATATAGTTTTATTTGCCTTTGATTATGTTTAGCAAAGGGGATTTGATGGTTTTCATGTCCATGGTTATGGAGACATTTTGGCGCTCCAAACATGGCAAGAAGAGTTTGCCTTTGCTTTCTATGTAGCATCTATGTTCACCTAACATGCATGGAGCCCTCAATATTCTGATACTTCATGTGTACATTCTCACTCATGAGGGCAACATGATGCTGCAATTTCTGCAAGGATCATAGCCATGGGCTGCCATGATACGTCACTTGCTTTCTCAGATTACTACTTTAGCTTTTGGTTTTTGGCAGCCCACTCCCTGGGACTTTCTTTTCGGTGCTCTTCAAGGGAAAATCAAAGGTTGCCCTCTAGTTTACAATATGTTGATGGATTGGAAACATGTTCTTTCGCATTTGGAATGGGATGGCTGGGATACTTTATAGGGTGATTCCTTGAGGGCTGAAAGTGTACACTGGTCTCGGGTCTTTTTCCCTCCGCTGGCTAATTTGCAAGAGCCTCGACGGTCTTATTTTTTGAGTTTAAAGGGGATCCTTTTGGTTTCAAATATTGTTCATGATGATGGGACACCTCTTTCTTTCCCTCAGGCTACTGTGCAAAATATAGTCTTGGATTGCATTATCGTCCGGTCTGGCATAAGATTATCTCCTTGATTTTGAATTTTACTCTTGTCCCTACTTTGGAAATGGAGGATTGACTGCATGATTGGAATCTTCATTTCCAGGATCGACATGTCATCCTTTGCGGCTGTCCAATATTACACTTTTAGCGCTCTATAAAGTTCTTTTGCCTTTGCCTTGGGCTGCACAGAGGGCAAATAAAATTTGGCATCTGAATAGTACGGCAAAGTGGTTGGCGAAGAAGATTGAGTGGGGTTTGGAAAGCAAAAATTCGTCTTTGGTAACAAGTGTTTCTGTGGCATGTTTTATTGGGAGTCTTTCTAGTTGGATAGTTTTTGACACAACGATGTTTGCTTCACCACTTTGTCATCAATGTTTGGCTCCCAAGGAAACAATGTCTCATCTCTTTTGGCACTGTTCTCATACATGTGATTTCTTGACATTATTAGGTCAAACTTTACGCACCAGATTTCAGGGCTTTACTTTTGGCAAGTACTTCTGGATCTTTTGGATACATTTCCCTCGACATCAGTTTGCTTTTTTCTTTATTTGGGTTTGATATTGAGCACTTTGGACTCTGTGGAAGGATAGAAATCATAGAGTTTTTGGGGACCTAACTTTCTCAACTTACTTTTTCTTTAGGCACTTTATCATGGGAGACTAATGGTGAGTGTGCAATGAGAGGGAATGATAACCTCTCCCATAACGAGAGGGGGGGGGCTTGCATTTTTACATCTTCTCATGTAATTGATAAAATCCCCAAGCTTGCATGTATAGGTTTTTGATATTAAAATTTAGACACCCCTCCATAACTCCATAGAGATAAATTGCATTGAGTTGTTATTTTATAATATGTAAATGGCTACCCCTCAGTGCACTAAAGTGTTATGTTACATACTTATCAGTAGCGATGATGATGATTGCCCTAGGCCCCATAACATGTGAAGCAATATGCACTTAGATGACGACCTCCCCCCGTAACATGTGAAGCAATATCTTTTTGGATGATTTTATCCAAAACTAAAATACTATCAAAGGTCCTAATATCTTATGTGTACATGACCAGTGACCACCTGTGTAGTAGTCCATTATCACTTGTACATGGGGATGGGGATGATCCCTATACATGTTGAATGTTGGTAGCCATGCTCTTAGCCGTAGTTCACTACTAAATACATTTGGCCTTTGAAAGGTATAATAGCTAGGAATAACAACATACCACATGTGTTAAATGCATTCTAGCGTGGAAGCAAATTCTTAGGAAACACCTAACAAAATGCTCCATGCAATCATAGAAAAGAAGAATGTGTGATTGTGATTCACAAGGTATCTCCATTTTCAAAACAAGAGGGTTATGACTAAGTGGCCCAAGATACCAAGAATTTATAAAACTTAATGTCTTTGTATGTAATACTTTGAATGAGAGAGGTTATCCAAGTTGCCTTCATTTTTGGGGGTGCTTTTGAGTTATGTTTTTAAAAGAAAAGCATTGATTTTTGCAACTTTGGTCTTCCCATCATAGAAACAAGCATTCCATTTTGGTCCCCCCCCCCTCTTCTCTCTCTAGCTGACATTAATAAACAACCTACTCTAACTTGAATCTTACACTTTGTCATTGAATTCAAATTTTCTTTGGACTATATCTAAAGGACACTTGGTTTTGGTAGTTGCAATTTAATAAACATTGAAGACCTAGTAATGGCATAGGAATGAGAAAGGACATGAGACAAAGTGAAAAGGAGGAAGTTATGGCTTGATTAACATAGGGTTAGCACATATTAATTAAAACACGAATCCTAGAGAAAAAAATTGCTACAAGGCCTCCTCTTTTCTCATTAGTAGCTCTGCTCTTGCTATAATGGAGGGGAGGTTGATCATCTTCATGTCTCTCCCCTATAGATTGCTTGGATAGAATTATTGATTTGAGTGGAAAGCACTCTAACATCACTATTAGTAGTAGCATGGGAGGCCCTTTAAAGGAAAAAATGCCTTTAACTCTCTCTCTCTCTCTCTCTCTCTCTCTCTCTCTCTAGTCTCTTGACAAGATGCATGATCTCATCATTTATAATGGTCTTAACACTATATTGGAAAATTTGGGAATCCCCTAAGTCCCACTTTCAAGTAAAGGGTTAAGATTTGACCATGTGGCCAAAACTTGAACTACTATTTGAAAGTGGAACTTGGGAGGATTCCCTAATATGGTGCTTAAGATGGATTTCACTTTCAAGTAATGGGCTCAAAGTTGACCATGTGGCCAAATCTCAACCATATTGGGAAGTCCCAAAATATTTGAAAATTCTCAAATTCCCTAATATAGTGTTTCTTGACAGATGGCCTACCTCCTGCCTTCACATCTCGCATCATTGACTTTACCGTACTCCGGGGGCTGATCATACCTATCTTTTCTTTAGCATTTCCACTCCCCATCATGTAGCACTTCCCGCCCCGCTGAGTTCTTACTCCACCTACCATGATATAAGCTTTGATTGTGATCACTCACCTGCCTACTCTGACCGTCTGTATATACTTCTCGCCTACATTGACTTCATATCCCTATTAGAGGATTGTGCTGCCCTAGTCACTCGCTCACTACACGAGGCTACTCTTCACGCTTTCCCCCACACCACCCGCTCCACCCACCCACCACCCCCTAGGACCGTACCTTGTAATAGCTAGTATGATGACGAGTGTAAGGCTTTACATCGTTAGCTCATATTTGAAACTAGAAACAATCTTCTGAGTGAACCAGAGATGCTACGTGAGTACCATTGACTGGTATGTAGAAAGAAACTAGACTTTGCTCACTGAAACGAGGAGGAGCTACTAAACATTCTATTCAGTAACAACTCTAAGGACTTTTGATGGAGATTTCTAGAGGGGCGGTCCCCCTCACCACTCACTGACACCCAGGTGTGGTTTGATTATGCATGCACACTCTATGATATCCCCAATCAACCAACCCATAACCTCTCACATATGCCATGCCCCACATCCTGCACCCTCTTCACTAGGGGGGGGATAAAGGATGCCACAATGAAACTTCATAATGGCCAAGTGAAGGATCATCAGGGACTATGCACTGAGTTCATTGCATATGGGATTAACCTCCTAGCCTGGTGGATCTTAGCAAAGCTATTTAATGAAGCTATTTATTTGGGGTTTCCACGCACCTAGACCATTAACACGATCTCACCCTTTCACAAGGCAGGGGATCCCATGAGTCCGGAGAGCTATAGGACCATTATGATTGGACATGTCATGTCCAAGATCTATGCATCAGTACTTGATTCCGAGGTCACTAGATTTGCGAAGGGTCGAGGACTTAGAGCACCAGGACAGGCCGGATTCCAACGTGATCATGGGACCATGGACCACATTTTCACGCTCAAATGTATCATCGAGAAGGCGAGGGCACGGAAGCAGAGGGTTTACTGTTGCTTTGTGGATTTTTGCAAGGCATTTGACATGGTTTCGAGAGCCCGCCTCATATGGCACCTACGAGATTTGGGTTACGATTTGCACAGCAATATGGTCAAGATTATTAAAAAAATTATGCTCCAGTAGCAAAGATGGATTCCATACGGTTCTTGATATCACTAACAACACTAAATAGATGGAATGTGTACCAACTCGATGTCAAGAATGCTTTTCTCAATGGTTACCCAGACGAGGAAGTCTACATGCAACAACCAGCAGGTTATGTTGAACCAAGGAAAGAGAATCAGGTTTGCCATCTCAAGAAAAGTCTCTACAGCTTAAAGCAAGCACCCAAAAGTTGGTACAGTAGAATTGACAACTGCGCATGCCAAAAGAGCACGGGTTGGCCAACAATGTTAGCACCAAAATGAAATATTTCCAACTGCCTTTTCATTGTAGGTTTGGCGCTGAGTGAGGGCTAGTGCACACGATGCCACAAGGCTAGTGGAGTCTTTTAGAGGCTCTCACATATTTCAAGGAAAATTGAAGCACCTTTGGTTTCAAGATTGGTGCCTTCATTTTGGAAAATGTGATTCCCAGCACCAGAGTGCCATTTCTTTCCAACCAATCGAAAGCTAGCATGTGGCACTACTATTGAGTTGAACTGTATTCAATGCTACTAAGCTGGTCAAATCTTGATGGGCAATCCAATCATTGCTGTTGGGCTCTCCTCCTAGAGATCCCTGCAAAAAATCAAAGATGTCCCACAGTCGTTTAATAAATGCTCGACTCTCTTTCAGTATTTTCTTGCATGAACAAAATGATGCTTTGGAAAGATTAGCAATAGCTAGTTCCTGAGTGGGTTGCCCATACTCTTGCAAGCGTTCTATGTGCAATTTCATTATTCTCAAGGCTTTGAATCGAGCTATTTTTTTTATTTTTGGGCCCTCACCACCACCATGTCCATTTGCAAAAATTAGATGGTCGTTCCATTTGGCAACTAGTTTTTGTCAAGGTATAAACTTAGGGCATGGTCACACATGGCCCATACTTCTCAAATCATGCAAAGTGCTTCACACAAAAGGGGGAAGTAGTTCGTCTAACAGAGGGAAGCATAGCCCCTCATTAAAAACAATATATGTCTTGAAGGGTTTCTTTTTCTTTTTTTCAAAATTGCCGAGTTTATTAACGTGGCTGTGAAGTTTTCATCAATGGTCTGTCATACCCTAACATTTTGAACCACCCCAACATTTCGTCAATAGTTCAAAATAGTTATAGCCATGTTCTCCCTTAGGCAGTTAGGCTATGGGCTACAGTTGTAGTCCTTTGTTCGTTGAGTCTGAGAGAGTAGTTCAGAGATACTCAAGGGTGGTCGATACAGGTAGGTGTGGTAGTCGAGGGATTTGAGTTCAGGGTGGCCAGCGTCTATGCCCCAAATAATGCGGCTGAGAGGAGGATCTGCTGCAGTCAGCTAAGCACACAAAGTAAAGGTCACCACTGGGTGCTTAGAGGTGATTGGAATTTTACCGAGAACCTTTTTGACTGCAAGCATATGAGAGCTCTACTATTGGGTGCCGAACGCAAAGAATGGGATGAGTTTTGCCTCATCATGGCCTAGTGGATGCCATCGAAATTGATGAAGAATGCCTAAATGGGTTTTCATGGAACAATCGGTGAAAGGGTGCTGAAGTCAGGGCGACATGCCTCAATCGCTTCTACCTGTTGGAGGAGGGCTTGTGTACCTGTGCCCCGATGAGTGGTGAATATGTTACCAGCACGTCGATCTCTGATCACATGCCGATGGTGTGGAGGTTTTGCATCCCGTGTAAAATAGGCAGATGGTGTGATCTTCCCCTCAAGCTAAACCCTGCCCTCCTAAAGTCAAGAAACTACTGCCTTGTTGTCAAAAGGACGTGCTACGAAGATACGAGTGAGGCGTCCAACTCACTAGTTAAGTGGGATGCGGCGATCTGCAGGGTTATGCTGATCACTAGAGAAGCTGACAAAAAATCTGAAGGTAGGACAAAAGGTAAGTCATGAAGCCCTCATAAAGATTCGTGAATCTCTCTTGCGGGTGATCCGGGAGTAAAAAGTAGACTAACATGGGTTGCAGTAGGGGATTGCCCCTCCAAGCTCTTTTTCCAGTGGATCAAACAAAACTAGCAGACAAAAAAGGTAGACAAGTTGGTAATGGATTCCAACGGGAGAGTACTGGTCTCAGAATTCTGGCACATGGCTAAAGTGTTTCTTAAAGAATTGGGAGTAGTCGTGGGAAAAGCTGCCACACAAGATACCCAGTGGGAGGAGAACATGGAAGCTGCAACTACTAGCATGGAACCCCGAGTCAACGAGTACTAGTGTGAACAAATTGGCATGCCATTTAATATGGAAGAGATGGAGGAAGCGCTTAGCTAGATGGCAAACAAAAAGTCACCAGGCCTTGATTGGGGTGATGGTGGAATTCTATCATGCCTTCTAGAGGCTGATTGGGCAAGACCTTATAGACATGGTTAATGCGGCTGTGATGGCGGGGTCTCTTTCCCAAGACATAAATGTGGGTTTGGTGAATCTCTTCCCCAAAAAACAGTCTAGACTTAAAGTGGGCAGCTGGAAGCGAATTACTATGTTTAATATGTCCTACAAGATCATTGCTAAAGCATTGGCAATTCGTATTATAGAGGTGGGCAAGTAGGCCGTGGACAAAGAACAAATAGAGTTCATTAGAGGTAGAAGAATCTTCTCCAACATTTTGAACGTGGCTACAACTATCGACTTTGCCAGAGCCTTAGAGCAAAAGCTGCTTCTCTTTGGCATTGACCTAGAGAAGGCATATGATAGAGTCCATTGGGACTTCCTAGTAAGGGTGCTCGACAAACTCGATTTCGCCGCAGAGTTTATTAACAAAGTAACCACCCTCTTTGGGAATGCCTCTGTCATGTTATGCATCAATGGTGGAGCGATCAATTGCTTCGATGACCTGAGAAGGTCAATGAGGCAGGGCTGCCCCCTCGCCCCGGTCCTTTTTTCCCAAGCAACTATGCCTCTAATGTCAATGATGAATATGGCCCTAGCTGACGGGTTGATAAAATGCCTCTCTCTACTGCTATCGATGGGGGAGCACCTTGCCTACCAATTGTTCATGAACGACACATGGCACTGATCCAAGAAAATGAGCACAATGTTAGGAGTCTGCTTCAAATCTTGGGTACCTACTGCATGGCATCGAGGTCTAAATGCAACAGGTCGAAGATGTTTCTACTCAGGACAACGTATGACTCCCCACATGCATGGGTGATTGATCTAGGGATGGAGGTGGTGCCCAAAGGCAAAGTAGTCCGATACTTGGGAGCCCCTTTAGGCATGGATCTAAACAGAAGATAGAGGTTTGAGTGGTTCCTTGACAAGCTTAAAGTCAAGTTGCATGCATGGAGTGAGATGGCCCTCAGTTGGAATGCCCGTGTTCTAGTGGTGCATCATATGCTGGCAACCTTGACTACGTATTTGGCATCCATTTGGCACTTTGCTAAGTCACATTGGCTCGAAGTTGAAAAATTATTCTGCAGCTTCATTTGGACGGAGGAGCAGGGCAAGAGAAGAATGCACTACATCCCTTGGGATCCACAAAAAGCCCCCAAGCCACAAGGTGGTCTTAGCCTCCTAGACTACCGCCACAGGAACGTCACAATGCTGAGTAAGTGGTTGCCTTGCATGTTCGAGGTTAACGTGCCCTAGGTCTCTATGGTGAAATTTTTTATTGCAAACTCGGGGGTTGGAAGTTGGCCTGACCTTGGGTGGTATGACCGCATCTGCTCCTGCTTCCTGGTCCACATCAAAGGATCAAAAGTCTCCCAAGTCCTGGTTCTGCTTGGAAGATCAGCGTTGAAGCCATGACCTAGAAGTGATGTATGGGCCTTTATGGGGATGCTAGTATGAAACAAAGTATATGGTGACATGCTGCTCTCCCCCGAGAAGGCGATCCATTTGTGCTCCATGACCTCTGTCGAGCACATAGCCTCTACAAGAAAGGCTTCAGAACCTAGGAAGACCTGTGGGACCCAAAAGAAGCAAACTGGCTAACCCCAACGTAGATCCAAGAAGCCCGCGCCCTCTCCGATGGGGAAGCAAACATGCTCCAAGCGACGGATACCTGATGAGTGGCCGATAAATACTATAGCGTCAATAGATTGGCGGGCTAATCAATGGATTGTTGGCAAGACTCCTCTGAGGAAGCTGACAAACAATCCAAAAAAGCTCTTCCCCAAAAAAGCTCTACAAACACCTGATACAGGCGGTCCCCAGAACCCCCGATCTAAACCGAAAGTAGAACCTCAAGTTCAGACTGAGGTGGTGGAGGAAGCATTTCACATCCATCTAGAAAACCTGCCCGGTGGGCAATGCAAGATTTCTTCTATGGAAGTTGATGAATTGGTGGGTCCAAGTGCGGGAGAAGCTTGCAAAGCACCTGTTGGTGAATCCAATGTGCGGACTGTGCGACACTGAGCTAGAATTTATAAGGCACCTATTCTGGAGTGCCTGATAAGTCGAGAAGTCTGGGGGAGGGTAGAGAAAGCGATATTAAGAAGATCAAGGTTGATGGTCCATTTTAGAATAAGTCCTAGATGGAGAGTAGCACTGCTCAAAGATATGGTTTGGCTTCCGTCCACCCTGGCAGCAAGATGGCATCTAATTAGGGCCGCAGTCATCCTTGCGGTCTGGGAGACTAGGAATCAAGCTGTGTTCAGAACTCTTCACCAGAAAGTGCAAAGAGCATCACGCATCATCTCAGGAGTCACAGGGGCGCTGTCAGATTTAGCCATATCATTGCCGATAAGGACCCGATAGTTAGTGAATCTCTTCTAGATCTATAGTTTGCTGTGAGATCTGGATAGGATGTTAGCTGCTAGCAGCGCAAGTCCAAGGAGGGTAGCCCTTCTAGGACCAAATTTTGTAATCCACTGTCTTTTTTTTGTGCGGTTTTGAAGGGTATTTACATTGGATAGAGGTTCAAAAACAAAATATGTCTTGAAGGGTATTTACATTGGATAGAGGTTCAAACCATAAAAACAATATATGCCTTGAAGGGTATTTACATTGGATAGAGGTTCAAACCATAAAAAAACAAATTTCAACCCTAAAAAGGACACTTTTATGTCCTGTTGAGTTACCAAACTAGTGTCAAAAGGAGGGGCTCTCTTAGGGCCTGTTTCCACAAGAGGACCCGTCTGGCCAGAGGTGGTGGGAGGGTCGACTTGTTGTTCAAGTCACGTGCCTGATCCGGGTGCAGCTTGATCAGGAGAAGGATGGGGCTTGATTGGCTAGAGGCAGATCGGATGTAGACAGGAAACCTTCGATAAGATGGGCAGTGTGTAGAGCACTTAGTGGCCAAACAAGCCAACAAACTTTGTTCCACTCGAACCTTGCACCCAGATGCTCGAACTACCATCGCATCCAAAGGCTAGAACCTCGCGTGAATTGGAATAGACACTCGCACCGGCACCCAAGTGCCCACACCTTCCTCTCGTGGAAATAGGCCCTTGGAGAAGGAGGTTCTCTAAGCATTAAATGCCTTTGTAGTCAATAGGATGGCCTCTACAAGCTTGACACCTTGTTTTTATGCAATTAAATGCACCTGCAACACCAACACCACCACCAATGAGAGAAATTGTTGCTTGCAACCCAAGTTGGATGTAACTTTTGGAGAGAACGTGACAAACAAAAGCAGTTTGTCGAAGTAGAAGCCACGCGTGACCTTGCCCTTATAGAGGAGCTGGCTGCTGCATCGACATCCTGATTTCAATGTCAATCCTGAATTGAATGACATCGTTGTTGTCAGCATGCCTGATCTGCGCCGCTGCATCGCAGTCTAGACTCGGAACGTGCAAAGGCGCGCTCACAGGCTGAAGTTTGAACGTGGGGGGACGACGGCGCTTCCGGCCCTGTTGATACTCACTCATCAGAAACGGTTGGGGCTACCGCAAGTGTGTTTCTATCGCAGGCATTCACCATCGATCTCTTAAATTGAAGTTGGACTTTCGAATCGTGACGTCCAATTCATCCTGGCTGGATGGGAAGAGGAGTGTGTCGCTCAAACTTCGTTCGACTGCTTCTTCTTGCTATTCATCTCCTGTTTACACAGTCTGCTGTCCTATTCTTGGCTTGGTCGGGAGTGTTGAGGACGGCTGCTACACAGTCTGCACAGTGCAGAGCCGCCCACAGCCCACGGACCACCGTCCAAGAGCAAATTCTTTCCTCCTATCAATCATCGTGTGGAGGTAATCGATAGCCAAAGTTCTCAACTTTGTATGTTAATTGGCTGTCGTCTTTGAACTAGCTATTCCAGTCATTCCCTCCTTGCACAGCTCTCAAGATATGGTAACTAATCCCTTTCGCAACTTGTTCAATTGAATGCATCGGCTTCAGGACAAATGTTCAGCAGTAGCAATAAAATTCTAATCATAGCGCTACACAGATATCAAAATTCGTAAGCAGCGTCCTGTGTACACCGACCGCGTTCGAAATCGCCAGCGCCCAGAATCCCCGATGGGGAATGTTGTATCGAAAGTCGACTCGTCTGAGGCCTCAGGCAAGGACCGCGGACGGCGAGGTCTGCCCGCTGGAGGGCCGGGATCCCATGCAGATCATGCCTTGGCTGGTTGTGTGTGGTCCCAAGTCCCCGGTGGGATTGCAGCTGACCTTCTACGTGACGGATTGCCGTAGAGTGTAATCCGCCCAGCGCGACGAGACCCGAATTGTGCGGACCGAGGGGTTAAGGACTTGGTGGGAGGGAGACAGACGGCGAAAAGCCTGGCAGGGTGCCATACATGCAGGTCCTTTGCCGAGCAACGATCGGGATCGCGGCCGCAGCAGCCTGTAGGAGAACGATCTTCCGATCCGTGGTGAAAAGATCACGGGACTGTGGCAGCCGAGCGACGAGCAATAGCAAGGTGACCAGTGCATGGGCTAGATCCGTCGGTTCCAAACTTCGAACGACAATTTAGCTGTGGATCTATCGGCAAATGTATACGTAGACTCTTCAAAATGCAAGAGCTACCAACCGATTGTTATCGTTAGAGATTCAAGAATATAAGCATTGCAGCTCATTAAATACACTAATTACATTGATTTGCCGTCATCGGACTGAAATGGTAACTGAAAGACATTCATCGTCTACAGTCCTCCTTTTGAGCTCTCAACTTTCAAGACTCTCAGACTCATACCCATGCGTACAATTCGGACTGGAATTTGAATGACCCGTTAGTGTACATTACCGAATGATCTGCATGCATAAATTCCCACTCTTGGGCCTGGGAACACCATGCCCAAGGCCTATTTTGCTAATCATGAGGAGCTCTATTGTTGGTACCTCCCTCTCAGATGGCTGGCACTGCTGCGCTGGATCTATTGTAGCTGACTTTACTATCTTGACCATTACCCATACCACTGAGCCACCTTTCAAGTTAAGGTAGATTGATGGGGCACGTTAAGGTATCCAGATGGATGGGGCACATGTCTCTTGAAGATTGCAATCCGTTATTCATATCACTTGTCTCAATCCGTTACTCATATTGCTTGTCATCGGCAAATGGAATTAGGGGCGCATGGTTGCCTGGTCGCTGGACCTTATCGAAAATATGGGCACACGGTTCGATAGCAATTTAAATTCATGGAAATGCATGTTCACACACACTTGGCACCTCCTAATTGCTTAATGATTGACTGCAATCCTAGTAATCCTAGTTCAAAAATAGTAGTAACGGCCATTGCAATAATATAACACTACCACTTTTTAATTGACCTCAATGAGATCAACCCTTGCCAAACTATCTACTTTAATATCCAAATCGATGTGGAGATCTACAATTATATTTAGCCCACTACTACTTGTGCTACTATGCTCATCGAAATCAGCCTCACCAATGGCAGGCTCGTCCTCATGGGTAATGGCCTGAATATCTGTATCTCCTATCTCATGATCTTCCTCTTCTCTCGTATCATGATCATCATCACCTCCATGGCCATGATCATCCTCCATACGCTCCATATTAGTAAATGTACTATACATCACTTTGGAACGTGGCATAATAGGTATGATGTGCCACCACTTATTATTATCCACCATTGGTTGATAGACAACCTCATTTAAACAAAAATACAAACATGTTATTTTTCTTGCATCAAAGGTATCAAATATTAAAAAGTGAGTATTTGTATATATGTGTACGGTACCAGTTCACATTGTTGCAGTAGTACTAGTGTGTCCTTCTTGCTTTGCCAAAACTTTGTGGAGTCAATAGTTACAAAGCCACTTGGGGGCCACTTGCATGGCGTTTGATTGTTGCATTAGGGCCTCTTTCCACCACATCCTTAAACCACTTGACATCCAAAACATACACAAAGAAGCACCAAAAGTCAAGCTTAATAAAATCTTGGATTATGCCACAATAATCATCCATGGCTCCATTGGCCCCCTCAAAGCTAGCAATGGTGGGTTTAGGGTGCCACATCAATTGCCTACTCATAATTAAAAGTTTAATGCTTACCTAAACACTCGCCATAGCTTGGGAAGTCATGCATCGTCCACATCAAAACTGCCTTACAGGTGAAGTCTCATGACGAGGGAGGCCTACTCACGTCATGCACCTCGATACCTCTCCAAAGTAACATGTCCTTTCTTAATCGCCATAGATGGTGGAAGATTATAATTTACCAATATCAGTGGCCATACACTATAAGAGGTGCTTTTGAGACCAAATGTGTTCACACCAAAAATACCCAACCCAAGTCTCAAGTTCCTAGGTTCTTCCTTGAAGCTTGGCCATGTGTCTTCGATATGCTTCCACGTAGGAGTGTCTGCAGGAGATCTCCACTTGCCATCAATTGATCGATGGGAGGAATGCCATGACATGAGCTCTGCAATGGATCTGCACTTGAACATATGTTGGATGCGAGGGATTATGGGAAAATGTCGCAGAACCTTACGAGGCACATCCAAAGTTTTGAGATGTGCTCTATATCTTGCCTCGCCACAAGTAGGACACTTTCTTGCCTTTTTATGTGGTCCACGAAACGGAACACAATCATTGACGCATGCATGGATGCGCTTGTAATCCAACCCTCCAAGAGAGGTCACATGTTGCCTCACCATTGAGGTCGGTAATTTGTTCTCCCTTAGAAGCATTTTAGACATAGCCTACACATGAAGACCATAAATAAGAAAAAGTATTCCAGTAATTGATCCATTAGCATAATTCACCATGTTTGCAAAATAGAAATTAAAGCTTACTTGAGTAATGCATTCAAACTTGCATTGCTCCATCCATAAATGGTCTACAAGTTTAGTAACTCAAGGGAGGCACGTAGAACAGATAATGTTCACCCCTCAAATACTGGTGTCGATGCTACGGTAAAAAGATCATCCTGCTCCATGCTATCATCCCTACCTGAGGACTGTTCCCTTGCATGTATGTTTAAGTCGAATTTTCAATGTCTTAAGCATTCATGAGGAAATGTGGGATTGCATACATGATGGAAATAAGAGATTGCATGAGGGAAGCATGATGGAAATCACAGGATTGCATGAGGAAAATTGGGAAATTGGCATAACTTTTTTATATATGCATATGGAAAGAGGGCATGCATGATGGAAATCTTCTTCTCTTCTTTTCTACAGTTCATCATGTGGCCAGGAAGCTCTTCAAGAGCCTCGCCTGACCCTCAAGAGGCCTTATTACACCAGTTATATAACATTTTGGGGCACCCTCCCACTCCATAGGAGTTATACACATACATGACGAGCACTCAAAACACCCCTCATGAGTTGAGAGTATAGACTCCAAACCCACACCAGTTGAGATTACTCCTATGGAGTCGAGACAACCCAATAGGATGGTAAAGCCGCCAGCCTTCTCCCCTATCATCAGGAGTCCCTTCTCCCCTGCGGTCTGTAGTCCCTTCTCCCTGTAGTCTAGAGTCCCTTCTCCCCTGTGGTTAGGAGGCCCTTCTAGATTAGTCACCAGCATACTCCCGTGCAGTTAGGAGTCCCTTCTCCAGAGATGAGTGTCCATCATAGTGGCTCATCACAACAGGGTAGTAGGGTCAACGTTTGCTTGGGTATAGCCAATCACAAAACTATTTTTGGGGCCATTTTGGGACTGCAATATGATGTTCTCCTGGGTGAATATCTGAATTTTGCACGAACTTGCACTCTTACCAAAAATTTTCTCGACGTCATGAAGGCGCACTTGCATAATAATGAGATGCAATCTCACTTATCATCGCACAGCCTTTTGTTGTAGCTTTGCCACTTGTCACTCGGCACGCACCCATGCAAATCATTGAAATTGAAGGTTGGCTTGGAGAGACCACCGCACTGGTTCTTGGCATAATAATTAGATGCAATCTATCATTTTGAACTCACCGCAGTGCAGTCTCTGGCCTGACCACCTGTCATCGTGCAACCTTTTGTCGCATCTTTGCCTGTAGCCCATGCAAATCATAGGTTGGCTTGGAGAGACCACCGCACTGGCTTTTGGCATAATAATGAGATGCAATCTATCATTATGGGCATTGCTTCAGTGCAGTCTCTGGCCTGACGATGTGTCATCGCCAAAAAGTCAAGGTTGTCTTGAAGAGACCACTGCACTGGTTCTTGGAGTTATAGCTCTGTTACCTATTTTTATGTATTACAGGAGGAGGTCTATGATGACCAGTGTGTTGGCAAACAGAAGGAGATCTATGAAAGCCACCGTGCTGGTCCTTTGAGTTATATATTTGTGTACCAAGGAAAATGTATTATGTTATGCAACCAAGCAAAATGCAATTGACGATAAGTCCCTTGAGGGGTCCCCTTTAGGGGCAAGGGACATATCAACATGCCATTTCTGTCCAGTGGCATCCTGGATATTGTATAATGCACATATGTATGGCCCTTGCCCCTAGAGGGGACCCCTCAAGGGCCATATCATCAATTGCATTTTCTGAAAGTTTAATTGTATTTTTCTAAATGTATCTCCATGCAACCACAACGATGGGGTCGTTGGAGTTATTTTAGTGCTATTTTGGTCATAAAGCAAGGAAATTATAGTCCTTGTTGCTGTAAATATAAATGAGGGCAAATGTACAATTTATCGAGTGAAATTTGAGTAAAAGAGATTACAATTTACATTTTCGTCCAGTAACAGGTTATATAAAAATTATCAACTTATATCGAGCAAAAATTGAACAAAGGATCTTACATTTATAAAAACTCAGCAATTGATGAGAGCCTTAAAGGCCAAAAGATTATAGGTAGCAGCCATAACAATTCAAATACAAATATAAAAGTTAATAATAACACTGCATACTGAGAGCCTCAAATTGAATAAAAAGAGATTACATAAATGCCTTAGAGACCAAAACATTACATCCAGTGAGCCAAAAGATCATTGAGAGCCCAAAAGATCACATCCAGCCATTGCTGAGAACCTTGTATGAGCAAGAGGGAATTTATACAACTTAGTTTTTTGCCAATCTAGCTTGTTCCATTAACAAAATTTAGGGGCCAAAGGAGGATACGATGGAGAAACCAAAGACCATGCACATTGCCAGAACTCAGATTATGGCCCCCCCAGCAAATCGATACTCTACTCTAAAAATACTGAGGCCTTCGTTGACATCTAGGGGAACTCATATAGCATAGCCGTAAAGAGGCCCTCTGTGAGCATGTCATCTAAGGTGATGACATTCAGATGGGTGGGGAATCGATTGTGGGAACAAAGGGTCTCCACTAGTGCTAGCATTTCTACTCCAAGTGAGTGCAATGCAATCGCCTTATATGAGAAGGTAGATAATATTGGGATCACAGAGCATCGAGGTGGGGTGGTAGTAGGCATGCTAAAGATGAGTGGGTGAGCAGAAGATGAGTAGGGGAGCAGATGAGTGACAAGAGTTGGAGGAGGAAGCGTGGAGCAAAGTCCAGTAGGGGTGGAAAAGAGCTTGAGGAGGGGTGTAGAGCAAAGTAGCAAAGCATAAGCAGATCAGAGCAATGTAGTAAAATGCCAAATGCCACAGATCTTATATATATTATAAAGTTCGAGCCACCATGGCAGCTGGAGCCCAGGGTTCCATCCATATTAATTGTAGGCCATGGTGGTGGAATCTTAGGCACCACCCTAGATGGCCTGGTAATCATGAAGAAGATGCCATGTGGTGCCACTCTAGTGGCTGGTAATTAACTGCCAGCTCGGTGGAATCTTAGCCACGACAGATGTGGCTCATGAGAGCCACCACCACCGGGCAGTAATTCCCACAAAGGTAAATCTTGAAGCTCTAATCACTCATTACCATGCACTCTAGTTCTCTACTGAGCATGCGAGCCCGGTGACTGGTAATTTTGATTACACTCGTAGTGATCATCCATGCTTAAGCATAGTGGTGCGTGGTGGCATAGTGGAATCATAGCCACGACAGATGTGGCTGATGATAGCCACCACCATCGAGCAGTAATTCCCACAAAAGTAAATCATGAAGCCTAATCACCTCTAATCCCTCATTATCGTGCACTCTAGTACTCATTACCATGCACTCTAGTACTCTGCTAAGCATGCAAGCCCAGTGACTAGTAATTTACTACACTTGTAGTACTACAAGACAGCTTCAAGGCCAGGAAGGATGTGGCAGAGAGTAGCTAGGGTGGAGAAGACAACGAGGTAGCTTCCTAGGCCAAGAAGGATGGAGAGAGCAGCCATGGTGGAGCAAGTTCCACCCACCATGGTGGAGCAATTTGCAGCAGCCATGATGAGGGTTATTTTTTCAAAACACTGTTGGAAGTCCAAAAGGCAAGCTACAAGACCCTGCAAGAAGATCAAGATAGATGTTTGCACAAGCTTGTCATGGCTTTCAATAATTATGAAAAGCAGTCCGTCATCCTGAGAGATTTCCAAACTAGAGTGGAAGTCTTGGAAACGGCCCATGAAAATGTTTTTTGGCAATTTACGTAGCTTCAATAGATGCTGAGGGATTCAGATGAAGTTGTTGCACAAAGTGAGCAAAAAGTGGAGAGATGAAGGAGAACATTTGTAGCCTTAGGATGAGGGAGGAAGGAATCAAGAAGTAACTTCATCATGTACAGAGCAAGTCTGTGGTATTGACGGCCACAATAGTTAAATCGAATGCCTATCTTGCTATGTAGCAAGGTTCGAAATGCATGGTCTGCCATACCCCCATCATAGATGACTGTTGTATCCAATGGCGTATGTGCTACCACCCTATGCACATTTTTTGCTTTGGAGTGTTTGTGCATACAAAATCGCTATGTAGAGAATGCCATTTTCCATTGCCTAGGTCGTGGATAGATCAAATGTGCCTGCCTGCTACAGCTATCTACAATGAGAAAGTAGATGCTACAGCTCAATTTTCCATTTGGGCAAAAGATCTTAAAGACAAGGAGATGAAATTGAAGAAGGCCAAGACCGATCCTGACTGCGAGGAAAAGGAGCTCGAAGGGAAGAACCAGCCTCCTTCAGAAAAGGAGCAAGAAGGGCCGAGCCTATAACCAGAAAGCTCAAATCAAGGAAAGAGGAAGCGGTATGAAGGGAGGGGCTGGGCCCCTACAAGAAGGAACTAGCCCCATTCTGGAAAGGAGCAAGGAGGGCCGAGCCTACAATCAGGGAGCTCAACAACGAGTCCTTGAGATGTAATCTGAAGTAAAGGAGTCTTTGAGATTGTAATCTATGTAATCTATGTGTAATCTATTGAATTCTTAACCTTCTTCAGAGTTTACTTGGGCAATGTTTTCTCAACTATGTGACTAGATAGTGTCCTTTGATCCACACCAACACGGTGATTATAATGAGACAAAAGATTTCGATTTGACAAGTAACATGAGACAAAATATTTTGATTATATCACTAATGTGAGACTGAAAATTTTTTATTAGTGAACCAATGTGAGACAAAAGATTTCAATTAGACAAATAATGTGAGACGAAAGATTTCGATTAGACAACTAATATGAGACTAAAGAATGAGAAGGTCAGTCTCAATGAACTCTCTCCCTATTTAAGTGAAGTGCAAACACAACTAAGACGCCATTACAAAATCTAGCCCCAAAACTCTGTACACTGGTCCAAACTCTACACATCAATCAACCTACAATGAATATATGGCATACCCAAATAACTTTTGAATGTTGTTGTTCTATCTAAAACAATGTGGGATGGCATCCTCATAGAAATAGGCCCGAAGAAGAAGGAGAAAAATAGTTGCAAGGAGGACATGCTTCGGTGGTGGGTGTATTACTTGGAGTTAGAACAGATGGTGAATATTAATTTCCCTGGCTATTGTTTTTCCTACTCCTTTAAGGTACTTGTCAAGCTCATGATGTAGGTTTCTTTTGTCAGGACATGATAGAGGCACGAAGATGTATAGAGTGCAAAGACCAGGATGAAGAGGACCCCCAGTGAAAGGAGGAGTTACTATGGGCATATAAGTCGGCAGAGTCAAGAAAGCAGTGTGTAATTCGAGTGTGTGAAGAGGTCTACCATTGCATAGTAGACTGGCCTCAAGAGCTAGGAGATAGAGAGGCTAATAAGATAATTGAAAGTCTAGAATTTCCTTGAAAAAGTAAAATTTTGTTGTGTTTTGAAATAATAAAAATCTTGCACACATTTCTTAAGCGTGTGGATTTTCTCATGGTGCTTCTAATACTTAATTTTGTATCAACCTGCTTCCATGTTAGTACTTAAATGTTTTACGTAGCCCGATGGTTGAAATCTGATGGTTAACAATAACCAGTCTAAAGGGCACTAGCACTCTACAACAAATTTTAGGATAGCATGGCAGTAGTGTAGGGATAGCATGGTAGTAGTGTAGGATAAGTTATCGACAGCACGGTGGTTGGTTGGACTAGGATATGAACAGCCACCAGTGCGGTGGTTTGCTACTATTATTACAAGATGAATGGATTTGTAGGATGTGTGGATACGTTATGGGAAACCAATGCGGTGGTTGTTGGGATTACTAAAAGCAAGCATGGGATGAAATCTGAGGGTTAACAAAATGATAAACAGTCTAAAGGGTACTATTTTAGTATCTAGAGCACTGTGCAACAAATTTCAGGATAGCATGGCAGTATGTAGGGATAGCATGGTAGTAGTGTAGGATAAGTTATTGATAGTGCAATGGTTGGTTTGCACTAGGATATTAACAGTGACCAACGTAGTGGTTTGCTTCTATTATTACAAGATAAATGGATTTGTAGGATGTGTGGATTCATTATGGGAAACCAGCACAATGGTTGTTGGGATATACTAAAAGCTTGTGGGATGAAATCTAACGGTTAACGAAATGACAAACAATCTAAAGGGCACTATTTTAGTATAGCACTGTGTAATAAATTTTAGGATAGCATGGCAGTAGTGTAGGGATAGCATGGTAGTAGTGCAGGTGCAGGATAAGTTATCACCAGTGCAGTGGTTGGTTTGCACTAGGATATTAACAGCCACTAGCGCAGTGGTTTGCTTCTATTATTACAAGATGAATGGATTTGTAGGATGTGTGGATTCGTTATGGGAAACCAACGAGGTGGTTGTTGGGATATACTAAAAACAAGCATGAGATTTACTGTATGGGATTTACAAAAAACATTTAATAAAACCAGCATGGTGGTCATTAGGGGAGAATTAGGGTCTCCAAAGAGCCCCCAATTAGTGTTTCCTAATTTCAAGGGATTGTACCAATGGGAGTGCTCCCTTTTGTGGGGCAATGCCATGTTGAGGTGGAGGGTGGGTAGACCTGCAAACAACCCCTATTGACTACTCCTCTTCCATTGGGGACCACTCAAACCATCCCCCCCCCTCAACCCATGCTTGACCCTTCTCCCATATGCACCTCTACCAAACAAACCTACAAGTTATGCAAGAGGTGGTGGGCCCTTTTGGGTGAATTTTCCCCCCCTCTCAGCTTGTTATAGATCTACCCCCTCTCTTCTCTGGTCCCTAACTACATTCTCCCTCCATTTTTCAAATGTGGAAACTCATTTGGCATCTTCTCTACCCCCTCCTGCTCTGGTCCACTATCTTTCTCCCTCTCCAACCCTCCTGTAGTAGCTACTCATTCTCTCTCCATTCCTAGCTACAACACCTCCTATAGTAGCAACTGCTGCTCATCCCCCTTTGCTCTTTCTCCCTCCATTCCTAGCTACTACAGTATCTCCTGTACTGGCTACTCATCCCCCTCTGCTCTTTCTCCCTCCATTCCTAGCTACAACACCTCCTAGAGTAGCTGCTCATCCCCTCTGCTCTTTCTGTCTCCATTCCTAGCTATAACACCTCTTGGAGCCTCTCTCAACCTTCATTTGCACCCTTTATACCTTCTCTCTCTCTCTCTCCCTCTATTAGAGCTGCTCTCTCCCTCCAAGCTATACTTTCTAGACCACTATTACTGTTGTGACCTCTGTACAAGCATGGTGAGGAGACCATACATGTACTCTGTGTCCCATAGGAGCAAAAATGCACTGGGTGAATGGGTGCCTTGCACCTATGGCTTGAATGATTGGATAGTCATGAGAGGATCTGCCAAGGGTCCACATAAGCTTCCCAAGAGCAAAAGAGGTGATCTTTTGCATGAATGGAAGGGCCGCATCATGAAGTTCAAGCTTGGGAAGAAAGGATGGTTTGCAAAGGTGTAACACATCTACATGGGGAAGGATATGCGCCTTCCTCCATCAAGCAATCAATTGACAATACCATCGCATTGTAAGTCTGCATTTTGTGTAAGCTTTTGAAGTGTAATGAGTCAGTTTGAAATTGTATTTTGAAATAGAACCAATGTATGAGTTAGTTTGAAATTGTATTTTGAAATAGCACTTGTGCATAGCAGATGTATTTCCTTCAGACTTTGAGGAGTGGGAACTAGTCGAGTGCTTCTTAGGTAAGTTTACTACCATTCATGAGGATTTAGGAAGGCAAATGCATGTTGGAGAGAAATCCTCTACTTTGAAACAAAGAAATATCTATTGGTATAATGCCAAGTACATTACTCGAAGGATGGCATCAGGCTATGGCCATCTTCAATGCATTGCAACACAACAACTTGAAGACATGGATTGCAGCATGGTGGACATAAGAACAGTGCAATCATACAAGGAAAAGATTGCAAGGGATGTGGGCATGGCCATAAAATTTACATTTGGCTCTAAATGGGTAAGGTTGTCTTGGTTTATGCCTCTACACATTTTTGCTTCTTGTTTTCAGAATATCCAGATGCACAAAACAAAAACCATGTGGTCATGCAAGTGCCTACATGAGAATGCCCTTGAGGAATTGCTTGGGGAGAATTGGGGAAGCAGGCCAGGTGAACAAAAGGGTGATCTCTTTCAATGCCATGTATGTAAGGACAATGTGGTTGTCAAGTACCACATCTCCCGCCAAATGTTATATTTTGATTTCCAATATAGGCACTGGAAGAAAAAAAGTGGCAATTGGCTCTCCCCTTAACTCTAATGATGATGATAATACAGGGGTAAGTTTATGTATTGGTTCTCATTTAGGAGATGTCAAGAATGTGACTGTCACGTTGGACTCTCAGGGATGTGCGGGAACACCTATTGGTCATGGAGGATGGCATGTCTGAGCCCTTTCACTTTACCTTAAATGGTGAAAAGGTAGGAAAGCATGTAAAGAAGCTCATGCATAGTGCCACTTTTATCCCTCTTGCAATATTGAAGATTGTAAACAACGTGGGGTGGAACAATTGTGGATTTTGACATTTTCCAATTAATAGTGGTGCAATTAATTTTGATGTTTTGAATGGTTTTGTTTCATGTCAATGCCAAGTTTTGCCTAAAAATTTTATAATTCTTTTTATTATTTATATTTAGAACATTTGGGTATATATAGGTTATAAAGTTACTTTAGTTTCAAAGTTTCACTATCATAGCCATAGTTCTCCTAGCTAACAAACTACCATGGATTCTGCTAGGTCTGCCTTCCATGATTTCATCTCCCGTACTCCCATTAATTGATAGAGAGTAGGAGTTATTTCCAGTCTTAGATAAGAGCATAGATGTCCTAGGAACCTAATTGGGAGTACGAGACAATTTTGAAGACCTCATCAACCAAGTACATGCAAGACCACATCATGAGTTTTGCATATCAACTTGATGAGTCTACAAAAAGATGGGTCCCAATTGATTATTTGAAGTACTTGTTCAATCAAGAACCCAGGTTTGTGAAGCATTTAGATCACTTTCGAGCCTAGGTCACACCCCTAGGGTTTAGGGAGGTGGACATTGATGACCTCCTAGCATGCGGAGTCATCGAAAACATAGGAAATAGGTTCCTATCCTAGGAAATGGCCTTTATTTTCCTTCTCCAAGAGGGACAAATGGAAGAGGAGGCCTCGACCTCAAGCCCTGTGACCCTGCCCTTGCCCTTTCCAATCCTCTTATTTATGTAGATGAGCCCAACATCTACAATGAAGAGCCCATAAATGAAGAAGCTGAGGAGCAAGAAGCTACATTGTGGCCTTGGAATTGCTCCAGCAACCTCCTGAACCCCATTCTACTTCTCAAATTCCATCCACTCCACCTCTATTGACCCCGCAACAATGATACGGTTTCTTGCTCCCCTTCTTGTCGATGGAGAACAATACCTCTTTTCCATGACATAGAGGTTGACATAGAGGTTATGTTTGGTCTTCGAGAGGATGAAGCTCTTGGTGTCCTGTGTGGATATGAGATGGACATGACTATGTAAGAACCTGGGTTTTTGGGAGCAGATGATTCAATAGAAGAGGTTCTTGTTTTAACATTGGCCCAAATCAAAGATGCAAAGACATCAATCTACTCTGACCTACCTGATGTTCCAGAAGAAGCTTGCACATCTCACTCCAGATAGCAGGAGGCCTCTGGATCCATCCTCATTGACAAAGAGGAAGGGATTGAGCATGACGACTCCATAGTGGTAAGAAACTATGAGCTTTTAATTTCTTCTCTCTTGGTATACTTTTGCTTTAATGGAATTCTAATGTAATGTTGGACTGTTGTAGGAGGCATTTGAGGTCGACCTATTCTCATCTCGACAACGCCTTGTTCACAATAGCTTCTCAGCCAAGATCACTCATTGGCACATTACCTTGGCCAAGCAAAAGGGCACTTTGTGGTTATCCACAAAAAGCTTTCTCCACATGGCACTGATGCCCTCCTGAAGTGCAAGGCCTTGTCACAAGTGATTGGTCATGCTGACATCATGATGGCAGCAGCCATGTCCCTGCTCAGCAGCAACGACAATAGCATTGACTCTCTATCGACTAGGTTTAGAGCTAGGAGTGTATTTGGGAATTCAAAGCCTGATGTTCTCAGTGTTTTAGAGAAGAGAGAAAGGCTCTCAAGCCTTATTGTATAGAAATTTTATCTTATATGAATACAGATATACTTTTTATACGGTGCCCCATTTTGTGTTCTTTTACAAAATTTATTTTATACTGTCATTGTATTTTGTAACTTTAATTGTTGTTGGCATTAATATTTTCATTCACTATTCTATTCAAAAGTATGCTATCAGATAAATTTTTGTGCTATAATGGTCATTTTTGAGCAATCCAGTAAGAATCTCACCGTGGTGCAGAAGGAAAATGTGTTCGACATCGCGCGGGGGGCTCAAAAATGCCAAAACCTGCTATGGGGCATATGACAGGCCTCATATGCCCCATAGTGGGTTTTAGGATTTCTAAGCCCCCCGTGCGATGCCGAACACATTTGCCTTCTGCGCCACGATGAAAAAACATCATTTGACCACTGAAATTCACACTGAACTTGCATAAACTGATGGAAAGCATCACGTAACATGTATAATAACATGGGAATAATAATAGAACATAAAAATATCTTTTATTCATTGGCCTCAAAGATTGGCCTCAAAGGGCAGAGATTTACAAAATGATTTAGGTTACACCAAATGAACCTAATAACATCTAGGGCCTAAGGGAGGGATCGAAACGGATGCGCTTGGCGAGTGCAAGGTCCTTGTCCATCACCGTTACTCTTTTGGCATGGATAGCACATAAGTTCGCATCTTCAAAAAGACCTACTGTCATCTGCTTCGTTGCCTCTTGAATTGCTCCATAGCACCTGAAGTGAAATGCACATCATCCTTGTAATGTTGTGCTATTTCACGTACAACACGTTGGAAGGGTGCACGGGGAATGAGATTGTCCACAATGGTTTGGAACTTGATCGTGCTTGGATCCTTCATCATGCTAGGATTCCTCATGGTGCTGAGATCCCTCGGATCCCCCATGCGAGTCGAATGGTGGGGACTCGTGTTGCTTGGACTCTTGATGATGAGAACTGCCTTCAAATCCCTGCTGATCATTGCCCTCTTAGCCATTGGGGCTTGCAGTGTGTTCGGAGGCCATGGAGTTATGAGGAGGAGAGCGGGTAGCATCTAAATGAAGTCCAGTGGGTCTAGTAGTTTGTTTAACTTATGCCATAGAAATGAGGGATTTTAGGGTTTTGAAGTGCTTTATATAGTCTTTTTAAAGCACTTTAGGGTTTTTCTTTTAAATTAGGGTTTTTTGAGTGCACCCCCTCCCCCCTAGTCTTTTGTCACTAGTTCGGTAATACTTAATCTTCACCACCTTCCCTCCCAACCCACTCACCCCTCTGCCCTGCCATGTCGCACATGCAATTCTGCAATTTCCAAACAAATTTGTGAATTTTGGAATCTATAATTGACTCAAAATAGTGTTAACTTTATTCATCAAACATTTTACATTTGGGGCTCTCTTAGGACCCAATGCCTCCCCTGTCTGACTCTACATTGCAACCAAAGTGCAACCCCTTGGCTCCCTATTGAGGACTTCCAAGCAGCACATCTCCTTGTCTTCTTGACATGTTGACCGCTTTTGTGAGACTTGAGACCTCTACCTTATCGTGCTTAAGAGTCCTGGCCTCTAGACATCTATAAAACTACTCGAACATTAAGTGTAGTGCATTGCTTCGCACGATACCACCCCCATGCCTTGTATTCTTAAAGTATGCTGCCTTTGCTTTGTAGTGCGATTTCTCCATTCCTCGAGTATTCCAAATGGACAGAGGGCCCCATTGCTCCACAAACCATGGTGCATGTGTGTAAAGAATATGCTGTTAAGAAAAACATTGTATTAGAAACATAAAGTAACTCAAGTTTAAAGCACAAAGTTTCAACCTAAGGAGGATTACCATGTAATGTGTAATATGTGACTCCCTCCATGCTTCTACCATCAATGATATGAATTCTCCCAATGCTATCCTGAATCTCTCATAATAAAGCTCATCTATTTAACCTTGTCTAAGAAACTTTATAAATGCATCAACATTTGTCCACAGTTTTGCTCTCAAAGTAGCAATTCGTGGATGTGAAGCTTGATTTGTAGTGCACTCACACAAAGCTTTCTAGTACTCCCAACCTAGGGTGCTTTGAGCTAATGTATGTTTTTCTTTATCAGCATTGTGGTTGGACAAGGACCTCCTTGCCTTTCCTCCACCCATGGACACTTTAGCAAAAAGGTTTTGTGTCTTTCCTGATTGTTTCTTGTCCTGCTTAAGCTTCACATTGCCTCTGTGAAGTCCCATTAGTGAGAGTAGTTCTTCATCTTTTGCAATGCATTGTCCAGATACTTGCTATGGCCTCAAATTCCAAGCATAAACTAGATGGAGATAGAGTAACTTATCAAGTATACGTAGTTCAGCATGCAAACTACACACGTGTACCCGCTCCAATGGAATTGGTGGAATGGGGTCCCACTTAGGATCCTTGTGTTCACAATCAAGGGCTGCACTTTGGTTGTAAGAAAGGATGCCATTTTCCCACTGTAGGCTTCCCTTTTGCATCTTTTGAGAGTGGGTGCAATACAAGCATGTCCATTTTGCATCTGCACCTGTATCACAGCCATACAAGCACTTGAGGGTCTTCAAATCACTAGCTAGATGCCATTCAACTTGAAACATTCCTACCCATCCACTATTAATGTTTGCCCTGCCTCTTGTCTTCGAATAATCGACGGGATGCTGGTTCTCTCCAAAACCCACTTCAATGTCTCATGGCACTCTTTTGGGGTCTCAAAGGCTGCAATCCACCATATGTCCTTTTCAAATTGGATTGAGACACCCTGCTCAACTTCGTCATCCCCTTGAGCAAAACGCAAGACGTCGTTTATAATACAAATGCTCACCCTGTCTAGCTTGTGCTCTTTTACCAACTGAGCTTCATCCATTTTTATAAATACTAGCTTGCCATCTATACAATGAAAGAGAAATATAGTAAGGATATCGAAATGAGAAGAAATAAAGTTGAATGCGAAGAGGGAATTTCTCTTAACTTCTTCTCTCATCCCATAGAATTTGACCATGGCTCTCTGCAAATTCTCTACATCTTCATAAACATTATTGAAAGAATTCATCTCAAATGTTTGGATGCTAGATTTCTTTTTACTCTTCCAAGTCATTGAGCCACTTACTCAATGGTATCCTCCAAGCTTTTCTCTAGCACATTGGTTTGTTTCTTGATGTGCAAGCCTTACAAACCATGGTGTTGGCAATGGCATTGTAGATATCTTATACTTTTCCTCCATAGCAGACTTGAAACTTTTAAAAATAGAGTTGTAAGCTTCATGACTTACACTAGTAGCATCACAAGCTCCAAGCACTCCTTTGCTTCCACAAGGCCCTTGAAATTCTTTATTACCTCTCTAGCAACTTGTTCAAGTAGCCCTTTTTGTCTAGGTTCCTTCAACACTTCCATGACATCACTTGGCTTTACTAAACTTCTTAAAACATATGAAGGATCACTATCATCCATTTCCATTGTTCCCATCACATTCTCCATGAAATTCCTAAAGTAGAGTACAAATGAGTCTTAGTGGAAACAATGCAACACCATGAATATTTTGCAATAAGAAATTTCATTGAAAATTTGGGGAACTAACCTTGCAACCCGTATTCTCCTCTTTCGAGCACCACTATTGGTTGACAATGCATCCATAGATTGCAATTGTCTTTTCCTCTCCTTCAATCCCAAAGGTGTTCCCTTCAACCTTTGTACTGATTCTATTGGCTTCTCTCATTCCTTCTCCATAGCATGTTGAACTTGGCCATAGATAGACCTTTCCAAATCTTGTTTGCTTTTAGTGAGCTTCTAGATTGATTCTTCCAATTCATGTTGCTCCAAGTCCAGTGCATGTGCTTTGTCACTGAGTTCTTTGTTTTGCAATTGGAGATCCTGCATACTATTATGCATTGCCACAATAGTAATATTTCCCAAATGTGCAAGTTCTTTTGGTTGGGCTCTCTGCACCTCGCTTGCTTGCATAGCCAAAGTTTGAGAATGGTTCAATCAATTGCAATAACCGAGCAATCCAGCATGTCCCTTGCTGATAAATCGAACAACACAATGCACTGTATGAAAAGGAGGACTCTTTTGGGTGGCAAGGTCTAAAGGATACAAGTTTCCATTCACCTAAAGGTCAATATGCTCCTTCCCTTGCAATCGAAGACTATGGAGCACATTTTGAGGAGCTCCACTATATCCCAAACAGCGTGTGCTTGCATATTCTACCTCCAGTTGTAGATTCACATGGTACTTGTTGGATATGTCCTCGAATGGTGCCATGAGAACTCAAAGAGAGGTATCAATGATGCAAGCTAAAATGTAGGGGAGAGCTGGCAAAGATGTGGCAATGAGAGGGAGAGAGTAGCAAGGGAGAGGGAGGAGGAGAATCAGATGAGGGCAAGAGGAAGAGGAGGAGGAAAGTACTTTACAATTATTACTTGGTTGCATGTATGTATAGAACAAAATTTTGATATTTTCGAATAAATTGCTAAATCCTATAGTCTTCAGGATGCATGCTTCACATGCAACATAGCACTTGTAATGCTTTAACAATCTTGTTCTAAATCCTTATTCCATAATATTTTTCTCTAATGTTCAAGTTTGGAATGTGTACTACAACTTGAAGACAAATTTTACCGAATTCTATTGAGCAATGCATAAGTTATGGGTCGCGCAAGATACATATATATAGAAAAGTCCTTAAACCTCACCAAAAATGGCTACACCCAAGAAAACAATGACCCGATAGACGTAGTAGTAGGGAGATCTCTGGCATAGGATGCATGGCACAGTGCTTTGGGGGTGATGGTGGGGGCAAGGAGGATTCAGATGATGCAGACGTGCCAGAGGGTGATGGTATGATCTTCTATGACATCACTGAGACAGGCGGCATCTTGATGGATATAGGAGGGAAGGACATCATGGCCTTCATGTACTCTGAAGTTCATAACAACTACAAATATTGCCTTATTCCATTCAAAGAGTGAAGAAAAATTTTGGCTACTGATGATACCATCAATGCTATATGCTCTAGGTATCCCAATCCATGTAGTCTTGAGTTCGCAGAGAAATGGGCAAAGTCAAAGATTACCATTATCCTTGCCAATAAGAGATCTTTGCTTAAGAGGCAAGCACTAGCCGAGATTGCCAGGAGAGAGGGAGGTCAACCACCAAGGGGCCAACCCCACACTGCTCATAAGCACGAGTGGAAGAAAGCGATGAAGGCAATGGAGGAGGACACTAGTCTACAGCACGTGGAGACACGAGATGCAGCAATATGGAAATGTGCATTTGGGAGCAAGGGGTATTGCATCATGGGAGGCCCAATTTGTGAGTATCGATCTCAAATTATACTATGTTCATGTGGTCTATTAGGAGGTTGTTCCTTTGTACTAACCCCTCTGCAAATTGTGCCATCTTGCAGCTTGATATCGTGGGAAAATACCCTACTCTTTTCAAGATAGCCTACCATCAGGGACATCACAAGCAACATACATGGAGGCACTTGGGGTTGAGTACTGAGGAATGGTATATCTGCGCTACTAGAGCACCCTTGCAGGTATTTAAAAGTACTTTAAAAATGTCAATGTTGTAAATAAAGATTTGATTTTTCATACATTGATACATATTGTCCCTTGTTTACAGGCTCCTCGTGATATTGAGGAGGTAGAAGGCGAGGATATTGAGGAGGAAGAAGGTGATGAAGAAGGCAATGAATATGGGAGTGAGGAGGTGGATGACTTGGATTAGTCGGTAGTGCTAGAATTAGTGCTAGTTACTCTTTTTTGTACTTGAAGCCATTGGCTTGGCTTCATGGTTCTCTTGTATATATACTCCTCTTATTTTTTGTACTTGAAGCCATAGGTGGCTTGGCTTCATGTATATGTATATACAAGCACTTTTTGGGCTATGAATTAATATACACACCTTATTTTTTTGGAATTCAATTTCCTTGTGCAATGTTCTATCAATGAATGCTTTGTGATCTAAATGTTTTGGAGTTGTAATGTTTTATTCGAAATTATAATTGTCGAACATAGACGTGCATGGAATCGTGCAAAATAAAATGTGGTTGGCTGTAGGAATTAAATTGCACATTGTATATATGGGATTCCTGCAACCACACAGCATACATAGCATTTTGTTCAACCACATAGAATTCTATTTTTTTTTAAAATTCTACAGAGCGTCTATTAGCGTGTCTTTTTTTTTTGTAGAGCATCTATTAGCACGTCTAACATTGCATCTAAAGGCATTTCTCCTTATTAAATAGACGCGCGCCTATAGATGTGCTAATAGATGTGCTAATAGATGCACAAATAGACATGCCCGTCGCTTTTTTAAAAAATTTAGGAAACGTCTCTGTACACACGTCTATGGATGCATTGTGTTGTTGCACTCCAAAACTGCCACCAACCTCGCATTTTGGACATTGGGTGCACAAAACGTAAGAGGATGTTCTCATGAGCCCATTAGTGTACAATTGTTGTCATTACCATGGAGTTCTCATGTTTTGTTCACGTGGGCTAAATTACCCAACTAGCTTTAGGCATTTATTATATTGCTGACTTTATTGAAGGACCTCTATGTGTGAGAGATCACCATCTTCATTTGTGTGTGCATCAAGATCTGCATCACTCTAGGAACATGAAGCCACTGTAGAGCCATATGCCATCTTGCAATTGGCTATAGAGAAAATGGCATCCCACTACTCAAAATGGCATACTCTGAAATTGGGGATCCATTTCTTGCATCAATGTTGCATTAGAGTCTATTGAAGTCATATTATTTTCAGCATGTGGCCTTGGCAAATTCCAACCAGTGCTACATTTTTGACACCATATGCACAGGTTTCAAAATTACATCTTAGAGTATGTACAAAATGCATACAATTGAGCCTTGCCAAACAAGCCCAAGTGTGATTGTCTCATTGTTTTTACTAGAGTAATTGAGGCCTAGTGAGAGCCTAGTACACACCTAAGCTTCCCAAAGATGGGCATTTGGTTGGCTCAATCAAAGTTTTTAAAACCTTATTGGCAAGCAAAACCCTCTAGACATCACAAAACCTCTTTCCATTTCTTATGTTGACGTGATAGCAATAGTAGTGCTTATCATTTAACTTCTTGGGCGATCCCACTTGGTTGCCCAAACTTGGGCATCCACTTACTAACCAATCAAAATCAAGTGGGTCAACATTTGCTTGGGTGTAGCCAATCACGCAACTATTTTCGAGGCCATTTTGGGGCCATGACACGATGCACTTCTACATGAATATTTGAATTATACATGAACCCATGCTCTCATCAAAATTTTTTCTAACATCATGATGCCGTACTGGCATAATAATGAGACACAATCTATTTATTCTAGACACTGCAAAGCTCGACACATGGTAGCTCTACACTACATCATGCATCTCAACACTACTTCATGCAGTGCAATCTCTGGCCTGAGTCTTCTAGCCACTTACCATCGTGTAGCCTTTTGCCACATCTTTGCCACCTGTCACTAGGCACCCCAATCATGTATATCATTAAAATTCAAGGTTGGCTTTTGACCACTAGTCATCGCACATCCTTTTGCCGTAGCTTTGCCCATGAAAATCATAGGTTGGCTTAGAGAGACCACTGCAGTGGTTTTTGGTGTAATAATGAGACGTAATCTATCATTCTAAGTATCGCCTCAGTGCAGTCTCTGGCTTGACAACCTATCATCACCCAAAATTCAAGGTTGTCTTGGAGAGACCACCGCAATGGTTCTTGGAGCTATAGCTCCGTTACCTATTTTTACGTATTACAAGAGGAGGTCTATGAGAACCAGCGTGCTGGCAAACAGAAGGAGATCTATGACAGCCACTGTGCTAGTTCTTGGAGTTATATATTTGTGTATCAAGAAAAATGTATTTCCTTATGCAACCAAACAAAATGCAATTGATAATATGGCCCTTCAGGGGTCCCCTTTAGGGGCAAGGGCCATATCGACATGCCATATCTATCCAGTGGCATCCTAGATATTGTATAATGCATGTCGATATGACCCTTTCCCTTAGAGGAGACCCCTCAAGGGCCATATCATCAATTGTATTTTCTGAAAGTTTAATTGTATTTTTATAGATGTATCTCCATGCAACCACAACTGTGGGTCATTGGAGCTATTTTAGCACTATTTTGGTCATAAACCAAGGAAATTATAGTCGTGCTTTACTGGTATTTTAGTCCTTGTTGCAGTAAATATAAATGAGGGCAAAAGTATTCCGAGCCACCATGGTGACTAGAGGCCCGGTGGTGCCACCCAAATAATCAACTATAATTCATAGAGTGAAAATTGAGCAAAAGATATTACAATGTACATCTACATCTAATAATAGGTTATATAAAAATTAACAACTTATACCGAGCAAAAATTGAACAAATGATCTTACATTAATAAAAACTTGGCAATTGCTGAGAGCCTTAAAGGCCTAAAGATTACCAGCTAGGGACCATAACCATTCACATATCAAAGTTATTAAATAGTGCATACTGAGAGCCTCAAATTAAACAAAAAGAGATTACTTAAATGTAATAAAAACTCAACAATTGCTGAGAGCCTTAGAGACCAAAACATTACATCTAGTGAGCCAAAAGATTACATCCAGCCATTGCTATGTGGTTATGAGACTCGTCTGAGCAAAAGGAAATTTATACAACTCAGTATTTTCACCAGTCTAGCTTGTTGCATTAAAAATTTTTAGGGAGCCTGTTGGGAATCAAGCTCTCGGTTATTGTTCCTATTTTGTGAGTAGGTGAATAAGGTGAGTCACATTGACTCAACCATAGTTAGTTCTTATCTACTATATATGGGTGTGACCTTAGTAGTGTTCAATTGTATTGTATGGTGTGAATATGAGCTGATTGTGGAGGAGATTGTTGCTCCCTCCTGGTTGCTTCCTATATCTCTCTTCTTGTTTTTTCTTAATATGGTACCAGAGCTACCATTCCTTGCCTTCTGGTTGCCCACTACTTGTGGAAGCTTATGGGAGTGCTTCTCCTACTATGAAGCTTTGAAGTGATGAGAAGCTCGATCTCGTTTCTTGGACTGAAGTAGCAATTTCCAACTTCTGTTTGGCTTGGGAGCTATCCAATTGATGTCTTCTTGCTAAGGGGAGATTGCTATTACCCATAGGTTGCTCGTGGGACATGTATTTTGATAAAACACAACTCGTTTTTACTATTTGGGTGTGATAGGACAACTATTACTTGGTTTGAGCCAAGCAAGAGATATATATAGCAGTAAGAAGCAAAAACATCTCTCCAAACCTCATCGCCTAGCTCTCTGGAGGTTGTTTGTGAAACGTCTCTCCAAACCTCATTGCCCAGCTCTCTAGAGGTTGTTTGTGGCTGGAAAAAACTCTCCTCCATCTCCTATTAAGTGAGGAGAACCTTCAGCTTGCATATCTCGTTTTTTTGCTCCTGGATAAATTTTGAGGACTTCAAAAGTGATATATGACTTGCTTTCTTCCTTTTCCAGCACCCCAAAGGTTTGCTACATCCTCATACATCATTTTTGTGGAGTCTTAGTCTCTTTGTGAGCTGCCAGGACTCCCGTGTTCCTCCAAACACAAAAAGTGCTGTTGCTTTTTTTTTTGTTCAAAAGTGATCAAATTGTCACTTTTTGGACTGTTTATTTCTCAAACTGTGTGGATTTGGATGCTAGTTTGAACTGACAAGTTGGAGGCAAGTATACAAGCTCCTTTGCTTTTGGAAGCAAGTTCATTTGGATTTACTGTCAAAAGTTATGAGCTTGGGAAAATCAGAAAAAGTCATAGTTTACAACTTACTATCAAATTGTCAGATGCAGTTGCAGGCATGATATTGCAATGTTCATGGATATATGTGATGGTATTTGGATGCCCAGTGGTTGGATGTTAATGTCAAGTAGCTTGACAGATGTTATGCCTTGTCAGTGATAGTAGCAAAGTGGCATTTTGAGTCTGGCTGATCCATTGAACTAGTAACTGAAGTTTCCGGACTGCTGTCAAAAGTGTGCACGTGCCTGTCTTCAACAACAAATATTAGAAAATCCTTAAGGAATTTGGATTTGCACTAAACTAGAAATTTGTAGAGCCATGCACTGGATACATTTTTGCTTTTGACCGTACTTGCATCCAAGCTAAGGTGTGGAAGATATTAATAGTCCAAAATAGTAAAAAGTTGTAGGAATCTATTTTTTTGTAATTATGGCAAATGCAAGTGGGTCTGATAATATCATTCAGATTGTTGGTGAGAAATTAGATTACCATAACTATCCCATTTGGAAATTTAGAATGGAGAACTTTTTGATTGGAAAAGGCTATTGGGATTTGATTACAGGTGATGAGAAAGAGCCTAATTTGCCAGAAAGAAATGCTACTGCAAAACAAGTTAAGAATCATAAAGCTTGGCTGGAAAGAGCACGGAGGGTACTTCACTGGTTTTCAATATCTATTTCAGATGCCATGGTTATGGTTATTCTGAAGTGCATGGGATATCTTGACAAGATATTATGGCACGACTACAAGTGCCAGGAAAATTCAGCTGAAGCAAAAGTTCAACAATATGTCAAGGCAAGGTAGAACAATACAGGTTTACGTGACTGAAATCAAAACCATAGTTGATCAATTAGCTTCTATTGATGCTTCTATGGATGATGATGACATGGTTGTAGTCACTTTGAATGGACTTGGTTCTGAATATAAGTCTTTTGACACTTCTATTTCTGTGAGGCAAACAAGATATGCCGGATTTCAATGACCTAGTTGCTCTTTTGATCCATGAGGAAGTGAAGCTTGGGCTGAATACCAATGGCAGTAGCTCAAGGAATAGTGATGCAGTGTTCTACTCTGATCAGAGAGGCCATGGTGAATGACACAGAGGTTCGTTTCGTGGTAGAGGTGATGGCAGGCATGTCCCTAAAACCCCTACTTAGTCACCTCAAAGAGGAGGTGGAGCCTTTAGGGGTAGGGGGAGAGGTGCTTCTCATGGTAGAGGTACTTGGCAGCAACCACAACAAACAGTGCATAATCCTAATAGTGATAAGACATGTCATTACTATGGCAAGGTTGGCCATATTGCCAGAGACTGTTTCAAGAAGCAAGCAAATCAAAGAGAAAAGGCAAATTAGCATGGTCATTTTGCCTCAGTCATGTGCATGATACATCCTCAGATCAGCTATTTGCTATGATGCATGTGCAAAATCATAAGCCTACTGATGGTGGCTTGGATGATATATGGTATTTTGATTTAGGAGCATCTAATCACATGACACCACATGGAGAGTGGTTTGATGAGATGACTCCTAGTGTGCATGGTTATGTTTGCACAGGAGATGATACATAGCATGATATTACACACAAGGGTGTTGTGCCTCTGGTGATGCATGATGGTCAGACCAAGAAGCTGTGTGAAGTGTTGCATGTGCCTTTGATCACCAAGAACTTGTTGTTTGTTGGACAAATGGCTGAGCAGATCTCGCAAGTCCGGTTTAATAAGGATGGATGCTTCATTGAGGAGTTTGGTAATGGCTATAAGTTGATTGCGAAAGCCAAAAGGCAAGGAAGAATGTTTACATTAAATGCAAGCATGCCAGAACTAAAGGCTACCATGTTTACCCATGGTATGAGCGTTGTCTCTGATTTGGAAATTTGGCACAAATGCATTGGTCATATTAATATTCAGAAGCTGAAAAATATGCAGCATAAAGGCATTGTTATTGGCCTACCAAAGTTCAAGTATACTGCTTTAGAGCATGTTTGTCCTGCATGCCAGTTTGGAAAACAATCAAGGTTGCCATTCACTAAGCATCTACGGGAGAGTAGTAGACCTTTGCATTTGATTCACTCTGATGTCTGGGGTCCTGCACACACTACCTCGATGGGAGGTTCATCATATTATGTCACATTTATTGATGATTTTAGTCAATATACATGGCTGTATTTTTTGAAACATAAGGATGAGGTCCTACCTGCCTTTAAGCATTTCAAGCAACATTTTGAAAAGGAGTTTGGGTCATATATCACATGCTTGAGATCAGATAATGGAGGTGAATATCTGTCAAATGAATTTGATGACTTCTTGGCATATGATGGGATTAGATGGGAGCTTACATGCCCATATACACCATAGTAGAATGGAGTGGCTGAACGTAACAATGGGGTGATTGGTTTGTGTGGTAGAGCCATGTTGAATGAAAAGAACTTACCTGATTATTATTGGGTAGAAGCACTTGCAACTATAGTGTATGTGATGAATTGCACTCCTACTACTGGCATTCATATGCTCACGCCATATGAGAAATTGTATCGACAAAAGCCTGATGTCAGTCATTTAAAAGTGTTTGGTAGTTTGGCATATGTGCATATACCAGATGAAAAGAGATGGAAGTTGGATCCCAAAGCTAAAAGATGTGTGTTTATTGGCTATGCACAGAACCGAAAGGGTTACAAATGCTACAACCCATCAACCAAGAAGACTATGGTGAGTCGGGATGTTGTTTTTGATGAGCTACAATCTTGGTATGGCAAGCTGAAAGTGGTTGTTCCAAATGATGCATCTGCAGGTCATGCATATGATAAAGATCAACAAATTAGTACATCCATATCTGGGCCTACATCTACTGGTTCTACTACAGTGAATCCTTGGTCTGGTAGGTTACGCAATTCCACTGACAATCCTATGTCAGTGAGGGGGAGAGATAAAGGGAAAGCCAATGTTGTTGAGGTGCTTTTGCAAGCTGAAAACGATGTCCCTAGGCCATCAAATTGTGGCTATGATTCATCATGTAGTGACAGTTTGGATAATGAGCTGGGTATACCATCTGTGTCTACACCTGGAGTCAAGGGAAGTAGGTACATACCTCCTCATGAATAAGGAGAGTTAGGCACTCCAATGAGAAGGTCACAGAGAGTCAAGTATCCTGTTGATAGGTTAACTTATAGTGGTTATGCTGCTCGACATTATGCATATATGACAAAAGTTATGGGACATACTGAGCCAACTATCTTTGGTGAGGCTATGCAACATGGTCATTGGTGGAATGCCATGGATGAGGAGATGGATGCCCTTGCCACTAATCAGACTTGGGATTTGGTGGAGTTGCCTGAAGGCAAGAATCCTATTGGTTGTAAATGGGTCTACAAAGTAAAATGCAAGTCTGATGGATCAATGGAAAGGTATAAAGCAAGGCTGGTTGCCAAAGGGTATACACAGCAGTATGGGCTAGATTATGAGGAAACTTTCAGCCTTATTGCCAAGATGACAACTGTGAGAACTGTCATAGCATTGGCTGCTACCAATGGCTGGAAATTGCAACAAATGGATGCCAAGAATGCTTTCCTAAATGGTGACTTGTTGGAGGAATTCTATATGGTTCAGCCCGAGGGTTATGTGCACCCTGACTATCCCAACTATGTTTGCAAGTTGAAGAAATCTCTCTATGGGCTGAAGCAAGCACCTAGAGCATGGAATGAAAGGATCAGTAGATACCTACAGGAGCTTGGTTTTGCAGTTGGGAAGGCTGATCATTCACTATTCACAAATAAGACAATTGCTAGATATGTTGTGATTGTGATTTATGTTGATGATCTAATTTTGACTGGTAGTGATGATGATGGCATTGTTGAAATCAAGAGCAAGCTAAAAATGGAGTTTGATATGAAGGATCTAGGGGACTTTAAGTTCTTTCTTGGCATAGAGGTGTTGAGAACACCTGATGGCATTTGGCTTATGCAGAGGCAGTATGCCTTGAATATGCTGGAGAGGTTTTGCATGAAGGATTGCAAACCAATGGATATCCCCTTGGCTCAAAACTTGAAGATGATGGCTGATTCTGGAGCTGAGATTAATGACATTACCATGTATAGGCAGATGGTTGGAAGCTTGATTTATCTGACTATTACCAGGCCTGATTTAATATATGCTATGGGACTCATTAGTCAGTTTATGCAGAAGCCACAGAAGCCTCACTGGGATGCAGTGAGAAGGATTATGCGCTATGTCAAGGCAACATATCAGTATGGACTCTTCTATGAGTATGGAAAGGATATAGAACTGGTTGGATACACAAATGCAGATTGGACAGAATGTGCCTATGACAATAGATCCACCAGTGGTTATGCATTCAGTCTTGGTAGTGTAGTGGTGAGTTCGAGTAGTAAAAAGCAACCCATAGTGGCATTGTCTAGTACAGAAGCAGACAGAAGCAGAGTACAGAGGTGCAGCATCGGCTGCATGTGATGTGGAAAAACCAGTCATACTTTTTTGTGATAACATGAGTAGTGTGCAATTGGCAAGTAATCCGGTTTATCATGCTAGAACTAAGCATATTGAGGTAAACTACCATTTCATCAGAGAGATGGTGTTATCAAAGAAGATTGATCTCATACATGTGAAGACTGAAGATTAGGTTACAGATATCTTTAGCAAGTCATTGGGTAGAGATAAGTTTACATGCTTTAGAGAGCTACTTGGTGTTAGGCTCCTTACTTGAGCTTGAGGGGGAGTGTTGGGAATCAAGCTCTCGGTTATTGTTCCTGTTGTGTGAGTGGGTGAATAAGGTGAGTCACACTGTCTCACCCATAGTTAGTTCTTATCTACTATGTATGGGTGTGACCTTAGTAATGTTCAATTGTATTATGTGGGATGAATATGAGCTGATTGTGGAGGAGACTGTTGCCCCCTCCTGGTTGCTTCCTATATCTCTCTTCTTGTTTTTTCTTAATAGAGCCAAAGGAGGAGACGATGGAGAGGCCAAAGAACATGCACATTGCTAGGACTCATATTATGGCCCCCCCAACAAGTCGAGAGTACTCTGCTGTGAAAATACTAAGGCCTTCATCGATGTCTAGTGGGAACCCATATAGCATAGCCATAAAGAGGCCAGAGGTGAGCATGTTGTCTAATGTGGTGACATTTAGATATGGCGGGAATCGACTGTGGGAACGAAGGGTCTTAACTAGTGCCAGCATTTCTACTCCAGGTGAGTGCAACACAATAACCTTATATGAGAAGGCATACAATATTGGGACCACAGTGGATCAAGGGGGGGTGGTAGTAGGCATGGTCAAGATGAGTGGGTGAGCAGCAAATGAGAAGGGGAGTAGATGAGTGACGAGAGCATGGAGCAAAGTAGAGCAGGTGCGAAAAAGAGTTGGAGGAGGGGTGTGGAGCAAAGTAGCAGAGTGTGTGGAGCAAAGAAGCAGAGCAAGGGTGGATGAGAGCAACGTAGTAAAATGCCAAAATGGATCTTATATATTATAAAGTTCAAGCTACCATGGTGGCTGGAGCCTAAGGTTCCATCCATATTAATTACAGGCTACCACGATGGAATCTTTGGTGCCACCTCAGACACAGGCTGTTAATCATGAAGCAGATGACATGTGGTGGCTAGTAATTAATTGCCATCCCATTGGAATCTTAGCCAGAACAGACGTGGCTGATGAGAGCCACCACCACCGGGCAGTAATTCCCATAAAAAGTACATCATGAAGTCTAATCACCTCTAATCACTCATTAGTACTCTACTGAGCATGCAAGCCCGGTGGTGACTTGTAATTTTTACTACACAGTGATCATGCATGCTTAAGCCTAGTGGTGGGTGAGTAGGCCATAGTAGTGGTTGGTAATTAACTGCCAGCCCGGTGGAATCATAGCCACGACAGATCTGGCTAATGAGAGCCACCCCCACTGGGCAGTAATTCCCACAAAAGTAAATCATGAAGCCTAATCACCTCTAATCACTCATTACCAGGCACTATAGTACTCTACTGAGCATGCGAGCTCATTGACTGGTAATTTTTACTGCACTCATAGTGATCATGCATGCTTAAACCCGGTGGTGGGTGAGCAAGCCACTATGGTGGCTAGTAATTAATTGCCAGCTCGATGAAATCATAGCCACGACATATGTGGCTGATGGGAGCCACCACCACTAGGCAGTAATTCCCACAAAAGTAAATCATGAAGCCTAATCACCACTAATCACTCATTACCATGCACTCTAGTATTCTACTAAGCATGTGAGCCTGGTGACCGGTAATTTTTACTGCACTCATAGTGATCATGCATGCTTAATCCTAGTGGTTGGTGAGCAGGCCACTACGGTGGCTGGTAATTAACTACCAGCCCGGTGGAATCATAGCCACGATAGACATGGCTGATGAGAGCCATAACCACTAGGTAGTAATTCCCACAAAAGTAAATCATGAAGCCTAATCACCACTTCACTCACTACCATGCACTCTAGTACTCTCCTAAGCATTTAAACCCAGTGATGACTAGTAATTTACTGCACTCATAGTAGTCATGCATGCAATCCTGGTGGTGGTAACTGGAAGGTGAGTAATTGCGGGCCATTGTGATTGCTGGTTATTAATTGCCAGCTTGGTGGAATCTTAGCAACCACCACAAACGTGGCCGGGAATCTCAAATGCCACCACCTCTAATCACTCATTACCATGCAAGGTAGTACTGCTACCTTGAATTACTCAAAATTTGGTCCAACCATTGCCATGGCTCTTATCTTGATAGTGTAGTCGAGCTACAAACTTAAGCCTCTGCTATTCCATTCCCTTAACTATTTCGTCTTCTATCCCTCTCGACCGTTTCTTTCTCCCTTGCACTAGGACTACAAAATCAAGCCTCCACTATTCCATTTCCTTCACTGTTTCATCTTCTATCCCTCTCAACCATTTCTATCTCCCTTGCACTCTTCTTGCAACTTATATCCCCTCTTGTAATGGACCATGCCCAGTCCGGGAGCTCCTCACAATCTTTCCCCCCCTGTGCAGCACAATATGAGAGCCTCTCCTTCCCTAATCTTGAAATCGAGATATATGGGAGCTCCTATCTTGCTCTTCAAAAGCCCAATTTGGATGCTCTCAAAAACTTCACCAAGTTGGTACAAGAGGTGAGCATGAAGGAGGGGCAACTAGTCTATCAAGGTTAGAAGATTACCATCACTGAAAGCGATATTTAAAATGCACTAGGCATTCCTAGAGGCAATTTGCAAGCACACTTCTTCGAGAAGTAGTGGAAGAGACAGGATATTCTAGATGTATACCCCAATGCTTAGATTAGTAAAGATGTCAGAGTCAAGCTTTCTAGCTTGCCAACAAACCTCTAAGATGTGCTAAAGACCATTCACTTCTTTCTTGATACGAGAGGAATTATGAAGTTCTAGCAGGTTCAAGCAGTAGTAGAGCAACTGAAAGTATGTGATGTATCTTTCTCAAGGGCGATCTCCTAGAGTGTGATAACCAATCTAACAAATTGCATGGATGGCAAATCCCAATTGTCATCTCAAACTGCTGGAGTTGCAATGCACTTGATGGCATCTGCCCTCAAAGCTATTTTTGAGCAATACGACAAGAAGATGTCTCTGAAGGTGACTTTTCTACAAGAGTGTAGTGGGACTTGGCAGTGACTCACATGTCATGGGGATGTTGAAGATATGCCAACGGAGTCTCCACTCCTAGCTACTCCTTGTGGGAGCAATGCATAGCACCAGTCATCCGCAAGTGTCACGCAAGCGACCTCCGGATTATTGCAATGTGGTTTCATGCGAGAGAGAGGGAAGAGGAAGAGGGAAGGGGAGAGGGAGAAGGAGAAGAAAAGGAGAAGGAGAAGGAGAAGGAAGGGAGAAGGAGAAGGGAGGAAGGGAAGGGGGAGAAGGGGGATAGAGTGACAACCACAAAGTCACTATGAAGGAAACAAGAGAACACCCAAAACACTCTCTTGGAAGAGAAGAGGGAGCTTGTATTCAACTTGGTGCAAACAACAATGAAGACCAAAGTCAACCATTTGGTCTTTTATACAAGTCACCTTTTGAAGAGAGGGCCAACCCTTTTCCTTTTTAGCACTCTCCCTCACTTTACAACCAAGGGCTCTTCGGCCCATAGGGTGCCAAGGCATATTGCTTTTCTTGCCATCTCTCCCTACTAGCAGAAATAGCGCTTGTGTTAACCATATTAAAGCGTTTGGGACAAGCTTGGTGTTAATTGGCTCCCAAATAGTGCTTGTGTTAGCCTCGCCACTCCTAGGCTTAGGTGATTTGGGGCTCAAACTCCCTGAGCGCCCTCACACCTTAACTCATTTGTGGTCATGCATGATGCATGAGGCTCAAAACTTGGAGTGGCGAGGCTCAACTTCTGTGAGACACTCAACGGTAACCCTATCTCGAGATATTTGGGGATCAAACTCCTTGAGCTTGAGCTGTACTCCTTTCTTGGCTATTTCCATTGCCATGGCTATTTTTGTGGATGTGGAGCTGAAAAGTGCACGTTGCTTGCGCTCCTTGTACTTCCATGGATGTGGACCTAAAGTATGCATCTCCTTGTTCCTGGTGGTGGTAGTTGGAACATATAACCTATGCCTAGAATCCTTGAATCCTTGGACTTTGGAGCGAACTTTGGGTATTTGGGGATCAAACTCCCTGATTTTGAGCTATACTCCTTCCATGTGCACATTGCTTGTAATCACTAACCTTGGTGTATTTGGGGATCAAACTCCCTTGAGCTTGTCTATTAAGGTAGATCATTCGGCTTGGTCACCTTTACTTACTGATTACCCTGCATTCGATGCCTGTACTCTGTGGATGTTAACATGCCCCCTTTCCTGTTGTTGCTGATCCGTCCTCGAGTCAGCCATGCTAGAGGAGGTTGGTGGTGAAGACTGACTGTAGGATTGCATAGCGGTCCAACTATCGTGACATGAGGCGAGTGATGTACGTGCGGTACTTCTAAAAATGTGTGGCATGCATATCCTCATAAGTGCAGAGGTGATGCCCATGGAGATTGTGGACGCGAAGGTAGAGGCAGAGAACTTGGAACTGAGTCGGACTAACGTCAAGGTTGAAGACAATCTGGTTGTTCAAAATTGTGGATTCGGACATCGATGGGGCGACTGTGGGCAGGAAGATCATGGAGGAGTAAGAGGAAGTGGCGGTTGAAATGGATGGTGGCAATGAGCACGATCTAGCACTAAGCTGTATGTGTCGTTAAATGATTGCACGGAGAAGAAAAATCCCTCCTGCGTCATTTCTTTGGGGAAGTTGTACTTGGGGAAATCGTACAACACATTTTGGTCCTTCAGCTAGAGGTCTCAAAAGGCGGCCCAAGTCCATTATCGTTCCAGGGGCATGTAGATTGGGTGGACTTGATGATCAATGGGTGCGTTGTGATAGTAGCACCAAAATTTCTCCAGCTTGAGGAAGGGGAGCCACTAATTTGGCTACAGACTAGTATTGACATCGGTCACGGGGGCTAGAGTGTCAAGGAAAAGGTTGTATCCTCCTCTCATGTGCTTGGGATGTGCACGGTGCCACTCATCAAATGACTGTGCTATGAACTATGTGAGGGGGCGCACCTCAAGAATTTTGTAGAGGTGGAGGTGTGAGCCCTTGAGCTATCGCTTCCAATGGTGCATGAGTGCACTATCTGGTAACTCCTAAAAGGATTGTAAGTTTGGGAGCCAATGGACATCTTCAGGGGGAGAGATTGGTGGGGATGGTGGAGTCATCATCTATAAGTGGCATGGGCTCCAGCTCCATTGTGCCTACAAGAGTTGCGGCGTCAATGCTTTGTACAAAATTTGCTACTTTGAGAAATGTGTTGAAGGCTTCGTCCCTGGAGGTCGACCGAAACATTGGAGGAGATGGACTGGGAGGCTTCGTGCTGTGAAGTGGTGGTGTTAGAGGCATTAGACGAGTACTTGAGAAATGTTGTCCAAGAGCGGGGAGGGTGGGAAACTTGTTGGGTGGGTTGGGTGGGATCTAGGGGAGGCAGTAGCAGAATTTCTATAGGGGGCGGTGGTATTAAAGAGGGTGATTGCAATATTTCCCTCTTCCTCGGTGACTTCCTCTGGGTAGGCTATGTGAATTGTTTCAAAATTGCTCGCCAAGGACTCAAGTGAGTCTTGGAGAGCCTGTAGCACCCTATTAAAGAGGATTACTATTTCAAGGGGTTGGTGGACTGGTAGGCCGCAAGGTGCCCTTGAGATTGGATTGTTGAGGCTCAACCGTAGGTCTAGGCCTCATGCAACTTGGCCTTTAATTCATCTAGCTCATAAGTATTCTTGCTAGCCAATAGCATATCATCCACATATAGTGCTAGGAGTATCATGCTATTATGCCCTTTTAGTATAGAGGCAGTGATCAATTTCACTCCTTCTGAAACCCTGGGACCAAATGAAAGCATCAAACTTCTGATACCATTCTCTAGGCCTTGCTTAAGACCATAGAGACTCTTCTGCAGCTTGCAAACTAAATGCTCTTTGCCCTTTTCTTCAAAGCCTTTCGGCTGCACCACGTAAATTTCCTCATGCAGATCCCCATGCAAGAAAGCTGTCTTCACATCCATCTGCATAAGCTTCATATCCTCTGCTGCCACTAGTCCAAGCATGCATTGAAGTGTGGTCATATTCACAACCAGAGAGAATATCTCATCAAAGTCCATACCCTTCTCTTGCGTCATGGTATTCTAGAAGAGTAAACAGCCATGGTATTCTAACTAGCATGGTATTCTAGAACCCTTTAGTGACCAAACGGGCCTTGTACCTAGGCACATCATCACCTTGACCTTCATCTTGTAGGCCCATTTACATGGCAATGCTTTCTTTCCATGTGGCAAAGAAACCAAGTCCCAAGTCTTATTCTTCATAAGTGAACTTATCTCTGATTGCATAGCATAGTCCCACTTGCATTGATCCTCGCACATCATAGACTCTTTGTAGCAAGAAGGCTCCCTGCAATCAGTAAACATCACATAGTCTACCCCTGGAACAAACCTATCAAGCGGTCTAGACAGTCTAGATGATCTTCTCAAGGGCATTTTAGCTTGCTGTCCCACTTGCATATCAGCCACATTTGGCTCATCATTTCCACTAATAGATGATCCATCATCTACCCTTGATTGTATACCTATGGGAATACTTGGTGGTACCATTTCTTGCACATTTGGTGCATGGACAGCTTGCTGTCTATCAACATATGTAGGTGGATTCACGTCTTGGAAAGTGATTCTCCTTATTTCCACATCCCTCATGGGTGCCTTATGCATCTTCTTCTCATTGAAGGCTACATCATGGCTGTGTATGATCTTCTTTGCTTCTGGATCCTAAAGACGATAGCCCATCTCTCCACTTTCACCATAACCCAGAAAGATGCATTTCCTAGACTTAGGATCTAGCTTCTTTCAAAGCTCTTTTGGCACATTTGAATATGCCTCACACCCAAATATATGCAAATGAGAGTAAGAGGGCTCCTTGCCACTCCATGCCTCTTCAGGAATACCACCATCCAAACTTTTACTAGGTGATCTATTGATCACATGCACTGCAGTCTTCATTGCCTCAGCCCAAAAACCACCAGAAAGACTTGCATTGGAAAGCATGCATTGCAACATTTCTTGAATAGTACGGTTCATCTTTTCTGCAACTAGATTTTGCTCTGGAGTATGAGGGGATGTGAGCGCCCTCTTAATCCCATGTGTATCACAGAAATGCTGAAAGTCATGAGAGAGATACTCTCCACCATTGTCAGTCCGTATGCATTTAAGCATTCTACCTAACTAATTCTCAACCAAGGCCGGCCATTTTTGAAATACCTGGAACACATCACTCTTCCGAGCTATAGCATTAGCCCACACTTTCCTAGCTACATCATCAATGAATGTCACATAGTATTCAGCCTTGCCTAATGACCGTGTACGCATGGGACCACATACATCTGAATGCACTAAATCAAGCTTTTCAAACTCTTTCTTTCCCCTTCTTTTATAGGCTGATTTATTCTGCTTCCCAGAGAGATAGTGCTCATAAAATTAAAAATCAGAGAAACTCAAATGCAGTACATAACCCAAATGGCACAAGAGTTTCATCCCATTTTGGCTCATATGGCCCAATTGGCAATGCCATAAAGAAGTGTTTGGCTGCTCGGTTTTTGCAACAACATGATCAAACACCCCTGATACATGTAAGGGATACAAAGTCCCACACTTGGCACCCCTGGCCAAAAGCATAGAGCCCTTTTGAATTTTCCAACTCCCAGAACCAAAGATGGTCTGAAAACTAGCATCATCTAGCTAACCCATTGAAATGAGACTCTTGGTTAGCTTAGGAACATGTCTCACATTTTTCAAAATAAATGTAGACCCATTTGCAAAAGAAAACTTTATGTCACTCACTCCCACTATGTCACATGCATAGTCATTTCGAAGATGCACACAACCTGTCTTTCCACTGTCATAAGTGGAGAACCATTCCTATGGGGAGTAACATGGTATGAAGCATCAGAATCCAAAATCCAATCCTGGGAATATGCATCATCTGAAGTGGTAAGCAACTCTATAGATAAACTAGACATGAAGACAATGTCAGTGTCAGTATCATGTGTGACTGCATTGATCTCCTCGATCTTCACTTTTCCTTTGTCTTCCCTTGGACTCTCTTCCTTTTGATTCACACCCCAATTTGCATTCTTTTCTTATCCTTTTGCTCTCTTTTAAGCTTGTAACAATCCTTTTTCATGTGGCCCTTCTTGCCACAGGGACTTCCCTCTTTCTTGAAACTTCCCCTTGGATTGTGATCTGCCCCTTTGCACATTTAAGGCTGCATCCTGCTTGTTGCCTTCCATTGATTTCCATCTAATCTCCTCGGCCAACAAGATACCAACCACATCATCAAAGTCCAATACTCCACCAGGTGCAAAGTTATTGATAGCAATATGGAGAGTATCCCATGATGATGGTTATGAGCATAAGAGAAATATTGCCCTCATTTCTGCATCAAAATTCAGGTTTTGAGCTTGAAGCTAACTGAAAATGATATTGAATTCATTCAAGTGCAAAGCTATGGATACGAGTCCCTCCTTCATGTGGAGCTCAAACAATCTCTTCATGAGATAGACTTTGTTTGAGGCAGTCTCTTTCTCATATGTAGCACATAGCTTTTTCCATAAAGCTTCTGTAGTCTTTTCAATAACTACTGTGAAATAAACTGTCTCCCCAAGATGAAGTCTAATGGTAGACTTTGCCAATGCATCCAACTCATTCCATTCATCTATGGACATAGATGTAGGCTTAGCTGTAATCCCTTGCAAGGTTTTTATCTACTTCTTTTGAATAAGCACATCCCTTATCTGTTCTTTCCACAAAGAAAAGTTTGTCCCATCAAAATTTTTGCTGAAAAACTCCTTTTCAGACATGGAAGAGAATGCCATGATGCAAATAAAGCAAAATCCCAAATGCTAGTGCCTACAAGAGAGAATCACACCAAATACCAGGTGCACCCAAATGTGTATGCCACAATAGAGTAAAATATCACCAAAACTCAAAGCTCAAAGCATCAAAAGATACACCTGACTGATGTGCATGTACTATGCATCCATATGAGTAAATCTGGCCCAAAAGAAAATGCCAATTGCAATGACAATCCAAAATGCCAATAAGTGCCAAATGGCTCAAGCATAAACACTGTCCATGGGCATATGCATCAATGATATCTCATCCAAGAGAGCATAACACTATCAGTGCATCAACTGCAATGTGTCAAAGCTGTCCCTTAGCATAAAATAGCATCCATGTGCAAAGCATCCATAAAAAATAGCATCCCACAAGGCAATCTGGGCCTATTAGCACATCCAATAAGGATTGCAATGCATCCAAATGGCCTATAAATCATCCACTGTAACCCAATGCATACCATGAATGAGCACACATGGCTCAAACTACAACTAGAGTGATCTGCATAAGGTATGCTCAAGAAATCATGGTCCCACGGCAATGACCACTATTGAAAATAGAACCTGAGATGCCTCAAAACATGGGTGCCATTACATAATCAGACTCAACAAGACAATCTACAAATATCTCTCTTCTACTGGAACTCTAAAATCCCAAACGATGAGTGAGAAATGGGAGTCAACACTTATCCACTGCCATGTGGCATAAATCTAAGGTTTCAAAACCTTAGAATAAAAAATGCATAATAGAGAGACGAAATCAAATACACAGAGATCTATAACTCTGAAAATACTCCACCGAATTGCACAAGAACTGACACATAGGGGTTTTTAGGCGTCCGAAACGCAATGGAACAGATGGTTTTGGAAACCGTGGTCCCAATCACTAGGTCCAACACATGGACTGAAAAACGTTTTTGGAAACTAAATTGTTTGTAAACTCCACTGGAGTGTGAATGATGAGCAACATAGAAGTTTTAGGACCTCTTGAGTCCACCAGAACTGACAGATCTACAAATGGTTGCTCCAAACTTGAGTTCCAACACCCGAGCAGAAAAACGTTGAAACTGACACAGTGAGTCAGAAATCCAACGAAATGATTCCAAATTCAAGAATGAAGGTGTTTCCAAGCTCCTAAAGTGAAATGGACACCAAAAGCAGGCAATGGTTGCCTCTACAAGTCAATACGGAGTCTCTGTCATCGAACGAAATAGGGAAAAGCTTAAAAAATGATTTTTTCTTTAAAAACACTTAATAGGCTCTCAAAACCACTTTGCAAAACCAAAGTGACTTTTCCAAAGGTTCCTTCAAGGTCTCTGCACACTCGGATCCAAGTAAAGTCACCCAGAAAGCTTCCCACAGAGCTTTTCCTTCCTCCCATAGAGCTGTTGAGCTTCTAGGCATTCATGCATGCTCAGCTAGATCACCCGAGCTCTGATACCAGTTGAGAGTGCTCTCAACGGAAGCAAAATGAAAGAGGGAGAGAGAGAAATAGAGAGCCACACAAGTTTTTGGTGCGTGCAAAACACTCTAATTTTCTTTTTCATTCATTTATATATGTGTTTGCGTATTGTACATAACCAAGGTAAAGGCACAATGACCTTTAACCCCCACATATGGGTGGTGTGGAGCCCGTGTGGCATACAAATACCAACATAGATGACCGAAGCTGCACAAGAGAATTTAAAGCATGTAACATAGAGAAGTTAAGGAATAGTAGACCTTCGTAATGATAGTGTTCATATATCGGCATAGTATCCCCATGTTGCTCCATAGTCGTTCTTGTCCATGATCACCAGTCACCTCACCATCTAAAGGTCCTGGATGTGAATGTATCTCTCCATCCATCTCAAGCATGGGCCTGCCAATACATTACAGTAGTTCACAACATCTAATAAACTAATAGAAGAGCTTTTTTCTTACCAAATAATATCTCAATATGCCAAGTACTTGCAATGGGACACAGAGTTGCAAGCCCCCTACTACCTCCAAGACTAGCTGCAACAGTAGCCAAGCCATACTTCATGCGCTCCTATAAAACCATATTCTAGCAAGGCAATGGAGTACTGATGCCCAAGTCCTCTCCCGTAGGGAAGTCTAGAAAAACAAAGTATGTAGCCCATTTAACAATCCTTCCCTTTTTATTATACTCTTGTCCAAGGTCACATGCTAGCAAAAAGAAGTCATCTATCTTAGCATGCATGTCGTTCTTTTCTTGCGTGTAAAATCTTAACCCATTACAATGTAATCTCCTATGAGGATTCATACATGGCTGAGCATCCTAGACCTAAGGAATGGCTTGGCAAGGGACGTGGGCAAAAGACAAAGGGTGTAACAATCTTTACCATTTTCTTATCTGCCTTAAAACAAAAAGAAAATTCAAAAGAGTATAAAAAACATCCATTTGAAATTCATAGAAGCAAGTCCATATCAATTGACCAAAAGTGCAAAATTTTTACCATCAATGCCCTCTTCGAAACCAAAATCTAATTCCCTTTGTAGTAGTGATGGTGTGTGCTCCACATCTAGCACTACAAAGATGGAGACAACAAAGATATCATTAATGCATTAAGATCATCCATTATTTTTGCAACACTACTCTTCCTCAAATTCTCTTACAACACAAAATAAAATCACACCTTCTTCTTTACTAGCTTTCTTTTCCTTCATTTGTATCTTGGACCTACTTGCAGTATCTTTACCCATTGGGGACTCTTTTGTCTTCTTGGTTGTTGAATACCTAATATAAATGAGTACATTACCACCACAGAAGTCTAGCCATGATGGACAGCTCGCCAATTCCCATTGTGAACGGTCATGCATTGTCATAGGATACATAGAGGTGGAAGGGTTGGAAATCTCTATCCAACCCCTACAATGGCATGTGAGATCTTCTATCTTTCCCTTATACTTCATTTGGGTGAGATATCTAAAACATTTACAAGAAAAATAATCATATTAGTAAGAAGTATATATACAATAATTTGCAAAGGAAAAGAATCCCATCAGTTTCTTTTTTTTTTGTAGTAGCCCTCTCCTCAACAAGACCTATACTTTTATTTCTTTCAAGTGCTAGACTCTTCACATATGTGTCGAATTCAACCTATATTTGATTGAATAAGGAGTGATTGTCTGAGCTCGTACTCCAAAAACAAAGTATAGTTCAAAGTTATTGTATTGGTTGGTATGTACCTGAAGCAAAACAAACTCAAATCAAAGGAGGCACAAGTAGCTTGTTTACCTGGAAAACTAAAAGTTCCAAATACCCTCTACTAGGAGGATACCATCCCACAGTTCCCTTCACCTCCTTTTTCTTGTCATTAATAATGACTCGAAATTCTTGTGAGGCGTATGTGCTTATACATGCTTGAGCATCACATTCACAAATGTTGTTGTCATTAATGAGAACATCCCTTAAACTCAGCTTTATGACAACATGTTCATTCAATCTGCATCAATCCAATTTCAAGATCAGATTAAGAAAGAAGGTAACACAATTAATGAAAAAATAGACAACAATGATTTGGATCTCACAATTCACCCTTTGCAAGCTTGCTGGTATGACAATCTCATATTTCTTTTGTGGGTCTATCAGTGTGCACATAATACGTATGTGTCTTGCCCTTATTTCCTTGTAAGACTCCTCAATGGCAGACATCCATGCCATTGCCCTATGGTTGCGTTCCCACACATAAAACATCTTATTACATAGATAATGCAAATTTAGACTATGCTCCAATTCTTTTTCGAACATGTCTTTGACCTCTTTCCACATCGGAGACCAAGAGTCTCTCTTTGCTAGAGTAACCACTATCTTCTCCCCATTCCCCATGCAAATGGATATAATGAATGCTCCCTTTTCGAAAAGATACCCCTGATACCAAAATGCGCTTTTAGTGCAGCCACATCAGTCCCTAAACCTCTCACTCTAGCATAAGTGATGAGTCTGCAAAGAGGGATCCTAGAACACTCATCTGAGCTAAGGTGCCTACACTTTAAAACAATATCTCCCCGTCTAACAAGATCCAAGTCTATATCCCCAACTTTTGAATCAACCTTCATCTCCTCCACCCTCAGTGTTATGAAGATCCGTAGTATCCTCTGTGTTTGCAGGCATCTCAACTCCCAAATCTATGTCACCCTCATTAGGATTCAGCTAGAAAGTCTGCTTCCTTTTCCTCTCTCTCTTCTTGGGAGGTGATACTAATTTCTCTTTACCTTCCCCCTTGTTTTAGGTGGATGAGTTGTACTCCAGCAAATTGAGAGATTATAAGCTCTAAGAAAACACGTTGTGAAGTCAATTTAGATTATAAAATTGAGATGCAAATTTCTTTTCCAAGAATGAATAAATAGAGAATACAAGTGCCCGCAACATCATGACCTCCTTCACATTTGATTTTCCTAATTACTGATGGCCCAGGAAGGCCGTGATATCATGGTCACCTTGAAGGCTATTTTGTGTAGATTTTGCGGTGCTTTGCATAAAAAATTTCATCAGAGTGTCCTGGCTTACAAGCTTGCTACATGCTAAAAGAAGCCCCTGACATCGTGGTCTTCTTGGAGAGGTATTTGCTAAGTTTTTGAGGTTGTTTGTCTTTCCTAGATTGATGAACAAAACTAAGAAGAAGTGTAGAAATAGACATCTATGAGAGACTCGCCTGGCTTGCAAAAAAGGAGAAGACACAATGAACAAGCCTAGTGATCAGAGGGAGGACTTGAGAGTCAAGTGATGTGAGGAAGGTGCACCAAGCAAACCGAGCTATTAGAGGAAGGATTTTCCAAACTAATTATTGAAATTATGTAGGCAATGCAACCAAAAATTTTCAAATGAGAAATATCTGGTTTCCTACCAGTATACATCTCCTCTAGTTGCAAGGATGGCAACCGTAAGAGCAGCCATTGTTATGGCTGCATCAAAGGGATGGTCTTTACATCAGATGGATGTAAAGAATGCCTTCTTGCATGGTGATTTGCAAGAAGAGGTCTTTATGGAGCAGCCAACAGGTTATGTTCATGCTATTCATCCTGAGTTTGTTTGCAGGTTGAAGAAAGCCTTGTATGGCTTGAAGCAAGCACCTAGAGCATGGTCTGACAAGATAGGACAGTATCTTGTCACTATTGGCTTTCAGATTTCCGAGGCAGATTTCTCACTCTATGTGAGAAAAACAAAGGGATTATGCTGCTTGTCATGTATGTTGATGATTTGATCATCACAGGTGATAGTGATGAAGATATCCTTCATGTGACAATGCTATTGAGGCAAAAGTTTGAGATGAAGGATTTGGGAGAGCTGCGTTATTTCTTGGGCATTGAGGTGATTAGATCACCAAGTGGGATACAGCTCTTGCGAGGCAATATGGATTGGACATGCTGTCCAAATATGGGATGACAGGCTGTAAGCCTATTTTCAGTTCCTTTGGAGCAGAATGTGAAGCTGAGCAAGGATGCAGGTGAGCTTCTGGAAGACCCTACTATGTACAGACGCATAGTAGGAAGTTTGATTTATATGACTATTACCAGGCCAGATTTAAGCTATGCTGTTGGATTGGTAAGTCAGTTCATGCAGGCCCCAAGGAAACCGCATTTGGATGCGGCTAGACGCATACTCAGGTATGTGAAGTCCACATTGCAGTATGGACTCTTTTATGAGGCTGGGGTTCAGATACAGTTGCATGGATACACTGATGCTGATTGGGCTGGTAGTATTTCTGATAGACGATCTACCAGTGGATATGTGTTCTCTTTTGGGAGTGCTGCAGTCACTTGGAGCAGCAAGAAACAGCCTACAGTTGCCTTGTCGAGCACAGAGGCTGAGTACAGGGGTGCAGCAATGGCTGCATGTGAGGTAGCTTGGTTGCATAAGCTACTCTATGATATGCATGGGCCAGTTGTCATTTATTGTGACAACATGAGCACTATACACTTGGCAAAGAACCTAGTCTTTCATGCTAGAACAAAGCACATTGAGGTGCATTATCACTATGTGTGGGAGAAGGTTTTACTAGGTCTTATTGATCTAGTTTATGTCAGCACAGAGGATCAGGTAGCTGACATATTCACGAAAGCATTGGGCGCAGAGAAGCTGCACAAGTTCAGAGACCTGCTTGGTGTGCAAGAATTGGGATTGAGCTCGAGGGGGAGTGTTGAGATATCGAGCTCCACTCACAATATGCCAGGGTGACCGTTGTGCATTTATGTCACCGACTTGTTAGCTACAGATGCGGTTGGTACACCTCCCACGAATAATAGCTGGATGATAGCTATCCTTATCTACACTAGTTCGTGGCTCAGTTAGTATGCCACCTTAGTTAGTTGAGTTTGGTTTGGGACCCACATATAGGGTTCTTCTATTTCTTTGTACTAGAGTTCTTTTGGCTTTCACAACTAAGAAGAGGAAAACTGTTTTCAGCCTCCACCTTTGTGTGTATTCCCCCATTGTGTATGTGAGAAAGCTGCAAGTGAGACTCCTTCCCTCTCTCCCACTATCTTCATAGGGTGTTCATGAGCATCTGGTGGATGAAGGTAGCAATCAAGACAAAAAAAAACATATAGATGATATGATATCAGAGCATGCAAAAAAGAACCTCTCTTTGTCATGCAAAAAAATTAAGGTTAGTGTTTGCAAAGATATTCTCATGGAAATGTTGATTGGCAGAAAAGCTTTTTGTAAAAAAAAATGTTGATTAGCAAAAAAGAGGATGCCAAAAAGGAGCTAGCTGAAGCTAGTTTCCAAGAGGTTCTTTTGAGTATTACACCATTGTTGGAAGAAGATGGATTCAAAGTGTTGTTCAGTCAAGTAGACATGGGATTGAAGGCATGAACAATGGGATTGATGCAATACTAGATTTGAAAAGGCATTGCAGATATCCATTCTTACAAAGCATTCTTTTCCCTGGCCAACTATCAGATGATCAGTAACATTAAGTCTTTAAGATGTCCACTGTTGGTCTAGGATCAAAACTTAACTTGGTGAACAGAATGAGACCAAGTGGAAGCTTGGGTGAGCAATGGGTACATTTTGACCATGTCCACCGAGTAAGAGGATGGCCCACCATGGGTGCCCACATCTAGGACCCATTCATTAGCAAAGAGGTCCTAACGATTGCTACATGTGAATTCAATATTGAGGACATTAGTTCACAGATAAAGTTTTGGCAACCGCTTCATGAACAGTTAATAAAGAATGGGTTTCCTTTACCAAAATTGAGAGGTTTCATGGCCGATGGTGCAGGTGTGAATTGGCTTGCAATTAGGACCATATAAAATGGAGGGCCTTCCAATGTAATGGAAGGTAACGAGCAAACTTATAGTTTACATTGGGAGATGAGCATGATACAGCACACAAGGAGATGCATTAGGCCACCATTTTAGGAAGAGCACAAGCAACTATACCAAAATTAGAGGAGAGAAGCCTTCTCCTCCCTCTCCTCCTCCCCCATGCTCTTAAACCTTCTTCCTCTCCCAATTCCTTATTCCCCTAAACCCTTGTCCCTTAGACTAGTCCCTCAACCCTTGACCTCCATGATGTATGAGGGAGACAAGTTTGTACTCTACTCTGAATCTTGGATCCCCCTTCTAACCCTTGACCCCTTCTGAACCCTGGAACCCCTTTTGAACCTTAGAACCCCTTCTGAACCTTGAGCCTCCCTCTAACCCTTAAACTCTTTCTAAACCTTTTAGCCGCCAATGGAGGCAAAAGCCTCCATTACCCCAACCATGATAATGCACATTCCTTGCATATACAAACATGTGCGATGTTTGTTTCTCGGTTTGTTTCCCACACTTAAGCCTACATCTCTCACCAGAGTCTCTGACCCAAGCTCCTTAGCTAAACTTATACTACAAATGACGACATCAATATATCTGTAGGTGACAAAAAGCCTCAGAACCTTGCATACACAGAATACCCTCCTCTTCCTATAGAAGCCATGGGAAAGAGCCTACAATGGGCTTACAAACACAGGTGCAAGAGTGGGTGGCGCCTATGATTGGCAATCAGGCAAAGCATCTGATTAGTTAAATTTTGAGTTGCAAGCATTAGCAATAGAAGGCGATGATCTGGAGTCTAAAATGGAGGCAACCCAAGTGTTTAATGGCAAGCAACCTAGCAAACCAAGTGTGTCAGCAATAGAAGTTGGCTCTATAGTTGTCTTAGTAGAAAGAAGCATTGCAACAGGGAGAAAAGAAGAGATGAGTGACATTTTAGTTCATGCTCTCTCTCTCAATTGGCTTGCTAGGTTAGGAGCTTGCTATTGAAAACTTAGTTCAAGATGAGGTGAATTGGTTGTAAATAGACTTCTTTAATACAAGTGTGGCTTTTACTTCAACTTATTTATGTGATGTTGCTTTGTTTGTTTAGCTATTGAGAACTCAATCAACTATCATGATATGGTTTCGCTTTCAATAACAACCCTGACCTTTGAGTTGTTTTGTTGGCACCTTCTTTCATTACAACTGAGCACATACATACACAACTCACCAAGGGTTGGGTCAATAGTTCATGATCACTGAATGCTCTCATCTCATGAGTCTAGCACCATCATGTGTTGCTGACCACCTGACTGTTAACTCTGTTGGAGAGTGAGTAAAGTCAAGTGCCAACATTTTATGATCCTATTGGGGAAGGGTCAATTGAATTTGCGAGTCGATGTGCTGTTAATTAGAAGAATTGAGCAGATTAAGTGTAGCAATCCTAGGATTGAGTGTACAATACTTGAGAGAGGTTCATGTTGACCACTAACAATGAGTTGAAGCAATTGCTAGGTGTAATGAGCCACCACAAGAAATACCCCTGAGCAACCACATATGAGTGGTGCAGTCTAGTGACATGCTTGAAGACTAGAGTGTGGACCATAGTAAGCATTCACGTAGCCAATCAGCTAATTCATGACTTAGCAGCTACATCCAACCATGAGAATCAGTACAGTCTTAGAGCCAAAATTAAGTTCCTAAAGGAGGTAGGCAGAAGCATCAACTATCCAATAGGAGAAAAGGGCATGAGAAGAGAGACTCAACCTCACTACCTTAGGGTTACAAGTTGACTATAATGCGGTGCCAAAAGGACAATCCACTCGTAATTGGCTGAGTCATTTTATAATACCTACAAGTGAGGGTCTATCATGGAAAATGGAGTCCAATCACTCATCTATAGAGAGTTTGGACCTAGAATAGTTAGGTAATTGCTTTGTTGATCCTAAAAATGAGCATGGGATTACGATAATGAAAGAAGAAAAAGGCTTCTTTGATAATCAATGCTTCTATTAAAACAACACTATTGAGGGAGGCATAATCATGGAAGACCAACCACAGTACATGGTCACAAAATCGTCAAAATTAAGAAAGGCATGCTTCTAATGGAGCTACATGCCACCAAGCAATAGAAGGGATGAACATAAAGCAACTAAGGCAATTTTATAGAGCTCCTCTTCTTCTTATGGATAGAAGGCATGTACAATCAGGAGGTCTACAACTCAATCGACCTTTTAGAAAACATAAAGCCTGCAACTCTTTCTATGGATCATCTTAGAATTAGCCATCGATGACCTCGTACACATGAAGGTGGGTATGAAAGATGGAGGTCTAGAGACCATGTAGGTTCTTCCAAGTGGATGTCATGAATTCCCAGTTTATGGAGCTGACCAAGTGGAAGAATCATGGGAACGAGCAAGGAAACTTAAAGCCATAAAAATATTAAGGTAAATTTCTATAATTTCAAATTCATGTGGGTGTGGCATATAAATGGTGCCACAATGTTCAAATGAAGAATACATGGAATAATTATTGTGTACTTTGATTAAAAAATGCATAGAGATAGTTCAAACGATTTCCAATTAGGCATTACCTTGACTAGTATGCTATGTTTGAAACATTCCTATGTCCATTCAAACAAGAAATTAATGAGGAAGTTGTTCACATCAAGCTGAGTGAATTGGAACAAAATAAGTGTGATTCTATCCAATACTTTGTGCTTTGAATGTGAGCTCTTATCAATCAGTTGACTACTATGCTAGATGACAAGTCTAGCCAAGTTGATTACAAGATGCACTTAAGTAGACTTGTGAAAGTTAGAAATAGTAAATCCAACTAAGGCATGTGAGGAGTTGCTTGACCAAGTTGTAGCTCTGGAAAAGAGCGAAGGACTTAAGGGCAAGACAAATAAGAAAGATGCAGACAATGTTACTGAAGAAATGCCAGCAACAAACAAAGATAAGCTCAAGTTCAAGCTAAAAAAGGCAGTAAAGAAATTGGGCATTCAAGGGAAGCCATGCAATAATGAAAAATGGTGCAATAAGTATTCTAGGAATGGACACTTGGAAGAAAATTGTAAAACACAAGTATTGCAACACTTGCGGGAATGATGACTCTGATTGTTGGTTCAATGGCAAAATTACCAAGCATCTGCCAACCAAGTGATAACTAACACTTGGCCTACAAGTGGAAAACCCCTGCATCTTGAGAAAAATAAGAACAAAGGTTAAAATGGTAAGGACAAGAATACCAATCCTTAAAAGTTTTGACACTTTTATGGTGGAGAGAATCATCTTAGTTCTAATTTTTCAATTTGGGTTGAACATCTAAGTGGATCCATAGTGCCAAGCAGTCATAGCCTAGTTACTAGACAGAGTGGAAGCCCAACTGATCACTAGGTCCAAGGGTCCAGCTACAACATCTACATACAATGGTGTGACAAACAAGGATGATAATTGGAAGGCACAAAAGAAGGCCACTTACCACTATTACATCTGGTGGATCCATAGTGCCAAGCAGTCATAGCCTAGTTACTAGACACAGTGGAAGCCCAAGTGGTCACTAGGTCCAAGGGTCCAGCTACAACATCTACAGATAGTGGTGTAACAAACAAGGATGTTAATTGGAAGGCACAAAACAAGGCCACTTACTACTAAAATTACCAAAGAATTGAATGGCAATGCATCGGTACTTGAAATGTCATCCAAGCAATTCAAGCCATGTTCAACTAAACGAGGTGGTTCCTCAAAGTCTAAAGAAAAAACCGTGGAGTAGAGTCCAAGAAATACATTAAATTCTAGTGCATAGCTATTCCAATCATGGGAAATGTTTAAGAGTATGAATATCAGACTTACATTTGTTGAATTGATGTAAATAGCTCCATATTATCATGAATTCTTTGCCCAACAAATCAAGGAATTTAAAGAGCAACCAAAGGCGGTTGATTCTTTGGTTACTATTTCTATCATTGGCATGCATGTGGTGGATGAAGATGTATCAATTGTCACTTATACCAAGTGTGATTGTACCCCATAGGGGACAGGTTAATAATACTATGGAGTTTTCTCGACATAGTAAAGAGCATCATTTGAGGTGTAGGGTGAAGAGCATGCAAGCTTACCGTCACAAAAAAATCATTTATCCAATAGATGATTATTATATTTCATAATATATAGGATTGGTAATACAAAAACATTGGCAACACATGGCTACAAAGAAGCACAATACATGTCATAGAAGGAGAAGTGGGTTCATCATAAATAGAAAATTCAAAAAGCAAAAAAATGGAAAGAGTCAAAAATAGAATAAACAAAAAAGCTAGATTTAATTTACCTCACCCCCTACCTTACACCAATGTCCTTTACTAATGAATGAATTTTGATTTTTCCCAAAGTAGGGGAAATGATTAAGAATTACACTCTTCTAATTCTACACATGAGTTATTCAAAGATGGCAAGTTTGGGACACATGTCTTAGAATTAATAAATGTAATCAATCAATTAGATTAATTCAAATGTTGCTAGAAGCCAACTTATGCAATTAATTCAGTATAATGTAAAAGATTGCTTATCTCAAGCTCACGGCCTCTAAGTTTCAAGCAATTCAAAAATTGGAATGCATAATACACTTCTTGCATCATTGGTATTTGGAACAATGAGAAAAACAATTTCAAACCAAAATAATCATGAGCATTGATTGCCTTGCAAATATTAAGGGCATTATCCTTTATTAAAAAGTCATCTAAGAATAGATTAATATATCAACATTTTGTGAATAAAAGTTGTTCTATTCTTGGGACTATTGTTGCCCTCTAAAGTATATGTCCATCATCATGTTCGTCATAGATGGAGGGTCAAAGGGATTGAACCTTCATCGACACTCAAGGAGAGGCCAAGAGTAGAGCGAGCTTATGTCTAGTGGTGGCCTTTCTGGATGAGTTAGCCAATCCTTTCACCATAAGTCGGAAATGGGGTCCTCAATAAGGTTAGAGATTCCCAACGCATTATCAAAATTAGTCACATACCACAAAACGAGTATGAGACTCTCCTACCAATTTGTAAGCAGATCCTTACATAGATCACATATGTTGTTCTGCAAAGCTACCACTTGGGTGGTGTGGCTATAAATGGGTTTTTCTAACTCCCGCAGTATTTTTGCATAAATGTATGGTAGCACAAGCATAGAGGGCTTAGGGAGCTCATGGATTTGGGAAGCAATGAGGCATCGCTTAGCCTTGAAAACATTGTGCTATCACACTGCTTGGTCCTGAACAAAAAGATTGAAGGTACGTGTATGGCATGGTCGTATACTAAGATCTCGAGTTGGGGATTGGCCCTAATATGCCCTAGTGCAGAGGCTATGGTGGATTAGGGGGATTGATCTCAGTCTCTTCAATCTATCACCAAGCCCTATAGCTGGCATGTAAGAGCTACTCAGTGCAAGACTTGGGGTATCAACACAGCATCGGGAAGACCCTATCATGACAAACTAGGCTTGGCTTCAAGAACCTGCTTGGCAATGTTTAGGTCCCCACTTCAAAACTCTTCTCCATAAAAAATGACGCTTGAACTCTTGCCTCTACAAAACTGGTGTTGGTCTGAGTCCCCACTTCTTTGCTTGACTCGGCTATTGCTCACCCCTTTGAATCCAGTAGTAGAAGGGCCTGTGTAGTCGTGACTTTAGCTACCTTAGAAGTGTTTGAAGTGTTGTCGTTACCTGTAGGCTTCTACTCCAAGGGACCTACTTGGGAAGTTTGTTATAAGAGGCATACACCAGTATTTCTTGTAAATGAATCATCATTATTAGACTCCTATATTGGGGCAGCTTCTTGGGTGGGTGCTCATCGAGTGCCTGGAGTAATCAAATCACAGATTGGAGTTGGGCATAATTCTCCAACTTACCCTTAAGGCAAGAATTTCCCCCCTTTAGGCTTTCAGCCTCTTCCAACGATTGTTGGAGCCTAGCATTCTCCACTTATAGCACCTCTACCTGCCTGGAGGGCTTTTGGGTCTGCTCTCATCTTTTTCATGTTCTCTAGTGCAATTTGGAGTTAGAGGTTGGCCGTTGCTAGATTGATATTTTCATCTTTGGACCTGGCATTAAGGGAATGCAATCTATCAACTTCACACTTTATATTGCCATGGTCTATCTGGTGTGACCTTGGTGCAGCAGGGAATGACGTTCCACTAGCTTGTCATACACAAATTTCTTACTGTCAAGTTGCTCCTATAGATTGTCTCACTCGAAAGTGAGATCAATATGTGCTTGCCTTAGGCTAGCTATGTGCACCTCAAAAGACTGAGTTAGATACTCTTGATAATGCATTTAAAGAGATAAATTGTGATCCAATAGTGTGGGAGGAAGCCAGCGGTTGGTCAAGTAGTCTAGAGCCTAGGCAGCATCATGAACCATGTTCTCCCTAAGAATCTACCACTATGATTCGGTGGCATTTCTATCTTGGTAATCATCTTGCATTAGCAGGGGATTGAGTGGAAGAACTTAAAGGAAAGAGTGGCCATGACTAAACTAAAAAACAATTGTGTATGGTACTAGCCCGACCAAAGGCTAATTGGGAGATCAGTGTGTGTGTTTAATATGTCCACCAATAAATCGACCATACAATCGATATAGCTTAAAAATATTAAGTAGAAATCATTCAAATATATACATGTGTTGAATCCGTTAGGTAGTCCAAGCTCCAAGGTTAGGGTCAACTTACTTGCCACCATCGAAACAAAACTATGTGTTAGAACATCACTTATCTCTTCACCTAGGAGCTAGACCACCATTTAGATTCTTAAGTTCAAAATAAAATGTTTTTTTTAATGATCATAAAATATAAATAGTATTTGTGTTAAAAAACACCATGAGGGGATAGTCCACAGCCATTAGTGGTAACTTAAACTATTAATTAAAACACCAAGGGATAAATTCCTTTCTTGAGAAAAAAACACAAAGGGGGTTAATCCACGCCCTCAACATCTACATTTTACATTAATTGAAAAAATAAGGTGATCAGTTAAGGGGGGTATTCCACACCCATAGAAATTTAAAAAAATTAAAAATTAGTTAGTTGGGGTATTCCGAACACTTCAATAAGATTTATATATAACTCAACCATCTTAAAACAATTAATATAATATAGAAAATATATTAAAAACCCTTAGCTTTCAAAAACTAAGACTGGAAGTAATTGCTAAAACACCATAAAGCGGGCATAAATCAAAGGGAGCCCAGATAACTAGGCACAATTACAAAGAGAAATAAAGAGGAACAATTACCTAAGGAAAAAAGAGAAAACATAGAATGGAAAATAATCTATGAGAAGAAAAAATTAAGGAAAAATTAAAGGTAAAAAAAAGGGAGGGAAATTAGAAAAAAGAGGAGAAAGTATTTAAGGAAAAGTAAAAAATCAAGGGTAAAAAAAGAAGAGATAAAGATGTAAGGGTTATACTTAATGAGAGGTAAAGAGGGAAGGGGTACACAACATGCACACAAAGGGGGGGGGCATGGGGTGTTGGAGAGGGGGGGGTACACAACATGCACACAAACGGGGGGGTACGTGACATGCACACAAAGGGGGTGTGTGTGTTAGGGAGGGGGGGGTATGCGACATGCGTGCAAAGGGGGGGGGTGTGTTTTGGGGGTGGGGGGGGGGGGGGGGGTACAGAACATGCATTCAAAGGGGGGGGGCCATGGGGTGTTGGAAGGGGGGGAGTGTGTGTGTGTATTATACCAAAAAATATTAATTGAGAGAGAGAGAGAGAGAGAGAGAGAGAGAGTGTGTGTGTGTGTGTGTGTGTGTGTGTGTGTGTTTGTGTGTGTGTGTGTGTGTGTGTGTGTGTGTGTGTGTGTGTGTGTGTGTGTGTGTGTGTGTGTGTGTGTGTGTGTGTGTACATATCCTATAAGAGCCAAACAAGAGAAGAAGAAACAAGAGACTTCTCAATGAGAGAGACATGATGACCAATGGTGGCTGGTGGCTACGGAAGGGGTTGACGAAGGGAAGCATGCCAAATTTTCCAAGCACTACAACCGGGTTGAGGTGACAAGTACCAAGCTTGCCATGAAGGGACAAAGAAGGCTTTGAGATCAAATAAGGTGAGCATAAGGGGCAACAAAATTAAGTACATGAGCAAGAGCAAGGGGGAGTGAAGAATCCATCTTTGTCATGAACTTTAAAGTTGGGAGCTGCTGGCAAGATTTAAGGGCATTGGTGACTCATTGCTTAGGAGAGCCAAAGGTCATAAGGCCATAGAGAGCTAGAGGTTATAGCAAAACTAAAGATGTAGGATTGCTAGATAACAACAACTAGAAGAGAAAGTAATCGGCAAGTAATAGACCAAGAGCTTATAAGTTCAAAGCAGTTGAATTATCAAGGAAAAAGTTATGGAAAAGAGATATCGCCTTAAGCTTCCCATAAGTTTTGAACAAGGGGCTTTTAAACATATCCAAGAAGTTGGGGACCCATGAAGCAAGAAATGACATTGTGTCTTGGAGGCTTGCTCGACCCCATGGTGCTTTTACAATCCTCTTCTCTGCCAAGGGCTTCAGATCCTGCTCAGCAACCCCAGCATCCATGATCTACAAAGAATTTTTTGCACCCTCAATTGCTATCTCAAATCAAAACACTGACCATTTCTAAAGTGTAGTACCTGATCAATACTATCCACACACGAGCATTATTGCAAGAGATTCAAAGGAGATGAAGCCAGTAATCGGTAGAGAAGCAAACAAGGAGCTAGGGACAAGCATGTGGATCATGACAAAAGTGCGCTCCTATGTGAGAAGCTTCGATGGCATGCTGAAAATAGTAGAGGACGGAGGCTGGATGCTAAGGAATCAGGGTTGCTATAGCTAGTGATAAATATGGGCTTCACAGGCTTGCTCTTATATAGCCACCAGTCGTAGTTGGTTAGACCCAATTGGGAGACCGACCCAATCGGCCCAAAACGGCCAACTGGAGGTTGGTCTTGAAATAGGCACCGACCACACGTTAGAACTGTGGCACTGAATAAAGCAACTAAACTACAGTCTCCGTTCGGTCCAAAGCCATTCGGGATCATCTGGGGCTCCAAACGGGCCCCGCAACCCGACAGTGGGCTGCCCCAGGAAATGCTCCATCTACCCTCAATGCAGTCAGTCATGGGATGCCTTCCCACACTTGCATGTAGCCTAGTTGGTAGTGTGCCAACTCTATCTGAAGCCGTCCAGCCATCAGGCCATACATGGCCCCCATCTGGTGTCTAAACCAGGACCTACCGGATAACCGAGCTACTCAAATGCCTTCTCCTCATATGGGGGGCTTACAAGTAGAGTTAGCTGGTTCCCATGTAGTTACACAAGAGTGGAGCATTGATATCTAACAGCTTTAGGATTTATAAGGAAACGTGTTCTTGATTTGTATAATGGGAGCAAAGTGAAGCCTTACCGAGCAATAGGTTCCTCGGTCACATAAAACTTCAGTTGCAAATGCCTTGGTTGATTTTGTGCCAACACGGATGCTAGTCTTCGTGATAGTAGAAGGGATGCATTGCATGCAACCATGTGGCGGTTTGAAAGAATATTCACCCCAACAAGGAGTGTTTGAGCTACAAGAAGTGTTCAAGCGTTGCCAAAAGAACATTAACTAGGAGTGTTGTAATCTATTCGGATATTTTATATAGCAGACTTCACCTATCCATTTCCCTATGGGTAGTAGGTAGATGAATCCTTATGGATCACCATGTACAATGGTGCCATCCTCTTGATCACTTTGTCCATGAAGTGTTTTTCTCAGCCATTGACCAACTCAATGGGACAACCAAATATATAGAATACATCCTTGTATAAACACTTGGCTATTGAAATTGTGGTGTTATCCTATAGTGCCCATGTTTTAGCTCAGTTTGTATTTTATGGTAGTCTATTGTAGGCTAGCAAAGGCTTTAGCCCTTTTTGTATGGTAGTGTATTGTATAAACACTTGGCTATTGAATTTGTGGTGTTATCCTATAATGCCCAGGTTTGTGTGGTATTCTATTATAGCTAGCACATAGCAAGTTTGGGTATGTGATGCTGCTTGATTGAACGGCCCCATAAAGTCTAGATTTTATTTTTGGAATGGCTCAAATGGCAAGACTGGCTCCATGGGTATTTGATCTTGCTCTTAAGAGGCTGACCCAACCTTTGGCACACATCACAACTCTGCATGAATGTCTTGGCATATTTTTGTAGAATCGGCCATCACAATCTAGTTGCAACACTTTTTTTTTCCCGGGATGGCTCCTACAAATTGTCCTCTTGTGACTCCGCAATATGCTCTAGTGATGACTGCATCTTGCTCATGTGGAAGAGAACAACGAAGTAGTATGCCCACTGCAAGATTGTGAAAAAGAGCTAGCCCACAACCACTTCAAACCCATGGCTCGACAATTCCAATCTCTTAGAAGGGAATGTTAGAAATGATAAGGTCTTACTTACCATTGTGACCTTTTTTAGCCCTGGGATTGGGGATATTCACCTAAGGGTTTCTAGCCTTAACTTGTGAATGTTTTCTTTTATGTTGCATTATTTTAAAGGGCCTTCCCTTGAATATTAAAGTCTTTCTCCTCAAGGGTTAACTTAGGTGGTTCGTCATCAGAGTTAGATCCATTTAGAGATTTTTTTCCATGGCATCTGAATTATTAATATCCTCTTCAAAATCCTTTGACCATCCTAACTCCACTACAATATACTCCATGCTATCCTAATTTTCTTTGATTGAATACTCAATATCCTCATCAGATAGTCCTCAAAAGAGTTCTTGGTGGCCAGTGAGAGAGGCACCTTCTCTTTCCCTATCCAAAGGCTTTTAGGACTAGAGGGAGGTCCTTCTTTCTTACCTAAGACTTCTAGCCCTAGGTTAGAAGGTAGAACCTTTGGCACCCACCCCTATGAGGAGGTCATAGGAGGTTTTAAGAGGACAATCAGCTTGGCACTTAGGATTGCCTTTCTTCTAGGGGCAATTTTTAACTACGTGACTAGCCAGCCAAGAAAGGAAGCAAGAGTTAGGTAAGTTCCTATACAGAAGCTCTTATTCCTGGAAGACACTCCCATTTCTATTAAGGATGACAGAGTACTTAGCATTTATTTTGCTATGTTTATCTGAATGTAGATCTAAGGATGTCCCCTAGGGTTAATAATTTTTTCCTTTTCAACCCCTCGTACCTTCCCCAACCTACTACACAAGGAAGAAAGTTGATTGCACAAAGACAAGGGAAAGTTTGAAAGTTCAATCCACATAGGGGTCCTTATGGATATTGGGTTGTCTAGAGAAAATTCTTGAGACCACCACTCGGTAAAGAGGTTGGTGCCTAATTGTCCACAATCCATATTGCAATGCCCTAGTTGCCATCTCAATTTTTTCAAAAGAAAAAACAAAATATCCTTTTCTAAGAAACTTGGCATTGGGTCTCATACCAGGGAGGGAGCTGACTAGGGCATGTATACTCAACCGAATCATCATGTAGCACTTATAGCAGTGCTATACTATCAATTAGTACTACTACACATAGCAAAACTACCATATAGCACATATTAGTTATAGCAACTAACACTTAGCACCTAGCAATGCTAGCACTTGCCATAATGCACATAGCAATTATAACAACTTAGCACTTAGCACTTAGCAATGTACTATCACTGACATGGCTGAATTTGTTTTTGATAGATGGCTAGAGAAAGAGATATAATGAGGAGACCCCCCTCCTCAGAAAGGAGGAAAACTCCTTAGTGACCAGTTTAGAAGAAAACATCCAATTGATTCAACAACATTTTTAGAATCTACTCTTTACTACTATTGTCCTTGATGAAGTAGCTCAACAATCAAGGGTTACTTGCCAAGAGAATAAGGGTTAAATTTTCCACAAATTTGATAATTTCTTTCTAGAGAGACCTTTGAACTCAAAGAGGAAGTCAATGTTATGAAAAAAGGCAAGACCCCTTAGGGAAAATGGACTCCCTATTGAGTTCTACAAGGCTTTGTGGGATCTAATGGGCCCTTTTTTGTTACTTGGTGTGGTAAGAAAGCCTTAGAGATGAATGACTTTCATCTCACATTAAGGGAGAAACCATCAAGATGATTCCTAAGGAGGGACCCAAAGAGGAGCTAAGAAATTGGAGGCCCCTTACCATGTTGAACTCCAGCTACAAGATTTTGGCAAAGGCACTCTCTTTTAGATCTCATGCTAGTCCCCTTCAAAGATAGATTAGAAAAATGTATCAAACTTTGTAGGTCCTTTCTGTGGGGGGAGGGTCAAATAGGAGATAAAATGGTCCTTCTGCATCAAATCAAAAGGGGAAGGAGGGTTTGGTGTTGTTGACATAGAACAAGCCTCCAAAAAATTCTTAGCTACTTGGACTATTAAATCCATCCTGAGCCCTATGTGTGATTGGGCCCAACTCCTACTCAGAAATACTAATCACATTAGGCTTGTCAGAGCCCCCCGGTGGAAAATATATCCTATACTCTCGAGCCCTTTGCAATCCCGATCTTGTAGCTCTAAGGGGAGCACTCTATGGCAGTCTCTTTGGAAATACTTTAAGGAAATTGAGTGTCAAAACTTATTATAAGGCAAGGGGGACTTCATGGCATTAGATTCCATCTGATCTTCAACAATCTTCATGGATACCACTTTGGATGATGATGACTTTATCAGTGCCATCTTGTTCTTCAAAAAAGGGCTCCAATGTTGGGGCTAGCTTTGGAACAAAGAGATATGATGTGGAGGACCTGGCCTTAGATTAGGAGAGAATTTTCTCTTACAAACCAAGACCAAGATCTTATATTGAGCAAACTTGAGCTTTGGCAAGGACATCTATAGTGGAAAGGGGGCATCAACTCATCCATAAGATGGGAATTCAGATGGATAGGTACCTCTCATTTGTTTCCAATTCCCACACCCTCTTCTTCTAATGAGGATCTCTTTAGGGAACTGAATTCTACATGGAAGCTTCTTGACACAAAAGATCAATGGAAAGATAGATTTTACAAAATATGGGCAAAAAAATTCCCCAAAAAAAGTCTACCCTTCTCTAGCTTGTCCTCCATATGGATGTGTGGACTAATTTCAAAAGGTTGCTTATAGGGAAAGGGTATGGGACCTACAAGAAGTGTCCAAGGGTTAAGAAAAATGTTTTAAGAACCTCTAAACTAGAAAGCAAATTTGTTGGGAGATGCCTTTACAACCAAGCAAGAGAATTGGGCTCACATCAAAGCTCATGCAATGTGGTACATTCGGATTTCCAAAAAAAAAAATAAGTTTAATCGATCATACCAAGGAAAAAAATAGCAGCTAATATTAGCCCAAGGGTGAATCTACAGCCTTTTCCAAGCTTCCTGGGCTAATAATTTGATAAATTAGCCCAAATATTAATATAACTTTCTCATACAAGCTCCAAATTTATCCCTCTAAGCTTATCAAAAACCTCTATGTGAACTTTAAGTATGCTTAAACCCATTGAAGCCTTGAAAATGGTAGCATGGGCTAATGTTTGTAGCTCTACATTGGGGAAAGTTTTGCCCAATGACTTACAATTCCATAGGCATGTTGCTAAAAGATTCACCCAACGGCCTACACTTTCACAACCATGTTCCCCTCTTGTAACTTACATGCTAATGTTCTAATGTTGACTTAGTGGGACAGGAACAAAGAAGACTTGAGAGGGCCATTTCCCATTCCCTTAATTGCCAAAAGAGACCAACTACTTGTTGTGCCTAAGGCAACTGCTGCTACTAAAGTACCCATTGGTGGTCCATTCTCTTGGACTACTATATCCCATTCTGTTCCTTTCATTGTTCCTACTGGATTGCAATCTAGTTTACCAAATGTTGATCATCCTTCATTAATTGCGCCTACTATTTGTGCTGTTGGCTCTCAATTTAGAGCTCATCCTCCTCCTTTCAAAGCACATGCTACTAGAGTACCTACAATTATTAAGGAAGAACCCGGTTCCACTGTTCATCCTATTCTTGTTCTCAAAGTCAAGGAGGACGCTTGATGTGGTATTAAAACCCTTTAATGGCCTATTGTCCTATCTCCTTTTTTGTGAATCTGACTATGTAATGGCTTGGAAGCCTGTGGAGGCCCTCTTTTTTATATGTTCTACTCCTCTTTTTGAGGTTAACTTTATAGAAATGATATGATGAGAATATAACTCAAGTTACTTTTCCCCAAAAAAGAGAGAGAGTACTATATGATATACATAGCAGGGCTAAGTGATAGTATACCACTATTATAGTACTATGTGCCATATATAGCAATGCTAAGTTGATAGTATAGCACTGCCATAACTACTATGTGCTATACATAGAAGTGCTATGTAGTATAGCACTGCAGTAACTATTATGTGCTATATGGTAAACTGCTATGCGCTCCATTTCCATTTCAGCAAGACATCATCCAATACTCTACCATCTCTATACCCATTTTAGCTAGATTTTGGTAAATAGTCAGTCAACCACAACAATTCACTGATGATGCAAATTTGACCTCTAGTAACACTTCTCAAGATATATACATGGCAATTTAGACAATTTAAACACCTTGTGCACTACTTTTAGATCAATTATTGATCATGCCAAAGCTAGTTACTGTACCCTCTAGTTTTTTGGAAGGTTGTATCCTTTTAATCCACAACTCTATCTGAGACAACATAAGATATCAAAGTAATGGTATAAGAAGTATCTATCTCCTCATCTTCCTCTTGATACAAATATTCACCTTTTGAACATTAGTTCCCCATGAGAGTTTGAAATACAAGGATGAGAATCATCAAAAGCTCAAAATACATTAATTGAAGCAGGATGTAAGCATGTATTCCACACCCCATGACACCACATTCCTTTTGTGAATAACACGTAAATAAGATTAAATTTTACTCCATTGTCACAAAAATTTTATCATCAAGTCTACATATATTGGATTTTCAAATAACCTAGTATAGTAACAATACATACACTAAGATGTTCCTAATTTCCTAGGTTTTAAGAAAAATGCACATGAAAAGAAAGGCGTGATTGCAATTCCAATCAATATGCCCTACGGTTTATGATTGATTGGACCTGCAGCAACTCGAAGCCAATCAATCCGGACCTGTTCCGCTATATCGCTAACAACTCCTGGTCCATGGGAGAGGAAAACTGTGGAAGATTTGTCATGGGCCCCAATATCTTTCATTGTATCCTCACTCATAACCATGTCCGTAACATCCCTTGGTGTTGTACCAGGGACATCGTTTGAAAACGAAAGAACACACTCTCTAAAACCATAAACTAACAAACACAGGAAAGGCACAGCAAAAGATTATCACTACTTGCCTTCTCCGGTTCACCTTCTACAGATTTAGCAATCTCGTTTTTCTGCTCGAAAACGTCGTCAAGGAGTAACCTTGGCACACTCGCTCTTACAACTGCACAAACACACCTTTGTCGCCCTCAAATTTCTTATGAAACCTAGCACAAAACATGCTACGAGGCCGGCATATTGTACATACCATCAAAGACGTAGGCTTGAATCTGCTTCTGAGGTCTCGAGAGCTTGTAAAATGCGTCTTTTGCATGTTCTCGAACTACTCGATATTGTATCGACGCCACCAGCGTGACGTAAACATTATCCTGCGCATATGCCATTATATATAATGGATCAAACATGCTTGACCAAGCTAACAAGTCGGTGAGGCGAAAACAATCGTGTAAGAGATGTAGACCTTTGTTTTCGTTTCAGAATTGACATCCATCTGCTGAACTCGCATGGTTAGAAGGCCTGCAACTTTGTTGCCAAAGCACCAATTCACACAATAGCACCCCGGTTCTAGAACGCTTTTGTATTTGCCCCATTCTTCCTTCACGCCTACCGTAGCCTGATGCACTTGCATGCAAACGGTAGTCCAGATTTCTGTGAAACCCAAATCAAATTGGCCTATCGATCGACATCTAGAGAACTAGCACAGGCCGATACTAGAGAAGGGCAGAGCGATGGCGTGTTATGAAGAAGTGTTCGCCTCTATTCTTGCCTGGCTTTCCTAGAAGCCGAAGACTTCTGTTAGGCAAAGTTAATTGATCGCCTAGTAGATTTTAGAGCTAGGCAAAGTTAATTCATTTCCTAGTTTAGAGCCAGCCGATCAGCTCCATTTCTTCACTCTAAGTTTGACTCTACGGAGTTTCCCAATCTTTAAAATCATGTCTCAATAGATTTAAACTCCTTTTAGGGGGATCAAACCATGCATCCTTAGTGGCAGAAGTGTCCTTGGGAACCCCTCAAACTCCCGAAGCTACAGGGGGTGGGGGGACCCGGGGGGGGGGGGGCTAGGGATCCCAAATATCCGATTAAAAAATAGTTCCTTACTTTGTAAATGGATGCCCAAGCTGGTTCAGGGACACTCAACTTGGTCAGTCATCCTAACTTAGGACATGGTCGAAAAAGGTAAATGGAGGGGGATTGGTACTTTGTCGGGTTTGACTATCTCTAGTCGGTTTACCTCCTCTTGGTTATAAAAAGAGGGGGCTATTGCTTGATACGACATGCTCATTCTTGTATAACTACCACTCTTGAATCTTGTACATTGGCCCTCCCTCATTCTCAATAAAGCCATGCTCCTAATTCCTTGATGTCTCCATCACTTTCCTCCATGTTGCCCTTCCCCCCTCCCTTGCCTTGTGTGCCATACTCTCATTTTCCTTTCCCCTCTTTCCCCCCCCATTAACCATCTCTATGTTGTCACTCCCCTACCTCTCCCCCTCTCCCCCATGGTTACAAATCATGAAGATGCGCTATGTATGTCAGCGTGTGGTGGTTTTTGAGTCCATTGACACCCATGCGGGGGGCGAAGGGGAAGGGGATAAGTCCCCTCCCCTAGTCTCATCATGTGAGTGGTGAGTGGTGGAGCAGAGCTTATTCACTTTCCCCTTACTTCCCTACGCATGGCCATCCCCTGCTTGGCCATGCGCGAAGGGCAAATGGGAAGGGGATAAGTCCCCCCCTCTAGCCTCACCAATGAGTGCGAGAGGTGACTTTATTCCCCTTCCCCTCTGATTTCCGATGCAACCAAACAGCCATGGTGGAACAAGTTGCAGCAGCCATGGTGAGGGTTGTTTTTTTGAAACATTGTTGGAAGTTCAAAGAGTAAGCTAAGTCCCTGTAACAAGATTATGATAGGGTTATGCACGATCTTGCTATAGCTTTTAACAGTTTTGAAAAGCAATCTGTCGTCCTGAGAGATTTCCAAACTAGAGTGAAAGTCTTGGAAACAGCCCATTTTGATGTTTTGGAGCAATTTAAGCAGCTTCAACAAATGCTGAGGGATTCAAATGAAGTTGTTGCACAAAGTGAGCAAAGAGTGGAGGAGATGAAGGAGAACATCTGCAACTTTAGGATGAGGGAGGAAGGAATCAAGAAGCAACTTTGTCATGTACCGAGCAACACTATGGTATTGAGGGTGGCAATAGTTAAATCGGATGCCCATCCTACTATGCAACAGGGTCAACATACCCCCATCATAGATGATTGCATGATCTGATGGCCTATGTGCTACCACCCTGTGCACATTTTTTGCTTTGGGGTGCTTATGCATGCAAGATCACTATGTAGAGAATGCCATTTGCCATTGCCCAGTCATGGATAGATCAAATGTGTCTGCCTACTAATCTATTTATGACAAGAAAGTAGATGTTGCAACTTAATTTGCCATTTGGGTAAAAAATGCAAAAGATAAGGAACTCAAATTGAAGAAGGCCAATATCAAGCCTGACTGCGAGGAAAAGGAGCCTGAAGGGAGGAACCATCCCCCTTCAGGAAAGGAGCAAGAAGGGCTGAACCTGCAACCAGGAAGCTCAAATGAAGGAAAGAGGAAGTGACATGAAGGGAGGGAGCGGGCCCCTGAAGAGGAAGGAACCTGCCCCATTCTGGAAAGGAGCAAGGAGGGTCGAGCTTGCAATTAGAAAGCTCAAAAAGGCAACCTACTCAAAGCAATGTGGAACCAGCCCCCTGAAGGAAAGGAGTCCTTGAGATGTAATCTGAAGAAAAGGAGTCTTTGAGATGTAATCTATGTAATCTGTGTGTAATTTATTGAATTTTTAATCTTCTCTAGAGTTTACTTGGGCAATGTTTTCTCAGCTATATGACTAGATAGTGTCCTTTGACACGCCAAGGGCCATAGTGTGAGATGAAAGATTTCGATTAGACAACTAATGTGAGACTGAAAGATTTTGATTAGTCAACTAATGTGAGATGAAAGATTTCGATTAGACAACTCATGTAAGACAATGTGAGGCTGAAGAATGAGAAGGTCGGGCGCAATGAACTCTCTCCCTATTTGAGTGCAGTGCAGACACAACTAAGAGCCCATTATGAAATCTAGCCCCAAAACTCCGTACACCAATCCACCTACTGTGAATCTATGGAGTACCCAAAAGAGTTTGGAATGCTTTTGTTCTATCTAAAAACGATATTGGATGACCTCCTCATAGAAATAGACCCGGAGAAGAAGGAGGAAAATAGCTACAAGGAGGACATGCTTCAATGGTGGGTGTATTACTTGGAGTCAGCAAAGACAGTGAATATTAATTTCCCTGGCTATTATTTTTCCTTTAAGGTACTTGTCTAGCTCATGATGTAGGTTTCTTTTGGCAGGACATGATGGAGGTGTGAAGTTGTATAGAGCGTAAATACCATGATGAAGAGGACCCCAAGCAAAAGGAGGAGTTACTATGGGCATACAAGTTGACAGAGACAACAAGCAAGCAAATTGTGATCTGAGTGTGTGAACAGGTCTACGATAGTCCATTAGATTGTCCTAAAGAGCTTGGAGATGCTTGCTCTAGAGAGGTTGATAAGATATTTGAGAATTTGGAATTTCCTTAGAGTCGCAAAATGTCATCGTATTTTGAAAAAGTAAAAATCTTGCAGAAATTTTTCGGACTTGTGGACTTTCTCGGCCTGCCACATCATCCATCATCCACTTTCACTTCATGGAACACTCTGTGTACTACACTATTCTTAAGGCTTTGTTTATTGTATGTTGAAAACGTGCATGTGGAGAGGTTAGTTCTAAGCCATGTTACAACATCATGGGCATCATTGAGTTTTACTTAAGGGCATGTTAATTGGTGTTTAAATAGAGCTAGCTTGATAACAGCACCGCATCCATCATGTTCACCCTTGCCATGGCTAGACCCAAAGAAATTCCACATCATGTCTAGACTGCTGGTCAGGGATTTGAACCTTGAGACGAAGTAGAATCCACTAGCTGATTTAAATTGAGAGGCAGTACCACATCTAACCACACCCGATGTTGTTTTATATTTTTTGCATGGGGATTTTTCTTTTTTAACCATTCCCAATGTAGCAAAAAATCATGTTGCACAAATAAGGTGTCATGTTCCCAATCATCTGAAATGTAGAAATGGTATGTGCATTGCACTGACCTGGACTCTTGTGAGTTAGAAGTAGATTGGCATCAGGCGTGAGAGAATCAAGCAAATGATTATACTTGATATGCACAAGAATTGTTATCTGCTTGTTGCACCAATTGAGCACTTTGTATCTCATCTTGTTCTTGAAATGGATAATTTATATAGAAAAATCTATGAGAAAGACAATAGTGTCATGGGAAAATTTGGCAAGGTACGTCCTGATCTACTTATCCTGCCAATTGATCGTGAAATTGTGAAGCACATATTTTGGGATGGATTGAACCACGTGACCTATAAGCTCCCTTGGTTGAGTGTTCTTATATGACAGTAGCCATCTCTTTTTATCGGATCCTTCAACATTGACATTTTCAAATCTCCTCCATTTTAGAGCAACATGGTTGTCTTCCCTCATTTCATTTGGACAGACATGAAATGTCTTCTTCTTTAGCTTCAAACTACAATGCTTGCATGTGCCATGAATGCATTCAATCAGTGCCCCTCACTCATGGTCTCCCTTTGGACAAACCACTGGCTCCCACAGAGACCTTAGGCTACAAAACCTGCTCTCCCTTGCAACACATGATGAGGATCTAGGTGGCCTACAGACTGCACATTCATCGGGGAAGCATGGGCATCGAACCCCATGGAGCAATGCTCCAACATGACTAGATCTCAAGTCATTCATAGCTTGCCAGCAAGCCAGGTCAAAGTCTATGTGTGTTTTGCAACAACAAACATTCTTGTCTTTGAGTTTCTTGACGTATCAGGGCTTAGAATGCTCAAAGCTCCTCTGCCCAATTGAAATGTCTGGATCATCCATAAACTTGAGATACAGGTCTGTCTGCTGACCCAACATGCGAGAACAATAGTGAGCCGCCTTTTTGCACTACTAAAACAAGACAAAACATAGTCTAAATAAAGTATATAATGAAGTAAAACAATTTTCAACCACTGCGTTGGTTTAGGACAATCACAATTTTAACTATCAGGCTAGTTTAGGATAGTCACAATTTCAATCACCAGCTGGTTTAGGACACATTTAGGATAGTCAACCACTACGTTGGTTTAGGACACTGTCACAATTTCAACCACCGGGTTGGTTTAGCCTAACGGTCTCAACTTCACATATTAGACAATAACAAATATATTGCTTTTCATTTTTGAATTTCACAATTAGAAAACAACGCTATATTGCTTTTCATTTCTAAATTTCATAATTTGTCAGTAACTGCTTGCCGTTTTTCGTGAACCATTTGTCTTGAACCAGCACTGGTTTAGGAAAATCACATTAAGTCCAAGCCATCTCAGTCTAGAAATAGTGGTTTATGACCCAAATAGTTTAAAGAAATTAAATTTAACAAATTTAAGTACTAAAAAACACAATAATTTCAACCATCAGGCTAGTCAATAACTAATGTCTACTCAACCACGCTAATTTAGGACAATCACATAACTGATGATTGAGCTGAAGCAGCCACAATCACATGATGTTCCAACCACCAAGTTGGTCTAGTAAAGTAGCAATATATTACTATTCTACTATGAAACATTGCTGTTAATTTTTGCTCAACCATGCCACCAGGCTGGACAACAACTAATGTCTGTTCAACCACGTTGGTTCATGACAATCACATAACTGGGGCGATTGAGCTAAACCAACCTATGATTGCATGATGTTCCAACCACCAGGTTGGTTTAGGACAATTGCATTTAGACCAATCTTGGTTTAAGAAATGAAACGAGTAAACTATCCAAAAGCTCAATCACAAACAACACCAGGCTGGTTTAGGCATCACTGACTTGCGTTGTATCTAGCATGTGTATGATTCACTCCTCAAACACCTTGCGTCCCATTCACTTTTTACAGATGTGCTTTCTATTTGGAGAAACTCTCATATTTTTGTGCCAAAACGTCGTTACCGTAGCAATGACTTCTGCACTTAGGCTGTCTCTCCTTTTCTTGTGTTCTATTGAAGCCCACAGACTTCTCGGATCGGGATGATCATTTTGCTCTACGTTCAACCACTCGAGCCAGGTTGGTCCTTTTGATAGACATCTTTGACATTGTGCACCCAAAACGTTTCTCCTTTGTTTTAGGGGACACCAACATATCTAATGTCACCCTCTTTGCAGCTAGTTGATCAAAGCTATGCACCCCCTTCACTTTTTGTAGGCCATTTCTCAAGTTAAAGAGCATCGCCTCTTAGGTGTGCATCTCCCAAGGTGTTGGTAGGGTTGTTACTCTATGAACTTTAGGGTGTAGGATAAAGCTTGCGAAGACTCGAGACTGGTAATCACCCGAATGGCGTGATGTTGCTACCTCAAATGCTCCCACCAATCGTGACACCACAGCTCGTGTTCTTCACTTTGATGGCAATGATCAAATGCATGCATCTGCAATCACTTCCTGCTATGCTTTGCAAGGAGTCTTCTTTCTTCTCATTGTTTCTCCCTTTGTAGATGTTGCAAAAGTGTCTTCCGTTGTTGTTTCGATACCGTGCCATCACTTTCCTTGACCTGCAATCTATTCCTTGTGCCTTGACCTAGCTTTTCTGCTTTCCTGTCTCACAGCCTCTGTTTGCTTCTCTTGCAAGCCATGGCGAGCTGCATGTTGCCATTGATGCCATGGCCACGATCACTCCAAAATAGACCCAGAGAACCTAGCTAGTGAGGCAAGCAAAGAATAGAAGACAATTTACCCAAAAGAAGACAATGGTAAACCAAAGTTTGTGCAAGGTCACGTCGAGCTGTGTACGGGTTGTAGGGCATTTGTAGGGCAAGGGTAGGTTGAGGTACTGAATCTTCCAAGATTTGATGGGTGAGGTGTGAAAATTCAAAATTCCCAAGAGTAGCAAAATTTTCAGCCAACGGTTTTCCCTCCTCCGACGATACAAGTCGGCAGAATTGGATATCCCCAACAAGTGCAATTGTAGCATACCTTTGCCATTGTTGTCAGTTCTTTTGCCCTTGTTTGTCACAAGCTACTGGTTCACATCTCTGTAGCTAGACCAACTAGCTTCACATCTGAATGCCTCGTTTACAGAGTAGCTGCAAAGTCCATGATGACACATGACATGTTCAACTTTGACATGTTTAGCATGCAACCATACACACTGTCATTCACACAATCATCATTCGATCCACCAGTCTTGGATCCAGGTGGACTTTACTTTTTGCACATTTCCTTCCTCTTCCCCTTGACCTATCTTCTGGGTTTTATTCCCAAAGTCAAAGGATGACCCACAACTTAAGAGGGGGAAATGCACATTTATGTACATGATCATAAGTTGTACTCATTGTATAGGCTTCCATTGCTACGTAGTCCACTGTGCTCACACACGCACATACTATAATTTATTTTAGGGGTTTTCTAAGTTTTGGATGCTATCATATGCACCAAACAAAACACATAAAGATCGTGTACATGCACCCTCTACTTACCCGGTGCAATTTAAGAGGGGGTGTTAAGGATAGTGTAAATTGCACTATTTAGATAGGGTTCATAGGGCGAACCCTAGCACTAACCATAACCATAAGGGGTTCTCATGTATATATTCATGTTTATGTTCAATACAACATAGTGTACATGTAGCGATATCATGTGCTCTCCTCTCTCTCTCTCTCTCTCTCTCTCTCTCTCTCTCTCTCTCTCTCTCTCTCTCTCTCTCTCTCTCTCTCTCTCTCTCTCCCCCACCACTTCATTCCTAGTTTGGTACAAAATTTAATTGGAATATATTTGGAAGAGTTTTGAAACATTCCATTTATTTTTAAACAACTTTTATGGAGAATAAGCTACATAAATTGGTGTATAATGAGAAAGATAGTTTTTGCATCCATATTCAAATTTTAGGTGTGTAAATTTATTGTGAACTTCAATTTTCAAGGTTTTTTCTATTTGAGATACATTTTTAGCACATTTTACTAAGTTTTTAGAAGAAAACGTCATATCTGTGCGTATGCTTTTTATCAAGATAAAGGCATATCTTCATTGCTATAATGTTAATACACCTAATGGGTAAAATGGTTAAACTATATGGTGATGTTGAAATAACTAAAGCTAGGGCTAAAAATGTATGGTTTAAGATAATTGAAAGTTTATGTCCTTATCGGTTGTCAACACTTCACGATTTGTATGCTTATTTAATCCTCTTTAGAAGTGCATAAAGGAACTCTGTATGTTGCTGTGCATGTGTTAACCTAAGGACTCTGGGACTTGCATGATTCCTATTCACAGAGTGCCTATTGACTTCTTAAACGTAACACATGACCCTTGAGATTTTGAAGCTAGTAGGGACTACCAAGAGCAGGGTTTCCAGAGGTCAAGTCTACAATAGATTCTTGTGGCACCACTCATGTTTTTGGGAGGGAGCAAGCTCTTGTGGCACTACCACCAGTGTTCTTGGGACTTGATCTCTAGGCTGCCCTTTATACTTAGGCCATCAAGTCAATTGTTGTGTTGTTGGATTAGCACATGGGCAGCCCTTGTGCAAGGAGGACTTACTAAAAGAGGGTAGCGATGGGGCTTGGGCAACCACAACTTTTGATATCCTTCACAAAGCCCAAAATGCTAAACTTTAACAAAAGGCACCTATGAAAATCTACAAGGCCACACTTAAAAGTATTGTACCCATGGACGAACTAATAGCTGATCCAACCAGATTGTGTGTATAGCTGCATGGCTCGAATCCAACAAGTACCACAACTCAAACATTGGTGGACTCAAGGCTAGCCACAAATTTCTCACCGAAGAGATATGGGAGTGCCTACTTGAGATACCTCTCACCCTAAACCTACTACAATTTGTGCTACGAACGGTCAGATGATGCAGGTTATGGGGTATGTTATGCTAAGAAAAACTATAAATAAACATGTGCGGGACACCAAGTTTTTTATCATGCCTACTGGAAAAGTGAAGAACGTGTTATACTAGGCAAAGCAAGGGGCTATCTTCTCAAAATTGCTAGATTGTTGTCTTGAGACAGAGCATAGCCATCCTAACAAATGGCGGCCACACATCAATGGTGCCCCTTTGGCACAGAGAAAAGGGCCAAAGCCTAGCACCCCCAACTTCACAAACCCCTCCACTACCAGCTTCTTCAGATCCTAAGGGTACTGCCAGCACCTCATACTCTAAAGAACTACCCCCTCAAGAGAAGTAGGCTACCAAATAGGCTTGGCAAAGAAAGAACAAGGAGTCAGAGCCTAAAGCATCAAGCATGGCACACCCTCAATCAATAGTTTGATGGGGAACTTTAATGATAGCCCAATCTAAGAAGAATCGTAGGGGGCACACATGTAAAGGCTAACCACTCATGCTGGGTTCCAAAGACCTTGTTACGAGCACAAAGGTATTACTACTCTATTTCTTTCCTTTCATTTAGGCGACCTTTGTTTTAAGCTCTTTGCCCCTACGGATAGCCTAGAGGCTTTGGAGAGTGAGTGGGCCTTAGTATCACTTAAGCTTACTACAATTGATATACCCACTCATGTCTCCTCCATCAAGGGTCACAATTAGACACAACCCTTATGGGGTAATGTCTACCACTCGAAAAGGACCCATTCCTTGATATTTCAATCTGCGCTTTGTGTGCCTTATATAATAATCCAAGGCCACCCTCATTAAGGTCCTTGTTTTTAAGGTTACGATCAAACCAGCACTTTTGGTGTATTTTCTCAACCTTAATGCCATACATGGCGTGTAGCTAGGTCTCATTGAGATTTTCAAACTTAGTCAACCTCTCAGGTATGCCTCTTTGGAAAATCTCTCCTGTACTACAAACTCCATGGGCATTACGGCCTCACTCTAAATGCCAAGGGGGTGCGACTAGTTGTAACCTTATACGTAGCTTGATGGCATCTCCTAGTCTTGCTAATATTAGGAATATGGACCCCGTTGTTACTATCACGATGTCCAACATTAAGATATGGTCAAAAGAGGAGTCATAATCTTTTGTGAAGGTGATGGATAGTGATGAGTTCTTGGAGACATTTGGGTGCTTGGCTAGTGTTTGACAAGACCTAAGGACTAGGATCAGATGGAGGCTGTGACTTAGAGGGGGACAACATGAAGCCACACATGGAGATTCAAATTCTATGTAATCTGGATTTATGCTTGGGATATAATGTCTAGGGTATGCAATTTGGTTGCAGACCTAGCCAAACTGAGGACGAGACCCTGAGAGTATGGTGCCTGGAGGATCTCATGCTGCTCACCCATCATAAGGTGGAGGAAGCTGCTTGTGTCTAAAGATAGGCTTGTGACTAAAGGTGGTGGTGGTGCCTTTAGGTGCTACCAAAGATGGAAATGTGTACCAAACTCATGTGCTTATGCAGAACTAGACCCGACAGAGCAAGAGCCACTAGATGAAAATCTAGAGCTACAATGATACCAAAGTGTTCTAGAGTGCTACAACATAGGAGCTACTAGAGCACCTTCATCGAGCTTGGGATTGGGTCAGTGGGATTGGATCAGTGAGAGGGGGTGTCGAATTAGGTTTGGTCACCTCCCCACCTGTGATCCCCCAAATGAGGAGTGCATCAGGGGTGGACCGTAAAGCGAAAGGGATAGATTTGGGGTTGCGACATGGGCAATGACCAAGCTACCCTGTGGGCAGCACAAGGAGAAACATACCTAGCAAGGCAGGGTCATCTTGCAGGCCTAAGAGGGTACAAATTTGCCATGCAGACTGTACAAAAGTTGCAAGATAGGACCAATTACTACACAACATAGCTGAGGTGGTGCAATAGATGGCAATTGATGTAAGTAATGTGTCCGATGTTAGTAAGGTGTATGGGCACATGTAGCAGAGTTTACAGTTTTACTATGTATTTTTTGGGTAGACTTTTTAAAGGCTTTGGTTCATACCATAAAGCTGTGAATGTTATAGGGGGAAATCCACACCACACCTATGATCACATCAACATGCTTACTTAGTTCTTCATAGTTTTAAGAAATATTTGGTAGACCCAACATTTAGTAAGATTTGCTAGACCCAGAATTTAGTAAAATGCAATGAACACAAGCTCAACATTCAAGAAAAGAAACCCAAAGGAGAGCAGTAGTCATCAAACCTTGCCCATCAAGGCAAAGACCTAATGGAGGCTAGAGATGACCTAGAACAAGGGCAAAACTACCACAATAATAGGCACATGGAATGGGTAGGTTTTGGGGGCCAAAGGATCCACACAAGTGGTTTGGGTTTAGGACTACAAAGCCTGGACAGTAGTGTCTACAAGGGCCCTAAAAAGGTCTACTAGCAACTAGATTTTCCACAGAACTAGGGGTCAGCCCACCAGAAAGTAGGCCCATTTAGACCTACCTAGTCTATTGTTTTGAGAGGGACTTGAGCTATATAGAAGGAGGCCATTTGGGTCTCATTTTGCATCACCTAGAGCAGCGATCTTTAGAAGGTTAGAGCACTAAGAGAACCTAGCCTTGGGCCTGTATTTAGGAGGTGAAGGAGGGGACCAAAAGCTATAGACAAAGAGCTTGGAGGGTTGCCCATCCACGCTGACTACTCGGGCAATAAGGTTAAGGGATCACTAGTAGAGGAGTCTGCATAAGCTTAGAGGAGCACACGGGATCAGGGATCTAGAAGTGCCAAGGTGATAGTAGTACATCATTTGGTAAGGGTTGAGGACCATGGTTTGGTGTGACTCGGGCATCTTCTCTATTGTATCCATTTTTGGACAAAAATATACTTTTGTTGGTTCTATCTCTCTCTTGGATCTTTATCTATTTACTGGTTCACACACTCAACTATGGTTGTGAAGTACATAAAAGTAATTCCATAGTGAAACACTTCTGTGTATAATTCCTAGGGATGCTCTATCAGTCTTCTACTACTATAGAATGCCCTCTGTGGGATTTCATTTTCCTAACGATATTGCACTAATGACAAAACACTTGGTCATCATGTGGCTAGTAATATTTTTCATTTTGCAAGTCCACCATAATCCCCATATTCTCATTTTGCCTTACTCCCCCATAACCTATCTTGACTTGTATTTATTTTGCTATTTCAATCACTACATTTTTTGTATAGGAGCCAAGATATTCTCTACACTCATATAAGGATATCTAACACTCATGCAAGGATGCACCTTAACCTTCAAATGATAACAAACAATAGATATGATAATTACAAAATGCTTAGAAAACTCATGGGTGGAGCTAGTCTCCCTCTACTTACTAGCATTTGATGGTCATTACAAGGTATTTTGGAAAAATGGGGACCTTTGGACCATTTACATAAGATGTAGACAAATCTTAGGAAGTGCAAACTTTCCTATCCTTGCATCATTTGTTCCATGTCATCTGTTATCTATCTATTCTCAATATGTGCTAGACTAGCAAACCAGGACATGTGATTGGGGTTAATTGACCTCTCCTAGTTCTCCTCTATGCATATACGAATGGAAATTGTGATTCAAAACTCAAGTTATATTAAGAGAGGAAGGTTGTTACTAGAAAAGTATATATATGAAGTTCAACACATGAACAAAATGTCTTGATTATTGTAGAGAATTGTTTAAATCACAAGAAGAACCTGAGAGGATTCACCTATCCCCATGAAGGACTTTATAGATTACTTCCTTCTCTCTAATGGTACTTTGCTAGACCTTCTCCAGGTAGATTCTACAAAAAGTGTAGGGCCTATAAGCCCCATATCATTAGGCTCTCATTAAGAACCTAGATTGTGAGGCTCAAGATGCTCCATGGTAAGAAATTGACCACCATGTATGAATTGGTGGAAAGTAGCTAATTAAGAAAGTATTTTAATTGAATTTAGAAGAAGTAACAACACTTAAAACAACTCATACCAAATTTAGTTGCTTACCAAAGGGTAACATGTACTTTGATTCATTGGAATATGACATGAAAAAGTCCAAGTGCAATATGATTTTGAATAAGTTAGAGTTGAGAAATATGAAACTCAATGTAGACAGGCTTGATTGACTTTGATTTATATGCAAGTGATGCAAGAATCGATATTCTGATGACAACGAATATGTAGATGATCAAATTGAACTTGGCCAATTTTAATTTGTATTCATGTTAACTTTAAAGACTTGAAGAAAGTCATTTCAAAAGCTAGATGTGTTATTTGAATTGCAAAGCTACAATCACTTGACAAGCTTATTCCATCCTCACTTTCTTTTTTGCCAAAGGATAATGAAGGTCCGGGAGCCAATCTGAAGTGATAAGCAACTTAAGAAAAACAAATCCTACCCTAGCTTCTGCAAGAATTAGTTATAAAAATTCCATTAGTAATTTATGTCACATGCCCTATAGGCATTGATGAATGATGTTACAAAATAAGCCCAGCATTCATTTTCCCATAATATTGTATCCATTTTTGGCATTACGGGAATTGTGCAAGGGCCATAAATGAATGTTATGATAGAAGGATAACCTAAGAGGAGTGTCATAATCTAAGGGTGAGGTTGTCACATCTCCTTTGGCATGCCTAGTGAAATTTTCACCTTGTTTGTCATTCTACAACATGCTCTTCAATCTTCGAGAAAGGTCTCACACATGTAGTGACAAAGTCTTATATACTTGAAAGATCCCGTAAAAACACAAACAGTAGCCCCATAACTACAAATGCTATGAGAACTACAGTCAAAATTGAAAGGCATACCATAGATGTGACTACTACAAGTGATCTAGGGAAGTTGTGTGTATCAGGAATAAGCCGCTCTTGTGGGCATCGTGATGTGAGCTTGGTTGCCTGCAAAGCCATCACCCATTATGAAAGCATAGATAAGTGTATCAAGACCTATTACACTCATAGTATAGCAATGTTTGAAGTATGAAAGCTTGCAAAAATGATTCTAGGTAGAAGAGGTCGTTTGGCAACAAGCTTGCTCCTACCTTGAGGGGAGGCTCTTGTCACGAGTCATCAACAGGTGAAGGATGTCTCCTTCAATTAAGGATGATATAATGGCTGAGCATGATTTGGGTGAACTCACAGAGTGTGGAAAGGGGTAGGTTGAGGAAACTAAGGGTGTTTGCAAGCTATGTGTGCCCATGCCTGCCCTTGGTGCATTGTACTAGACTATGAGGCTAGGACCACCAAACTTGGCAAAAAGACTTACACTTTGTGTGCACCAAAGATAAATTGCCTTTGCAAGTAGTATGGATCAACTTTTCAATAAGTATTACCATCTCATTGATATTGTGTGAAGCATCAAGCTTGGGAAGGAAGGATAAATTATCATTTGCGTACGTAAACTACTCATTTTGATTTACTTTGCATAGCATTAGCATGCATCTAGTTCATTTATTATGCATTAAATTGTTGTATGCTCACCTTAGGCTTTTACGGCCATTGGAGCCTCAATTGTGAAATCAAGTATAGCATATTAAACTCAATTGGATAAAAGTCCATGAATTATTCTAGAAATTGATCTATTTGGGTGTTGACATAAGAATCATCCTTGATATCTAGAGTTTGAAACTTTGTGTGCACACGATAGCATGATAGGTCCAACTTGTAGGCCTTACCACATGGATTCCATGATGAATTAACTTTGTTGACTTAAGGAAACTATAGTTGCGAATTTTTATTTTTAATACTTATAAATTTTAGATTTAAGTGCATGACTTATGTATTTCACAAAATGATGATGAGATGATAATAAGGATTTGAATTCACAAGAAGACCATAATTGAGCTTCCATTTTGAATTAAATTATCCAATACACATGATGAGCTTCAAGGACAAGACTAGGTTCCAAGTCTTTCAAATGAGAGCACACAAAAAATATTCAAAATGGAATGTAGATCTATGCCTTGTAATTTTGAATCTACTTTGCTAGTGACATCCATTACGTCATTTATGCAAGTTCTTGAAATTTATACTTATCATTTTGGTGAAGTCTTCAAATGACTACACAAAAAGAATGCATGCTATATATGAGGTCATGGATAAGGAAGGCCACTTGGTTAATGAATTATGTATGTAGCGGAGGTGTTCATAAAAGAGCTAAGTGCCCTCGTTGGAGAGGAGTCCATTAAAAATGGCCACTGGCAGAAAGAAGTGTCCAACCTTATGGATGGAGTCTGTCCCCGAATTTTTGAGTACCAACGAGGATGTAGCTGGACCGCTCTCAACAAAGGAGGAAGCACTCAATGCCATGGAGAATGACCAAACGTCGGCAACTGATGGCCTTCCAACATTATTGTATAAGGAATTTTGGGATATTATGGGGGATGACATGAGAGACATGGCTAATGCTCCCTATTTGATGACGTTAACGTTCGCCTAGTCAAGCTGTTCTCGAAAAGACAAACACATCCAGGTTGGTGACTGGAAGCCAATAACAATGCTAAACACAACATATAAGTTGATAGCCAAAGCCATGGCGATCAAGATTAGAGAAGTCTTCTTAGAGATCGTGGATCAAGAGCATAGCAGGTTCATCAAAGTTGGGACATCTTTGATAATGTCATGAATGTCTCGCTGGCTTTGGACCATGCCATAAATTCAAGTTAGCAGGTAATTTTCTTTAGCTTCAACCTTAATAGAGATTATGATAGGGTGAGATGGTATTTCATCCTTGCTATGTTAGATTGTCTGGGCTTTGGTGAGAGGTTCATTAGGATGCCTTTGGCTTTGTTTGGTAATGCCTCAACTATGCTCTATCTCAATGGATGGGTCATGGGAACATATACTCTTAGGTGTTCGATCCGCTGCCAAGGTTTACCCTTATCCCCACTCTTGTTTGCTATTTGCACCATCTCATTAATTCATCATATCAAAGTATGTGTGTCTCAAGAAAGGACCAAGGGAGTGTCCCTTCCCTCAGGGGGTCCATTTGTCATCAATTATCTGTGGGGATGACATGTTCACCTTCTCTATAGAGGACTCTAGTGTAGCTAGTTTAATGGATGTAATGGACAAGTTTTGTTGAGCCTTTGGCATTTAGTGTAGCCTTGCTAAACCTTTTTATTAAGAACCAATCCAAACCCTCCTCTAGATGGTTGCTAACCAAAAGGTTCCCATTTGAAGTGTCTTTAAACGAACCTTGTATTTCTCCATTATAATCATGACTTAGTGTTGAATTTTGTGTACAAGTCCAAGATGGGAATTGACTTAATTAAATATTAGGTGCTCTTAGCCAATAGGTGACATTCTATGATAAGACCACTATCCTTGGACAATACCTTACCTACAAGGTAAGCCTTTGTCTCATAAAGGGTGTTGCATGTTTAAATGAGATGGGGTAATCATGGGATTACCATTCTGAAGTGACATGTGACAACCTTATCTATCCAAACACAAAGAGGAGAATGCTTGCATCTTGTATATTTGGTGGGTTACCTCTCCTTAGCCAAAGCATACCCATAGGCTCTAAGGTAGGTACCCCACCAAAATTCTAAGGTAGGTTCACACATTAAAGTCTTTGGCATGGCATGTTGTGGATTGTCCACCTTGGCTCTCCTATTGAAGCTAAGCCATCTACTTCTACTTTCTTCTATGATAGCAGAAGAGAGAGAGAGAGAGAGAGAGAGAGAGAGAGAGAGGAGTGCACACAATATAGCTACCTATACACTTAGTTGTATTGAACATGAACATGAAGATATACATGTGAACCCCTTAGGGTTAGGATTAGGTTTTGCCCCTAATGCCCTAGAGGTATGGTGCAATTTACACCATCCTCAACACCCCCCCTTAAATTGAATTGGGTAAGTAGAGGGTGCATGTACAAGACCTTTTTTTGGATTTTGTTTGGTGCACATTATAGCATCCAAAACTAAAAAGAAATCAAAGTAATATGTGCATATGTGAGCACAGTGACTACGTAGAGGAGGCATGTACAATGAGTACAACTTACGATGCTGTACATAATGTGGATTTTCCCCTCTTAAGTTGTGGGTCATCCTTCTCCTTTGAGAATGAAACCCAGAAGATAGGCCAAAGGGAAGAGAAAGGAAATGTGCAAAAAGTAAAGTCCATCAGGATCAAAGACTAGTTGATCAAAAGATGACTGCGTGAACAACTATGTGTATGGCTGTGTACTGAACATGTCATGAGTCACCATGGACTGTGCAACTACTCTATAGAAGAGGAATCTAGATTTGAACATAGTTGATGTAGCTGTGAAGACATAATCCAGTAGGTTGTTGTGGCATTCAAGGGTGTCATCAACCCAAAAGAACTAACAGCAATGGTGGAGGTATGCTGCAGTAGAACTATAATCTCTGTCAAATGATGCGGGGTCGAAGAAGACTGCATACTTGGTGTGGATAGATTGATCCAGGGGCTACATAAAAATTGGGGCCAAAGGTGACAAGCTACATAAAAACTGGGGCCAAAGGTGACATGCTACTGTACTGATGAAGAGGCCCATACAAATGACAAGGTATGGCAACCTTTCAGACCTGTATGCTCAACTGTCATGAGCTAAAGGTCATCTAATCTGTGCATAGCTAAACATCCATTGGCATGGGATGTAGCATCTATCATAGGCTCATCGAGAAAGAGCTAACATTGTAAAGGCCTAGAATCCTGAAATACAACTGAAAAATCATAAGATGTCCTTGAGGCACATGCAGTGTTGAATGCTAATGTAGGGAGTGATCTGAAGTTGTGGATCCAACCACTAATTGGCATCAAGTATGGACTGTATACTATAGCCATAAGTGCATGATGAAACACTAAGTCTCCCTAGGCTATGCTATGGCTGAACCTAATGATGTCTACTACACTGGGGACCACACTTATGCATAAATATCCTCATGTTGAGGAATGATCTGGTGTAACTGGATCCAAGGGTGGTGCAATGCAGCATGACTGAGCCGATGCTAGAATGTCATGAAGACTGATGTGCTAACCTAAACTGTGAGCCCAAGATATGCTTTGTATTAGAGGTGAAAGCATCAATGATGGATGCTGGAATGGAATCACCTAAAGAGCTGGATGCACTAGGGCATATATCTCTACATGCGACAAAAGATGTGAGTGCCTTGTACTGAGGACTTACCTGTTGAAACACTGCATGATCATAACTGAACTCCTACTGAGTTTTTGCATCTATGGCAAAGGATGGAATCAAATCCATGCATGAAGATGATGGTTGTGCATCATTGGAATTAGACTGTGCTGATATGAGTGGGGCTGCCTCATGCTGAGGGCTTATCGTCAAATATGTCTCGTGTTGAGGGCTTACTATCAAATGTGCATGATCAAAAACTGTGGGTTGATCCATGGTAGCATGTGGAGAATCTGCATCCAATCAGTCAACACAAATAAGGCTTGAGTTGACATCATACACTGGTACATACCCTATGGCAATGAAGGGTCAAAGTAGGTTCTCTTTCCACTCATAGATCTCATCCGGAGACATGACTGGTAAATCATCATCTGGGTGATGTGGATAACTCCATGCTAGAGGCAGTCTAGTGCTCTATGCAAGAGGCTTAACCATGTACCAGTGAGAGTGTTTACCCATGAGAACACTGTACGAGAGCTACCACTGGGGGGCTTACAATGAACTATCAAAACCAAGTCATGTGGTAGAAGAACAACTATGCATGCCAATGATAAAGCCTATAATGAAATGATGACAACTACATGTCAAGAGTAGCCAAGAGGCTGTACAAGGCTTATGTGTATGTGCGCAAGAACCAATGCCAAAAGAGTCGACAATGTGTGACTTTACATGGGTGGCATGTGTGTGTGTAAATGTGCAACAATCTTGAGTCCGAGAGAGGGATAACTCTAGTCGTACTAAGGTGTTGAAGTGCCAAATGCCAAGAGACTGAGTTGGTGTCAATGTGTGAATGTGTACACCAATTATAGATCCAATGGGACCGACGCCAGTGGGAACTAGTTTGGTAATGTGGCAATGGATAACTTGGCATGGTGGAGTTGGATCTCCTCTATGGCAGTGCGAGTCTACAGCAAGACTACACATCGAATCGTAAAATGCAGCAAATGAATTTTAGTTCATTCATTTTATGTGTTGAATGTCTTGCAATCGATCAGGATGTGGTTTCGATGAAGAGGATTCAATGATGCTAAAATGTGGAAAATTCAAATGGTAGATCTGAGGTGCTCAACATGTAGAGCACAATCTAGCAATCATTTTTGCTTTTTGGAGTGCTATGAAATTCCCTCTAGATCAAAAGATATAGCCCCCCAGAAGGATAGCCAAATTTTGATCACAAGAGAGGGCAAAAATGATGATGGTGGCCTGTGGTGATGTGGCACTATGGGTCACATGCTATGTACACTGTGAGCTTAGAAGACACTAATGCCTAGGTGGCATTTGGGTGCACATGCTGTTTACAAAAGTGTGCCAGTGTGGCACTCAGTGCTTAGAAGGCAAATGGTGACTGTGCATACTAACTGGGCAGAATGCTGATGTGACACATGACATGGCACTACCACATGGAAAGTGAGGTGGTAGATGATGTGGCACCTATGGATAAGGCTGCCACGTGGTATATGATGTGGCACCTATGGATGAGGATGCCAAGTGGCACAAAATTTACCAACCCTATCAAGAAGGCTAACCTAGGGTTTAGTTTACCTAGGTTAGTTTGACTGGGATTTAGAGACTGCCACATGTCAGATTTAGAGCCACGTGCTCTGATACCATGATAGCAAAAGTGAGAGAGGGAGAGAGAGAGAGGAGTGCACACGATATAGTTACTTGTACACTTAGTTGTACTGAACATGAACATGAAGATATGCATGTGAACCCCTTAGGGTTAGGGTTAGGCTTAGGCTTAGGGTTTGGCCCTAATGCCCTAGAGGTATGGCACAATTTACACCATCCTCAACATTCTAAAGACAATGTCCCATTGACAACTCCTTTGTAGTAATGTTATGGGAACTAGTGAGTACAAGGTCTGATTAAGACATAAGCTAAAGCCCTTTATCTCTTATCACCTATTAAGTACTCTCCTTTGTCATACAATTGTGGCACAACCAATGCTAATCTAGGCCAAGTTATAGTACAACATCGTTTTGAAGTACCATTGTTTACTTCCTCAGGTTGTAAACCTTTGGGATCCGTTATAGTATGTTCGGTCAGTATGTTCGGTCAACAATGATTGTAAGAATATGTTCTTGAACAATGATTGTAATAATACGACTTGAGCACACATGACTTCTTTCAAAGCGGGGACATAATAGGGTTTTGAATTAGTGAGTTCCCAAAATGCAAACAACTTTGAGATTGCATGGGAGGGAACTAAAAGGATTATTTGTACTTTTCAACTTTTTGAATGGTCATTTTTTTGAGGGATTGACCACCCCATTTTTGTATATTTGGCTTGTTTTTTATATTTGAAGGACTATTTGTACTTATCAACTTTTGTGTGCAAGAGCCTCATGTGTTAAATAGGATTCTCGTGCCTTCAATCCCAAATTATCATATGTGGATCTCTTTATCACTTTCCACTGTTGTAAATATGTGTCAATACAAGGGCTTACAACTTGCCCTTTTTTTCCTCACTATTATCTTGTGGAAAGGATGTGGATAGTTTTGTTAGCATACTTCACTATAATGTATTGTTAGATATGCTCAATGCCCCACCCTCCTGGTGACCACCAGTGGTCCAAGGTGCTCAAGTTGTAGGGCCCCCATATGAGGAGAAGCCACGTGTGAGCCCGAGACACTGGATGTGGATCCTAACTTGCATGTCAGATGAGATCTATTAATGAGACCGTTGATGGTAGAAAGGTGATCTATGTGAGTCTAGCCTATGGGCTAGGTAGGGTAGGTAAGCTAGTAGCACAACAAGGCACATTGTCTTGATTGTGTGAGAGCCCCCGAGGCGATAGTATAGGGAATATTCCTTGAATATTCCATGGACGACTGGTCGGTTCCACCGACTAGAGGTTGACTGGTCGGCTCCACTGACTACGTTGATCCGACTACCGCCCTTATAGCTATAAAGAGGCGACCTTCCCAATCCATTGTATCAAATCAGATCAGATCAGATAAGTCTTCCAGCTAGTAACTCTTCACCTAGTATCTGTCTAGATCGCCATCTAAGCTCCACTGTGGGATCGCATGGGTGGACGGAGCCATCATCTATACTACATCAGTATTGAAGGAAATTTTGTTCGTCTCTAGTTTGGTGTGTACTTTCTATTCTTTGTTCAGTTTTTGTTCTGCTGCGCCGTGTAATTTAACATGTATTGTGTGATTTTTAATGACACCTTTACTTTTCAAAAAAGATTTTGCCATAAACTCTCTTAGTCGATTTCTTTTTTAAGATGGACCAAACTCACAACACTTACTCTATGACCCCTTTAATAATTTCTAGTGCTTATAAAATAGCAATAAGTTAAAAAGGGACTCAAAACCACGAGGTGGGAAAAGGCCCTTAGACTTGTGCAAAAAATGATCTGAATATTTTCACTTCATGCGCAATATAATATATTGGGTACCTATGGTAATGGGATTGTACCTATGGCAATGGAATTGTATTCTACAACTTAACTTTAATGTAATTGTAAGCTATGGTAATGGGATTGTACCTATGGCAATGGAATTGTATTCTACAACTTAACTTTAATGTAATTGTAGTAGTTATGTTAAGCTTACTAACATAACATAACATAACACATGGTAATGGAATTGTATTGTACAACTTAACTTTAATGAAATTGTAGTAGTTATGTTAAGCTTACTAACATAAACATAAATGAACAACCCTGGACTTGGGAATGTGCAAAAGGGCATATATGTTTTAAACATGCAGCCTTGAGACCCTAGGTTTCCTCCTTTGACCTTCAAGTGTTTTTTAAAAATGAAACCCTCCAGTTTCACAAGTTTATAGGTTTTTCTTTCATAAATTTATAAGTTTTAAACATAAAATATACCTAGGATGGTACAAAATTTGGAGATCAATAATTTATATATATGTATGGCCTTCGAAATTTTTTAAAGCGAGTCAATATACAAAATTTGCAATTCACTTTACATCAGACTTGGGTCTTTTTTAGTAGCGGAGTATGCGAGGTAGAGACTAGAAGGGCAGAATCATAACATGTGATGAGTCAAAACACCATGTCCCTTAAAAAGAGCTATACTTTGCACCATACGTAGATCTTCCAAAAATTATGTGTATGACCTTTGAAATTTCCTCAAGAGAGTGAATATGAAAAAGTTGCAATTTACATCAGATTATTTATTTCCATTGACACACCCACTCACAGACATGGCCATCTATAAGGGGCGCATCCGCCCGTGGCCTATGCTAATAGGCAGCAAGGAGCTTCTTGAGGGAATTGAATGCGAGCAGCCAGCTCAAAGGACATTCCCATGTACCTCAGTGCATAGTCTCAATTTTCACTTGCTCTTATTTGGTTCTCTCCATTGTTTGAGGCTTGAAAATGGGAGGTCATGATAACATTGCAAAAATAAAAGAAAATAAGCATGAAGATAGGGACTCCACGGTTTTCGCCCTATTGCAGCTAATGAAAACTATAAGTTGGACCTTGAATCTAACTACAGTCGTCACAAAAATTTGTAGAGCATTTCCAGTGTTTTGTCCTCATGTAGATGCCGTGTTTGCAGGTTGGAAAATCATCAACATCGAGTTGAGCATTGTGTAAATGTCCTTTGAGGTGGGGGAATGCCTTACCACGTGAGCTGTCACTGTAGATTCCACCCAAAATATGATCGCTGAGTTTTTCTAGTTGGATAGCACACACCAGCATACCCTAGGAAGACATCGTAGCCAAGGCCGAGAGAGAGAGATACGACAAACCCGTTAGCTTGGTCGATGTGCAAAGATAAGAGACTCGGGGATCTTCCGTCCATGTTCAGCAGACAAGAAGCACTGCCGATGATAGGTCTGACAATGGCACATGTATGACGCAAGGCCATGGGTAGGAGACCACAGTAGTAGCAGACTGTGTATATAGACCGATGTTAGCGTTCTGTCATGGGTTTTACGTTGTCGCATGCATTTACCTGAGATTTGTGTTCGATCCATAAAAGTTGTCCACTCAATGGCCAGCTCATCTAGCGGCTACATGATCGGCACATTCCATCTCCTCCAACCGCCGCCGCTACTGCATCAATCGCACGTTTGGTGAAATAAATGAGCAAGCCAGTAAACGGCGACGGGCGGCAGCTCGACGTAATCTTCCATGGGTGGCGGGAGGGAGGGAGGTGGAGGTGGAGGTGGGAGAGCATCTTGGGCGAAATGGGGAAGATGAGAGAATCATGTGAGGTGAGGGGTGACATGGAGGGTGACGGGGGTTGCAAAACATGGGTGATGAGGCAAAAAAAAACCAGGACCTGTAAATAGGGGTACAATAAAGCGAAACTAGTCAACAAGTGACACGTAGAAAGGCTCAATTAATTGTATACACTTGTACAGTTCTTCTTCTTCTTCTACTGCTACTACTACTTCTTCTTCTTCTTCTTCTTCTTCTTCTGCTGTGAGCGATCGTTACACTTACTGTTGGAGCTCCATCACTTCGCCTGCTCTTTTCCCTCGCCATGGCCTCCGACCAGCTCCACCATGCCAAACACAAGGCCTCTGACCTCTTCGTCCGTGCCCTCGAGAACGAGAATATCCAGTACGTCCCCCCCCCCCCCCCCCCCCCCTCCTTTTCTCCCTTCTCTAATCCCTTCCTTGCTGCATATCTTCCCCATTGCACCACGATTCCCATCCACCCGGTTTTTCGTATTTGGATCCTTTGTCGTAGACTTCGTTTCCCCGACTCGTGCTTCGTTTTCGTGCGTTTAGCCTCCATTTGCCTCTGCAGCAGACACGATGGCGCTCTCTGCAACAGAATTGTGTCAATCTCTGCGCGCATTGTGTACAATGCCCATCCATTTCGCGATACCAAATGCCTCATAGTCCATAGTAGGAGAGGGAATTGTACTTCGTGCATTCATCATTTCGCTTGAACTTTGGATCAGCTAGTGGCATCAAGTCTTCTGCTCAGTCGTTTTTTTTTCTCCCGTCAGCGTTACCCAATATTATTAACTAGCTTTTGCGACACTGAAATGATCACCAACTCGATCTCGAATGCAAGGTTGGTGAAAAAGATTGACTACTCGTTCCGTGCGAGTTACCCACATGCGGCTATAATGTTTTCTCAGATGCACAATTTGATAATTTCCTCCCCTATGCGCGTGAACGCTTGGCGTAATATAGCTTGTCCCTGCGACGTTCAAGCTTTCAGTGCGCTTCGCAGAGCTCGGCAGTGCAGTATTGGAAAATATCCGTAGATCGCACTTTTTCTTCCGAGGTCTTGATTCCGCTCTTAATGTTGGCAATATTGATAATTACAACCCACAGCGACAGGGGGTAGGTGAAACGAAATTAAGATCTCGTGGAGATTCTCCCACGAGATGGTAGCGGGACATGCTTAAACGTAAGAAAAGGAAAAGTATGTTTTGGGCAAAAGCTGTGGTTGTTCCACCAAGGAACTGGTGAAGACTCGTGGTGGATGACAAAGGAATGAGCGCGAGAGATATAGGCTCTACAACGCCACGAGCATGATCTGTGTGACCAGCTGCATGATGCCTCCATTCCTTTTTATTTGGAGGTAGATACATTTGTTGATGATGATCACCCAGACTTGCAGCTCAATGAGTAGCGCTCAGATGCGTTCTTTGGAAACATTACCAATCATCCGAACCAAGGGCATCGCCATGCAGCTCAAGTTGGGAGTCCAAGTAGCTTGTCAGGGGTTAGGGTACACCTGTGGATATTAGATAAAGGCTCCGGCCTTTCGAGTGATGAGCAGAGAAGCAACTGAGATGTTGGAAAAAAATTGACTTATATTCCAAATACAAAAGTGTATACAAGGGCCTTCTTACGGAAGATGTCCATGAATTTAGGCACTCACACCTTACTACGTACTCACGTAACAAATCAGACCGAGCTAATCATGCTCAACTACACCTTTGGTCTTTCGTTGAGGTGAGCTCTAACGCAAGTGACACATTGTTGATCCTCTCCTGAGAGCGCTTCTTATCCAGAGCCATAACTGCCAGTAGGTGAGCTGAATGCTATCATCCCTAGGAGCCGCTACTGAAGTAGGAGTTTCTAGGGCTTTAAGCTTGGGATAAGCCCTGTGACACTGAGCTTGCTCTAGAGGGCTCAGCTCTGCATCTCTGGGTCGATGATGCCCAAAACACCCTTTGCTTACGACAACATTATCTACCAAGTTGAGTGTTCTGCATAATATTTCATCTACAGTTGTTGGTGCGCACGGCCATCGAAGTCGTGCACTTTGCAACTCTTTATTGTGCAGTTCATGGGGAGGTAGGCGAGCCAAGGATAATGGCCTGTTGGAGGTGAGTGATGTATAGTACATTTACTAATATGGAGCGTATGGAGGATGCCATGGAGGTGATGATGTATTTAGTGCTTGATTTCGAGGGCGAATAGCCCTACTGCGTTTGGCCCTTCAGGAGATCTTTGATTTGGGCAGCTACCTTAGACCCTAGCACATGGAGGGATTTGTTTGATCCTAATGAACTGGATAGACATTCGACCATGGCAAACAAGCACTCTTCTAGAAGATCTTAGCTAAGATCTTGAGCTTGCAGTGTTGGCCTCTGCGGACATCATTCCTGTGATGACGCTCTTGACCATTGCCTAATACCTCGAAGGCATAGATTGGTGGTCGCTGGAAGGTCGGCCACTTTTGGAGCTATTGACAGGCCTTGATGGTTGTGAGGACTTTGGTGATTTTTCTGATCGACTAACAGGAGAGGACGAGGAAGATGTATTCCTTGACCCACTGTCCACCCTAGAGGGAGGAGGTGACCTTAACCTGGAAGGAGGGTGACTTCGGAGGGGATGCATTGCCAGGGATGGAGTTGATACTAGTTGATGACGAGGCCGATGGTGTTGAGACAGAGTCATGCATACAATCGCCATCCTTTGTTTGTGACCTTGTCACAGCTCCCAACACTGCACCAATCAAATGGGGTGTGTCGCCCTCCCTCGCCACTACCACATCAACCATGTTGACTTGGGATGCTGGTTCACCTCTAGTATTGGGACAGTCTCTACTGTAGTGATCATTTAGGTCCGCCAAACGGCTGTGGACAATCATCTTGGTAGTGGCGATACTCTCCGCATCGATAACACATGATAGGTCTTCTAAGGTTTGTCCCTCGACCAGCGCCTCCCCAGCCTCCTCGAAAACCACTCCGTCAACCGCGTTGATAGTACTGTCCATACCCACCTCTGGGAGTAGGTGGTTGGTACAGTGCATAATAGGGTTGAGGATAAAAGTATGGTGCCCCAACCGGATTGGGTGCAGGGGCTTGAAGCAAAGGGGGATTAGGAAGCAATGGGGGTGGAACATTAGGAGGGGAAGGTGGCTCAGATGCTTTTCTAGGAGCAGGAGGTACAAGTGTCGTGCTAGAAGCTATCGGGGTAGCTCTGTTGACTGCAGCCACTAGGGGTTCCCCTGAAGAATACTTTGGTAGAAGCTTCCTTAACCCTTTAAGGTACCTACACTTAGAAGAATTATGTCCATGGATTTCACAAAATGTACAAAAGGAGGTAGAAGTAGGTACCTTGCGCTTAGGGGGACACTCCCACTGACCATGGCCAGAACCCTTGCATTCTGTACACCAAAGACCGCTTCTGATCTGGGCCTTATAGGATGATTGTCCATGCATCCTTGTTCTGTCTTTCAGACCTTCTTTGATTTCTTCTAATTCCTTCTTGAGTTGCTGCCATGCCGATGATCCCTCCTCGGGCTAGGCGGTCGAAGTCGGCGATGAGGCAAAACTTAACTGTGACCGTTCCATCTTCACTGCCTCCCTCAAGAAATCTTGTAGTGAGGCATGTTCAGGGAGTTTGTCAACCAGCCTTATAGCAATGGGAGGCATCTTGGTAGCCAAGACCCTCATCCTTGTGTACATCTCAGAGATGCTTTCCCCAGGCTTCATAGTGTCAGTGGACAAATCCTGGACAATCATATGTTCGAACTTCTCCAATTTGAAAGTCCGTAAGAATTCCTCCCGTAGAGATGTCCAAGTTTGAAAATGGTCAGGGGGAAATTGACTATACCATACATCAGCTGCATCCTCCAATGACGACGGAAAGATGTGTAGGAAGGCATGCTCGTTCTCCACCCTTTAGCTTTGCATGCCGTGAGAAATTTCCTCACATGAGCTTCCGCATCCTCATGAATGTGACCTTTAAACTTCTGAGTCTTCACATGGACCTTGTTGAGTAACTCAAGAAGTCGAGCTTTTTTTGCAGGATTAAGAACCACCATCCCCACCCTAGAGGCTGAAACGGGTGGAATAGATGAAGGGCCTCCCAATGGAACAATACTAGTTGTGGGTAGCATGGAGACATACGGTGGAGAGGCTGATGAGGCGATACCCCATGCAAAGGACCACACTAGTGGTGAACTCACTACTGATGTAACCAGAGAAGAAATAGATGGTATTGCATATGTCGCAGGTGCTACCGTTGCAAAAGTAGATGGTGAGGACATAGGAAACATGAGGGTCAAAGAGGATGCAAGGGCAATTGGGAAAGAGAAGGATGGGGTCGAAGCCATGTATGATGGATAAGTGGTAGGAAAGAACATAGATAATGATAATGGCAACGTAGAGGGTAGGGACATGACCGGAGCAAAATGAGAGCCCCACAGGCGTCATGGATGTAGAAACTAGACTCGACGGAGTGGGGTTATGCATAATAGACGAAATGGTAGTTGGACTACTGGATGTCAAGTCCGGTGCTGAAGTGGGCATTACTCCCGTTGAAGTGGCTATTGATGAAGACATCGTTGCAAGAGGAGAAGAGGTGCTGTCTTGACCTTGAAGAGCTCTTGAGGAGCTTTTGTCCTTAGTACTTTTCTCCTTCACCTGCTCTCCGCTTTGTACTTCCTCTTCTCCAATCCCGATCTGACAACTAGGGATCTTGTTGGTCTAGATCGATGAGAGTTTCGATGAAGTTGCTTGCTCTGGCCACTGCTCCAATGGGTTCACTTTGTGCTCGCCTTGAGGACTTCGCCAACTTCCGTCTCCCATAATGCTTTTTGTATCGAGTCTCGTCGGCAGGAAGTCTTCTCTCCACTCTCCTCAAGTACCTCCTAGTTCTCTCACTAGCTCCTTCAAGGATATCAAAACTACTCGGCATAAGAACTCTCCCCTCTAGGACTCTCAAATGCCACTTCACTCTTGCTACTTAGCACCCACCGTGATCGCCATAAACTGTCTCTGAGGGGGAGGTCCACTCACTTCCGGAGGTGTTACCGGAGGCCTAAGGCCACTGATGTGAGAAGCATAAATGACACAACTCTACCTCAGGTGCACTACACTACTTGATGCGTGAACCTATGACACAACACTAGTCGAAGGTGCTACGGAGTGCTGAGTACTAGAATAGGAAGAACAATCAGAAAGGAGATAAGAAGAAACAATGCTAAAAACATATAACGGAGAAAGCAGTAGATGAGCACAACGCGAGCAAGTGCATATCATAGAATGAAGGGATCCTCATACACTAGTCTCTCCGAACAGAGATCAGAGATCACTCATCCACAACAATGCAACAGTAGCAATGCACCATAACAATGCAACAGGCGAGCTTGTAGCTCTAGTCTCTCTCCTTCTCACTCTCAATCCCCGTACAATGCTGAATGAACCCCCATCCCCCTCATCTCCCCTCTTCACCCTCGCCTTTCGGATCGGAAATCCCCTCCCTCTCTCCTATTGGCTGTCCCCTCATCCTTAGCCATCTCACCGCTAAGTCTCTTCATGTCTCCTGCAACGGTCAGCTTGCGCCGAGTCGGTGCGTTGTAACTACTCCATGTGCACCGCCTGACCCTTGACGCATGACCATGTGTTTGGGTGATATGTCCTCGTGATGACTATGTCCCCATGTGACTATGCCATCCTGGTGACTATGTCCTCTCCATGACTTGTCATCTTGCGACCATGTCATCACCATGACTTGTGTCATCCTTGTGACCATGTCATCCCCTGACTTGTCATCCTTGTGACCATGCCATCCCCTAACTTGTGTCATCCTTGTGACATGTCATCCCCTCACTAAGTGACTGGACATAGCTAGTCCTGCATGATCTCAGTATAACAGATATTGAGATTGTTCCTCAACACGTCCTCCATAAGCAGGAGAAACAGGAGATCTTCCTAAGGCAGAGGATAGTCCAAAGGCTTGGTAAGGACCTTAGGCGGCACTGTTGCTCGAGCTAGTACTGGTCCCATGACAAGATCCACGCCGACATCCAGATGAAGCCATCTACCAATGTGAGTGTTGTAGAAGAAGGGCACCTTTGCCACCCACTCTGGGTACCTCACCCGAGATGGTCAGAGCCACTCGCTTGGATCCCTTGCACATTGTGCAATGGTCAGCCCTCCATAATCAGAGATGCCACCTATAGTGATCGTGACCATACAGAAAAGGTTTGGGGTCGATTGTTCTACTCTGTTCCAAAGTAGCTAACTACTCTGATCCTCTGCCACTCCATCGAGTCCAAGACCTGATTGTCCCTCCGGTCTCTTTCCCCTTACTCTTCCTCCATTTTGAGTGATACATTTAAGTCAATACTAAAGAGGATCAAGTAGGGCTTGTTGTGGTCATGTTGTAGGTAGAAGACTCTAAGAGGAACTACCATCTTAGGGAACTGCCCAAACCAGTGCGGAGGGTCTGTAGCATCAAGGATCTGGCCAAGCCTCTCCCTCCATTATGGAGGTATATATTAAAAAATGATAGCACTATCTCAAAAGTTGGTTGTAGTGGCAAAAATTAAATGGTCTTTGGAGCCCAAAAATGAGGGTTGGGATGTATAATTTGCCTGGAAATGCACATGGGATTTTGTAAAACGTTGTTTCGAGTCTCATCGAACTTACAAAAATCAAGAATTGCTTTGGAATGGGAAGCTACTTCTTACATGAACCGCAAATCCTCTCCTCCGTGCTGAAGAAAGAGTGAGATGCTAATATGAGGAAAGAGGGAGGCTCTTACCAATTGGAAGTGTAGAAGAGACTAAAAAGCTGATCAATACAACAACAATTGCCTTATTTAGGCTAACCCTTAAAATGTTAAACCTTATAGTCAACTAACTGATACAATCTTACCATTATAGTTGTCTCTTCAAGACATTTGCTTATAGGGAAGGATGGAAGTGTTGGGTGGGTGTATGTGCGTCTATTTATCTCTACAGATATCTTAGGGTTGGGTGCGTGTATGTGTGCCTATCCACCTCTACACACTTTTTTAAAACCAATTATCGTCATATTGCAGAAAGAAAGGGACAAATTGTTACAAATATAAAAAATAAGAGTATCTACATTAGATCTCGAGTTGATATTTTTGGGTTGAGACTTCCATTGAGAGGGGGAGAAGAGATTATGGATAGTGAATTGGTAGATGATACTGCTGTTTTTTTGGATGCCACTCCATAGACACTCACATCTTTCATCAGGACAGATGTGGATTTATTCTATACTACTGTGGGGGCACACATCAATTGGCACAAATCCAATGGCTTTTGAATGAGTGACAAAGACACTCGGATTGGGGGAATGACATAGGATTCACTTGGATTCAAAGGAGTGCTTTTGTCAGATATTTGGAATGCCAAGTCGGTTTGGGCATCTCTCTAACACAACAATTTGCTTTGGTGTTAGAGAGCATAAGGAGAAAGCTTCTCTTTTGGGGCTCTGCTAAGCTTGACCTTGCCTTGAGAGTAGTGGTGGTTAATTAGGTCCTGTTGCCTCAAGAGTAGCTTAACCTTGCCTCGAGAGTAGTGGTGGTTTACCAGGTCGTGTTGGCCATGGCTTTGTTTGTTTGCTCTTGCTGGTGCCGTTCTAGGTATTGTATCACTTAGCTTAAGAGACCTGTAAGGAAGTTTTTATGGAGCGGACTTGATGGCATAGTAGATGTTACAGCGAGGTTGGCTTGGGAGACTTTGATTCTCCCCATTGGGGAATGGGGTCTTAATATAATAGATCCAAATATACAATGTAGGGCCCTGCTCTGCAAGGGGACTTATACCTAGGTAGGAGCCATGGAAGGACTTTTTCATTTGCAGCATACAGTCCTGCACACCTTCGTCTGGAGGAGGCTGGATGGATAGTACCAGACGGATCTTTACTCCAGTCCATCATAGATCTCCTTCTTCCCCTCTTATGGCTCCTATCCTGAAAGCATGAGCCAGCTTCAGGAGTACTCTTTGAAGGGTTCCCCCTCCTCTCTCAAAGAGATAGATAGGCAGCCCGTCATGTGGAATTATAGTATATTGGACAAGCATGGCAGACCACTTGGTGCTTCTCACTACATGTAGTGGTCCACCTGGGAGAGGGGGCCTGCCTCCACTGTGGGATCGTAGAAAGCTTTTAAAAAGCTCCCGGAGGATAGGGAATCTCAGATGGTTAGTCATCTCAGAGGGAGGTTAGGGAGAATTCAGCAGAGCAGTGCAGCCTTGCCAGTGGATTGTGTGGAGATAGATGACATGCCTATTACTTGTTCCACTTGGATGGCCACATTCATGAGTATGGGCATTCCACTTCAGGTTATTGCAGTTTGAGATGCACATGAGGATGCCTTGGTTTTTTACGTGCATTTTGGAGGCAGGCTATCCAGATCCACAGATGACATCTTGCTACAAAGAGCATTTAAGCCTATCAGGATCATGGGTTATGTGGAGTTTGGTTCTGATTTACAGTGGTACCTGGATCCTAACTCGCTTCTCATTTCCCTGGGATCATGGAGGTTATGGCTTTAGGAGTTGCCCCAAAATAGTTCTTACAGTGGGACCCAGGAGAGTGGTAGTGGATTGATGAAGGGCATAGAGAGAAGAGCCTCCCTTCTTTCGTTATATTGTCTGTAATGCCAAGAGATTTCAGCTCAATTGTACAGGTTGTAGGCCTTCCGGAGCTCTTCATTGGGATAGTTTTCATATTTTTGCTAATCTACAAAACTTCTTACCATAGTAGGCTTCATGTGGGGTCATATCCTCGATTGCCTTGGTCTCTGTCTTGTTCAAGATGTGTGAGACTGCATTAACGCTCACCCTAGTAGGCTCTGTAAAGATTCTTCCCCCTTACCATAGTTGGTCTCATCTCCACTATCACACAGTTCTTTCTCTCCACAAACCCATTCTTTTGGGATGTGCGGGCTGTGGTGAGCTGTCTCTTGATTCCATTCTTCTTACAAAAAGTATCTAAAGCTTCTGAAAAGAGCTCTTCCCCCTGTCGTGTGGACCAATGTTGGCAATAGCAAGACCAACAAGAAGGAAGACAACAAATCTGATGAGGAGGACTCTTCTAGTGGAGGAATAAAGAAGAAATACTTCTACTACGACTAGCCAAGGCACTATGCGCAGGGCTGCAGAAAGAAGAAGGCTAATGACAAGGAGAGGAAGACAAAATCCAAGCAAGAGTCTGAGAAGTTAAAACCAGCGGAAAACATAGTAACAGATATAGGACAGCTCTCCTTGGTGACAACTCCGAGTGTTGCCAAGAACAAAGTGCTGATCTAAATGGAACTGTTCTTACGCCTGACATTGAGAGGTCTAATAAGCCAAAGAGAGTCTTTCTGAAGGTGGAGGACAGCAATGGTTGCTCAGATTGTAGTTCAAAGAGCAAGAGCATGCAAGAAGCACACCTAGGAAGGCTTGTAGTAGAAAAATGCCATAGCTCTTCTAACTGTCTGTCTGTCTGTCTCTCTCTCTCTCTCTCTCCCCCCCTCCCCCCCCCCCCCTCTTCTTGCTAGGCCTCTACTAGCCTTGTGCTAGCCCTTGCTAGCCCCCGCTAGTCCTCCACTCCCGTCTCGTGTTTCATAAGCCAAGAGTTCGCCAAAAGGAATAACACCAAGCATCACTCGCCATAGAAAAACCTGTTGGCAAAGTGGGAGTTTGCAGGACCAAAGCTGCTGCAATCTTTTACGCCACCATTTGGCATTACGATTTAAAGACCAAAGCTGATACACATGATGCGATATCCAAGGAGGTGGCATCAAAACCCTGTATAAACCAGCCACTGAGATATCCGCCAGGCGTAATGGGCGAGTAGAAGAACCCTGGCGATGCAAGGATCAATCATTAAGGTGATACATAAGCTCTAACCTAGGTACTGGCAAAAAGGAATAAAGCATATGAGAAATATAGTGCCATAGGGGTCATCCCCAATCCATACTGTCTGGCCACCAAAGGAAAAGAGTACCATCATCATGAAGCACATCACAAACAAGCGTAATTCCTTTGGCGTAATGGGCGAGTAGAAGAACCCTGGCGATGCAAGGATCAATCATTAAGGTGATACATAAGCTCTAACCTAGGTACTGGCAAAAAGGAATAAAGCATATGAGAAATATAGTGCCATAGGGGTCATCCCCAATCCATACTGTCTGGCCACCAAAGGAAAAGAGTACCATCATCATGAAGCACATCACAAACAAGCGTAATTCCTTTGGAATGAAACACACACGCACACTTTTTTGCTTCTTTTTGTTTTTGGGTGGAAATATTTGTTGCTTTATATTACAAAGTCACTATCCCAAAATGGGATGTGCCAAAATACATCAAGAAAATATCTCAGTATATGACAAGTATATATCAGAGTCTATGTACTGAACACACTTTTTTTTTAGTGAAAACTTTGAGTGCTTTATATTACAAGATAGCTATCCCATGAAAAACTGGTAAGCTGAAATATTACATCAAGAGAAAATTTCCATGTAGGACAAATATGCATCTTGATCTATGCAATGAGTTTGCAGACAATCGAAGAGTGATTGCTGCAAAGAACGACAAAAGAAAACAAAAGTATAAAAAACTGAATCACCAAAGACTCTGTGGTTTCTAGCTTCCCAGAGAGTGCAAAGTGCCCAATAGCGAACCCAGATAAAGAACAAGTCAAAATCCATGTATTGAACACACGCTCTTTTTGTTTTTTTTTTAAGTGAAAACTTTGAGTGCTTTATATTACAAGATAGCTATCCAGAAAAAAACTTGTAAGCTAAAATAGTACATCAAGCGAAAATGTCCATGTAGGACAAATATACATCCTGATCTATGCAGTGAGTTTGCAAACAATTGAAGAGTGATTGCTGCAAAGAACAATGGAAGAAAACAAAAGTAGAAAGACTGGATCACCAAAGACTCTGTGATTTGTAGCTTTCCAGAGAGTCCAGACTGCCCAGTAGCGAACCCAGGTACTGAACACACACACACACACACACACTTTTTTTTTTTTTTGGTGAAAATTTTGTTGATTTGTATTACAGAATCACAATCCCAAAAAGAGGATGTGGGAAAATACATCACAAGAAGATCTCAATATATGACATATATACATCATAGTTTATGTACTTAGTTTGCAAGCAATCATAGAAAGATTGCTGTAGAGAGTACCTAAAGAAAGAGAAAAGTGTAAAAGTAGGATCACCAAAGACTCTATGATTTCTCTCCTTCCATAGAGTCCAGAGTGCTCAGTGGCCAACCCAAGTAAAAATTCAATCAAAATCCTGTCTGGGTGGGTGTATCCCAAAGAGCCAGAAGAACTTTCCAAAGATAGCATTTGGAAATCTAATTCGCTTATGCTGCCCAAGGAAAATAAAAAATCACTAGTATGGGAGCAATGCCAAACACACACGCGCACGCGCATGCACGCCAAACTCACATGCACACGTGCTTTTAAAAAAATAAAAACTATTTAGGTGCATGTAGGAGCACATGCCTATTATATATGTGTGCATGCATGTACTTCATGTAGATTGATATGATATAATGGATACTTATGTATATATGAATGAGAATGAGAGCAACTAATAATTTGCTTGCTAATGTTGGACTACTGGTGGGAACAAATTTCTATTTTGCTTATTGTACTTGAACTCTATTTTAGACTTTTACATGATCAGAGACTGATCCTTTTAAATTATATATATTGTTTATTGTAAATAGAGTTCAGTGCTCTTCATTTACTATATTTGTGTATGACTCTATTTTCTTTAATGGGCAGATACATTTTTGGAATACCTGGGGAGGAAAATCTAGACCTTCTGGATTCTTTGAAAGGTTCAAAAATAAAATTGGTATTGACAAGGCACGAACAAGCAGCTGGATTTATGGCTGCAACTTTAGGTCGGCTCACTGGGAATGTGGGTGTCTGCCTGTCCACCCTGGGCCCTGGTGCAACTAACTTTGCAACTGCTGCAGCTTATGCCCAATTGGCGGGCTTCCCTATGGTAACAAGGAGCTGTTCGCTTTATACTCATAAAGTCAAGGGTTCATTTAAATTTCTTATTCGTTTAAATCTCTTTTTCCTTGGGACATCTGGCACATGTGTAGCATCCTGGATTTGCATCTGTAAAAAAATTTGCAGCCCTCCCATGGCATATAGTTTCCTCATGCCTCCATTTTTGCAACTTTGTGCTTTCTTTCTTTTGTGTCTCCAAGTTCCAAGTGCAACTAGGTGATGGGAAATTAGTGGATGTGAATAGTGCTGCTTTCCAGTTCTACCTTTTTCATGGACAGCCCTGTCCCTCAATTTGAAATGATGGAAATCCAATGCTATACTTATTGCATCTTTTCTTTATGTTTCAGTTACTTTTACATTTGCAATAAAACTATCCCTGTTACTTTGAGCTTGCAAATTGCACAGCTCCATCCAAACCTATTGAAAGATGTGCAAGAGATATTAGTCTTTTGAAAGGTTTTAAATCTCAAGAATACCTTATTGAAATCACAAATGCTTGAAGTTTTCAGAGCTTTGTGCTGAAGGTTACTTCCGTATTGTAAGCGTTCTTATCCAACCTCAGATTTCCATTTTTCTTTTTAAAAAGCAAAACAGAATCACCAACTGGAAGTAGCCAGGTGGATCAGGGTGGATATGAGGGATTGTTGAGAGTCTTCCGTCACCCTGATGTTGAGATAAGGGGCAGTTGCATCTTGGTTTTCACACTCGTCCTACTTGCTGTTGTCACTTCTATGCCCATGACTATGTCTGTTGTCTTTCTATACGCCACTGGTGTCCTTCTAGGTCCTCCATCCCACTGTATGGCTGCATGTCTTCACGTTGCAAAGTGAATAGTTGGTACCGTCCAGATTTTCTGATCCATCAAGGTTGGAAATGGATACAGCAAATTGAAATGACACTGTTTCAGTTCTTCTTGAGGGAACAATAATTGGATGGGAGTCTCCTTCTTTCATGATAGGGATTCCTGCAGATCTTAATGGAAATCACAAGAGTAAAACCTTTGGCTCCAATATCAGTTAGAGCATGACCCACAAATTTAATATTAGTCTGCAGGAGTATGTTGATGGACAAAACACTTCAAACTCCTCCAATCTTACACCGATCAGTGCATCAAAAGCAAACGATATGAGAATAGGAAAAGGAAACTTAAAATCATGATCCAGCAAATTGCGGGCTGAAAGCACAAGATGCTGCTCCGTACATCATCTAAAGGGGCTGGACCAAAACCACAGCCAAGTATGGCTGGAGAACAGTAAGCTTTGTTCAAGACCTGCTTCTCCTTCTCTTCTGCGTGCCTGTGGAAGGCTTGAGTGGGACGAGGAGAGGTGAAGATGGGCCTCCCCCGAGCCAGCACTAAAGATTGGACTGGAGGAGTAGCTGTTTGGGTTAGATGCTGATAGTCAGCCCTAAAAAGGCTTGCCCTAGGCAGCCCAAAGCTGCACATGAAGGGCTTGCCAAAACAGCCCTAAATTGCTCCTACGCACAGCCCCATGTGGGCATGTGTCCCCTCCTCTTACATTAGTTCCACAGTCCTTATATGTGGCTCACAACTGGGCATTGCCTAGCTATCCTAACAAAGCATATCATTTGTACTGAGATTTGTTTTTTTAATTTCTAAGACGAATTGGTTTGCTGTCACGATTCCTTATTTAAAATTCATTTATTTCAAATATCTGCAGTTAAATGCACACAACTGGGCATTGCCTAGCTATCCTAACAAAGCATATCATTTGTACTGAGATTTGTTTTTTTAATTTCTAAGACGAATTGGTTTGCTGTCACGATTCCTTATTTAAAATTCATTTATTTCAAATATCTGCAGTTAAATGTGCATTTCTATGCATTGTAAGTTCCCTTGACCAAATGGTCTGATTTCATGCAACAGTAGGCAACCGTTTTGAAGGGATACCTTTGATTTCTAACTTTCTGTATTTGGTTTGATACACAGATGATGATAACAGGTCGAAAGGCAACAAAACGCAACTGTTTTGAAGAATACCTTTGATTCCTAACTTTCTGTATTGGGTTTGATACACAGATGATGATAACAGGTCAAAAGCCTATTCGCAAGAGCAAGCAGGGTTCATTTCAGATAGTTGATATTGTTGAGAACATGAGACCCGTTACAAAGGTGATTTCAAGCTACCATAATGTTTGCAAATGAATCTTACCACTGTTATTGTCATGCACAATAATGGCAGTAGAGTATCTATATGCATTGCTTAAAAAGTTCTTTGAGAGGTTGGTGCCATTGAAAAGCATGGTTAGAAATGATATATCTTTTATCGGATTGTTTTTGGTCAGAGATGAATTTGTGAACTAGACATGTGGTGAAAGAGTTTGCTCTCACAACTAAGTGTATCATGACGGACCAGCATATTAACTTTGTAAATTGTTTTGCAGTTTACAAAGCAAATTGCAGATGGTGATCTTATCCCTTCTTTAATTAGAGAAGCTGTACGACAAGCAGAAGAAGAACGGCCTGGTGCTGTACACTTGGAACTGCCTGAGGACATAGCTGGTACAATCACAGAAGGAGAACTCTTTCCTGTGCATCCTGTTAGGCGTCCAATAGCTGAAGAGAAAGCCATAAAAAAGGCAGTGCAAATGATTGAAGCTGCCACCCACCCTTTGCTGTTAGTGGCTGCTGGTGCGAATCGAAAGCGTACTCAAAAGATGTAAGTTTTGGATTTCAAACATGTCACATGTACGTCTCTGTCTATAGGTTTTCACAGCAGCAAAGGGAAAATTTGCTTGGTGGAAGACAATTATATTAGAATCGTTGACACTTGATGGCTGTCAAAATACATTATACTTCATTCATGAGCTTAACAACTTGAGGGCCATTCTATTTTCTCAGAGAAAATTCTTCTAGTCTCAAATGTCATGACAAAGATGAAATAGATGCAATGTGGTCTATCACGTTGTGCCTTACATTTGTGCAAATTTATTCATTCTTTGATTATGAAGTAAAACCTTAGAAATGAATTCAAAATACGGTATCTTCCGAAACAAGGGAACCTTCTTCTGCCAAAATACTCTTGATAGGGTGTGAATTTATAAGAGTGGGGGATGTGCTCTCCAATGTTCTTCTTTCATGACTACGATAGGAAGAATTAAAACATTTTCTGCAGGAGGGGGATGAGGGACTCACAGAGGATTTGGGGTGTTGGGGGAGGGCTGGATGCCAGATAGGAGGGTATGAGGGTATTTGCAAAGGGAGTGAGGAGGGGCTGTACGGCAGATAGGGAGGAGGGCTGAGGGGAGGAGAGAGGGGTGGAGGGGCTGTACGAGAGATAGGTAGGGGGCTGTAGGGGATCACTGAGGGGTGAGGGGGGAATGTATAACAGATTGGGGGGCTAGTGCTGGAGGGAATTTCAGAGGGGTGAGGGGTGGTCTGTTGGGCAGATAGGGAGGGGTGAGGGGTGAGGGGTGGGCTGTTGGGCAGATAGGGAGGGGCTGGATAGACGACGAGGGAGGGAAAGGGGGGGGGGGGGGTATGATGGATAGGGAGGGTCTGGATAGAGGGCGAGGGAGGGAAGGAGGGGTGGAGGGGGGTGCGTGTGCTGTATGACAGATAGAGAAGGGAGGGAAGAGGGGAGGGAAGAGCTGTATGGGCTGAGATAGGGGTTTGGAGTGAGCAAGTATGGCCAGAAAAAGGGTTGGGTGAGCAGGTATGGCCTGCAAGCTGGGTGTGGGAGGTGAATGAGAGGAGGAAGGGGTTAGGAAAAAGCAGGTACGAAGCTACATGGCCTGCAAGCTGGGTGTGGGGGTGAATGAGAGGAGGAAGGGGTTAGGAAAAAGCAGGTACGAAGCTACAAAAAAGGTCCTATCCAATGTCTGCATACTTCTGGTAGTTGCTTCCAAACCACCGTCCTTGAAACAGAAGTGTGATGGACCAAGTGATGCCTATGAAGGGCTCAATATGCTTTAGATTTCAGCTTTTCACTGGATGAGGGATTGGGAAGTGATTGTATGGTGAGGGAGTGAAACTCCTATTTTAAATAACTCATGGAGGGTTGTGCCAAACCAATTATTAATAAATAGGCTGACGAGGCATGTGGCCGACCTTCCACTTGGCCGGTTGTATACGTGGATGACCACCACATCACCAACTGCCACATCAGCAGACTGCCACATCACTTGCTGACCCTCCCACATCATTTGTCGACCTTGCCACATCATTTGTTGACCCTACCATGCCAGCAATATGGTTTCCATGTAAGTAGCTGCAGCCCATATCAGCAGTACGTTAATAGAAGTCTAAGAATCACCACCTAGGCGGCATGTCCAATTGCCACATCATCTCATCGATCTAGGGGATAGATGGCTGAAGCATATGCAAAAGCATTGATGCTTCACCTATCCTATTGTTCCCAGCTCCTCATATTAGGTGAGTACCTAGACCTAGGTGGACATCTAGAAGATGAAGGATTGATTCACTACCTCCCCCACCCCTCTAGATTGCTTTGGTGCAATACCAAGCAACTCTTGAAAGATCATTAGGGGCAAGCAGGATTTTTTATCTTGGGTTTGTAATCTCATGATCTCAGAGGTTTAACAAAACTATATGTTGGGTCATGAACTAATGTGTTAGATTACTCCAAGGTCCTCATGGATTATCTCGGAAGTTTATCTTTTCTTGAAGAAAGGTGTCCATCAAAACAGCCCCAACTAGGTCAAGTCACGTTTAACGAACCTCGTTAGGGTGTAGCCTCTTGAGCAAGAATCATAGACTAATCAACACACAAATAGCAACTGTTATGTCAACTGTAGTACCAAGGTCACGATAGAGGATGGGAAACCAAGAGGGCTCAATAGTGCTTGCTTCAAATGGGAGTGTAGAGGGTCGGGGACTAGGGACTACCCTAAGCCTAGGCAACAACATGGAGTGCAAAGGTAAGGCCTAAAGGGGCATAGAGGTTCTAAGGTCCATATGGACACATGGCACTCAAGAGGACAACACGTGGCAAGCACTAGGCTAGGAGGAGGATTCCAGAAGGAGCTTGAAGGAGAGCAAGTTCACGCTACATGGGATACGTGGCAGGGTGGAATCGAGCAGCAGAGTCCTCTATGAAATTGTGGATGTAATACTAAGATTGTTGTTCCGATGACCGACCAGCTAAAGGGGAAGGAAAGTATCTTCATATGGGATGAACCTCAAAAAAGGAGTTTTGCAAAATTAAAAGTAGCTATAGCAGCAGCTCCTGTCTTAAAGGTAGTGGATCCCAATGAACCATTCGTGGTTGAGAGAGATGCTAGTGATTTTGTTGTCGGGGTGGTACTTTTACAAAAGGGTCGACCAGTGGCTTTTGAAAGCAAGAAGTTAGACCGTGCCCAACGGAATTACTCAGCATATGAGAAGGAACTGTATGCTATAGTCTATGCTTTGAAGAAGTGAAGGCACTATTTGTATAGTGCCAAATTCGAGATCATCTTTGATCAAGAAAGCATTAAGTGGGTTTGCAATCAGGTAGAGCTTAAAGGTAGACAAGCTAGATAGGCTGAATTAATGCCAGAGTTTGATATACAACAGACATATCGGAAGGGGAAGTTTGATGTGGTAGCAAACTCCCTTAGCCGAATCGCAGTTGTTAATGAATTGAGTTTTACTCAATTTCAAAATGATTTCCCAAGTCCTTAAAGGAAAAATGTGAGTTGATCCTTACTTTTCTGAAATATGGAAAGCAATTGTGAAGAGGGATCCAACTAATCGAGAGACTTTCACTGAGGAGTCACATGGAAATGGTGACACACCACAGGTTGGTGATAAAGGACTCAAGTGGAGAGAACATACTATTAAAGATGGCTACCTGCTCTACAAGGGTAGAGTATGTGTCCGGGACAATAATGACATTAGGCACCAAATTCTTTTTTAGTGTCATGATAGTCCGAGTGCTGGACACCCGGGAATTGAGAAGACGTATGCGCTTTTGAAAAGACAATTCTTTTGGCCTGGAATAGGTAAGGACATCCAAGACTATGTATTGAAGTGCCAAAATGCCAGGTCAATAAGGTTGAACGCCTTAAGGTAGGAGGTCTTCTACAACCATTGGAGATTCCATCTTGCAAATGGGAAAGCATCTTCATGGATTTTATTGTGGGATTACCTAGGACACAGAGGGGTCACAACTCTGTGTGGGTAATTGTGGATTGATTGACTAAGATGGCTCACTTTATTCCAACCAATGAAGATGTTAAAATTTTTGAATGAGCAAACCTATTTGTGGAGCATATCTATAGGTTGTACGAGCTACCAGCCGGTATTGTTAGTGATCAGGATAGCAAATTTAACAGCCATTTTTGGAGGGCTGTGTTTATGAGGTTGGAAATTACTTTGAATATGAGCACTGCGGATCATCCACAGAGTGATGGTCAACTAAAAGGGTCAATTAGATCATTGAGGATATGCTTCAAGCATATGTAAGTAAACGGCAAACTAATTTGGAATAGTACTTGCGCATATTAGAATTTGCATATAACAGTGCCAAACATTCAGCTACAGATTTTACTTCATTCATGATGATGTATGGATTTCAACCCAGAGCCCCAATGGCAGTGGGACTCGAAAAAGAGAGGGTTCAATCAGCCAAAGACTTTCTTAAAGATATAAATTAAATTCTTAAGTTAGCTAAAGATAGCATAAGAAGAGCTCAGCATAGAGTACAAAGTTATGCAAATCCCCACCGTAGAAGGTTGGAGTTTGAAGTAAATGAGAGAGTCTATCTCAAGGTAGCTGTATCTTCAGAATCCTTAAAAACAGGATAATGTCTAAAGTTGTCTCCTAGGTATTGTGGACCATTCATAATACTTAAGAGAATTGGAGAACTTGCTTACAAATTAGCCTTACTAGAGGGATGTAAAGTACATCCAGTTTTTCATGTAAGTAGGCTAAAAAGGAAGTTAAACACATATTTCATTAATTTTTGACTCATATGTCTACATTTGGACTAATCCTAAAACTCCTTCCCAAAGTTTACTTTATGAAAATGTCGTTCGAGAATCAAAAGTTTACTTTTTGGCATTGTCATTTCCGCATAATAAATTTCAGAATCTCTCTCTATAATGTTGCACTTAATAACAATTTAAATTTAATAAAAATTAATAATTTAATTATATTTAAATTAATAAAAATAACTTCAATGTATGAAAAAATTATATGTATGCATGTATGTATGTATGTATGGCCCATGCATGACATTAGTTTACCATAAGAGTCCTCTAAAATCTTCAAGATATCATAACGGTATTAATAAATACCTTTTGAGAGTTTAAAAACTCTAAAATCTGGTATATATGGAGTCACACCCGATGCTGCATATGCATGCGTGGAACGTACATGTCCTTGGTTCATCGATGGAAGTCCATTGATACATATGGTGGGACCAGTGCGCTGCACTTGTCCATGTGGCATGGGCATGTCTGTAGGGCTTTTAGTCGATCCATGTCATTGTCGGATTCACACTGCGACGACTGTTCATAGAGGGGAGGGAGAGGGAAAGAGAGAAAGGGAGGGAGGTAAGAAAGAGAGGAAAAGGAAGGGGAAATGAAAGGAAAGGGGAGGGGGAGGGGGAAGGGAACGGAAGGGAAGCAGAAGGGGAAGGGCAGAGGAGGGAGAGAGAGAGAGAGAGAGAGAAAGAGGGGGGGGGGGGGGAGGAAGGGGGAAGGGGAGGGGAGGGGAAGGGGAAGGGAAGGGAAGGGAAGGGTAGGGTAAGGAAGGGGGAAGAGAGAGGAGGGGAAGGGAGGAAGGCGAGGGGAGCGAAGGGGAATGGGGATGGGGAGGGCAGGGAAAGGGAGAGGGGTGAGAAAGGGGGAAGGGGAGAGGAGGGGGAGGGAGGAAGGGGAGGGGAATGGAGAGGGGCGAGGAAGGGAAGGGGAACGGGGATGGGGAGGGGAGGGGAGGGTAAGGGGGGGGAGGGAAAGGGGGAAGGGGAGGGGTGAGGAAGGAAAGGAGTGGGGAGGGGGTCTCCCTAATGCATGCTCTGGCAGCCGCGGCCGCCGAGCGCCTAAAGAAACAATAGAAGGAAAGGAAAATTGGAGAGGAGGGAAGGGGGAAGGGGGGGGAAGGAGTGAGGAAGGGAAGGAGAGGGGAGGGGGCTTAATAATACATGCTTTGGCGGCCACGGCCGTCGCTGCCGCTAAGCCCCTCCAAAACTCCCAAAAATACAAACATACATACATATTTATTTATTTATTTACTTTTATTTTATTAAAAAAAAATTTTTTTGGTGTTTGGCGACCGCTGCCGCCCAATTTGTGTTTTGGATTGGAAGGGGGAGGATTGAAGGGAGAGAGGGGAGGGAGAGAGGAGAGGAAGAAGAGGAGGGAGAAAAGAGAGGGAGAGGGGAGCAGAAGGGAAGAGAGGGAGAAGAGAGAGGGAGAGAGGAGAGAAAGAAGAGGGAAGAGAGGGAGAAGAGGGGATGAGAGGGGAGAAGAGCGAGGGAGAGGAGCGGAGAGAGGGAGAGGGGAGAGGAAGGGGAAAGCAAAGGGAGGGAGACGGGAGGGGAATGTCTATACATAAGCCATGAAACCCTAAAAATTTTGAATTCAAACGAGGAGAGGAGAGGGAAGCGGAAAGTTTGAATTCTAGGAGAGGGAAGGGAGGGAATGGCGAGAAGAGAGAGTGAGACGTTCGAATTCTAGGGAGGGAGAGGGAGAGGGAGAGGGGGAGAGGAAAAAGAGAGAGAAATTCAAAACTTTAGGGGTTCCGTGGCTTATATATAGATTCTCACATTCCCCTCCCTTCGCTTTCCCCTTTCTCTCCCCTCTCCTCTCCGTCTCTCTTCTCCCCTCCCGTCCCCTCTCCTTCCTCTCTTTTTATTGCAGTTTGCTACTTCCCCCCGGCGCAGTCGATCTATTCTTCCACTGGACCAGGCCAGTCCATATTTGAAGATCTCTCAGCGGACATTGCAGATTTTTCACATCGCGGAGAAGTCATCCTTTTAGGAGACTTCAACGCGAGAACCTCAAACAGACAGGCCCTCACTTATGACTTCATGGAGGATCCGGTCATACTCCAAGCATTTCACGAGGATAGCCTCTGTCGGACTTCATCAGACTGCACAATACAGCCCACAGATCAGGGACGTCAGTTACTAGAGCTCCTCACCTCGCACAGTATGGTCATTTATAACGGCTTGTCCAGGTGGCCACAGTCTTCCATGCCTACATTCTCTTCTGCTTCTGGGCGTGGTACTAGCGTGATCGACTACATCATAGGTCCCCCGACTCTAGTCCCTTCCATCCATAGCCTTACTGTTAGCCCCTTCATGCCCTCTGCCAACCATGCACTCATCCACTTTACTTTGACTCATGTCTCCCATGACCCACCCCCCCTCGTTTTCACGACCGCCAACCCTATTATGAGGTTCATTTTGACCACCAGTTCGATGATGTATATAGCCAGAACCTCAGCCGCCTACTCCATCCTCATCTATTAGATGCTCTACCATCCACGGAGGACCGGTGGGAACTTGTACATACTTCACTCGTTTCTGCCGCTCACATGTCGTTCCCTGCCACATGTCATTCGTCTAGTCCCCCACCGGTTGGTCTTGTTCCTTGCAACGGTTGGTATGACGAGGAGTGTAAGGAACTCCGCAAGAAACTTCACCTTGAGACCGAGGAGAAGTCTCCCCTCCTTGCCGAAACCAAGAGAGACTACAAGTGGTTGGTTAGGCGCAAGAAACGCCAATTTCTAGCCCGGAATGAGGAGGAGCTAAGAAGCTTGCTTTTCAGCTGTGACTCCAAGGAATTCTGAAGAAAATTCCTCCGCTCGAAGTCTCAGAGCCCCCTCACAGATCCACGTGTTTGGTCTGCATATACTTCAGCTCTATACGATGTTCCAGATCAGCCAGCCATCGATTTATCCCATTCCCCTAGGCCAGCTTCATCTAGTCTCTTCACACCAGAGAGTGTCCGTGCAGCAGTCCACCGATTGAAGAACGGGAGAGCTAAGGATCATGATGGATTGCAAGCGGAGTATGTAATCCATGGGATTGATGCCTTAGATTTTGTTCTTTCCCATCTCTTCAATGAGTCTGTTTGTACAGGCCTACCACAGTCCTGGTTAGGCAATACCATAGTACCTATCCACAAGTCGGGGGACCCTATGGAGCCGTCGAATTACAGGACCATCATGATTGGCCATGTTATGGCCAAGATCTATGCATCAGTTTTGGAAAGCCGTATAAATGACCATGCCGAGACAACAGGACTCAGAGCCAGAGGGCAGGCTGGATTTCGCAGGGATCATTCGACACTTGACCACATCCTCACACTCAGGGCACTGGTAGAGGAGGCGAAGTCACGAAGGCAACGGCTTTATTGTTGCTTCGTGGACTTCAGGAAGGCATTTGACACAGTTCTGCGATTCAGATTGTTTCAGAGGATTCACCATATGGGCTTCAGTGGAGAGATATAGTGGGCTATCATGGCTTTGTATGAGAGGGTCAGTGGTCGGGTTCCGACACGTGAGGGGCTCTCAGAGGAGGTATGCAGCACGATTGGGGTGAAGCAGGGTTGCCCGCTCTCTCCTACTCTCTTTGGATTATATATTGATGAGCTAGAGATGTTTGTACAGATGACAGGCGGTGTGGGCTCTACTCTCTCAGGATCCTCCATTCCTATCCTCCTGTATGCGGACGATGTGGTTCTCATTTCCTCTACTGCTCAGGGCCTCCTGGCACATATTGAGGCACTCCACAGGTTTTGCCAGGACAGGGGGTTGACCGTAAACCTTGGCAAGACCAAGGTTATGGTTTTCAACACCATAACCTTGATCGTATTTACAGCACAGATGAGTTTTGCTTCACTTATGACGGACAGCCCATTGAGCTTGTTAGAGAGTACACTTATTTGGGGGCAGTTTTCAGGGGACCGGTCTTCACCATGACATATGCAACACGAGATAGGATTAGTAAAGGGTATGCTTTAGGACACATGCCTCCACCCTGTGGATGTACATATGAGATGGTTTGTAGACGCCGCAGGATCTTGTTACATAGGGGACGTACTCGCCGCTTCATCTCCAGACGATCCAGGATGATGGTAGCTTTTCGGAGGAGACTTACTCATGGAGATCTCGCCCCACCAGCCGCTCACCTCACCTTTGCTCAGATTTGTACTCTCATAGCAGGAGGCAGAGTCGATGGACAGGATTTCCAGTATTATTTTGGTTCTCAGACTCCGTGACACCTGGACTTGTATCTTTGCATTGGCATATTGTACTCATCCCCCCATTTTGCACCCAGGGGCGGTTTCCTTGCATCTAGTTTACTTTGTATTTAGGCTCAGATTTGACATTATGTACTTTCACTTGCATTGTATTGCGTAGCACTTAGATGATATTCGACGATGCCTCTTCTTTGTGGCACGTTGATTTTGTGCTATCTTGTATGCAGAGTTCTTGATGTCCCATGGGCCCATTTCGGCCTTTAGTGGACAATAATACACTTTCTTTCTTCTTTCTTTCTTTCTTTCCTCTTCTTTCTCTTCCTTCTCCCTCTCTCTTCTCGCTCTCTTCCCTTCCGCTTCCCTCTCCCTCTCTCTTCTCCTTGGGATTGTTCCTACGACGTTAAAAAAACTATCTATCTATCTATCTACCTCTCTCTTCTCCCTCTCTCTTCTCCCTCTTCTTCCTCTCCCCTCTCTCTCTCTTCTCTTCCCCTCCCCTCTCCCTCTCTCTTCTCCCTCCCCTCTCTCTTCCCTTCACCTCTCCCCCTTCTAATCCAAAGCACAAATTGGGCGGCCACGGCTGCGACTGCCAAACGTAAAACCCAAGGCATGCATAGTCTGTGATATTGGATTGTGTCAAATGCCTTGGCAATGTCAACCTGCAGTAATAAAACATCCTGCTCTGTGTATTTGTCATATTCTATTCTAACATAAGCATTTGCAATCTTATATGTGATATGCTGGCAAGGAACAACCCATATTGTGCAGGATGAAGGCCATCATGTAGATACCCTTTAATACGATAAACCACCATTTTAGTGATGATCTTGTAAATAATAGGCATGAGAGTGATAGGCCTCCAATCAGCCAAGGATTCACGTATTTGTTTCTTGGGAACAAGTTTTACAATCCCTTTTTTCCAGGAATCCGGCATGTGCTGATTTTCCAAGCAGAATTGATCATGCGCGGCAAAGTTGATTTTAGGATATCCCACTATGCAAGAAAGAATTCAATAGTAAGACCATCCCATCCTGGAGATTCCATCTGATTTTACCGCATCAAATTTTTCAGATTTCACCTTTGCTCAGATTTGTACTCTCATAGCAGGAGGCAGAGTCGATGGACAGGATTTCCAGTATTATTTTGGTTCTCAGACTCCGTGACACCTGGACTTGTATCTTTGCATTGGCATATTGTACTCATCCCCCCATTTTGCACCCAGGGGCGGTTTCCTTGCATCTAGTTTACTTTGTATTTAGGCTCAGATTTGACATTATGTACTTTCACTTGCATTGTATTGCGTAGCACTTAGATGATATTCGACGATGCCTCTTCTTTGTGGCACGTTGATTTTGTGCTATCTTGTATGCAGAGTTCTTGATGTCCCATGGGCCCATTTTGGCCTTTAGTGGACAATAATACACTTTCTTTCTTCTTTCTTTCTTTCTTTCCTCTTCTTTCTCTCCCTTCTCCCTCTCTTTTCTCGCTCTCTTCCCTTCCGCTTCCCTCTCCCTCTCTCTTCTCCCTCTTCTTCCTCTCCCCTCTCTCTCTCTTCTCTTCCCCTCCCCTCTCCCTCTCTCTTCTCCCTCCCCTCTCTCTTCCCTTCACCTCTCCCCCTTCTAATCCAAAGCACAAATTGGGCGGCCACGGCTGCGACTGCCAAACGTAAAACGATTTTTTTTTTTTTTTTTGGGTGCAAAGACTTGGCGGCTGTGGCTGTGGCTGCGGCCGCCAGAGCATGTATTAGTGAACCCCCTCCCCTCCCCTTCCCTTCCTCACCCCTTTCCTCCCCTTCCTAGAGCATGCATTAGGGGCTTGGTGGCCCACGGCCGCCAAAGCATGCATTAGGGAGGCACCCTTTCCACTCCTTCGCTTCCTCACGTCTCCCCTCCCCTTCCCCCTCCCCTCCCCTTACCCCTTCCCCCTTCCCCTCTCCTCCACATCCCCCTTCCCTCCCCTTCCCTTCCTCACCCTACCCTTCCCTTCCCCTCAACTCCCCTCCCCTCTCTCTCTCTCTCTCTCTCTCTCTCTCTCTCTCTCTCTCTCCCCCTCCTCTTCCCTTCCCCTTTCCCTTCCCCTTCTCCTTCCCTTCCCCCTCCCCTCCCCTTTCCTCTTCCTTTTCCTCTCTTTCTTACCTCCCTCCCCTTCTCTCTTTCCCTCTTCCTTCCCTTTGTCAACAGCCACAGCGTGAATCCCACACGGACACGGGTAAACTAAAAGCCCTACGGGCATGTCCATGCCACGTGGACAAGTGCAGTGCACCAGTCCCACCATATGTATTAATGGCCTTCCATCGATGAACCAAGGACATGTACGCTCCATGCATGCATGTGCAGCGTCGTGTGTGATGCCATATCTATTAGATTTTGGAGTTTTTAAACTCTCAAAAGGTGTTTATTGATACCGTTATGATATCTTGAAGATTTTAGAGGACTCTTATGGTAAATTAATGTCATGCATGGGCCATACATACATACATTAGACGACTCTTATGATAAATTAATGTCATGCATGGGCCATACATACATTTAATTTATTCATGCATTTAAATTATTTTTATTAATTTAAATTATAATAAATTAAGTAAATAATTAAGAAAAAATTAAGTCTTTTGATGTAACTATTAATGAGAGTTTACAAGTGTTTTTATGTAAATTGTGTCACGTTAAACTTTATAATTTAAATTTTATTTTCTTCACAAAACTCTTAAAAATTGCTAGTTTTGATGTTTTTATGTGTATTTTAAATAGTAGGGTTTTTTCTTAAAGTTTATCCAGAAACTAGTCCTAATGTACCTATAAAAATGAATTTATACATTGACAAGTCCAAAATTAATGAAATGTGTGTTGTTAGGAGATGATGATAATCTCATTGGAAATGAAGTCATGGTTGAACTTAGTGAACCTGCATCTTTACCACATGAACTAGAAAGAATTTCAGATAAGAGAAAAGAACGCGACATACAATATGGCAGGAATGTCTGGTTAAGTGGAAAGATAGACCTGAAGAGAGTTCAACTTGGGAAAGGGTAAGCAATCTCCAGAGGAGATTTTCCAATTTTGTTTTCGAGGATGTAAACCATTCTTAAGGGGAAGGAAATGTTACGTCAATTGTAATACAGCTTTTCCTAGTATATCTTGCTTTAGCTTTTCCTTTCATGGGTCAGCTCTTGTCCATTGGATCTAAACCTCCATGCTAGCTCCAATCTCAACCATAGGCTGATCCAAGCTTAGGCTAGACTATGCCCATCCAATCCTAGTTCTTAATTTAGCACGGCCTTGACTCTAGATAGTCCAATCCTATTTAGTCCGATTGTGGTGGCTCGTAGGGATGTGGAGCTCATACCTCCTCTACTTCTTTTTCCTCTTCTTCGTTGCAGGGTGTTTCAATGAGAGTAGGAACTTTGACTATGGGTTCAAATCTTTCTTAAAATCATGTTACTAGAACGTGTGTTGGTTCACAAATTCTTATTGGTGGATGAATCGTATAGCCAATATTCTTTTGACTACACATTGAACCCTGAATTTTTGGATTGAGCTTTGTCATGTGTTCATCTATGACATGCATATAGCATCTAGAAACATTTTAAGTGCTTGACAGATGACCTTTTGCGTGAATAGGCTTCATGTGGGTCTTTCCTTTTACTGCCTTTGTCGATGAGTAGGTACATTGTGATGTAAATTACTTCAGCCCAGTCCTTCAACATTGACCTCATCATCTCCATTATGGATTTGCATTTCCCATTGTGGGATGTGAGGGCTGTCGTTAATTGATACTTGATCCCTCTTGAGCTGCAGAGGTGATTGACCTTTGTGGATGTGAAATCCACTCCTTTGATCAGATAGTTCCATTGCCTCATGGGAGAGAGGTATCCTAATGAGGAGGGCGGCCTAATCTTGACAGCAATGGTGTTACATAGTTGGGGATCAGAACCATAGGTGGTAGTAAAAGCGTGATGTACAATTAAATTCAAAAGGGATCTGCCAGGGAGTTTATTAGATGACTTATTGAATGTGTGACGTCCAATTAAATTGATTTAGAAACGTCTTTGTGCATGGCATCGCTTACCAAAAGAGATACTAAAACCTTTGCTTAAATAACATTGAAGTATCGACTATCGCATAATATCTTACGGTCAAAAGAAATTCAATGAGGTTGCACAGTTACTGAGCTTTGGGCAAAATACAATGCTTGCGAGGGATGTTCAGGGATGGGTCACTGTAAGTATTGTATTCCAATGGTAGAATCAGGACAATTGCAGCCAAAAGAAATACTAAAACCTATGCTTATATTGCACTGAAGAATCAATTCTCATGTGTTATCTTAGGGGTCAAAGAATTTCAATGAGGTTGTGCAGTTACTGAGCTATTTGGGCAAAATACAATGCTTGAGAGGGATGTAAGTACTCTATTGCAGCAAACCTGTTAAGAAGCAGTGCAGTACTTTGGCTTTTATCTTTACAGTTTTGTGATTCCAGTAGTGTCCCTGCTTGTCTGTGTCTAGTCACGATGTCATTAACGTGCTTCTTCCCAGACAATCAGGCTTCCGTGTGGATAAAACGGCCTAGATTTACATGATTTTTCCTAATTCAAAGATCCGTGTGTAGAAACCTAAGTACTGCATTGTGACTACTAGGATTGGGTCAAGAGCAGTGCCCAACCTCCCAAAAAAGGGATGCTTTTTGCTCAAAACTATAATTTATATTGTCATGCTTCCTATAACAGCATCTTTGAAATGGATGTCTTACCTCCGATATAAAATAGTCAAAAGTTTCTCGCACGATGAAGAGATTGTAGGTCTAGTTATGTGTACAACCAAATGATGTGTAGAGTGAAGGCGTGCTTAATTTTAGATATTGTGTGACAAATAAACCATAGCTAATGATATTTTTAAAAAGTAAATCTGTGGATGTTATCATTCCGTTCATGTGTAGCAGCAGTAGTGGCATGCATTGCAAGCAGCCATAGTATTTGGTAGTAAGCGTCTTTATCTAGAGGACTGTGGCCTTTCAATGATTACAAAATGTTGTTTGATGAGATCATTTTTATCATTTGCAGAAACAAGTTAATTGCAAGTACAGTCTAGTTGTTGGTTCGTGAATTGTGCTGCACCTCAGGCGGAAGTAGGCCTCGCCAATTCTTAGCATATAATTTTGAGAATAGATTTCAGGCTTTATGAAAGATGACAGGTTGAGTGTGGGTGGCACAAAAAACTAATTGAGACTTTCTAACATTCCGAATACCATCATGTGAAAATCGTAGCAATGATGGCTATAATTTTCCACTTATGGATTACTTCACATTGATCAATGGATTGTGCCATGCCTCTCCACTGTTGCTAATACATGATGTTCTTAAGGCGACTTGGTAGACTCTTCATATGGCATACCTTTTGTGATAGTGATGCAGTATTTCCTACTTTAAAAATATTGCTGCTGTTTCTAAAATTTCGAAGTTAATGCAGATGACATGGGTGTAAGTATAGTGCCATACAAAAACTATATGACAAATGCTTTCAATATTCCAGGGCTCGAGAATTTGTAGACAAACTTGGTATTCCTTTCGTAACAACTCAAATGGGAAAAGGTGTCATTACTGGTAAGCTTTATCTGTTTCAAAGCTACTGATGATTTTGGTTTGTTTTAGTATCTTGGATCTGTGACCGAGTTGGCTATGTTTAAATTTGTTTGCAAACATCAAAGGAAATATCTTGGATCTGTGTCCGAGTTGGCTATGTTTAAATTTGTTTGCAAACATCAAAGAAAAGATGATTTTTTTAATTTTTTAAAGGAAATATTTTGGGATCTTTTTGTTTGCTGATGCAATTCCTGTAATTAATTAAGAATAATGCACTTTAGAATGCTCGCTGTGTATTCCCTGTGAAGGCTCCTTTCCTTTTGCCCCTCTCATCTCTCCTTGCTTTTTCTCTTAGCCTTGCCCTGCCCTGCCAGACATCTCCCCCCCAATTCACACACACCCCTCCCTATCCCCATATGCACCCTCCAACTCTCCTTGTTATCTTCCCTCTTAAAGGCCCATCGAGCATGCCTCTTCTTCACTCTTAAGGGGCTTCTATCCTTCTCTTCCTCCTGTGACTCATCCACTTTGTCCCTCTTCAATAATAACTAATCCCATTCTCCAAGCATTTAAAATTTTCTGATGTCATTATCTCACACGTAGAACTTGCAAGAATATGCACACGGATGTTAAGAATATTGAGACCCCCATGCATCTTTGGCGAACAGAGATGCTGCACCGAAAGAAATTTCAAACTTTTATTGCCATATTTGGAGCACCAGAAGGTTTCCATAACTATAGACATGAAAGATGTAAGATCTCCCTTGCTGAACATAATCAGAGGCAAGTAAAACTGAATATATGTCATCAAAATGGATTGAACAATCTGTAGCCTAACATGCAATGGCCAAGTGGCTAACTTCCAATATTCAAGCTTTTTCTTCAGCTTTGCAAGTATCCAGTTAGACTGTTGGCGACGAGTAATCATTCAACCTAAAGGATAACCGAGATGGCGAACCAGTTGAGTGGGTTGGACAATTACCCCTAGCCATAAAAGAGAATGCCAGTCTTTGGAATGCAAAGGAAGCAACTTAGATTTCTGAAAATTGACTTGAAGACCTGCGGCCAAACCATATATGGATAAGGCATGCATCAGGGAGGATAGATTGTGCTTAGTATTCCAAGGGGTAAAATGAATCATCAGCATAGGCCTGAGCAATCATAGTGCTGCTTCCAAGGAATCTCTAATCCATGCAGCATGTCAGTCGCCACTAGATGATCCATATATTGAAGCATGGGATGCATGGCAATGGCATATAGAAGTACACTAAAGTGGACAGCCCTGACGAACTTAACAATGAAGAGTCCATGCTTCAAAAATATCCTTAGATTGTATGCAGGCAGCTTCTTTACTGTCACTGTAGAGCCAATAAATAACATGCTGCAATTTCTGACCAAAACCCAAGGCATGCATAGTCTGTGATATTGGATTGTGTCAAATGCCTTGGCAATGTCAACCTGCAGTAATAAAACATCCTGCTTTGTGTATTTGTCATATTCTATTCTAACATAAGCATTTGCAATCTTATATGTGATATGCTGGCAAGGAACAACCCATATCGTGCAGGATGAAGGCCATCATGTAGATACCCTTTAATACGATAAACCACCATTTTAGTGATGATCTTGTAAATAACAGGCATGAGAGTGATAGGCCTCCAATCAGCCAAGGATTCACGTATTTGTTTCTTGGGAACAAGTTTTACAATCCCTTTTTTCCAGGAATCCGGCATGTGCTGATTTTCCAAGCAGAATTGATCATGCACGGCAAAGTTGATTTTAGGATATCCCACTATGCAAGAAAGAATTCAATAGTAAGACCATCCCATCCTGGAGATTCCATCTGATTTTACCGCATCAAATAATTCTGTTTTAGTGGAAGGACTTTCTAGCTCCAGAGCCTATGCAGGAGTAACAATAAAGTCTGGGTCGACCAAGTACCATTTTGTTTTGCAAAAAAGAGACTTCTATTAAGTATTAAAGAAAACCATTAGAGCAAGCTCCATACAGGAATACGGGATACACCATGCAATGCATGAAAAGCTCAAGAGCCAAAAAGAAAGGATTGGGGCTGATAGTGCCATCTCAATCCGGTAGCAACCTTCGAGAAAAAGGGAGAACCCCTCCAAACTCAAAGAAATACAGTCCTCCTAGAAGAGGCTGCCTGTGAAAGGCCCTGCATGCTAGCCCATATGGCTATCAAAGTGTGAACCGTGTCACTCCAAATACCCGTGAACGCCTGTGATGGGTGTATCTAGGTGTCATCCAAGGCCTTTGTGCATCTGGCTCTCCAAATGTCTTTTGTTTTGTCAAGGCATCCAAAGAGATGAACTTCATAGAATCCTCGAGAGGCAAAATAAACTCCTTTCACATAGCAGCCACCTAATAGGGAATTAACCCACTGTCCCACGTCATTTGCCGAAGGGAGTTTTCCAGGGAAAAAGTGTTGGAAAGCTGAAAGGAAAGGAAAGAGTAGACACAAACTCAGAATACTTGCATTACTTGGTTGTAGAATGAAGATGAGTGAGGTCCTTAAGTAGGCACCTCATACATGCTCACTGACATCACTGATGACTTTAGAGCTTCACAATCATCTCCTCAATCTGCTCGTAGATTCTCTTAATCATCCTATGTAGCTCTCCACCACCTAACTGTGCTTGTGGGCACCTAACTGTGCCTCTAGCACTCACACATAGAAACCAAGGTGTGCCTGAGGCATACACCTTGAGATATCCCAACAAAAACCCCCCCTCAAGGAAATGCCTCAGGCTATGTCAAGGATACATCTAGTCTCATAGTTTCTCATGCCATCTCATGGTGGTCAAGGATAAATCTATGGCTAGGTTCTCATGCTAGCAAGGGTTCCCATGGGTGTAAGGTAAACAAAAGGGATACAAAAAGACTTTCCAATGGTTATCTCCCCTGCATGTACATGCACACAATGTCTGCAGGAGGTACCATGGAGCAAAACATACACATGGTCTACATCATAAGGTGACCAGAGGTGTTTACAAACACACAAAACAAATAGTTTATTTTCATTCATTTTGGAGGACTATCCAGGCTGAGTACCTTGACATAAAAAGGGAGATCTGGAGCATACATAGAGATGTGTTTAAAATGCATAATCTTCAAAGGATGCCTCATCTTGTGGAGGCTCATTAACTGTAAGTAGATTTGCATTTTCTGTCTTTGCTTTGGCTCTGCAAAACTTCTCATTATGGTTGTTCTTGCCACAGTGCTTGCATGGATTAACTTTGAAGCAGTCCTTTGAAAGGTGATTTGTCTTTCCACAGTGATTGCAAGGAGTATACTTGCCCTTCTGGACTTTTATAGCATAAGCAGTGTCATTGCCTTTCCTGAGCTCCATATGCCTTTCTTCTTCTTGGAGAGCAGAGATAATACCTTCAAGATTAGGATTGGGAAGATTCTTCAAAGTGCTAACAATGTGATCAAATCCTTCAGGCATACTCTTAAGTAACACTGCCATGGCATCATCAGGAGTGATAGGAGAGTTGATAGAAGCTAATTGAGTCATAAGACTCCGCATATAGTTGACATGAGCTGCTAAAGTAGTACCACTTGCCATCTTTAATTCAAAGAAAGAGATTTTAAGTGATAGTTTAGAGATGTGAGAGCTTGCACCAAAAATCATGTCTAGCTTCTGCCAAGCTTCCGAAGGAGACTCTAAGTCAGAGATATGGTGTATATAATCATCACCCAAAGCAAGAGCAATGATACCATATGCCTTTTCTTCTCTTGCTGGATCCCTTGCCGGTCGTGTCGGAGTTGAAGATTCTCCAGCATTGAAGGCCGTAGAAGAAGCGGTAGGAGTAGGTTTGACAAGTCCCCATAAGTTCTCCCTCATCAATGCAAATTTTACCTTCATTTGCCATGTATGGAAGCCCTTTCCATTGAACTTCTCAAGATTAAATATGGTAGCCATGAGAGGGTCTAACCCAGATATTGGGCAGTGTCTATCTCTCTTACAAGGCAAAAATAACTGAAAGACTTCCAAAATATGAGCACTTGATGTAGCAAAGAGTAGTGACCAGATTTCAAACAATGATGCTTCTTCTTACATGCTTCATAGAAGTGGGTGAAATAAACACTTTCCAATCAAAACCAGGTCTAGCAAGTCAAAACAAAACTGAAGCAACACTTGTACTGAAGTTATTGAAAACTTCAAAAGACCAGAAATGCTAGAGTAGCATTTTATGTAGCATCATTTTCAAAAGCTTGTCAAAACTGTCAAAACTAGAGAGCTGAACTTGGAGGGCTTATAGCTCACTCTTCAAAGCAAAAGAAAGGGGGCTTTCTGAGGAAAAAGAAAGCTGGTATACCACAGTAGATCCTCTGGGAAGAAGAGGCGAAAAAACGCGTCAGGTCGCCTTCTCTTCCTTCAACAAAGTCGACTGGTTTTTCTCTGTTTTCTCCTTCAATATGCAGCCATTGCTGCTCAGATTTCAGCACAAGGTAGCCCAAGGTATGGAGAAGCTTGCCCTGAAAGGAATTAGAGAAAGAAGGAGCAGGCGCAGAGAAAACGCAGCAAGAAAAATCGACGAAAATCGTACAATGGCGACCAGCAGAGGTGGAAATATGTCAATTCCTTGCAGCCAGAAATTCGCCCAACAAGATGGATCTCCAGCTGGAAGGGCGTGGGAAATGGGTGAGAACCGGAGGAGAACAGGCTCAAGCAAATTTTGGGAAGAAGAGGGAGAGATGGTGAAGCAGAAGAAGAGGAAGAAGATGATGATGTGGCAAAAATGGGCTCAAGGAGGATCAAATGGCTCTGATACCATGTTGGAAAGCTGAAAGGAAAGGAAAGAGTGGACACAAACTCAGAATACTTGCATTACTTGGTTGTAGAATGAAGAAGAGTGAGGTCCTTAAGTAGGCACCTCATACATGCTCACTGACATCACTGATGACTTCAGAGCTCCACAATCATCTCCTCAATCTGCTCCTAGATTCTCTCAATCATCCTATGTGGCTCTCCACCACCTAACTGTGCTTGTGGGCACCCGTGCCTCTAGCACTCACACATAGAAACCAAGGTGTGCCTGAGGCATACACCTTGAGATATCCCAACAAAAACCCCCCCTCAAGGAAATGCCTCAGGCTATGTCAAGGATACATCTAGTCTCATAGTTTCTCATGCCATCTAAAAGATGATGACGGCAGTCTTGGAGAGCTTCTTCAGAGGATGCACAAGAGAGGGCAACTTCATTTTGTAAGTGAGTTCCGGAGCAGGCAGCATCCATTCTCTTCTACTTTGCTGAAATTCCTCATTCAGCATGTCGAACACATAGGAAGCATCTTCAAATGAAGGGGCCAAGGGGGGCAGAGTCTCCTTTGACTATCTTTTAGGTTCTTGAGAGAAAGCCCTCTTTGCATAATGCTTAATTGGTTTTGCCATGTTGAAGTAGAAATCAAGGTAGTCGGTACAAAGAAAAAAGTTGGCGCTGAAAAAGTACAGTTGGAGCAAAAGGAAAAAAATCGGGGGAGATGGTGAAGATTCAGATTGGATTTTGAACAGTCAAAGAAGTGAAGGGAAAGTCGGGGCAGGTAGTGAAGAATCGGGGCAATATATGCACAGTCAAGGCAGTATTTGCAGATATAGGGCAGATTTTGCACAGCCGAGACAGATTATACACAGTCGGGGCAGTAAATTCACAATCAAGGAAGATCAAAACAGTCGAGGCAGAGGCGGGAGTTGAACCAAGCAAAAAAGAGCTAGTAGGAGGCGGACGGGGCAAAAACAAAAGGGGGCGGGGGAAGCTGACGGGCGCTGAAAAGACTGCGTTGTACGGAGGGACTGACAGAAACCGTACGTGTGTACAAAAAAACGGAGGTCAGAGAGCTATACGAGCCTACGTGTAGATCTGGGCAGAGATGTTGACCCTACCGTACGTGCTGGTACGGCCGTCCGAAAAAACCGTATGATGACTGTACGGGCATACAGATAGAGGGGGGAAGGCCTGCAAGCAGGTCTTGGCAAGACTCTCAGCTAGCACCTCTCTCTCACACACACACCAGCTCACACACTGACACACTTTTTTTTTTGTGAAACCAGTAACTATAAAATTAACATGAAATCAATGTACATGACATTAGAATCCAAAAGAGAGCCTAATGGAAGAACTCAAAAACAGTCAGAAAACACTTCAAGGCTAGTAGCATCCAAGTCCCTCGCAGCATAACTATCATATAAAGATTGCTTGAGGGACATTCTGAAGAAAGCATATGCCTGAGGAAACTGTTGTCCCATCCTAAAATGCAATCTCTGTGTCCAAATAGTCCATAGTACCCAAAAACGAGCCCAGTGGAGACATCTGAGATGAGAAGCATCCAAACATCCAGAAGAGTTTCCCAAATCTGATAGAGGGAAACCGAAGCCGCAGCAAATGAGAGACATGAGTGATAAATATCCGAGAGTGCGGGCAAGACCATAACAAATGGGGAACTGTCTCACGGTGATGAGAGCAATGGGGGCAGGAAGAGGAAGCAATACGACGTGCTTTCAATTTCACCCCAATGGAAAAAGCTCCCACTATATATCTCCAAAAGAAAAGCCTCTGTTTCAATGGCAATTTAGCTTTCCAAATTTTCTTGAGTTATGATTGCCACCAAGATAAAGGCCTATCCAAATTCCAAAGAGTGTTGGCATGCTTATCAATCCATGGCAGTGGAAGAAGAAATCTGTAGACCATCGAGGATGCCAAATTATGCATTGAAAGTGAACAGGTAGCAGGAGACCTGTACAAACAATGGAGGAACAGGAACAAATGGCTGCAACATAGTTGTAAGTATTCTCCAAATGGGCCTATGATGCAGACCCAAGGGGAATGTCCTGCAAGCTTATGGAAATGAAAGCACATAACCATGTTGATCCACCACATCTCCGACAAATCTTATGCCCAATTTCATAAGATTATATGCTTTAATAGGTGCCTGTAAAGCAAGAGGCGATTCAAACACCTTGCTCCAATGGATGCTTTCCAAGCGAAGAGAATTACCATGATGGGAGGAAGCACCTGACCATTTAGCATAAGAGAGAATTCTCTTCCCATCATGAATAAAAGAAGTAGAAACAGGACAGCCAGGAATTTTCCCCTGAAATGTAGTCATGACTGCTTCTTAGTGAACTGTAATCCAATGCCCATATGCATGGGACTTCATGTTTCCACACATAGCTGCTAACATAATAGCCCATGGCTGTTTTTGCTGAAAAAAATCAGCAATCATAGTGCTCTTTCTTGCCAACATATGAAACTGAAGATTGAGAATATTGAGTCCCCCATGGGTGTTAGGAGAACAAACAGACTGCATGGGAAGTAGTCGCAAAGCCTTTTTGTGAGATTTGCTTTTCCAAAATATCTCCATAGCCTGGGACATATAGGAAGCCAAATGCTTAAAAGACCAGGGATGAAGAGGCAAATAAAATTGCACATATGCCATAATGATAGACTGTACTATCCGAAGTCGAACATGTAGAGGCCAAGTTGACAAATGGCATACATTAGCGAACTAAGACGGCAACCCTATCTCATTGAACAGGTCATAGTCCATGTCCTTGACAACCCACTGCCAAGCAGACACTGCGCAGTGGCATGAGAATAGAACCAGTAAATAATATGGACCAGCCGAGGGCCAAATCCCAATTTATGCATAGTCTGAGAAATAAAATCCCAATGGACAGTATCAAATGCTTTCGCAATGTCCACTTGCAGAATGAGAACATCTTATTTAGAATATTTGGCATACCCAATTGTAAGCAAAGCATTGGAGATATTGTCTGTAATCTGCCTTCTGGGAACAAACCCATATTGCCTGGGATGAAGTCCTGCTTGCAAGATAAATCGAACCCTAAGGACAATCATTTTGGCAATGAGTTTGTAAATGACTGGCATAAGACATATGGGCCGCCAATCAGCCATTGTCTCACACAACCTTTTTTTGGGGATCACACACACACACACACACACACACACACACACACACAAAAGAGTAGCGACCTCAAAAATGAGGCAGCCAATGTTGGGGTTAAGGCCCTGTGCCACCTCATATACACTTTTTTATTACAGGTTACAGTGTGAACACGGTTCACTTTGAACCGGTTCCACCCTAATGCCTATCCTAATATACTCTTGAGGGTTGTGGTGTGCCCTCGCTTCTGGATTCACACCCACCACTCTTGTGGTTAGTCTTACTCTCCTCCACGCGTTTTCGCTTCAATTGGTATGAGAGCAAATTCGGAGAGTGTGGTCTTTGTTGAGAGAGTGTCTACAGTCTTTGCCTACCTCAAAACGTAGAGCTTCGGCATGCGTTGCTTTGGAGCATAGCCTTTGCTGCCAGGCTCGTAATAGCAGCTGCAGTAGCGAAGTCTGTATAGTATTCCATCGTGCTTGGAAGAGCATTTGCAAGCTTAGACTGTGGAGAAAGTCAGAGAGTCTCTCGTCCTATAGCTCGAAGCAAGCTTTACGCACTCTCATGAGAAGCAAGCGGATTCTGGAGAAAGTCAGAGAGAGTCTTTCGTCTTCGCCTATAGCTCGTGAAGCAGGCTTTGCGCACCCCCATGAAGCAAGCTTTGCGCACGCTTTGCCTCAGTTGCTTCTACCCTCTTGCTCCTTGCAAGTTACCACACTGCCGCTTCCTGTGATGCCCTGCAACGGCTCAGACCTCGACCTGCCCGCATTTACGTTCTACCTTACCTTTGACAGCGTTGCCGTTTACAGTCGCTACTACACGAGTGAATAGATCCTTTCTCTTCCTAGAGCAGGATCGGATTTGCTGCTGGATTGGGCTCTCATGTCTAAAGAGAACGTCTACAGCATTGCTCCTCTCGCTTCAACTATGGAACAAACTATCTCATGGCTGGCCCATTCGACGGAGGTTCGATGAACCTCGCGCTTTCTTTTGGCCCGGCATTGATCAGCTGGAATTGGGAGCACCACTAGATATTCTGGACAGAAACTTGAGGATTGGGTGCACATCGTGGTGCATTCTCCGAATTTGGAGTAATTGCATGCAAGAAATTTGGGGCTTTTGACGCTAGAGTGCTTGTGCGCACTTGTGGGTGCCTATTTGACGAAATTTCTCTTCAATAGACGCCAAAACAAAGGGCTTTTGCTCAAATTGGTGTTATTGGCCGTTGTAAACAGTTTTGGAAGGGGATTTACATGTCAATGTGTCAAATGCAGTGACAAAAGACGAGATTTTGCAATCAGGTTCTTTTTTTGGGGTAAATGCCTCTTATTGTGGACAGCACATTTGTACACTCTTGGAGAGTGTGAAAACTCAGGTCAGTTATGCGTTTAGCTTTGTGACAGTTTTGTACAAGTGCAGGCCAATTTTGGAAGAGATTTGGGGTTTTTTTTCTTTTTTTTTTTTTTAAGTTTTTTTTTACTGTTTTTTTTTACAGTTTTGGAGAGTGGACAACATCACATTAAGTCACAACACGTGACTTTGAGGCTCTCTATGCCTTAGGTGTATTTATTTGCTTCTACTTCAGCTTATCATTATGTCTTCAAGCAACGAAGGCAACTATTGGAACATCGAGAAGTTGGAGGGGAATGCAAATTTCTCTTATTGGAAGAACCAAATATATAATGTGTTGGTCCAGAAAGATCAAAATATGCCTATCAAGTATAAAGGGATCAAGCCCGATGAAGTTAGTGACCTTCAGTGGGAAACCATGAATGAGAAGGCCAAGAGTACCATTCTTTTGACCATCTCAAAGAAGATCTACTTCAATGTAGAGAATGAAGCCATCGCTTACAGCATATGGAAAAAATTTGAGTCCCTTTTCGAGAGTCAGAGTGCAGCTAGTAAAGTGTTTTGGTTGAAGAGGCTTATGAAACTAAGCAATAAACAGCCTATCAATACCATTGGAGTGAGAAGAGTCATTTTTGAGGAGGAAGGACCTTCAGCACAACCACAAAATGCCAATCAAAATGCTGTCCAAAATGGTCAAAATCAGCAGCCATCTCCGGCTTTTAATGCTCCATATTATCCTCCACAGGAAGAACCACAAATGCAGCCTGAGATTCAGCAAGATGTGCTTCCAGAGCAGGCTGTACAGCCCCAAAATATGCAGGAACAGCAAGTAAATCAGCCACCTAATCAAGATGGTTGGGTTAGGCGGAGCACCAGGGTGTCCCGGATGCCTGACAGGTTTGTTCCAGGGGTGAATGCACTTGATGATTACATCATGGTGACAGATTGTGGTGAGCCCTCGTGCTTTAAAGAAGCCATGAAGAGGGAGGACGCAAAGAATTGGCAGAAAGCCATGGTTTCAGAAATGCAATCTCTTGAGAAGAATCAGACATGGAATCTAGTGCAGTTGCCTGCAAGCCAGAGAGTCCTACCATACAAATGGGTTTATAGGTTGAAGATCACTCCAGGGGATGCGAAGCCCAAGGACAAAGCAAGATTAGTTGCTAAGGGGTTCAAGCAGGAAAAGGGAGTTGACTTTGATGAAATCTTTTCTCCTGTAGTCAACATGACTACATTGAGGACTGTTTTAGCTTTGGTTGCTTGTCAGGACATGGATCTTGTCCAAATGGACGTGAAGCAAGATGCACAAGTGCATGGATACACAGATTCAGATTATGCAAGGCATGCAGACAATCGTAAGTCCACCATGGGCTACGTGTTTACTTTCACAGGTGGTGCTATTTCATGGATATCCAGGTTACAGAGATGCATAGCATTGTCTACCACGGAGGCAGAGTATATTGCAGCCACTGAGGCTTGCAAGGAGGCCATATGGCTTTCACGTCTGGTGGGAGACTTGGGTTTTTCAGGGGATATTCCTTCTTTGCATTGTGATAGCCAGAGTGCTATTATGTTGGCAAAGAATCCGGTCTTTCATCAGAAGACCAAGCACATTGATGTTAAGTACCACTTTATTCGTGAGGTATTGCATGACAAGTTGTTAGAACTTGTCAAAATCCATACTGATGATAACCCTGTGGATCTTTTCACTAAGACCTTGCCAGCAGAGCGGTTTGCACATTGCAGGACACTGATGGGTGTTGGATAAACCCTATATCACGTTCTGGCCCTGTACATTCTATATGTACTTGCTGTAACTTATTTTTTGTTTTGAGGCACATTGCCTTCAGGTGGGAGGTTGTTGGGGTTAAGGCCCTGTGCCACCTCATATACACTTTTTTATTACAGGTTACAGTGTGAACACGGTTCACTCTGAACCGGTTCCACCCTAATGCATGTCCTAATATACTCTTGAGGGTTGTGGTGTGCCCTCGCTTCTGGATTCACACCCACCACTCTTGTGGTTAGTCTTACTCTCCTCCACGCGTTTTCGCTTCAGCCAAAAGTACCACACACACTTTTTTTTTTTTTCTAGGAAGAAATCTTTTATTGCTTTTATTGCTATAAAATAATTACATTCATAGTTACTTCAAAAACGAAGTAACTACTACTCAACTAAAGATCTCAGTATAAGCTGTATACACATATTGATCAATCAAACGAGTTTGAACACAATCGTAGAATGATTGCTGCAGAGATCGTTTGAAAAAAAGAAAGGATGAAAATAGTGGATCACCAAAGACTCTATGATTTCTGTCCATCCATAAAGTCCATAGTGTCCAGTAGCACACCCATACAAAAAATAAATCAAAACCCTATCTCGTTGGATGAAAACCAAACAACCAGAAAAATCTGCCAAAAGTAACAGTAGGAAATCTTGCTCGAAGCCTTTGTCGAATGAGAGCGATGAAATCACAAGTATGTGGACAGAACCAAAAAGTGTGAAGCACAGATTCAGTAGAGTGCTGGCATCTGTGACAAACTGTCGGAGCAATATGTCTGTGTGCGAGTAACTGGCTAGATGGAAAAATGCCAAGGAGAACTCGCCAAAGGAAAAGCTGTTGCCGAAGAGGGACTTTGTAATGCCAAAGGAGACGCAGCCTTTTTCTCCACCACTTCATTGGGCGATCCATATGCCAAACAGTATTTGCTCTGTGAGAAATCCAAGGCGGAGGTGATAACACTTTGTACAGAGATGACACTGTGATATGTCAGAGCTTCAAGGGACGGGCATATGAGGAAGAAGAGCGTAAAATCCAATCCTCAAGCCTATTCTGAAGTTCCAAACAAGGTACTGGCAAGTACAGTTGAAGCATTGCTGAAATCCTATGCCATAAAGGACGATAATGAGCTCCTAAGCCGTATTTGCTAGTAGCCATAGAAAGGGATAAAATTGTGCCATCATCCTGAAGTACATCCGCCACAAATGAAATGCCTTTGAAGGAGAGAAAATAAGAATGTCTGGGTTCTTGTATGGCCAAAGGAGGGTGGAATACTTTAGACCAAAAAATATTCTCAACCCTCAAAGAGTTTCCCGACAGAGAATCTCTGCCATGCCATTCCAAGTGGGATAAGATATGTTTCCAATCAAGAAGCAGGCGAGAGACAAAAGGGTAGCCTCTGATCTTGCCTTGGATAGAGCCAAATAAGAAATCCCACTGAGTAGGCTGCCAATGCCCAAAGGCAAAGGTATGAATATGTAACAAGAGAGAGCGGATCATGAAAGCCCAAGGCTGATCTCCTTGCATAAACTGCATCATCGTTTTTCCTCTGTGAGCAAGTAAATGCATTTGAATATTGAGAATATTCAGACCCCCGTGCATTTTTGGAGAACAGAGACGATGCATAGAGAGTAATCTGAGACTTTTCTTGCCATTTTTTGAATACCAGAAAATTTCCATGATAGCTGACATAAAGGAAACCAGATCTGCCTTAGTGAACATAGTGAGGGGCAGATAAAATTGTATGTATGCTATCAAAATGGATTGTGTAATTCACAAACGAACATGTAATGGCCAAGTTGCAATTCAAGTTTTGCCCTTAACGTTATCAGCACCCAATCAATTTGTTGGGAACGAGTGAGTCCCCAACCTACAGGATAACCGAGACGTCGAATGAATTGAGAAGCCGGGACAATTTCCCCAGGCCACAGATTGCTGTGCCATTCATGTGCATGCAACGGCAATAATTTTGATTTCTGAAAATTTACCCGAAGACCAGCAGCCAATCCATATGTAGAAAGAGCTTGCATAATCATGGACAGATCAGCCCGAGTATTTTTTGGAGTAAAGAATGAATCATTAGCATATGCCTGAGCGATCATGCCATGACCGCCAGGAATCTCCAAACCGTGCAACTGGTTAGTGTCCAAAAGGTGGTTTAGATATTGAAGCATTGGATGAGTGGCTATGGCAAAAAGTAAAGCACTTAGGGGACATCCTTGCCTAACAGAACAGCCAAGAGTCCAGGATGGAGAAATATCCCCTAAAAGTATGCAGGCAGCTTTACTATCTTGATATAGCCAAGTGATGAGTTGCTGCATCTTTGTGCCAAATCCCAATGCTTGCATAGTCAATGAAATAAAATCCCACTGAACAGTATCAAAGGCTTTGGCAATATCAACTTGCAATACCAAAACATCCTGCTGCGTGTATTTGGCATATTCAATTCCAACATAGGCATTAGCAATGTTATTTGTGATATGCCTACGCAGGACAAAGCCATATTGGGCAGGATGCAACCCATCATGTAAAAACCCCTTTAGCCGGTCAACAATCATTTTGGTAGTGACTTTGTAAATGATTGGCATAAGAGTGATAGGTCTCCAGTTTGCCAAAGACTCACAAATTTGCTTTTTTGGAAGGAGTTTAACAAGACCTCTCTTCCATGTGTCTGGCATTTTCTGATTTTGCCATGCAGCATTTACCCTATGTAGCAACGTATGCTTCCAAATAGGCCAATATTCTGGAGATTTCCATCTGCCACAGGATTTGATTGCATCTGACAGTTCCCTTTCAGTAAAGGGTTCCTCCCATTCCAAAGCTTGAGTAGTGGAAATAATAGGAGAAACATGTTGCAACAATAAATTTCGTGCAAGCAAAACCTGTTGTGAGGGAGGAACTGCAGAACCAAATTGCTAAGAGAAATGATGCACACAAACAGAAGCAAGCTGTGACCGTGAGGTGGTCCATGATCCATCAGGCATAAGCACCCTAAAAATTTCTATTTTGAGTCTCCTCTGATGTAAACTTTTGAAAAATTCTTTGGAAGAGCAACCTTTATCTGTAAAGGCTCTTTGTCTTACTCTAGTCTCCCATTTGGCCAATTTCTTGTAATCATTTAATTTAAGACAATGTCTGGCCTAGCATAGTGTTGTTTGCTCATGCATGGACAACGAACGATGATGGCTGAGTTCAATGAGGTCTTGACAAGTGGATTTGGCTTGAGCAATGGTTTCCCTCAGAATCTTCATGTAAGACTTGCCATAAGCTCTAATCACAACTTGCATTTTGGAAATAAAAGAATCCCAGGCATCATCAATATGAGTATGGCTACTAGAGGACAGACAATGAGATGCTTCAGTAACCATTGCCTTGAAATCAGCATGTTGCAAATAGCTATTGTTTATGATTAGATGTCTCCTTTGTGGCAAGCTATCATCTGGCATATCATGAAAGGATAACCGCAACCAGAGAGGTGCATGGTCTGAATGCACAAAGGCATAGTCAATCCACATTTTACATGTAAAATCCCCATTTTGTTGTGGAGCTACACTATACCATCAATCCAGACGTGCCTGATAAGAAGAAAGGGCATTATGTTCAAATGCGTAGCCAGGTGACAAAGGCTACATTTCTTTCCAAAGGTCAACCAAATCCAGATGCAATAGTAATTGAGACCTTGCATGCCTTTCAGGAGTTAACATATGGTCATGTCTGGAGGTGTTGTCACCCTGTTGTGGAGCATTATTGAAATCCCCACATATATAGGCATGATATCTCCTATTGTTTCATGGCATCCTAAATTGCAGTTCTTTCTCTAGAGGACTAAGGTGCATATACAGAAGCAAATTCAAACACCTCTCCTCGAATAATGCATTGAAGAACAAGCCATCTGCCTTTGTTGTCATTTAAAGCAATAGCTGGTTGAAGCTCATGTTTGATTAGAAGGACTACCCCTGAGAAAGAGTGCTCCCCAGCATAGAAAATATCATAACCACAGTAGTGTCCTATGTTTTCTGCATAGACGTGTTGGTTGTGTTCTTGTAATGCCACTATGTCAGGTTGAAATCTATGGATGTACAGACCCACAGTCACACATCCCTTGGACATTGAGTGTAAAACATTTGATATGAGCAGTCATATTTACATATATTTATAGTAATATAACAACTATGTAGAGCAGCAAAATTTATGGTGTCAGCCTTGCATTTCTATCTCAGGGTCAAGGCCTCTCCCCTGAGAAGAAGTAGCCACTTGAGGAGTAGACAGCAAAGCAGCAACCTCTTCTTCAGGGACGAGTGTTCTGCTAGCTGTTACTGCAGCCATGTAATCCCAATTCCTGTATTTACCTCTGGGGTATTTCCAGACGCACCATTCCAAGTGCGGGGGGGTGAAATTCTTCGAGCAGAAATAAATTTTCTCGGACTTTGCCATCCATCAGTTGGAGGTTTCTGTCCTTTAGTCAAGGGTTGAATAGCAGGAGGTGAATGTGAAAAAACATTCCCATTTGAAACCACTGAAGCTTTGCCTTTATTCTGACTTCCAGAAGGCTGTCTACTACCTTTGTTTTTATTTGCTACTGAAGTAGGAGCATCCTTAGTAGGTATTTGGACCAGCAAAGTGGTATGAGGCATTTTATGCTGATTTATTGGACACTGTGAAGCCATGTGTCCAAATTTTTTGCACTCAAAACAAGCCCCTGCAAATAATCCCCATTTGAGTTTATAAAAAGCACTTCCCATGTCCACATTATATACCATGACTGAATAAGAGTCTAGTGTGGGATTATCAGTATCCCAGAGAATGCAAAATCTGTTCGAGTTGCCATTTGGCCGTGGTGGGCAGACCACTTTACCTAAAGATGCTGCAATTTTAGGCAAGAGTGAGGCCATACATTGTGGAAAGTCGACAACTTCAACCCAAACCGGGCATCTGTGTCGGGTGAAAGCCTGAAAATCCCTTGTGGGAGACCATGGCAATACATGCACCCTTTGCTGCCCAAAAAAGAGAGGTGAATGTTCCAAAAGCATTTGTCTGTGTATTTCATCCACCATAATAACCTCAAAAAAGCCCCTGGCTGCATAGTGGACTTTACGAACAAACGAGCCAGCCAGCGTGCATGTCAACCAGTTGCCTACCTCTGCGGCAAGGGGCATCCGACCTGGGAAAAATAATATGACTACATTCTTAGCATATTCTCTGACTGGATCCACAATTTCATCTACCTCAACCATGAGGCCAACTGAAGGAACCGAGTCTTTCCACTCTTTCCTCGTGTCTGCAAATCCTTCATGCATGACATCATATACCAGTTGGGCCTCAAGAGTATCATGCATCGGGTCATGCTGACCCTCAACCTGCTTTTGCTTCTTGCAGTGAACTGAACGCTCCTTTTGAAACGTTTTTTCATAGGAATATTCAGCCATAGCTTTGTAAGAGATGGAACTTAGGAATGAAGTACCTGTAAAAGGGTAGTGGAAGCAAAAAAACCAGTCCCAAAGAAATATCCACAGGAAGCCCACGAAGAAGAGAAAAAGAGTATATTGGTAAGGAGATAGAAGGGAAAGAGGGATGTAGAGGTCGAGTGAAGATAGTAAACAGTCTTGTAGAGGAAAAAGAGAGAAAAAAACAGTAAAAAAATCCCATATGAACTATATTTCAGAGGAAAAGGTAAGATTTTGGCGATGGGAAAGGTGCAGTAGACCCAGGGACTGAAGAGGGGAGAAACGGGAGCGAAGGCCTGTAAGATCAGTGCGTAGCTATAGTCCGGAGGCAGAACCCTGCGTGGAAAACAGTCCAGGAGCCGGGTATGAGTTGAGAGCAGCAGACTGCAACAGATGAAAGTGGTCCGTACAGGCCGTACAGCTGTACGGAAGCTGTACGAAAATCTGACGGGCTGTATAGTGGCCGACGACTGCTCCAAAGAGCCGATTTCAGGGCGTTATGCAGCGCAACAGGTTGCTAGTGTTCACGGGCTGGTTGCGGGGGGCTTTGGAGCTGATCTGCAAGGCGTCTCCTCTCTCTCCCTCACACACACACACACACACGTAACCTCTTAAAAGTACCACACACACACACACACACATTTTTTTTTAGTGAAATCTTTATATTTCTTTGTGGGAAACCTCAAAAGAGGTAAAAACCCACCAATAAGTACAAGGAAAAAGTGATACAAGTAAAACCTCAGAGCAAAAGTCATGAGGTAGCCAAGTAAAAAGTTACTTATCAAGCTAGAGGAGAATCAAACACAACATCCTCCAGCTTTAGATTGTTGCTCTGTAAAAACTGATGCAGTGATGAAACTACATCATCAATAAGAACAAGCTGTTTTTTGCCCTTGTGATTCTTCTTGACATAGGCTGGTACTCGGAATTTTCGAATCAAAGGGTCAAAAATCTGTTGTAACATGGGATGGAAAGATTCCAATAAAAAAGGTACTTCTGTATCTCTGACAGAAGAAAACTCTGGCACAGGCATCAAAGGCATAGGAGCTAACTCAACATCCGTATCTTTGGATGATGAAGCTATATCCGATGAAATAGGGTTCTACATTTGAGCTTCATTCGGAGGATCAATCTGAATAAGAGCAGGGGCAATATTCTGAGAGATAACATGCATAGCATCCTGTAATTTGCCCTCTGCAAGGGTTACATCCATATCCTGAGGAGAAAGAAACTGATGGTGCTCAACAAGAGTGCAATCCTGAGCTTCTTCAGCAAGAGGAAGATTGGCTTGTGATTTATCAACCTTCCTCCAGTAGTGCTTCGGAGCAGTAGAGGACTTCACCAAAGAAGCCATAGCAGAAACTGGAGGAGAAGGGAGAGTATCCTTGACAACTGAAGAAGGAGCAGGTGGTATGGGCCTGGAAATAGAAGGGCAAGCACGTGCAAAGTGGCCAACCTGTCGGCACCGATAACATGCAGTGGGGAAAGATGCAAAATGGAGCCTGATGCGCATCAGATGAGCAAATCCCAAATCAAGATCCAAAGTAGATGGCAGGGGCTGCATCATGTCCCACAGAATGCAAAGACAAACATCACGAGAGGCTTGCAAGAACTCCTGTCTCGAAATATGGAGAGGCCTTCCCAAAAAAGCTGCAAGAGTTGGAAGATGCTGAAGAAGAGGCACAGGCAGTGCTTTGAGAGTAATCCAAACCGGATAGTGAGTCAGAGTGTGGCAGAAGGATTAAAAAGTGGATCCCAAGCCATAACATAAGCAAAGAAACCCGCTCCAGGAACACCAGCATCATTGGCAAGGCGCTCTACCACCTCAGTCGAAGAGCACTGGGCATAGTAAAATCCTTTGCCTAAAAAGACAAAGGAAGAACTAGAATCTGGACCCACTGCGACATCAGCCCAAATACGGAGCTGAACTGAAGATAAAACCCTGCCCATGAAGTAGAGGCAGACTCGAAATTGTTTAGCCTTTCGAAGACCAGAGACTAGAAGGGCAGAATCCAAGGAGCAAACAAGCGGAAAACTCGATGAAGGAACTTCTGTGACAGAGGCAGAGCACACTTGGCAAAGAAGATCCAGCCGGAGTGAAGAGGAAGGGCCATCAGAACCATCCAGTTTTGCCGATTTGATGAGAGAAGAGGTAGGCAGACCTCCATGCTTTCGGCGAAGAAACACGCAAGTAGGAGCAAGGGCAGAAGGAGGTGCCGAAGCGGAGAAAACGAAAGAGGGAGGAGACTGTGCAGGGGACTACACGGGCTGTACAGTCTTCCGTACAGATTGTACGGACGACCGTACAGCCTGTACGGAAGGCCGTACAGCAGTGACGAAGGCCTGTACGAAAGGATCTGGAAGGGACGGAAGCTGCAAAGGAGACTGTACGGGCGACGAAATGAAAGGTTGAGTGAAGGAAGGTGGTATGGAAGTCCGTACAGTTGACGGCAGCTGTACGGAAGACGGGGCATGGCGGGGGACTGTACGGACGGGACCTCTACGGACAGAGGCAGGGATGAAGACGGGGCTGGCTGCTCAGAAGCGGAGATCTCCATCGCTCCTGTACACACTACACTGCAACACACACTTTTTTTTTCTAAATAGTGAAACCAGTAACTATAAAATTAACATGAAATCAATGTACATAGCATTAGACTCCAAAAGAAAGCCTAATGGAAGAACTTAAAAACAGTGAGAAAACACTTCAAGGCTAGTAGCATCCAAGTCCCTTGCAGCATAACTATCATATAAAGATTGCTCGAGGGACACTTTGAAGAAAGCATATTCCTTAGGAAACTGTTGTCCCATCCTAAAATGCAATCTCTGTGTCCAAATAGTCCATAGTACCCAAAAACGAGCCCAGTGAAAGAAAAGGAGGAATAGAGACATCTGAGATGAGAAGCATCCAAACATCCAGAAGAGTTTCCCGAATCTGATAGAGGGAAACTGGAGCTGCAGCAAATGAGAGACATGAGTGATCAATATCCGAGAGTGCGGGCAAGACCATAACAAATGGGGAACTGTCTCACGGTGATGAGAGCAACGGGGGTAGGAAGAAGAAGCAATACGACGTGCTTCCAATTTCACCCCAATGGAAAAAGCTCCCACTATACATCTCCAAGAGAAAAGCCTCTGTTTCAATGGCAATTTAGCTTTCCAAATTTTCTTGAGTTTTGATTGCCACCAAGCTAAAGGCCTATCGAAATTCCAAAGAGTGTTGGCATGCTTATCAATCCATGGCAGTGGAAGAAGAAATCTGTAGACCATCGAGGATGTCAAATTATGCATTGAAAGTGAACAGGTAGCAGGAGACAAGGAAGTCAGATTCCAGTCCAGTAATCTATCCTGTACAAATAGGGGAGGAACAGGAACAAATGGCTGCAACATAGTTGTAAGTATTCTCCAAATGGGCCTATGATGCAGACCCAAGGGGAATGTCTTGCAAGCTTGTGGAAATGAAAGCACATAACCATGTTGATCCTCCACATCTTCGACAAATCTTATGCCCAATTTCATAAGATTATCTGCTTTAATAGGTGCCTGTAAAGCAAGAGGTGATTCAAACACCTTGCTCCAATGGATGCTTTCCAAACGAAGAGAATTACCATGATGGGAGGAAGCACCTGACGATTTAGCATAAGAGAAACTTCTCTTCCAATCATGAATAAAAGCAGTAGAAACAGGACAGCCAAGAATTTTCCCCTGAAATGTAGTCACGACTGCTTCCCAGTGATCTGTAATCTAATGCCCATATGTGTGAGACTTCATGTTTCCACAAATAGCTGCTAACATAATAGCCCATGGCTGTTTTTGCTGAAAAAAATCAGCAATCATAGTGCTCTTTCTTGCCAACATATGAAACTGAAGATTGAGAATATTCAGTCCCCCATGAGTCTTAGGAGAACAAACAGACTGCATGGGAAGTAGTCGCAAAGCCTTTTTATGAGATTTACTTTTTCAAAATATCTCCATAGCCTGGGACATATAGGAAGCCAAATGCTTAAAAGACCAGTGAAGAAGAGGCAAATAAAATTGCACATATGCCATAATGATAGACTGTACTATCCGAAGTCGAACATGTAAAGGACAAGTTGACAAGTGCCAGTATTCCAGCTTCTTGTTAATCTTTTAAAGCACCCAGCTGTTGTTGAGGGGTAATATTCCAGCCAATGGGATACCCTAAATGCCTCACAATGGTATGGGAAGAAATAATGTGGCCTGGCCAGAGAAGTGCATGCCAATCAGCTTCTTTCAATGCTAGAAGATTCGATTTCTGAAAGTTGATATGCAGTCCAGCAGCTATGCCAAAATCATCCAATGTATGCATCAAATGAGAGAGGTCACGTTGAGAATTCCTGGGCATGAAATATGAATCATCAACATATGCCTGTGCAAGAAACGGCTGTGCACCTGGAATTTGCAAGCCATAAAGCTGCCCAGTATCTACAAGATGGTCCATATGCAACAATAACGGATGAGTAGCAATGGCATACATTAGCGAACTAAGAGGGCATCCCTGTCTCATTGAACGGGTCATAGTCCATGTCCTTGACAACACACACTTTTTTTTTGGTAAATCCATGATTATATTATCAGCAAAATTTACATGAGGGTCTCAAAAAAGCAGAGAGCCTCAACAGGAAATCAAAAGCAAAGAAAAACTATTTCCAGGCATGACTGAGGAAGATCTCCTTGATGGCAAGCATCATAGATAGATTGCCGTAGGGAGAGTCTGAAATATTCATAAGATTGCAAGAACGGATTCCCAAAATATCGCATGTTGTGATCCTGCCATATGGTCCAAAAAGCCCAATATCTGACCCAGTTCAAAAATAAAGAGTAATGGACCAGGGTTGCAGGAAGTCTGCCAAAAAGCCAAAAATGTTTCCCAAAAGGAGAGTTAGGGAAACAAAGGCGAAGCGACATGGAAATTTTGCATAGGAAGGTCTTAGTGCTGGAACACATCAACGGTGCCTTGACAACACACACACACACACACACACACACACACTCTCTCTCTCTCTCTCTGAGCTTGAGTGTTCGAGCCCTCGAGGCTCCTCTCTAACCCTCAAAAAGAGAGGAGAGCATCTGCAACAATGGCATACAAGCCCTTCTGAAGAAAGAGTTGCAAAAGCAAACTCCTACCTAGCCATATCTCAGGTGGAAGGTCAGCGTTGTGCACAGATCTTGAGGAAGGTCCTTCCAAATCCTATGCAAGTGACCTACAAGAAGTCTTGCATGGAAGACCTGCAAAAACTCTCTGCTGCAAATTGAGCCTAGGTATATCTGATATGACAACAATTAGCATAATCCCGAGCAACGCTCCTGATGGACTTGGACGGAAGTCTATTGTAGGTCATTGCAAGCGCCATCAATTATTTTCCGCTTACACACACACACTTTTTTTTTGTGAAGAAATCTTTTATTGCTGTAAAATAATTACATTCATAGTTACTTCGAAATTGAAGTAGCTATTACTCAACTAAAGATCTCAGTATAAGCTGTATACATATCCTGATCAATCAAACGAGTCTAAACACAATCATAAAATGATTGCTGCAGAGATCGTTTGAAAAAGATAAAGGATGAAAAAAGGGGATCACCAAAGACTCTATGTTTTCTTTCCATCCATAAAGTCCATAGTGCCCAGTAGCGTACCCATATAAAAAACAAATCAAAACCCTGTCTCAGTGGATGAAAACCAAACAACCAAAAAAGCCTGCCAAAAGTAGCAGTAGGAAATCTCGCTCGAAGCCTCTGTCGGATGAGAGCAATGAAGGTGCAAGTATGTGGACAGAACCAAAAACTGTGTAGCTTACACACACACTTTTTTTTTTGTGAAACCAGTAACTATATTATTAACATGAAATCAATGTACATGACATTAGACTCCAAAAGAGAGCCTAATGGAAGAACTCAAAACAGTCAGAAAACACTTCAAGGCTAGTAGCATCCAAGTCCCTCGCACCATAACTGTCATATAAAGATTGCTTGAGGGACATTCTGAAGAAAGCATATGACTGAGGAAACTGTTGTCCCATCCTAGAATGCAATCTCTGTGTCCAAATAGTCCAGAGAACCCAAAAACGAGCCCAGTGAAAGAAAAGGAGGAATGGAGACATCTGAGATGAGAAGGATCCAAACATCCAGAAGAGTTTCCCGAATCTGATAGAGGGAAACCGAAGCCGCAGCAAATGAGAGACATGAGTGATCAATATCTGAGAATGCGGGCAAGACCATAACAAATGGGGAACTGTCTCTCGGTGATGAGAGCAACGGGGGCAGGAAGGGGAAGCAATGCGACATGCTGCCAATTTCACCCCAATGGAGAAAGCTCCCACTATACATCTCCAAAAGAAAAGCCTCTATTTCAATGGCAATTTAGCTTTCCAGATTTTATTGAGTTGTGATTGCTACCAAGATAAAGGCCTATCCAAACTCCAAAGAGTGTTGGCATCCTTATCAATCCACGGCGGTGGAAGAAGAAATCTGTAAACCATCGAGGAGGCCAGATTATGCATTGAAAGTGAACAGGTAGCGGGAGATAAGGAAGTCAGATTCCAGTCCAGTAATCTGTCCTGTACAAACACAGTGGAGGAACAGGAACAAATCGCTGCAACATAGTTGTAAGTATTCTCCAAATGGGCCTATGATGCAGACCCAAGGGGAATGTCCTGCAAGCTTGTGGAAATGAAAGCACATAACCGTGTTGATCCACAACATCTCCAACAAATCTTATGCCCAATTTCATAAGATTATATGCTTTAATAGGAGCCTGTAAAGCAAGAGGCGATTCAAACACCTTGCTCCAATGGATGCTTTCCAAGGGAAGAGAATTACCATGATGGGAAGAAGCACTTGACCATTTAGCATAAGAGAGAATTCTCTTCCAATCATGAATAAAAGCAGTAGAAACAGGACAGCCAGGAATTTTCCCCTGAAATGTGGTCATGACTGCTTCCCAGTGATCTGTAATCCAATGCGCATATGCATGGTTCTTGCCAACATATGAAACTGAAGATTGAGAATATTCAGTCCCCCATGAGTCTTAGGAGAACAAACAGACTGCATGGCAAGTAGTCGCAAAGCCTTTTTGTGAGATTTGATTTTCCAAAATATCTCCATAGCCTGGGACATATAGGAAGCCAAATGCTTAAAAGACCAAGGAAGAAGAGGCAGATAAAATTGCACATATGCCATAATGATAGACTATACTATCCAAAGTCGAACATGTAGAGGCCAAGTGGGCAAATGCCAGTATTCCAGCTTCTTGTTTATCTTTTGAAGCACCCATTTGAGCTGTTGTTGAGGGGTGATATTCCAGCCAATGGGATACCCTAAATGCCTCACAATAGTATGGGAAGAGATAATGTGGCCTGGCCAGAGAAGTGCATGCCAATCAGCTTCTTTCAATGCTAGAAGATTTGATTTCTAGAAGTTAATATGCATTCCAGCAGCTATGCCAAAATCGTTCAGAGTATGCATCAAATGAGAGAGATCATTTTGAGAATTCCTGGGCATGAAATATGAATCATCAGCATATGCCTGCGCAAGAAACGGCTGTGCCCCTGGAATTTGCAAGCCATGAAGTTGTCCTGTATCTGCAAGATGGTCCATATGCAACAATAACGGATGAGTAGCAATGGCATACAGTAGCGAACTAAGAGGGCAACCCTGTCTCACTAAGCGGGTCATAGTCCATGTTCTTGACAACCCACCACCAAGCAAACACTGCGCGTTGGCATGCGAATAGAGCCAGTAAATAATATGGACCAGCCGAGGGCCAAATCCCAATTTATGCATAGTATGAGAAATAAAATTCCAATGGACAGTATCAAATGCTTTCGCAATGTCCACTTGCAGAATGAGAACATTTTGTTTAGAATATTTGCCATACTCAATTGCAAGCAAAGCATTGGAGATATTGTCAGTAATCTGTCTTCTGGGAACAAACCCATACTGTCTGGGATGAAGTCCTGCTTGCAAGATAAATCAAATCCTGAGGACAATCATGTTGACAATGAGTTTGTAAATGACTGGCATAAAAGATATGGGCTGCCAATCAGCCATTGTCTCACACAACCTTTTTTTGGGGATCAATTTGACAAGGCCATGTTTCCAAGGAGGAAGAGATTGTTTTGCCCAAGCATGATTGATCATAAGAAGCAGAGTGTTCTTGAGATCACCCCAAAATGCACGGAAAATTTCAACAGTCAATCCATCCCAACCAGGAGAGCTGCCTTTACGTAAATGACTCAAAGCATCATCCAGTTCATTAAGCATAAAGGGCTGCTCCAATTCATGAGCCTGTTGCGGAGACAATATAGGCTGAACATGCATAAGAAATTGAGACCTAGCTGCATTCACTTGCATTGAATGATCAGGCTGAGGAGAAAAGAGATGCTAGAAATGACTAGAGCATTGCAATTCCAATTCTGTTTGGAGGTAGTCCAGGTGCCATCATCTTGCTTGATCCTACAAATATCCTCCTTTCGCCTATCCGCATGCAGGCTTTTGAAGAAGGCTTTGGAGGAGCAGCCCTTATCCAAAAGGGGTTTCATGCGAGCTCGGATTTGCCACTTCTTTAATTTGCGAAGATCGTTTTGATGGATGATATGAACCGCATAAGCACAAGAATCCTGTTCAGAGGAGGTGAGCTGCCTATAAGAGCTGATTACATATATTTGTTGTTTGTGAGATTGAGCCCATTTCAGCTTAAGCCTGAGGTCTCCCATGTAACTCCGTCCATAATCTTGAATAACAGCCTGCAAACGATGGGCAAGATTGATCCAAGCGAAATCCATGTCCTCCTGAGCATGTAAGAGGAGGGGGCGGATAGCCACTCTCACCATGTTCTGAAATTGTCGATGAAGCCAATAAGCACTATTAACATGGAGTAGGCGATGACCAAAAAAAGGCATATCATCTGTCAAACGTGTTATAGATAATGTCAAGCATACTAGAAAGTGATCAGATAGCAAAAGGGAATGATCAACCCATAGTGCACATGTGAAGCTAGCATACTGCTGAGCATGCAACAAATACCACCTATCAAGTCAAGCCCAGTAATGAGTAAAGGCATTGTGACGGTATGTATAGCCCATATCTCTATCCCTTGTTGAGAGCCATAAATCTTCTGCATGCAAGAAAGAAAGCATATCCTCCCAATGTCGAAGCTTAGTGGGGATCATGTGAGAACGATGAGTGGTGTTGTCTTGAATGGCAGGCGAGTTATTAAAGTCTCCACACAAAAAGGCATTAGACAGCCATGGATATTGTTTGAGGGAGGCCCACATTCGAGCTCTTGTCGCAGAAGTTTGAGAGGCACAGACAAATGCTATTTCATAAAGATCAGCATGATAGGTGCATCTGATCACCATCCAGTGACCCTGGGGGTCATTGTAAGCAACCGTGGGCTGCATATCATGTTTCACCAGCATGCATACTCCCGAAAAGTGATTGTACCAGCATAAAATATGTCATAACCAGCAAAGTGGCCTTGCTTACACACACACACACACCATGTTTCTAACAATACATCCACGGATGGCAAAGATTTCAGAATTACTGATGTTCTTTGTGCCAGGTATAAAGAAGAATTTACTTTCAGGTCCTCTCTCAATCGAGGAGGATTTCAGGTCATATTTGATGATGTTAAGTGTGTAGTTCGAGACAAAGAGAATGATTATGCTTTGATGTTGTGTGGCACTTTGTAACAGGGTCTTTTTCAGCTTGATATTTATGAGAAAAGATCCGATCTTGCACTTGCAGTAAGCACTCCCACTGCTGCCATGCAGAATGTGGAGTTATGGCATGCCAGATATGGGCACATGAGCTATGGCAGCTTGATGACACTTCAGAAGCATGCTATGGTTGATGCATTGCCTCCTTTGGAGTCACCTCCTCTTCATGCCTGTGAGGGATGCATCCTTGGTAAGATGGCCTCTCCATTCATCCAAACTTCAAGGCTTCTAGGGATCCAGCAGGAGTAGGTCTTCAACCAGGATCAGGGCCCAATAGGCAGCAGCAGACCAGCAGCCTTCCCGCACCTTTTACAAGGTTCCAGCAGACCGATTCAGTCCCGGTTAGAGCAGCAGCAAGGGACTGCATCCCGCAGCCCTCAGTTCCAGCTCTATAGTGAGGGATTCCCCTCTATACAGTATTCTCTCCTTTCCTTTTGGAGTGAGGGTTCAACCCATCCATACAGTACTTATTCTTTCAGATGTATTCAGCCCAACTGGGCAGACAGATATTCAGTTATAATTACCCTCTTCGGAGGCCCTTTATATTCCTCCCTCAGATTCTCACACTCAATGCACAGTACCACTTGTGTTTGAGTGCATTATTCTGTCAATTCAGTTATTACCAAGTAGAGAGAGAGTGAGTAGGCTTTCTCCTTGCTACAATATTAGACAACAAGCTTCTACAGAGAAAGAGGAGGGAGGACAAGAAATAGGCATGAATCTTTTTGTACCGGCTTGCTTTAATCCATGAAGCGCCTTTTTCAGCTTGTGAACTTTATGTGCCTGACCATGCACATCAAAACATTTGAGTTGCTGAATGTATGGCTTTTCTTGTTGCAAGGCAGGAAAATCCTCCTCATTCGTTACATTAATACCTCCTTAATTCTCAAATTCTGGGATTGGATATTTTCTAGTTTGTGTTAGGAACATGGTAAAGGGACAGAGAGAGAAAGAGAGAGTTAGGGTGTGAGAAAATAATGCTCAAATGAAGACATGAAGAAGACTTTCATTCATTCATCAAGTATGAGAAGACAAGTGAAGTACAAGCCTTTTGTAGGCTACTCACTCACGCACTAGCACCTAATGCATATGGGATAAGTCCCATGATGACACGTGGCACTCACACAAGACTCACACACATAGACTAGTACTAGATCACCTAGTACTACACACTAACACTTCACACCAACACACTCTTTGACTATGATATCTCCAACACCGCCCTTCAGAGCAAAGAGTGTTAGACCCAACACACAAGAGTAGACTGATCCCCCCTCCACCGCAATTTTGCAAAGAGCATATCCAACACCTCCCGTGTGATAGTGACTTCTCAGTTAGCCTGTGACCGGCAAGGGCAAACCATCACTCGTCATCCCCCCTTACTCTGAACTAGGTGGTTGATACCATCAACCAAAGTAAAACACAATACAATCATTTTTGGGGGACAACCCAGGGCACAGTACCTCTTATTAACTCTTCAAACATTCATATTAGAGAGACTACTCAAGGCAAAGATCCTTTAACTCCAACATAGAAATTTTTTCATTCATTTTATGCATAGCAAGGGCAGAGAACCCATGATCTCGAAGTAGCTACCGCACAAGAGTGTGCACATTCTAATTCAAAGAGGTATGTCGGTGAAAAACTAGGTGAGGATGCCCTTGAATGATGTGTCGATGAAGGCCATAGGAGCAGCTACCAACAGACATCATGTCATGACTCTCAATGTGCCGATCGGAGAGTCACCGAATGTGAAGAAGAGCCTCGAAATTAGGGTTTGGGAAATTTTGGGGCTTTTCAAAATTTCTTGCAGGAGAGTGTTCTTGCAACACTTAGGAGCCCTCACATCATAAAAGCCCTTAAAATTTTGGAAGATCTGAGCAGATATTGCAAAAAATGCAACTAGAGGTCCGAAATCTGCATGGATCAAGTCGTGGGCTGGAGTAGAGGTGAAGTCAGCACCTCCAAAATGTCGTGAGCAGTAGCAGCTCCAAAGCATGAACTATATGGGTAGGTCATACGCCTATACGGCAGTTGGTAGGTATCAGTCGTATGGCAGTTATGCATGCAGATGTAGCAGACCGGTCAGTCATATGAATGATTGGTACGGCGGCTTGACTTCGGCGATGGAGAGCTCCACACGTGCATGCGGGCCTTGAAGACTGTGCCGACCAACTAGCTTACAAGGCGCTAAAGTTGCCTAAACCTCCACACGTGTAGGCGTAGCTTGCAATAGCAGCCGACCAGCAAGGCTGTGGAGAGGTTAGACGGGCAGAAATGGACTCGAAAAGGGCTGCAAGAAGAGGCGGCTATGGAGGTGGCCATGGAGGTTCTAGGTGGGCAGGTAGGACTGCAAAGGGTTGCAAGGGAAGGAGGCGGAACTGAGGTGGTTGTAAGAGAGAAAAGAGCTAAAGTGACAAATTAGGGTTAGGGCAAGGGGGACGTGGCGGCTATGGAAGGTGGCTCTGATACCATGTTAGAAACCTGGTGAAGGGAGAGAGAAAGAAAGAAAGAAAGAAAGTTTATTAAAGTCTTCAGAAGACCGATGGGTCTATGAGATCGTGAAACCTTGATACAATCAAACTGTGAGGGTGGAGCTACCAAATGAGCATCTACACCAATGCATAATGTAAAAATAATACTCAAATGAAGACATGAAGAAGACTTTCATTCATTCATCAAGTATGACAAGACAAGTGAAGTAAAAGCCTTATGTATGCTACTCACACACTAGCACCTAGTGCATATGGATTAAGTCCCATAATGACACGTGGCACTTACACAAGATACACACACATAGACTAGTGTACTAGATCACCTAGTACTACACACCAACACACTCTTTGACTATGATATCTCCAACAGTTTGATGACGTGATATGCATTGAAGTTGCCTTTATCATTCATGGTGATGATTTGGGAGAGTCCTAGTTACTTTATTACGGTAGGTGCTGGATCTCCTTGGATTGTTTCTATTTTGTTTTTATGAAGGCTTTACCCTATTTGTTGGAATGCTTACTCCCACTCGTCTCAAACAAAGGAATATTGAACTTACCAAAGTGACAGATTCACGCAAAGCTGGAAAATGGACAGTGTACCGAGATGGATTGGCACTAATTAGAGACTCCAAATCTAAACCCAAAGATGTGGAGATGTTTCTACTGCTAGTTGCTCTAAAAATGACCTCATTTGGAGCCTGTTTTTGAAGAAACGACCTACTTGAAGAGAGCGGCTCCTACATCGACCATTGGTGTCATTATGCGTGCCATTGCTACTCATTGCCTCTTGGCTGAGCTATCCTCATTTTGCCCACAAATTGCTGCTCCATCTCCCGTACGATGACATCTCTATCCTCCGCCTCTTCTGCCTTCAGTTCCAGCCCTCAGTATCATCTCTTTTCCTGGTCCTAAAGTGAAATTGCCATTTCCCGAGGTACACAATGAGTTCTCTCTCTTCAAACTCATTGCTCGTGGAGAAGTTCAAGGGGGAAGGATACCCTATTTGGCAAACTAAGGTTCAGTTGCTCCTCATGAAAGAAAATGTATGGGATGCTATTGAGGATGACGCTCCCACAACGGATCCTCAACAACTCAAGAAATGGAAGCAACACAACTCAAAAGCTATTGCTATCATCAAACTTTACCTCGATGATACTTTGATTCATCACATCGACTTCAAATCAACGGCCAAGGCGATATGGGTGCGTCTCAAGAATCTTTTGGTAACAATATCACAAACTCCAAGGTTTTCTTGAAGTTGTAATTTTATAAATTAAAAATGGATGATAGTGATACCTTGAGTGCACATTTAGCAAAAATGCAATCTCTTGTGCAACAACTTCCAGCCTGAAGGGTTTCTCGGATGACGAGGACAAAATGGCTGTCCTCATGAAGAGTATAGAAGGAGTCACTCGTTTTGAGCATACTCTTGAAATACTTAGGCTTGCCACGACTACCTTTGATGATATGGTGTCACAAGCTTGGTCATACGAAGGACACATGCTACTAGAAGCTTACCAAACAGCAAACTAAAGATCATGCCAGTTGGGTTGCAACCGCCACTAGTGACGATGAAGATGATGACCCTCTGACACAAGTTCATGTACTTATTGCTGAAATCAGACATCTCTCTTTCCCTCCAGAGGACGATGGAGATGATGATCCATATATTTTCTAAGCATGTTCTATTTGGGTACTCTGCCCTGGGATGTTTTCAAAAAATGAATGCAATAAATCATTTGTGTTGAGTCAATAAAGGTCCTCTGCCTTGGATAGGCCTCCTAAAATGATGTATTGCTTTTATATTTATGGTGTGTGGCTCCATGTCCCTATGTAGTCCTTGGAGCCAGGAGGGGGATGTACTGTGGGAGCCATGTATTAGCTTTGACAGGTCTATTTATTAGGCTTGGCATGTGAGTTCCAGGATGTTGGTGCATTGGTCTCCTAGACCTTTGAGTTGGTCATGCATCCATGCATGATGAGCCTCTGAGCCATGCTAGGTAAGCCTCTGAGTCTGTACCATGCTCACTAGCCTCTGAGCCATGCTGCTCACTTGCCTCTAAGTTAGCATGGGAGCCATGTCTAGACCATCATTGTACAGTTCGATGACCATCATTGTCATGTTCTTGGTTCCATTCTAGTAGTCACTCATCTTTCCTCAATGGGGGGGTGTTAGGAAATGGAGTCAAGATGAGTCAATTTGGTGTGTTCTAGTGTGAGTTCTAGTCTAGTGTGTCCTATGGATGCTAGGTGTCATATTGGGAGCTATCCTATATGCATTGGTGTTCATATGTGTGTGTGTGCTCCAGATAAGAGCTGTACTTGTCTAGTGTCAAATCAATCAAGTATCAAGCCTACAAGCTCTTTGGTCTACGTGTGAGTACTTTCATTTTGTTCATTGCTCTTGCTATTTCATTTCCCTTTCATTATGTCTCTCTTTGAGTATTATTATCTCTCTCCCTAGCCTACCCTCTCTCTCTTCTTCTCCACTATGCACCTTCACTCAACTCTCTGGTTTATCTAGATGTTGTAACAAGGATGGCCTTCTGCTTCTGCAAACGAGGAATATCTCTATATCCTAAAGAGAGGGAGGGAGGGACCCAGAAGGGGGCAGAGAATGCGGGAAGAAAGGCATGAAGAAAGGCATTAAGTAGCATGGAAAGGAATTAGCAGCAAGGAGAGGGTAGCAAGAAAGGTGAAGGTAAGCGAGCCACAGTTGCAAGCCATAGGGCAAGAGATTTTGTGTTTTTCCCTTGTTTATACCTTACTTCTGCATTGCTACAGCTATTTTTGAATTGCCTATTCGCAGGCTTGTTTTAATGCACGGAAATCAAGAAAGGCAATTAAACTGGCAAGGGACCGAATGTGAGGGAGAAGGGGCAAACAAAGAGAAAGTGAGGGGATGGTAGCAGTAGGGTCAGGAAGGAGAGCACTGAGGGAGCGTTAAGCTTTACACATGTGCTTTCTCTGAGCAGTACGGTGATCAAGGCTTGCCAGGGCATTAAGTTTTACACGTGCTTTCCTCTGATCTTCATTTCATCTCAGAATATGCTAAATGTAGTATCTCTATTCGTAAGCATGGTGGTCAAAGAAGACTGTTAAACTGATAGAGTTAACATTGTTTCACTTGTCCTTCTGTCCAACATTAATTATGATGAAGCACTGATATGTCCCCCTCTTCTACATTTAAGTGAAAGGAACCATAGAAACTGATGTGAAAATGCTTTTTGTCTTGCAGAGGCTCATCCACTTTATCTTGGGTGTTGTGCGCTGTCTGCCATGGACTATCCACATCTGTGCATTGAGAAAGCAGACCTCATAATCAATATTGGTCATGATGTTGTTGAAAAACCACCTTTCTTTATGGAGTAAGCATTTGTATTTGGACCTAATTCTTATTAATGCTTTTAATCAAAATCTTACATGATTTGACCAACCTGAATTGTGCTTTTCTCCTTGCATCCATAATTGTTTTTCCAGAACAATACCATTTTGCATCATACTTTACTATCATATCTACAGCTAAAGGGAAAGAGCTATATAACCCTATAGCATGTCCCAAACTGAATGCTTACAATGGAACAAGTTCTAGAATTATTGGAACCCAATTATACATTGATTTTCGTTTTGGGTGCAGGAGTAACTGCTTGATTGTAGCAGTATTGAGCTACTCATAGCTCACCTATTCTACAGGACCAAAGTGACAATGCCTGCAGCTGGTTCCAAAATACTGTGTGCAGCAGTGAAATGCTCATTTGGAGACAGAAATATATCTATCTGCCTTCTTGTGCTTGGTGTGCAGCTTTTTTGCAGTTATTGTTAAGTTGGACATATACTCTGTACCAGGAGAGTTGCAAAAAAAAAACAGACCATTGTAGGATAAATTAAATAATGTGAGAGAACTGACCACACAACCACATGTCTCCCAAAGATATGCGTTGACATTTCCATTTGATAAACTTGGCCTCCAGCTTGGCAAGAACGCACTCAACATATTTGCCTTCATTGTTAGACAAAGATGCATTGGGAAGCATATTGCCAAACTACCCTAGTACAAATCAAGACTATATCGACGATGACACTTTAAGGAGGTAAAATGCAAAAGAGTTTTCTTCTAGATCAGTTGAGGGGCCGATCAAAAACAGCTTATTGCTGTCCCTTGGGAGAGGTGTTCCAGCATCAAGGTAGGAGGCGTTGGTGGTCTTGGTATTAAGAACCTATCTAACATTTGATGTTGCTCCTTAAATGGATCCTTATGTTCCTTGTATATCCCTTTAGGTTGCATTTCTAGGATACTTTATAAATCAGAAAGAAAGAAAGAAAGAAATTTTATTAGAGTCTTCGGAAGACCGATGGGTCTATAAGACTGAAAGAAAACCTAATACAAATCACAGTAAGGGTGGTGCTACTGAAACGAGCATCATCACCCGTGCTGAATCCTACGTCTGATCATACATAATCAAATGCATTTGGATGTAACAATGAAAAGAAAAGGACTGGAGCAGAGCGGAATTCTCTGTATGTCATGTCGCCCTGGCGGTGCATAGCCAGTGATGGGACGCTGGCGCCTGTCAAGGGGCGCCATGCGTCTCGGTCTCCTGGACGAGACTCGACACAAGACCAGAGCCACCGTGACTCCCGTGGGATGTATCCCGGGTCTAAACAATGATAGGAAGTTCCCAGAGTGATCTGAGTGTCCCCTCGATGTATCCTGTGTCGTGCTACAATCGTCGAGTCGGGGTCCCTGTCACGTCTACGGGTAGAGACTGGACAATCAATGCCACTCGATGGGAAGAACTCTGTGATCCTGCTCTGAGAGGTGTCTGATGATGTGGCCAAGCCTCGTCGCCTGAGTAAGTACTCTCTGTGTCGGACCCCCTCGTGAATGAAGGCCGCGAGGCATCTCTGATCTAGATAGGCGAGGAATCTGGAAAGGAGCCCGGAGCTGTCTCTAAAGAGGCAGTGGTAGCGACCTCGGATCTCGTAGTACACTGGGCACCTGAAAATAAAATGCTCCTCCGACTCAACCTCTTGACAGTCGCACAATATGTTGGGGTAAAGGGCAGTGTGCCCACCCACTTGTACAATGCCCATGTATACTCATATATATATGATAGAGGAATAAGCTGGAGTAGCTTTTGCTCCACCACTTTTGGTGTCTCCTTATCCCTTTGTGTGTGCTCTCCTCTCCCACAACTGGTATCAGAGCCCATGGCGTTCGATCTACGAGGAGCTCGGTGAGAGGAGAATGGGCACTACTTCGAGAGATCTACCAGGAGCTTTGGAGAGCTCGATTCTCTCATTCACGGAGAGATTTTGGTTAGACATCATCCAGATCTGTTTGCTCTACAATGCAGCTGCAAGAATCACTTTGGGTTATCTTCCAGCACTCTAGTGCTCCAGCAACCTGCAGAACTTATCCATGGGCATTGTTGGCTGGACGATAGAGCTTCGGAGCTCAGAGGCAACTTGGCTCGTGAGCACTATCTTTGTTGATGTGCTGCTACTACGCAGGAGCTCAGAGCTGTTGTCGTTGGTGGCTACGTCGTTTTTGTTGTAGGCTGTTGCCTTTGCTGTAGAGAGAAGGAAAAGCTCAAGGGAGCTTCTACAATGTGGGAAAGGGCTTTTCTCTTTGTGAAAGGGCTAAATCTAGTCACGTTACCAGTTTTGGAGTGAAGAAGCTTCTTACAGAAAGCTACAAAGTGTGTCGTGAAGGTACTGTGAGCTCACTGTGAGCTCATACGTGATTGCAAGCAATAGTTTTTTACCAGGATCTACTCTTTGGCAAAGGCTATTGAGGCCATAAGCCTCAAACTTGAGCAAGAGGGAGGAAATCAAGCGTCTGTGCTAGGCGCCTTTGCTGGGTAAAAGAGTGTTAGTTTTGCTTGTTGCAGTTCGCACAGTCCTCCGATTGCGATTCGGTCGAGGCCAAGCTTCCTCAAAAAATTATAATTGTGCTACGTATCACCTCACATCGAGGTTTCCTCCCGGCAGATTTGGGTCTTATTTTGGTGCCATAGCCATTCTTGGCACTTGCAGGTTCCAGTCTTGGCATAGTTCTTTGCCATTGTCTCTAGCTAATCTGGGAGCTGTTGGGGAGCCTCTGGATTGCATGTTTGATGCAGTTGTATGCCTGGGAGAGCCGGTGTTGCATTTGAGGTCTTGGAGCTGAGCATTGGCTGATTTTGGTCTCTTTGCAGGACATTTTGCAGAAGTATGCCTTGTGGACATTGTGTGGGATATGTGCTTGTGCACTATGCAGCTTCTTTCGGTTGCAGTTGGGCTTTGTTAGCTTGTGTTTTCCCGTGCATTTGGGTCCTGTTGGACATAATTTGGCTGCATCTTGTCCGTGCTAGGCATTAGACAACGTTAGTTTCTTTCAATTGGTTTTGGCTTGGCTCGGGGACAGGTGTAGGTCTCCTCGAGTGACAGTAGGATAACAGAGACTCAGGTTAGGAGTTCTCTTGTCAGAGGCCATTGCAGATACTTTTGTCAACTGTGGACACATGCTTTGAGGTCATTTTGACAGTGATTCAATGGACATTTTGACGGTTTTACACCTACATGTATGGTGGTATTTATGTCAGTTCATTGAACAGCTGAGGAGGATGTACTGTCAGATTAGCATTGTTTGGAGCTGTTTTAGGGCTGGTTGGTCAGCATTTTGGGACTGATTTGTTACTGTATTCGGGGCTGTTTTGCCATTGCTTTTGGGCTATTTTATTGCTGATCTGTGAGCATTCTCGGGGCTGATTTGGTTGGGCATTGTACTTGCCATTTTGCTGGTGTTGCAGTTGACATACGGGGTGATCTATAGGATGTATTTTGACCATTTTTGGGGCTGTTTTGCCGGAGCAGATGAGTGCTGTAAAGGGCAGTAAACATTCAAGGAAGCTGCTGTTGCTGTTTTTTATGACAAAACAGTCATTTTCAGGACTGAATATCTCTTTCCTGGTGCAAAATTGCACTTTGTGCCAAACTGGAAAGTTGTAATTCACAGAACATACTACAACTTTGCTTTTGGAAGCAAGTTGATCCGGTATAAGCTGCAGGAGTTACAGCCTCTGCAAGACCACAAAAAGTTGCAGTCTACTGTCTATTTGTGACCAATGTGCAGGAAGCTGTTTTTCAGGTGAGAATATCTGAGAATCCAGAAGGATTTGGCTCTTGAGGTCAACTGATAAGTTGTAGATCTTTCTACCAGCTACAACTTTGCTGTTTAGAGCTTTGGCATCCGGTCTTTCAGTGAAAAGATATCACCATTCAAAAACAAGGACAGCGTGTTATCTTGCCCAAAGTGGATGTGATTTCTCTTGCACAACAGTAAATTACAAAAAGTGATTGGGATCTCACTTCAGTCCAAGGGCATTATTGGCATTTTGGCAAGTCACTTTGGCACATTTGGCAGGTGGTGAATGCTTGATTTTGTTGCCAAAGGATTGCACACTTGAGGTGATGCATTGGTGATGCAGTAAATGCCATTTCGATGCATTATGGATTTGCATTGGTGGATGCCACACTGATGTTTATGGATAGTTGAGCTAGGCTCCTATTGCCATTGGTTGAGCAAGCATTACTCATTTGGTTCAGTGCATTTCTTACTTGGATTGCTAGGCATTGGTAGGTTACTGGGATGCATATATTCTTGTTTATGCCTCTTTATGGCTGAGTGCTTTTGAGCATTGGATCAGCCAGTTTATTTGGAGACCTGATTGGTCTGGGCAACACTATATTTTTGGTCATTTGGGTTGCCTATTGCACTATACTGCTCTTTGGTTGTGAGCTATTGTGCCACAGATATGGCATCTACAGCTAGTAGTGCCCTCTTTGATATTGAGAGGTTGGATGGATCAAACTTTCAGTATTGGAAAGAGCAGATTTATGATGTGTTAGTGCAGAAAAGGCAGCATAAGCCCATTCAATGCAAAGGTGTCAAGCCTAATAGCATTAAACAGAGTGATTGGGATGACATGGATGAGCAAGCATGCTCTATCATTCAGTCATCACTCTCGAAGTCAGTCTACTTGCAGGTACAAGATGGTGTACAGGGTGTAGACTGCCATGCATATGAGTTCTATACTCGTATATGCCGGATGTATGACCACGATAGTGTTATGTTACAGCATGATGGGTTGAAATGCCCTGATGTGCTTAAATACAGCCTTGATATGCACTTCAGAGGTAGATCAATTGGTAGAAACAGGTCATGTTCAAGGGGGAATTCCAAGAGCAAGTCTAGCTCTCGGACTTGTGTTAGATGTTTCTATTGTGGAAAGTATGGCCACATGAAAAAGTATTGCTGGAAATGGCTAAGAAAATGCAAGAAGAAGAGCAAGGTTAAGAATGATAGGAAGAAGGAGAAGAAGCATCTTGAGCTTCAAGGCGTGGATGCCAGGGTTTCCACTGACAGTAGCAGTGATGAAGGCATTCTTTTGTTTATGTCTGACACCTCCTTCTTGGCCACTGATGTACCCATTCTCATTGATTGGATGTTAGATCCATGTGCTTCATGTCATATGACCCCTCATAGGTCATGGTTCAGTGCATATCCGGAATGCATTGTGGAGAGTGGTTTGATGGGCATTGATCATTCTATGGACGTCTATGGTTATGGGGATATCCACCTTGTTATGCCTAGTGGCTCTATTCTTGTTCTACAGAGGGTTAGACATATACCAAGACTTGCTACAAGCAAGATCAGTACTGGACAGTTGGTTGAGGCAGGTTATCATGTCTCTTTGGGTGATCATGCATGGAAGATTGCTAGAGGTAATCTGGTTATGGCTAGTGGATCACGGGTTGGATTATCTTATGCATTGCATGTATCAGGTGTCCAGGATAAGATGCTTATGATTAGTAAGCAGCCATCAGTTAGTTTATGGTATGCCAGACTTGGACATATGTCTACTGCAGGTATGGAAGCCCTTACAACATTGAGATACATTCCTGTTATGGATGTCTCTCAAATTTTATGTCATGATTGTGATGATAATCAGCAGTCAGGATCCTCTTTTGTGAGGAAGACAGTCAGTGAGAGGTATGTTGAGCCATTGCAGTTGGTTCATAGTGCAGTTTGTGGGCCTATGCCTACCGTTTCACTGGGTGGCGCCTCTTACTTTGTGACATTTATTGATGCTGCTACAAAGTACATATGGGTATATCCGATTCGTCAAAAGCATGATGTATATGATACATTTCAGCACTTCTTGGGTAATGCTGAAAATCAGTCAGGAAAGAAGCTATTGAGCTTGATGACTGATGGTGATGCAGAGTTTACCTCTCCTAGATTTCAGCATCTATGTGATACACTTGGTATCAGGAGGGTGTTGACCACTCCTCATCTTTCTGCTCATGATGCCTTGGCAGAAGGCATAAATCACATTCTATTGGACAAGATTGGTAGCATGCTACGGTATGCAGGTCTCACCGAATGCTATTGGGCTGAGGCATGTAAGACCGCTGCATACTTGCTTAATAGGTCACCCAGGAGATCTTTGAATGGTAGAGTGCCATTTGACTTCTTGACAGGCAAGGCACCATGTTGTGAGCATTTACGTGTGTTTGGCTGCGAGGCTTATGCTCATGGTTCCCGATCGAGGAGGTGTATCTTCCTTGGATACAATGAGTCCAGTAGCGACTACAGGTTATGGGATTCTTCAACTAGAGAGTTGATACGCAGCCATAATGTCTATTTCAGAGAGGATGCTATGTTTAGACAGCTTAGGACTGTGGATAGCAGGAGAGTGGTGTTCCAGGAGGGTGTAAGTGCACTGATACCTCCGAATTCTATGCAAGGACAGCCCATATCCCTTGGAGTGGGAGGTTTTTCCCACGGTGAGCAGGTTAAAAAGTTGGGACAGCCATGATTGCTTCCTGATTTTGGTCAGAGACGGTCAGATGTCTCGAGTATTCCACAGGTTTATACTCCTATGGAGATTGTTGATGCATCTTCTATGGACAGTTACAGTTTACTCCTAGGATGCGGAGTGCCTCTTGCAAATGAGGATGAGTCTGTGCATGGTGAGGAGGATACCTTGGCTAATGATGCCCGGTATGATCCATTGGCTGGTTATGCGAAAACAGATGTGGTTTCTGCAGTTATTGACTCGGGTCATATTGCGCATGGGCAGGAATCATTGATATGTTTGCTTCGTAAGTGCCTCCATGGCCAGAAGCAATCCCCTCGAGCTTGGCTTCATAGGTTTAATATCGTTATGAGAGCTCAGGATGTGATGCGCAGTGAGATAGGTTATGGTCTCAGTATTCAGGAGGTTGCTATCCTTCTGAGGTTACTTGCCATATGGTTCCTTATGGACAGGGATGCTTTGCAGTGGGAGCTGCATGGTCTTGATGATGTTTGTCAGATACTTGGTTGTTTCAGTATGAAGAGGGGGAAGTTATTGAGTACTCCATTGCGTGTATTGGCTCCATACTGGAAATACAGCAGGTTTGACGATCACAAATCAGTTGAGCAGCAAGTTATGGTTGATATGGCAGCCATAGTACTTCATGCATCCATGACTGTGTTGAGACTTGGTTCTCACATGTTTGCCATTGGGGCTACACTTCCGGTTCTTGCTTCCGTTGCAGTGGGAGTTAGTAGCATGATTATGGCAGATTTTGGCAGTAGGGAAGCGATCGTGGACATCAGGTCCTTATGCTTCCAGGAGCAGCATGTAGGTGATGCAGGTTGGGTAGACCAACAGAGGTCTATTGTAGGTCATGTGCTTATGGTCACAGGTGGTACAGAGACATTTTCTTTGCACAGTGACTGTTCGGGTGCTATGGACTTAGCACAGGAGCAGGTGGTGGTGAGAGTTCACTCTCCCAGTAAGATCTGGCATGAGATCTTGGTTGACAGGCATCTACAGCTTGTCATTTTCTATCCTGCAAACCTGATGTCTGCTAGCAGCTTATCCTCTATGCACTTTGCACATTGTAAAGTGACGATGGGCATAGGATGACAGTCTGGTCATCTTGTTTTTCAGCCTATGGCTGATTGTATTATATGTGTACTATACTCCCTTAAAGGCACACTGCCTTTAAGTGGGAGGTTGTTGGGGTAAAGGGCAGTGTGCCCACCCACTTGTACAATGCCCATGTATACTCATATATATATGATAGAGGAATAAGCTAGAGTAGCTTTTGCTCCACCACTTTTGGTGTCTCCTTATCCCTTTGTGTGTGCTCTCCTTTCCCACACAATATGCATAAGCGATGCTCCCTAGGAATCCCCTCTGCTCTGCCGCTCTCTATGCAGAGGCGGTGTGATGATACTCGAAACTGTCCGATGGAGATCCGTAGTGAGTGAGGCATATGAAGCTCAGTGTACCTCGGTGGTGTGATGAATCCCTCCTCTAAAATACGAAGACAGTAATCTCTGTAGAAACTTAGCTTCACTGGAAGCTCCCTCGGGTCCTAAAGGTGTGTAGTTGCAGGATATCCTCTCGAATGACCTGGTTGGTGTGTGGCCCAATCGGGATGGTGGGTGGGAGTACCAGAGGGGCATCTAAACTGTACTGAAAAGGAGGTATCGTATCGATGTGGAACCCTAGTCTCACAAACCATCTGTGAGTCCGTGCATACCAGCATCGCTCGTCTCCCTTTGTTGCCAACCTCATGGAGGAATCGAGAGCCAACCATGGCAACCTCTGTCTCCCTGATGTGCAGACCCCATATGATCTAACCCGGTGTAGATATGTGATGGTCTAAAAGGCTGCATCTAGCTGGAGTGGAGAAGCACCAAACTCGGTCTGAATGATGTGATGTGGTACAGACGGTTTCCCCCGGATCATCCGTGAGAGCATGAGGATCTGCAAGCGCTCCACCCATGTCCACTCTATCTCTGACATGTCATGCCCCCAACAAGGGCTGTCATACATACCGGCTGGTCGGACCAAGGAGTCCAAGAGAAGAGCCTTGGTCCGAGGGTCCTGGAAGTGGGAGTGGAAGCATTGTCTCTCTAGTCGAGCCAGTGAGGTGTATCCCTTGCTCAGTCTGGCCTACATCGCTAGTCTCATCATGAAGATCGGGCCAAAGAAGATGACCCCCTAGTAAGTGTATGAGGATACGATCTCAATTGGTGACCCACCGAAAGTAAAAGTAAATTGCTTCCGTTGCATGTTTGCTCGAGAGGTGTTAAAGATCATGACCTTGGTCTTGCCAAGGTTGACCTTCAAATCATGGGATAAACAAAAAGCTTGCAGTACATCCAGGTGTCGCTGGAGCCCATCGGGTGTGGACGACAAGAGTGCCACGTCATTTGCATAAAGAAGAATCCTGATAATGATCCCGGCAAGTGAGCAACTGGTCCCTCCGAACACCCCCATGAAAGTCTCAAGCTCATCGATGTAGAGGCCAAACAGGGTTGGTGATAAGGGACAACCCTGTTTGACCCCTATGGTACTCAAGATCTCATCTGTCCAACCTGTGCCTGTCCGAATTCGGCCTGAGACTCTCTCATATAGTGCCATGACTGCCCAGATGATCTCATGATCAAATCCCAGTGTCTGTAGGCGTGTGATGAGACGAGCTCGAGGTACTGTGTCAAAGGCTTTGCGGAAATCCACAAAGCAGCAATATACCCTCTCCTTCCGTGATCTGGCCTCCTCAATGACACTCCTGAGTGTGAGTATGTGATCCATAGTCCCATGGTCTTTCCTGAAACTGGCCTGACCCTCTACTCTGAGCCCTCTCATCTCTACGAACAAGCTGACTGATGCATCCAATACAGCTGCATAGATCTTGGACATCACATGTCCATAGTCCTGTAGTTACTCGGGTCCATGGGATCCCCTGCCTTGTGGATGGGGGTGATGGTGTTGAGTGTCCAAGTGCGGGGGAAGCCAAGGCAAACAACGTCATTGAATAGCTTTGCTAGGATCGGGGCTGACGTGTCGATCCCATATGCAATAAACTCAGTGCATAGCCCCTCGTGATCCTTAGCTCGACCATTGTGCAGTTTCAATGTCGCGTCCTTGACTCCCCCTCGGGTGAACAACGTGCAAAGTGGAGCGAGGTGTGTGTATGAGATTTGGAGTGGGCTGGTGTGGGACATCATAAAGATGGGGTGTATACGTGTGCCAGACTCTCGTGTCAGTGAGGGGTGATGGAGACCTATGCTGAAGGAATCTCCGCCAAAAATCCTTACAAGATGTGCAAGATGTGCAAAAGCTCCTTCTCATTTTGACGAAGAAATGCCTGCTTCTTTCAATGTACGACCCCTTGGTTGCCATCTAGCAGGATATCATTTACACTCTACAGTCCACTTGGGAGCGCGGGACTCCAGGCTCCAAGGTGACTATTGAGAGGCGTGCTTGTTTCTGCAAGGCTTGGCCTGCAGGTGTTTTCTGCATCTTCACTTCGCGAGGGATTCACTGGCTGTATAGTCCCCCCCCCCCCACTTGGCTGTTAGCCCCAGTTCCAGAGATTCCCTAGACAGTGAGCTGGGCTTCTTTGGAACAAGCCGGTTTTTCTTTCAGCCTTTTCTGGTTTTTTCATACTCAGCATCTTCAGGGCTGTTGTCTTGTATGAAATCTTTCAAGCATTAATAGAAGGTTCCTTTCTTTGGAAAAAAAAAAACAAAAGCAAATAGGCAGTCAAAGTCCACAAATAAGATTTTGATCAAGATATTGATGAACCGCCTCCTAGACTATTGTTAGGCTCTTGTAGTGCTTAGGAAAATAACTCTTCCTAGTACCTGCGACAATTAATTAAAGTGCACCACCATGGCACCCATTAATTGTTAGCGCTTTGCATGCAAATAACACACTGTGGACTAATTCTAGTCATGGTGGGTGTCCCCACTGAACACATGTGCACACATAACAAATATAAAAATATATATTTATTCTCTGGTTGACCGAAGTCAACGCTCTTGATCATAATTAAGGGGCTTTGACCAAGGGTCGATGCGCCTTAATTATAGTCAAGTCTCTCCAACCGAAGTTGGCACAACTCTCCAACCGAAGTTGGTACATTTTGGTTAACCGTAGTTAACCCTCTTGGCAATAAACCAAGTCTCGTTGACCGTAGTCAACACTCTCTGGCTCTGTGGTTCTCTGGTTAACTGCAGTTAGTCCTCTTGGTAATAAACCAAGTCTCCCCAACCGAAGTTAGGTTTACTTGACCAGAGTCAAGTATCTTTGACCGTAGTCAATTCTTTGACCATCAAAAAAAACTCTTTTGACCATAATTAACTCAGATGGAAAACTCTTTAACTATGATCAAATAAATGGTCAACTGTACTTTGACTTAAGATATTTACATTATGGTGACATTTCTTCACCCTTTCTGACCGTCCATCTGTCTCAAGGTGGTAAGCAGTGCTAGGTGTGAGGAGAGTATCCACTGCTGTGAATAACTGCTGCCAAAAATGACCCATAAATTTTGCATCTTTGTCACTGACACTTGCGTACCGTGTCTGGTGTGTTCGGGAGGTGACATTTGGTTTCAAGTCGGGAGCTGTTGGCAATAAGCCTTGCACTCCGCATCGTACTAATTGTTGCGGGGTACAGAACCAAGAGGTGGTGGTCTAGTGGACCATGTGGTGTGGGGAAAGATTTGGAGGGCAGCCTCGTGGAGTGTGCGACTAATCAGGGCAGCATGGTCCTCTATGAGTGGTATGTGATCGATGTAGGTTAGGAGTCTGTTTAGGCGTCTAGAGTAGGCCGGTGAGAGGCTGTGATCAAAGTGTATGTCGTGGTAGGTGTTGTGCTTTCTATGTGGTGTGTGTGGTGTGGCTAAGCGTGGGGTGGCGATAGTGAAGAATAGGTATGTGTGATCAGCTCCTAGAGGGAGTGGAGCTACGGTGAAGTCGGTGATACATGAAGTGAAGGTAAGGGATCCCATGATGTAATCTACTACACTAGTGCCCCCCCCGTGTGGGAAGCAAGTAAAACCACCTGAGGAGGGCCATAGGTCAAGCCCGTTGTAGATGGTGAGATCATGCATCCTGCCCAAATCAAGGAGCGCATGTCCATATGGTGTAACAGGCCCGTGTCGGTCCAATGAGATCCTAGTCATACCTGCTCCATCTAGGTCCATGTCTGGTAGCATGATAAAGTCGTCTCGGAAGTCCAGGAGTGGTGCCTGGCACGTGCTCGTCCTGGCGTTGAAGTCCCCAACAAGGAGAACTTCCCCACGGGCTGAAAGGTCTGGGATATCCTGATGTAAGGGTGCATATGGCGATGTCTCACCCTCCTCTCGTGCCACTCTGGCGAAGTGGGTTGTGTCTGGCGAGAAGTAGCATATTGCTATGAAAAGGTCACGGGTGTCTGTGCGTCGGATCCAGATCCACATGAATCCGGAGTGTGCATCCTTTCTCTCAATGGAGATGGCTCTAGCGAGGGAAGACCTGTACAATACTGCGACCCCGCCTGATCCTCATACTCCTCCTGTATCCCTCGTCTCATCCCTGAAGGCTGACTCCCATGTGTAGTCACTGACTATCGGTAGTGGACGCTCTGGGCTCTGGTGTGTCTCCGTGTAAAAGACTATGTCTCGTCTATATAAGACTCCGAGAAGTTCCCTGGGTCTGACCATAAGGTACCATTACAGTTCCAAATGGTGCAGTCTAGGGTCTCGAAAACCTGAATCTCATAGGCCCCGTCTCCCTAGGGGGTACGGGTGGGAGCCCGACGGGTGCCGGTCAACAACCTACCATCTCAGACCACGGCCCATTTTTCCTCCTTGCGGGCAACATCCCGCTGCGTCCCTGGATAAGGGTGCCCTGCTCGTGTATAATGCAAGCCTGCTCCTGGGTGTATGGGGCCTGCTCTTGGGTGTAATGTGTTAGCTCTGCCTGACGGGCCCGAATGCTATGTATCTCAGCCAATAGGGAGTCCCAAGCATCTGGTGGGGGCCTAAGATGTCCTGGTCCAGGTGGGAACTGGATCTCAAGAGGGGTTGGAATGAAGGTGGGCTGCTGAGGTTGTACTAAGGGTGGGGACAGCTTGATCTAGGCGGGGGAGTGGTATGTAGGAGTAGCGAGGCCGAACGAGGTGATGAAGGGTGGCTGACTAAGAGGTAGAGGTGATACGAGGGGAAAGTACTGTGGAGCAGTGCGGTGGGGCCAGTGGTGAGGCTACTGGAGAGGAGACTTGTGATGATGATGCAGGAGAGGGGGAGGAGAGAGGTGGCATAGATGATGAGGCGGATGATGGTGGTGAAATAGTGGTGGTAACCATAGAGGTTGAGGATGTGGTGAGCAGCATGGGCTTTGGGTGGGCCCCTTTCTTCTGGGCCGCGGTGCTGTCCACTATCAAACCGCTCCGATTGCTGCGTTTGTTGAAGTCCTCCAGATTGAGTTGCTTTTGTGTTTTCTCCTTGTCACCGTTCCCCTTCCCCATCTCCACGTGTATGCAAATTTGGACCGAAGGGTCTTCCGCCTAGTCTCCTGTCCTCATCCCCCCTATTCCCTTCATTATGGGGGAGGCAGCAGCGGGCAAAGAAGGGATTGCAGGAGGTCGAAGCTGTTGAAGAAGAAGAAGAAGAAGAAGAAGAAGAAGGGAGGAAAAAAAAAAGGGTCGGAGCTGCGTGCGGGGGGTTTTTTTTTGTTTTTTTAAGCGAGGGGGGTTTGGGGGGGGGGGGGGGGGGGGCGGGGGCTGAGCGGGGGGTAGTGGAGGGGTAGCGAGGGGGTATGGAGGGTTAGCGGGGGGGTAGCAGAGGGGGTAGCGGGGGGGTAGCAGAGGGGGTAGCGGAGGGGGTAGTGAGGGGTTAGCGGGGGTAACCTCGAAAAGGAAGAAGGGGTAGGAGAGGGGTAGCGGAGGGGGGTAGCAGAGGGGTAGCGAGGGGTAGCAGCGGGTAGCAGAGCCAAAAGGAAATGGAATTACCCAAGGTCAAAGCCTGCTGTTCCCCAACCCTGCCTTCCCCTTCCTGCCTCCTCCTCCCCCACACGGTGGTGGTCTTGGTATTGGGAACCTATCTAACATTTGATGTTGCTCCTTAAATGGATCCTTATGTTCCCTGTATATCCCTTTAGGTTGCATTTCTAGGATATTTTATAAATCAGAGCATAAAAATCACTAGTAACAAATATCATTGTCATTATCATACCGCAGAGCCTGCTGTTCCCCAACCCTGCCAGCCCTGCCCTTCCCCTTCCTGCCTCCTCCTCCCCCACGTCCTTCTTCTTCTTTCCCTCCTCCCCAGCAAATTTGCCAGCGACCGGCAGCTCCCCCCCCTAGCTTTTTGCTGCCCCCCCTCATTCTTTCCCCCCTCCCCTATTTTCTGTTGGTCGTGCCTCCCTGGCTGTTTAGTCTTTTTTTTGCATCAGACCACCAGGCTAGTTGCCATATTTGGGGGTTTTTTGGCAGTCAAAAGGATACTCATTCAGGCAATTCACCCTCGAGCTCTCTGGGTCAGGGGGGAATGTCTTCCCACAGCTCCCTCAGGAGATTTCTCACTCCCCTTGGCACTGCTGCAGCCCTTCCTAAAGGTCTATCCTTCTCGAGCCCTGTTATAGGCTCATCAGGCTGCCCTCATCAGCCTTCCTGCTGTGGGCACTCTTACCAGCTTGAGGTGCACCAGCCTTCAAGACTCAATTCTTCACCTTCTTCTGCTCTTGTACCCTTCCTTTTCTTTTTCTTTTGCCCTCTTTTTCCAGCCCCCTCCCTTTTATTTAGCTTGTTCTCTTTTCCCACCTTCATCACTACCAGGTTACAAGCATTTTTCCCTAAGGAAAGGCATTTTCAGGTGATGACCCTTCAGTCTGGCCAAAAGACTTGATACCTGACAGATCTTTCAGGGGAATCAGCACCAGTAACCGCAGTCATTGCTCCTCCCCAACCCTTGCTGCCCCCTCTCTCTCAGCCCCTCGCTCTCCCTCAGCCCCTCCCCCTAAGTCTCCCTCAGCCCCTCCCTCCCTCCCCCTTCCCCCTCAGCCCACCCCCCTTCCCCCACCCTCTCAGCCCCCGCTCCCTTCCCGCCTCCTCTACCCCGCCCCCTCCTATGCCCCTCTACCCCTCCCCTTCCCAACTCCCTACACCCCTACCCTGCCTCCTCCTATGCCCCTCCCCCCTCCCCTTCTTCTGCCCCTCTCCCTCTCTCTCTCAGCCCCTCCCCTCTCTCTCTCCCCCCCTTTCCCCCTTCCTCTCTCTCTCTCTCAGCCCCTCCTCCCTCCTTGCCTCTCCCTTTTCTCTTCCTCTCCTCCCTTCTTTTCATCCTGCCCCTCTCTGTCTGGCCTCTTCTTCCCGCAGCACTTCTGGTTCGGACAAAACTTACTTTTGTTCGAATTGGCCTTCTCACCTTGATTGGCGATGGTTTTGTCACTTAGTCAATCCTACCCCGCTTCCACCGGCCACGAAAACAATTACATTTTCAGAAGACGAGTTGTTGTAGCTCAAGAAGGACGTAGAGCTTGAAAGCTCTACCAATTTGATCGCATGCATCTATGGGTCTCACCCCTCCAGATCACAAGCCAGAGACCAGATGCTCGCGGCGCTACCCCTAGACCTCACCCCTCAACTCAAAGATGTTCGCTTACTGGGGCGAGGTTTCTTCCAGGTTGTTTTTGATTCACCGGAGGCTATGAGCGCTATGGTCAAAGCCGGGTTCTTGCACTTGGGACACAAAAAGATTTTCTTTGACCCCTTCATGTTGGGCTTTGACCCTGTGGAGTAGGCCAAGAAGGGATTTTCATTTTTCATCCGATTTCTAGGTCTCCCTCAGGTTTACCATCTCTTACTCCCGGTGATTGGGGAGTGCTTTGGTATTGTCACTAAGATCCTTCCCCTCCCTGGTTTGCCCTTGACAATTGCAGAGGTGATCAGGTCTGACGGGGTTCCTACAGTTAGGGTCCTTACATTGGATCCTAATTTATCAGATGATCATATCATGCTTCAGCATCTAGATGGTTCTTTCTTTCGACAAAGACATGACTGGTGCAGGATCTGTAGGACCGTTGGCCATTTCGCCAGGGAGTGCCCTAAAAAGAAGAAGAGGCCCAAAAAGCCTTCTTGTACAACAGCTCTCCCCAGACCTCCACAGGGAGTGGTACAGTTCCAGCACCTCCTCGACCTCAACAGGGTGTTGGTACAGTTCTAACACGTCCTCCTCGACCTCAAAAGGGTGTTCCAGTGCCTCCTCCTCGACCTCGATAGGGTGTTGATACAACTCCTCCACTTTAGAGTGCTCTCCTTCGACAGAGTGCTCCCTCGGTACGTACCTCCACCCACTTTCGTGGCACCTGTTGCCCTTAGATAGGTTCAGGTTCGTGTGCAGCCTTCACTAGCAATATGGCTTTGTACCGCGCCGTCAAATCCTGGATAACAATGAAGAGCTTTATCTAGGTTTGCAAGGTACTTAGCAACAACATGCACCACCAAAGGGCACCAAATGAAGTTAGCACAATTTGGCCCTTGCTTGTGTACTTCTATAGGCCTTGTTAGCTTATTGAGTCAAGCCAAACTTCTGCAGGCATGAGCAACCTTTTGAGTGGAGCCCATCTCATTTCATATGTCAAGTTGAAGCAACTTGGAGGAGCTCAAGAGTAGCCTCAGGGAGAGGCTTTGGAGCAGGATTGGTAGTTGGAGGAGAGCCCCATTGCCCTTAGGCAAGGCATTATGAGTCATATATGGGCATCTACCTTCTTGTACTTTTAGTTTCCAATGTTAGAATTATTATTATATTCTAGGCAGTGGCCAATGTAATGTAATAAGTGGGTTAGGAGCACTTTTTCCTCTTAGAGGTTTCTTTGGGGAGTAAACTACGTTCAGCTCACTCTATCCATTTTGCACACTCTTGCTCTTGCTTCCTGTTTTCTCACATTTGGTATTAGAGCAGCTCTCCTTTCCGGACTTGCTCCTTGCTCTTTGCTCTCTACTTCCAGCTCCTGCATTTCAGCTCCAACACTTTCGTCTGTACAGTCCGTACAACTATACGGATTCTGTACTTGCGTCCGTACTTCCATCGCCAGGGTTGCCGTACATCGCCGCAATCAGCGTCTGTACAATGTCGTACGACATCCGTACAAGGTATGGACTGACAGTCCATACTATATGCACCGTATAGCTCCTGTGCCGTACAGATCTGCATCGTATAGCTCGTGCTGTACAGATCTGCATTCCATACCTGCACATGTGGCGCTGTCGTTTGTACTCCATACTCCGTGCTTCGTACATTCACTATCAGTTTCGCTATACAGCCATACATACACTGTACGGATTTTGTCGTACAGTCCTTTGTATAGTCGGCCATACACTATACGGATTTTGTACATTTGACCGTACGCTGACAGTTCCGTACTGTTAGTTCGGTGCAAGCTAAAAGTGTACGTACACTTTTGTTGCAGGGCCTTTTGTGCAGGTTTTATTCTTACAGGTACTCTAGCAGTTGGTTGTTTGGCAGGCATTGTTTGCAGATAGCCATTGTTTGGCTTAGATCTTGCAGAGAATTTGGGGCATTCTGTATTTGTGGGTAGTAGACATTGCTGTTGGTTTGCAGGTTGTCCAAAAATTTGGGGCTTTTGCAATTACACTGCAATTTTGCAGTGAAATTTGGGGCTTTTGCAGGCAGAGTGCAATTTGTGCAACATTTGGGGCCTTCAGATCATTTTCCTCTTTTGTATGCAATTTCCCACAAGAAATTTGGGCTTTTGCATTTGGGTTGCAATTTTGCAGGTAAAAGAACATTTTGGAAGTTTGCAAGCATTTCTAGACTTAGTACGAGTCAACTTGCAGACTTTTGCCACTTTTTGCAGATTCTATTTGCAGATTTTTGGGCATTCAACAGAGCATTGTGGTGCATTTTGAGCCTTTGATAGGCTGTGACAGTATTTGTCACTGTGGGCAGATTTTCTTTGCTGATTTTACTTGTGCATTTGGCATCCCAGAAAGGGATTTTGCTTGGTCAGTTTGCTGTGTTTTTTGAGTTTATTTGGCAAAAAATGGCTCAGAACAACCCCAATGAGGTGTTCGGAGTTCTCACACAGGAGGATAAGTTGGATGGCACCAACTACTCCTTGTGGAGTTTCATGGTTCGCAATATCTTGGTTGGCAGAAATCTTTGGGATTATGTCAATGGAGATGAAGCAAGACCAGATACAGTGGCCACATCTGTCACTCCTACAGCTGGTGGCAGGGATAGAGGTCAAAATGTAGCACAAGTAGTTGGAATAAACCATGGTCTAATCTATAACTACAGTTAGTGATTAGATAGGGTTTTGTCACTTAGACGAAACCCTCATCTCTTTCATTGTACTTCACTTCAGTTCAGTACACTTTGGGGAGTGAATTACGTTCAACTCACTCTCTCCATTTTGTGCACTCTTGCCCTTGCTTCTTGTTTTCTCACATCCAAGTCATACAAAATTTTCCGTGGGGAGGACGGGGTGATTGGACTCAGCATGGAGTCCTCCTGGGTGTGGAGGAGGGTATTGACTTGGCTTGGTCTTGCATGTTGCTCCATAAGTTGTGCTGAGACTTAGGTTTGTGTCATTTCAGATTACCTCGTGTAGTCTCAACAATCATCTATGGTTGCCATGATGACATGTGTTGCTGCAATTTTGTTGGCTTAGCTATTGGTGAAGTCTTTGGTGGCCTCATATGTTTTGAGGTTGCTTTTGTGTAGTTTTTTTATGTATGTCAGGATATGGATAAGCCCATCCTCCATGATAGCATGTCTTTGAGCCTCATCATACCTCTCAAGCCATTTGAGAAATATGGCATTGACTTTGTAGGCTCAATTAGTCTACCAAATAAGCTGGCTCACAATCAGTATATATATCAATGGCCATGGGTTATGTGGGCAGAGGCTCATGCATTTGAAAAGAATGTAGCTATCTTTCTATATGAGGACATCATTGTGAAATTTGGTTGTCCTCTCATATTAGTATCAGACCACGATACTCATGTTTTAAATGAAACAATTGAAATTTTTACTACCATATATTGGAAGTCTACGCCTCATCATCCTAAATGCAATGGTGAAGTAGAAAGAATTGATAACGTCATTTGTGATGTGTTGAAGAAGACTTGTAATCTGGCATTTGATATATTGGGATAAGACGTTACATTCATCATTGTGGGTGTACTGTATAGCTCACAAGGTTAATGACACAAACCTAAGTCCCAACACAACATCGTACTCATTTTTGCTCTGCTTTAAATGCTTCGCTCTAGTTTCTGTGCATGTCTCAGCCCTTAGCCTTTGTGTATGCTACACATCATCAAGGAAGTTGTGTTTGAGCTAAGGAGATTTTATCACAACCTATGGATGAGCATCTTACATACCCTACTATGGGTAATGTGATTCCCACACTGAAAGATATATATCTTAGTATGGTAATGTGATCCCCACACTGAAAGATATATATCTGAGTCTTTCCTCAGAATAAGAGTTTGTGGCTGGCTCTTTTGGAGTAATGCATGAAGTTGCATTCATCTACCTCGATATTGCTTGCAACTGGAACCTTCCGTTGTTTTTAATTCTATTTTCTCGTACTGCTTGAGCTTGTTCTAAGATCTCCCTCATGAGATGCCATACATGGGATTCAGTTTACGTTCGTTATTTTCCAAATCCTTTTTTCATTTTTGACTGAAAACATGTTTCTTTTTACATTCTGTCCTACTTTGCAGTGTGCTTACCTGTATGCGTGCTTACATTATCATAAAAAATGAGTCCTATCATTCTAATGTAAAGTGATCTGGCTTGCTGTGAGTTGCAACAATAATAAAATTGTTTTTTATTCTACTTCAGGCATGGAAAACCTCCAATGGTGATACATATTAATTTTTATTCTGCTAAAGTTGACAATGTTTACTTTCCTCAGGTACACAATACATTCAAGGCTTAGTAGTCATCTTTCTTGTTTTTCGTCTTTTTGTCAAATGAGAGCCAATGCTTGTCTCCCCAAGAAAATTCATGCAACTTTTTGATTGTATAAAGCTGGAGGTTGTTGGAGATATTGCAAATACAATGTGGCAACTAAAGGAGAGTGTACAGCATCAACCACATTGGGATTATGCATTTATGCTTCAGGTACACCTAGATAACCAAGCCCTACATCAAGAGTTTAGGAGAAAAAAACAGTGAGCCCTGGGATGTTGAATATATTTGATGTTTGTAGCCTGCATGGCCTGTACATGTCAATGAGTATTCATGTCCTTCAACAAAACATGCAAGTACTTAGGGTGTTTATTGTGATGAGATGTTTATTTTGGCAATATCAGATTGCTCAACAGGTGCATCTTGAGAACTATAAGAATGAGAACAATATAAACTCTGTTTCTGATTTTATTATGCAGATTTTGTTGATGGGTCTTTGTAGTAAAATATGTTAACTCATAATTGAAAGGACATGAAAGTCAGATATTCTGTCTACATATGTAATGGCCAAGACATAGAAAAGAGTGTTGTTTATACATGTGCATGTGCATTGAGGTAATTGAAGAAGCATGTATTGTTCTTGATATGATTCTTATTTATGTATGAATATTTTACGTACACCGAACCCACGCCAGCATGTGCAAGGCACACACTTCTTTTTTTGTAAAAGAAACTTTTCATTAAGAAGAACGTACATTCATAGCTGTCCCATAGTGGAACAACTATTACTGAAGACTACAATCACTGATAGAAAACTCCAACTGGGCCAAAGGAAGGTCTCCAAGAAAATGCGCATCTTGGAGAGATCGAAGCAAGGATGAACGAAAGAAATGAAAGACATCGATAGAACCACACACACGCACACACACAGAATCTATTTGTATTTATATCACGAAATGCAGTCCCTAGTGAGGGAACATGTAACTACAATATCAAAAGATGGCATTATATGGCAAATATATAGGATAATCCAGATCATGGGCATAAAGGCAGTCAAAGAAAGATTGCCGCAGAGACGCCCGAAAGAAGTGAAACTTTGCAAGAGGTGGATCAGCAAAGACTCTGAATTTTGTCTTTCCATAGAGCTCAGATTGCCCAATAGTGCACCCAAGAGGAGAAAAGATCATGTCCCTGCCTAATAGGGAGAACCCCAAATAACCAGAAGAGCTTGCCAAAGCAAGCCCTAGGAAAACATGCCCGCAAAAGCCGCTGCAATAAAAGTAGGAAATTACGAGTCCAAAAAAGATGAGCCATGGACTCTCGCGGGGACATGCATATGTGGCAAGTATTAAGAGCAATGGGTCAACGTGCCAAGATCTGCCCACGTGGAATAACTCCAAGCATGACCACCACAAGAAAACATGTTGATGAAGAGGGAGCTTGGAAGCACATAGTTGCTGTGCGCACGTGCGCGCGCGCGCAGACACACACACACACACACACACACACAAACAAACAACACAAGTGCAAGATGACATATATGATGATCAAGTGAATCGTATATTAGGATTGTGTTATTTCAGCTATCTTGTTGAGATCAATTACTTTGTGCTTATATTGCTTATCATCTAAATCGAGATTAAGGTGGGCCTTGTCAATGTTGCTAGTATGGATCTGAGAAACTTGAGAAGGAGATGTTACCTTCTTTTCATTGCTCAAATTCCTTGGCAAGGTTGGCCCCCCCTCTCCTTTTTCACATCTGATCTATATTGATTTTACAGATGCAAGTTCTATCTTGCAACATTGAGCATTTCTTTCCTTGCTTGGGAGGGGCGTTTCACATTGTCAAATCCCGTGGTTTTTCTTTAACATTTGTCTCTCTCATCCAAAGGTGGTTTCTATTGAGTCCTCCACATGCCATATTTAGGATTTATCTAGATGTTTTTGTGCTATGCCCAAGACACAAGATAAGATAGACCATCAACCTAATCCTCTTCTAGGACCTCATCTCAAATGAGCAAGGGATGCAGCTAGGACATAGGTCTAAGATTGAGTGTGCGATTTGGGATTGTGAACATTTATGTTTAGGGGACACTTGGAGGTTTGCACACTTGCTTTCTCTAGAGAAGCTTGCAAGATGTAACCAGCTAGTATGGGTGCATATCTTCCCGGAGGCATTGCTTCTACATGGATGTGGCGAGAGTGCCCTAGGCGACCTCTTGAGAACCAATGGCCCTAATTGGAGTCATTTGGGGACATGATGTCTTAGGAGCTTGTATTGCCACATATCTGATAACAAAGAAGTCATTGTGAGTCCCTCTTTATGAACATAGAGATCAATTACACCATGCAGCTCATGAGAAAGCGTGAGAGGGTAAAGTTCTACTCAAATGAAAGAGCCAGAATTGAGGCTGAAATTGCCACCTTAAACCTATAGGGACCTCAGAGAAAAAAGGATAGTCTCTCCATTCCCTGAGGGAAATAGTCCTCCTAGCAGTAGCAGCCCTTGAAGATCCCTGCTTACTCAGCCAGATGGCCATCAAGGTATGTACTATGTCCGTCCTTGTATAAGCCAACCTATGAGATGGGTGGACCTGGGAGCCATCAATTGCCTTTGTGCACCTTGATTACCAGATATTGCAAGCTAATATGCTCAGTATAATCTCCCAACAAGTGTCCATCAAGGCGTGTGCATGTCTATAGTGAGAGAATAGAAAATCATCCAAAGAGCATACCTCAACCAAGGAACATTGAATTGAGAAAGCTCATGAGGAGATATGCCTCTCGTAAAATACATGAGGTCCATTCAGAGAGAGCGAAGCCATTGACCCCATGTGATGAAAAAAGAAAAGGGAACAAAGCTACCGTTCCAAACACCGCTAGCCTATCTGCAATGCCAAAGGCAATGCTGAGTGGGTTCCACATCTTGGAAGCATGAGGGGCCCGCCCCAAACTAGATCCCCTCTGGTTTGCTGCAATTCCTCCATGAATAAAAAACCAAAAGAAAATAGTAAATTTTCTATTCCTAGGAGATTCCTAGAGCCTTGTCCAATAAGATTTCTGTAAATCTGCTGAAATTTGTCACGTTTCCCAATGGGGGATCTGGAACGCTTCCAGACCCTAAGTTCACTCCCACTCTCTGAGGTTCCATTGCAAGTACTTCATGGGGACACCCACATAAAGATGAACCCTCCAAGAGCCGACGGGAATGCTCTTCAGGCATGAGTCTAAATATCAGCCAAATCCATAAACATTGCTCCATGTGACTCGCAATCCTAACTTGCTCAATTTACGCATCCATTAGGATATCCACATGCATGGACCCGGACATCCATCCCCCAGAATGCACATCAAAGACCAAAGCATCCCTATCTGTACTTGCCAAAGGCCTATGACATGTAGCGGGGTTCGTTTTCTTGAAAAACCCACCATCCACTGTTTATAGTGTGCTGCATTACATGTCTTTTGCACGGATGCAATCCAAGAGTAAGGTCGTATCAATCTACTCAGCCCTCCTACTTTCTCTAGGGGACGGATTGATTGAAATCTGCATTCCTTCGGAAGGATTTTGAAAGCCTTCCATGAGCTTATAGAGGAAGCAAGCCCTCTCTCCCACCTAGACTAGTGTATATATCTTCCTTTAAGGAGGGACAATTCTCTGAAGAAACTTTCTCAAGATGCGCCAGGCTTTCCAAAATGGAAACATGGAGGTAGGAGAATGCCAAGCTAACTAGGAACGGAATGGAAATATGGAAAGCATAATGGAAATGCAAAATGGAAAGCAAATGAAAGAACAAGTGCTAGGCAAAGATAACCAAAATACTCACATGATATAAAGCTTGATGTTGACTGATGTAAATGACTCAAGACAAGTACAACACTATACACTAGACTCTAGAAAGCCATAGTGTTTATGGGATAGCTCCCAATATGACACGTGGCATGTCTAGGACTCACTAGACTATAAAACACCCCCTAGACACCTAGTATACTCATTTTTGACTCACTTTGGCTTCATATTCCAACATCCCCCCATGAAGGCAAGGTGAGAGACTATTGGAATGGAACCAAGAACAAAACATGACAATGATGGCCATCAAAACTATGCATGGCTCAGAGGCTCATCATGCATGGATGCATGACCAACTCAGAGATCTAGGAGACCAATGCACCAACATCCCGGAACTCTCAAGCTAGGCCTAATAAACAAATAGACCTATCAAAGCCAATACATATGGCTCCCACAGTACATCCCCCCTTGGCTTCATAACAAGACATGTTAGGAAGCCACAAAAAAAAAAAAAAAGAAAAACCAATACATCTTTTTAGGAGGACTATCCAAGGTAGAGGACCTTTAGACTCAATGAAAACCAAACACTCAATACATATCATTTTAGGGGGACTACCCAGGGCAGAGGATCCCAAAATACATCAAGCTGTAGGAATAATAAAAATAGATCTCTTAGGAGTAAGAGATGTCCTCCAAGTAGCTAATGCACATGTGTGCACATCCCTGTGAGTCGATGACGATGTCAATGAAGCACTAGGCGTGGATGCCCCAAAATATGTGTCGGTGAAGTCCATGGGGTAGCTACATGGAGCGCTCACATGGTGACTCTCAAAATGGATGAGTGAGGGTCACTGATGTCAAGATAGATGGCGGAGGTGTCACGAACACTTCGAGAAGCCAATCAATGTGGATTATGGGCACAACGAGCACTCGAAGAGGTAATCGGAGACAATGGAAGGAATCCTAATCGGGCAATGCACCTCACAATGCCAGGGAAGTCACTTGTTGATGTAGAGTGGTCTCGGGTATGGGAAATTGAATTGAAGAAGAGATGCCCCTTGCTGAGAGCTCAACCAAGGGGACTAGCTTCTGTTGCAGTTGATGGTGGAACTGCTAGAGCTAGAGCTGCGTGGGCAGCAGCAGCAGCGAGGAGCCAATGTGGGCTGTTGCTGGCCAGCGGAGAGGAGCTGAGCAGATTGTGGGTGGAGCCAGATGGTCTGCTATAGATCAGTGGTGCAGCATGCGGAATCACAGAAATGGCGGGGGGTTTTGGAGCAATAGAAGCAGGTGGAAAGAGGAGAAAATGGAGTGCAGAAGAGGCTGGAATAGAGGGCAAAAATGGCGGCTCGGTTGGCTGAGCAATGGCAGGCAAAGCATGGGATATGTGGCAGCTCCAAGTCGTGGTAGAATCTCAGCATCATGTCGTAGATGGGTAGCTTCACGTTGGTGAGGCTTGGATAGGAGGAGAAGAGCTCACGGTGGAAACGAGGAGAGCTCAAGGGAGAGGTCAAGTGGAGGAGAGGACCTTCCAAGGAGGAGGGAAGGTAGCTTCATGGCTACTCTCTTACCTCAACCTCTTGGAGGTGGCTTTGATACCATATGAAGAGACATGGAGGTAGGAGAATGCCAAGCTAACTAGGAACGAATGGAAATATAGAAAGCATAATGGAAAGGCAAAATGGAAAGCAAATGAAAGAACAAGTGCTAGGCAATGATAACCAAAATACTCACATGATATAAAGCTTGATGTTGACTGATGTAAATGACTCAAGACAAGTACAACACTATATAGTGTGACACTAGACTCTAGAAAGCCATAGTGTATATGGGATAACTCCCAATATGACACGTGGCATGTCTAGGACTCACTAGACTATAAAACACTCCCTAGACACCTAGTACACTCATTTTTGACTCACTTTGGCTTCATATTCCAACACGCTAAAATAAAAATCCACCTGTTGCTGTCCATCCAACAACCGCATGAGGAAGGTGTCCAAGACCCAATGCATTGAATAAAAAATTCCTTCCAAAGTTCCAGTACTACTAACTTGCGAAGTAAATCCCCACACTACAGATATGGATCAATGATGTTGAGGCCCCCTTCATGCAAAGGGAGGAAGGTGTGTAGGAGGCTGAAAAATTCATTCCAAGGCTCCTGTCTTAGCATAAATCCTCTTACTATTAACTTATAAAGCAAAGCCCTGCACTTCATATCTGGATCAATGATATTGAGGCCTCCTTCATGCAATGGGGAGCCTCCAATGGCAGCCAAGAGCCAATGGTAAGGAAGGCAAGGAAATCTAATGAACAAAGGGGTGACCTAACTGTCCTCCTCCAATGGATCAAATCACAATGAGAACGGAAAATGGAGAATAAACCTGGAGACGAGTCCTAGAGGGTTGGCTTGAAGAACCACATCTGCAGCTCCAAAAGATTTGAAGACCACTTGGAAGAAACCTCTCCCCACAAGATGAACATTTGAAAAGTGTCCAGCAAGCATCCAACCCTTGGCCTGGTTCTTTGTTTTTTCAATAAAAAACTTATATTATGTATGGGAAATTGAATTGAAGAAGAGATGCCCCTTGCTGAGAGCTCAACCAAGGGGACTAGCTTCTGTTGCAGTTGATGGTGGAACTGCTAGAGCTAGAGCTGCGTGGGCAGCAGCAGCAGCGAGGAGCCAATGTGGGCTGTTGCTGGCCAGCGGAGAGGAGCTGAGCAGATTGTGGGTGGAGCCAGATGGTCTGCTGTAGATCACTGGTGCAGCATGCGGAATCACAGAAATGGCGGGGGGTTTTGGAGCAATAGAAGCAGGGGGAAAGAGGAGAAAATGGAGTGCAGAAGAGGCTGGAATAGAGGGCAAAAATGGCGGCTCGGTTGGCTGAGCAATGACAGGCAAAGCACGGGATATGTGGCAGCTCCAAGTCGTGGTAGAATCTCAGCATCATGTCGTAGATGGGTAGCTTCACGTTGGTGAGGCTTGGATAGGAGGAGAAGAGCTCACGGTGGAAAAGAGGAGAGCTCAAGGGAGAGGTCAAGTGGAGGAGAGGACCTTCCAAGGAGGAGGGAAGGTAGCTTCATGGCTACTCTCTTACCTCAACCTCTTGGAGGTGGCTTTGATACCATATGAAGAGACATGGAGGTAGGAGAATGCCAAGCTAACTAGGAACGAATGGAAATATAGAAAGCATAATGGAAAGGCAAAATGGAAAGCAAATGAAAGAACAAGTGCTAGGCAATGATAACCAAAATACTCACATGATATAAAGCTTGATGTTGACTGATGTAAATGACTCAAGACAAGTACAACACTATATAGTGTGACACTAGACTCTAGAAAGCCATAGTGTATATGGGATAACTCCCAATATGACACGTGGTATGTCTAGGACTCACTAGACTATAAAACACTCCCTAGACACCTAGTACACTCATTTTTGACTCACTTTGGCTTCATATTCCAACACGCTAAAATAAAAATCCACCTGTTGCTGTTTATCCAACAACCGCATGAGGAAGGTGTCCAAGACCCAATGCATTGAATAAAAAATTCCTTCCAAAGTCCCAGTCTTTTAACACAAGTCCTCTTACTACTAACTTGCGAAGTAAATCCCCACACTACAGATATGGATCAATGATGTTGAGGCCCCCTTCATGCAAAGGGAGGAAGGTGTGTAGGAGGCTGAAAAATTCATTCCAAGGCTCCTGTCTTAGCATAAATCCCCTTACTATTAACTTATAAAGCAAAGCCCTGCACTTCATATCTGGATCAATGATATTGAGGCCTCCTTCATGCAATGGGGAGCCTCCAATGGCAGCCAAGAGCCAATGGTAAGGAAGGCAAGGAAATCTAATGAACAAAGGGGTGACCTAACTGTCCTCCTCCAATGGATCAAATCACAATGAGAACGGAAAAAGGAGAATAAACCTGGAGACGAGTCCTAGAGGGTTGGCTTGAAGAACCACATCTGCAGCTCCAAAAGATTTGAAGACCACTTGGAAGAAACCTCTCCCCACAAGATGAACATTTGAAAAGTGTCCAGCAAGCATCCAACCCTTGGCCTGGTTCTTTGTTTTTTCAATAAAAGACTTATATTATGTATGAAAGACCTGCAAATGTAAGATCAGAAATGGAAATACACTGTGTGAAGCATGAGAGAAAAAGGCTGCTTTGATGGAGGCTGAAAATGCCACCTCAACCCCGAAGAAAATTCTGAGAAGAAGGGAGAACCCCTCCATTCTCTAAGGAAGATAGTCCTCCTTGCAGTGGCTCCCCAAGAAGAAATCTGCATGCTTGGCCTGATTCTTGGAAGAGAAGACCCAAAGATGCGTGCAAACAAGGTGGTAGAGGTCTCAAGCTCCACATCTTTTTGAAGTTGCTATAACTCATCTTCGATGAATAGGCAGGTTCTCGCTGTTGGCAAAGATGACGAAGGATTGTGACTGAGGTCATTGCCAATCAAGGACTGAAGTCCATAGGATCATTGAAAAAAAGTTCAATCCACCACTTGACAAGCTCCACAGGAAAAGAGGAAGGAGCTTATAGGAACATGGGGAGCAGCAATTGTCTCACGTGCTGACGTAGTAATCTTTTGGTCACCCCTTGTACTTACAAGGATTTGAAGTTCCAACTTCTTGTAAGGGATGCGGCAATACATACAACATCATTAAATCTAGAGTTGGCTATGGAGGATGCAACATTACATATGACATGCTCGGAAATCAGATTTAACATTTTGAAGAAATTGAAGCCTGAACTTATTGTAATCATTCTGAAAACGAAGTGGACCTGGCTGCCCCCACTGCCAACCATCGTTATCTTGCCTCTAGCCTCCCCTCCGCCTCACCTCCGCCCCCACCTCGACTGCCGTTCCGCCTTGCCTCCTCTCCACCTCAGCCGTCGCTCTGGCCCGTCTTCTCCCGCCCCTTCTCTCGATGCCTTCCGCCGCCTTGCCATCTCTCCCTGGCCTTCGCCTCCCCTTCCGCCTTCCGCTCCACCTCCCCGCCCGACGCCACCTCCTTCTCTTCCCCCGTCTTCTTTTCACCGCCCTCCCATCCCTTCAAAGTTCAAACCTTCACCCCCGCCTCCTTTTGCGCCCCCTCTTGCCTCCTCTCCATCCCCCCCATGGTTCCTTCCCACTCTACCTCCCTTCCGCCCTCTTCCCACCCCCCCCCCCCGTTGCTTCTCCGTCTTGCCCCCTTCGCTTCTCCTTTTCATCCCCCTCCTTCGCCTCCACCCTCCCGCATTGTCCGTTCCCCCCTCCCACATTGTCCGTTCCCCCTCGCCCTCTTTTCCTTCCTTTCTTCATTAGCAACAGCAGCACTTGTGTTTGTCAAGAAGGAAGAAGATCTTGGTGGTGACCTTTGGTCAGGCCAGACGGGCTATATGGCAGCACCCTCGAATCCCATAGCCGTTAAGGTCCTTTCTCCAGCTGACAAACAACAGGTTCAACAAGCAGTTCACTCTCTTGAGGACAAGGCGATTGTGGACAAAATTGTGAGCCTCACACCCACAAGGCAACAAGTACGAGTGGATCTAGGTGAGCTTGGCACTAGAGAGCAACCACATTCAAGAGGTCACCATCTATGGGAGAGGCGTCTTCCTCATCTGTGGAGCAGAGCCCCATCCTCCTTGGCCCGCATCTGGTGTACCTCTTTCCTTGGTACCATGGCTTTACAATGGAGATGACATAGACACGACACACCATGTTCCCCGCTTCCTGGTTACACTTTGCTTCCCAGGGCTCCCAAAGGAATACATAGACATCCTCCCCTCCATTGGTCAGGCATTTGGCACATTGCTCGAGTCTCCATCAAATTCGACCGCAGCAGTGGTAGCAGATGACGGGGTCCCTAGGATCAAACTCGTGGTGGAGAGCCCAGAGTCCCTCCCAGAGTTGATTCTTCTAGAGACCCTTGGAGGGGGTACACTTCGCCAGCGAGTGGAGATTTCTGGGTTACCATGCTAGTGTCTCCGTTGCAAACTGATGGGTCACTTAGCCAGAGATTGCCCCTATGGCCATGGTCGAGTGCCTTCCTCCCACCCCCACAAAGCAGGTAGAGTCAGCAAGCCCGAGTCCAGCGCCCTCTCAGGCAGGACCAGCAGGAGTCTCAGACACCCTGGGTTACCCCCTCAGAAAGGGACTGGACCCAGATTTAAAAAAAAAAGAAACCAAGCAAATAGGCCCGCAAGCACCGCAGGAAAAGGGCCAAACACAGAAAGAGGGACAGGGTTGACCAAGAGGCCCTGAAGGAGGAACAGTAGGATCCACCTCCCCCAGCGGAAGGGGGGCTGCCCAGCCGGATGATCCTCCTATTTTGGAGGTTCAGCCTCTGCACTCACCCTTGCATCAACAGTGAGTCCCAGGAGCTCCAGATGCGGCAATCGCGGAAGCCGCGAACGCTAACCCGACAGCAGCTACGGAGGAGCGGATCTAGAGCTCATGCAAGCTTGATCAGCAAGGGGGGCCTGTGGTCGTCCTTACCCCTCCTTCTCCCCCTCCCCCTCCCCCCTCCATATCCCTCCCCCTCTTCCTTTCCACTCCCCCCCCCCCCCCCCCCCCCCTCTAGGGTTGCTATGATCACTCTCACCACCTGCCCCCCTCCCTCTGTCCCCTGCTCCCCTTCCTCCCCCACCGCCCCCCTCTCCACATCCGCAATGGGTTCTTCCACCTCGACACCCCTGCCAGCAGGCAAGGAAAAGATGATGTCCCCTTCTGCTTCCTCATCGCAGCAGTCGGTCCATTCAGGGAGGCATCCTGAAGGACGGGGCTCGTCCTCCCGGTCAGTAGCTCCCAACCTCCAGCTTGGGCATCCCTTACCGTGGGACTTCTGAAGGTTAGGACCTTGGAATTATCTGGATATTTCAGACTTATATCCTCTACCACTAGAGGTAACGCTCATGGTCCTACAGCCCCGGAAGGGGGGTTTGATCAGTGCAGTGGGCTCTCAGACACATCGCGTTTGGAGATTCCAGTTTGCCTCCATAGGGTTGGAGAAGTGGTCCCCAGAGGTGTTTGATGACATTATGGAAGATCAGATTCCACGCATGATGGACGAGTGGATGGGGCCAAAGGGACTGGATCTTTGGCACGCCCATGGTGCGGCGGTGAACTTTTAGCTGAGCTTCAAGCGCGAGGAGCCGATGTGTGGTTTGGCAGTAGGAGTTATTAGATTGCCTCTGGAGGCAAAGGTGGAGCAGGCATGCTATTGGTCCCTCCAGAAGTGTGCGGAGCTGTTCGGGGTGGGTGTCTCCTTCATGATAAAGTGGGCATGGAAGATCGGTATTAAGCCGGTATCCACCCTAGTACGTCGTCGCACATACACTGACTATTCGCCCTCCAAACCCTCAGCAAAGTCACACAAGGCAATCTTTCTGGAACATGCACCTACCCTTAGGAGAGCCTCGTTCTCGGCACCCCTGTCCTCATGAGTTGGACCATAGTGACTTGGAATGTGCACAGACTCCACGACCGTGCTTGTAGCCAGCTGCAGTACCTAATACTCCGGCAGGAGTTGCAGAGGGCAGTGGTAGGGCGGGCAGTGGAAATCCTTTTGATTCAGGAGCACATGTTTTCAGCATCAGACATTGGACGACGACACCACCTTTTCCCAAGGAGAGGTCCAGAGGATTGGTCCCCCGCAGTAGGACTGAGCGGAGGGGTCTACATCTCAGTCTCATAGACTTTGGCTCCAGAGGTCTACGATCAGGGCGAGCTCATTTCGGGACGGGTAGTTTGGATGGGAGTTCGGACAGGAGAGTCCAAGATTGGGATCCTGAATGTTATGCCCCAGCGTGCAGACAGCACCGCCCGGCCTTTTGGAGGAGGCTTTCAAAGTGTTTCTAGATGTAGACTCCTGGATTGTTGTAGGGGACTTCAACAACCTGGAGTTTGGGGAAGACAAGCAGGGTGGCGCCTCCTTCTCTAAGATACCAGCAGTAGAGCATAGCACCTGGGAGTAGTTCATTTTCATGATCAGTGGGCGATCAGTGGGCAGAGACCCGTGGAGAGAGCCAGATTTCAGCAGGACACTTGGCAGTCTCCTCTTCTCCTTTGGACAGAGGAGACATGATGGACTGCTTGAGAGGCTGGATCGATTCTACATTGGGGGCTGGACACTCCACGAAGGTGGCTCTACCGGGATTCTGACAGGCACCACAATGTTAGACCACTCTCCAGTAGTACTTCACTTAGATCAGCCCCGCTGAGGTCTCCCCCAGAAGGGGGTTCGCATTCCAGAGGACCTCCTACAAGACGAGGAGATCTAGTAGGTCATGGCAAGGATTTGGGAGCACTTAGAGATGACACCGTGCGAGGGCTGGGCTGCGTGGGTGGCCAATGAGATTCAGAGAAGCAATGAGGAGTTGCAAGCTCACGCCTTTAGGTGGAGGAGGACTCTTCAGGAGCGTGAGCAGGCTTTGAGGAGAGACCTCGCCTCCATGGAGCGGCTCAAGGAGCAAGACCTAAGTTCTCAATGGCTTAGCGATAGGTTCGAGAGCGCTCGCCTTGAGCTTCAGGACATGGAGATTCGGTAGGCTGAGTTCTGCTATCACTCCCCCAGGGCCCAGTGGGTGTAGCAGGGGGACAGGATGACGAAGCAGTTTTTTCAGAGCACTAGGTCCCGATTGGTAGGCACACAGTTGTAGCGTCTCTGTGATTTGCAGGGCATCATGCACATTGATCCGCATGAGATTTTAGACCTGACCACAGGTTTTTACAGCCAGCTCTTTCAGACGGAGAGGATGACCCCAGCTGATCTTGTGGCCGGAGATGTAGTTTGGGATGACGTTCTGACAATAGTCTCGCAGGATTTATGCAGCAGACTGGAGGAGCCTTTCATAGATGAGGAGCTCTGGGAAGCCCTCAAGGCTCTCCTGACCCAGAGGTGTCCGGGTGAGGATGGCTTGACTCGGGCCTTCTTCCGAAACTTCTAGGAGATTATCTCCACCCCTTTCCGTTTAGCTTGCCAGGAGATATTTGACACAAGCTCCCTCCCTCGGTCCTTGAGTAGGGGGTGGATTTGTTTGATCCCGAAAGGGGGAGATAGGTCAGACATTCGACCGTGGAGAATGATCACTCTGCTTGATACTGCATACAAGATCCTCGCCAAGGTCTTGAGCTTGCGGTGACGGCCCCATCTTACCAACATCATTCACGACACATAAACCGGGTTCGTCCAAGAGCGTAGCATCCTAGATGACATCTTCACGTTCTGGGAGGCAGTGGATTGGTCCAGGGAGGAGTCACAGCCGTTGGCCATCCTTCTCTTGGATTTTGAGAAGGCCTACGATAGGGTGGAGTGGCCCTTCCTAGAGGATACTATGTGGAGATTTGGTTTCTCAGACAGATGGGTCAGAGGAGTTTCAGCACTTTATGCGGGAGCTCTAATCAGATGCTTATCGGCGGACACACGGGCGAGGCCTTTCCTCTCTCTCGCTCGGTCCGCCAAAGCTGCCCACACTCGCTCCCTTCCTCTTCTTGTTTGTGGCGGAGGCTTTGGGCTATTACTTAAGATCACAGGGTTGAGGCTCCCAATCAGACAAGAGGAGGAGCTGCTTGACTTGGAGTTTGCACATGACACGGCCTTGTATGTTGAGGGCACCACAGTGAGTCTGGAGAGAGTCAAGGGTACCCTGGCTATCTACTGTGAGGCTTCAGGTGCACAGATCAACTGGACAAAATCCATAGGTTTCTTCAGAGTCTTTGAGGAGGCACAAGAGATCCGTGACTGGGGGAGGGACTTTGGCTTCAGATGGATACCGCGGGGCCAGACAACGAGATACCTCGACGAATGCTAAGTTGGTATTGACATTATAGCAGAGCAGCAGATCGCCCCGGCCCTTGAGAGTGTTTGGTGCAACTAGCAGGTCACACCTTAGTGGCAAACCAGGTCCTTCTTGCCACCGCCTGGTATATCGCCTCCTACTGGTGCTTTCACAGAGGATGTATTGGGCAGCTCCGATGGTTGGTTCGGAACTTTGGGCAGGATTGGACGGCATAAGGAACACTAGAGCCCGGGTAGCTTGGCAACGGTGATCATGCCGTAGGCATTGGGAGGCTTGGGTATCATTAATCTAGAGATGCAGAGAAGAGTCCTCCTAGGCAAGTTGGTTGCTCACGGCCTCACCCCAGGTGCAAAGCCTTGGAAGATCCTCTTACAGCAAGGGCTTCTAAGGAACACCCCACACACTGGGGGATAGCTGCGGCCTTTACACAGAAGATGGATCTTCTCAGAGGCCTCCCTTACGGGGAAGGGTTCCCCCTTGATAAGGAGCCTTCACAGGGTCTGGTAGAGACTGGCAGGGGGTCTCATTCGTGCTCCGCCTAGATGCATAGAGGAGTTTGAGTGTCAACCCCTTATGTGGCACCCAGAGGTCGGAGATCAGAAGGGGCGTATGCTCGGACATCGGACTCACATTGGTTGGGTGGAGTGGGACAGTGGTCTAGCTAGGTCTTTGGCCGTTGGAGCAGATTACCCATGGAGGCAGAGGCGAGGCTTGACGCCCTAGCGCATCTGTGAGGGGCAGGGCAGCGGATGAGCGAGATTCACTTACCCATTTCTGAGTCTTGGTGGGAAGGACTTCGCGTATGGAGAGACAACAGATGGTTGGGGCAGTTTTCCTGTACTGGTGTCCCCTTGAGGATGTTGATGCAGGGAGGTAGCACACACCCTGGCTTCTTCCGTGTAGGACCTGGAGGCCTACTTCAGCCACTCACTGAGAGAGACCCTGAGATGGATGGGAGTACTGATGGGATTCACTCGCAGATGATCAGAGTGGTGGGACGTTTGGGAAGGAGTGGCACATTGACCCTCCCAGTATTTGAGAGCAGGATGCTCCTAGATGGCACCTTTAGCTGTGGGAGGGTAGACCCCTGAGGGAGGTCCAGTGGGATCCAGGAGAGTGGTTTTGGCCTTCCAGGGGTGGCCTAGCCGCGCAGGTGGATGAGGTGCCATTCTTTTCCTACACCACACGGATTGGCAGGAGGCTTCAGATGGACTCATCGACGTGGACCCCCTCGAGGGAGAGGCATTGGGTAACCCAGAGAGTGCCCCGGGATGTTCGTTCTAGGTTTTGGACGCGGTTGTGGTCCACTTTGCGGCCGAGGAAGATATGCTACTTCTTCTGGCTGGCCGCCCACAGAGGCTTGTCCATTGGACCGTGGTTGGAGCAGATGCGAGTGGAGGGGTAGTGCCATTGTTGCTCCGATGGTGTCCTGGAGACTATCCCACATTGCCTGTGGAGCTGTCATAGTGCAACAAGGATTTGGATGGGAGCCCTCAGGATCATGACACTTATGCAAAGTCTTCAGAGAGACTACACCTGGGGGATGGTGGCTTGGTTGACAGAGCAAGGACACGCATTTCAGATTGATGAGATCTCCCCAGCCAGAGCATCCAGAGGATAGCACTCCATGAAGCAGTCCCTCCTGACATGCTAGCTCCTCCTCCTAGGGAGGACATCATTTGGGAGGTGGTAGATAGCATCACGGCGTGGAACATATGGGTGGCTTGTTGCAGTCTCGTGATGGGTGAGCACCCGGTTCCACCCTCAGCTACCCTAGTCGCCATCTGGCAGGACATCATATACACACTACGATCCACCTGGTAGCATGGGACTCCAGGCTCCAAGGCGACTATCGAGAGGTGTGCTCGTTTATTCAAGGCTTGGCCTGCAGGAGTTCTCTACATCTTCACCCTGCGAGGGATTCACTGGTTGTATAGTTCCCCCACTTGGCTGTTAGCCCCAGTACTAGAGATCCCCTAGGTAGTGAGCTAGGTTTCTCTGGAACAGGCCGGTTCTTTCTTTCACCCTTTTCCGGTTTTTTCCATACTCAGCACCTTTGGGGCTGCTGTCTTGTATGAAATCTTTCAAGCATTCATAGAAGGTTCCTTTCTTTGAAATTTTTTTTTTTTTAATAATCATTCTGAAAACAGTTTTTAACAATATTTTGATTCGTCTCCTCCTTTTGCTCCAGTTGTGGCGTCACTTATTTCAAATCTTCCTTTTCTATTTCTTTTTTTCTAACACAACAAAGAGATCCTGAATGGTCAGTCCAACCCTTCTGTATGTAATTTCCAATAGAGGTTGTAGAGAAGTGCATGCAAATAATAAATCTTCAAATACAAGGTGGCTGAAAATGTGTATAATGTGTATAACAACTCCCTCATACTTGTGCCCAAAGCAATAGACATGGTGAGCATTCTACTTGGTTGCAATGGCTGGTAATGGCCATCGAAAAATCAAATGAGGAATGTATCGAGATGCTTGTGACCAATAGATCAGAGGTTTCTACAACTACTACTATGAAATATGATTTTGTATTTGAAGCTGGTATATGGCATTCAAGGATTCATCGTGTTGAAGTATGCAGGGATATTGTTTTCATTTTGCAAGCTTGTTGCTTGGAAAAAAAAGAGCATGAAGATTTAATGCCATAAGATTCTAGCACCATGTTGGGAGTCCTTGCACACAATATTACACATGAGTGGAAGGTGTGATGTCAATTGCTATTTGTGATCACCTCTGTATTCAGCTATGGTCTATTAGAGCCATGTGGCTTATACTAAACAAGACTTAATATAAAAAGCTCTATGGCAAAGAAAGCAGTAATGCTCCCCCCTCCCGAAAGTAGTCTCTTCTTAATGTATATGGAAGAGAAGTTTATTCTTAATGTATATGCAAGGGTTGATACTAGAGAAGTATGCTTCTTAATGTATATGGAAGGGTTGATACTAGAGAAGAAAGTAGTTTCTTCTTAATGTATATGGAAGGGTTGATACTAGAGAAGAAAGTAGTTTCTTCTTAATGTATATGGAAGGGTTGATTCTAGAGAAGTATGCTTTGTATTGAGAGCAAGCCTATCCCTATAAAAAAGTGTATAAACTAAATCCTTGTAGTATGAAGAGCTAGTTGGTTCTCCCCAAAATGCATTGAGGCACAGCAGTTGACTGGACTATCTAGGGGTAAATCACTGTTCCGGTGCGGGCTACGAGAGCGGTACCAAATTGAGGCAAACTCTGAATACTAGATATGACCTCCGAATGAGGAGGGGAAAAGGGTCAACCAGTGAGACGATGGGGAATAAGCTTCATCATCGAGAGGGGAACAGCCCAGATCACCAGCTAAGGCCCCCAAATGACCACTCAGTGGTGAAGGAGGTAAGAGTGGAAAGACAGCCAGCAGGTTTACGTGTTGGGGGAGATCTTACATGTATCGGTTCAGTCGCTACTACTAAAATACTGGCGGGTTCATTATTGACGAGATCCTCCACCCGAGCCCCTTTCCAAATGAAAGAGAGACTCTTTCTTGTATACCTTTCTTACAACATGAAGAAAGTAAGAAGTGAAAACAATTAGAAGGAGATTGCACAAATCTACTAACATTGGTTGCACATTCCATGGATCATAGAGCTGTAGCAATGTAAGGCAAGCTACTCAAAATCAAATGAAAAAAGCTTTCTTTCTTGTTTGCGAAAGAAAGAGCAATCATGATCAAAGTCTTAACTTCTACTTGAAAGCTTTTATGATGCATTTTGTGTGTAGGGACTTCTCGAGACATGAAAGTTTTTTTATGTGAGAAGCTTCATTGTTTGTTTTTAAATTTTGTAGACAAAGCGTGAGATGGAATTGCATCTAAGCAAAGGTGTGGAGGACTTGACATTCCCATTGGCGCCCCAACGTGTTGTCGCTGATTTGAGGTAAGTCTTGTAAATAATAGCATTAAATCTTTTTCACTTATCTAAAAGTGTTAGATGCTTTGAGATCCTCACACTTGCTTTCAATTATTGGTAAATCTTGAATTTTACTTTGGAATTTGAGATTTAAAGATTTAAGGGGGTATATATGGACAATCTTTCTAAGATGAAACACGTATCATTTCTCTTAATAAGATATGTCAATTTGTTTTGTAGGAGAGCGATGCCTGATGATGGTGTTGTTTGCCTAGACAACGGTAAGTCCATTCAAAAAATTATTTAGAATTTGAAGATTGCAAATTTCTCTTTTGGTGTCTTAAGGTCAAAGACATTTTAATATGGTGTGTATAAGCTATTAGTTTGTTTATGTGGAGATCTGATCTCTTGATGTGTCTTCTGTAGATGTATCTTAATCTTATTAGTGGTTTGGTCGTCGAACTTTTACTTAGGTATTGCCTCTTGGGCTTAATCTTTTAGTAAGCTAGCTAGTGTGTGCCACAATTGTTAGAGAGCAATTTGAGGTAGAACTTTCAAGCTATAAAAGTTTGATATGATTGTCTAGGAGTTGTCCATAGTTAGGATGATGCTAGGGGAAAGCATCTCTATATTATACACCAAATGAAGGTTCTGCCTGCTAACATGTCAGCCCCACCAAATGATGTCATCATGAAAGGGTGGTTCTTGAAGGCATTGCCTTTTTCCATTGCAATAAGACTTGTTGACAAACTTCTTGAGCAGGCCTCCTTGCAAGACTTCTGAAAGGAATTGGTGAAGATGGACAATCTGAGTTGTGTTTTCAACCACTGTGACTCCCAACCACTGGGTTTATCATCAAGATGACATTGTCTCAAGAAGGAGCTCGGACAAATCAAAGAAGGGTAAAGAACAAGATTTGAGGAGCCCATATCTTTTGAAACCCAAGTCAGAGATGGTCTATGGGTCCAATACATTCAAAGGTAGTCTATGATGCACTAAGTGCATATATTTTCGTTATGGTAATTGGGAATCTGCATGCAAATGTAAGATACCAAATTCAGCTTCGTTTTGCACTGTTTGTGAAATTGATGGATACGATGCTCCAAATGTATGTATCTCAAGAGGTTGAAGAAGCTTTTGCCAAACTTTCTAGCTAGAGAACCACTATTGTTGGTGCCAAAGAATGACACCAATGACACCTTATACAATTACTTTTGTGAATGCATTGGAGCCAATTGTACCTCTGCCGTTCCACCTCCACTTCTTCCTAATCCCCCTTTGCTCCAAGTTCCTACACCCAATCACGTTGGGTCTCCATACTATTATCCTTAGCCATATCAGCCGCCGTACCATCCAGTTGCTCAAAGAGGTGGGTATGGATCGTACTTCACATGAGGTCAATCGGGTGGTTTTTGGGGAGGTTGGGGAAAAGTTGGCACAAGAGGGGTGTCTACAGAATGAAAATACTTGTACTAGAAGGGCTTGTTCTATAGATTTGTCAACATGCCATGGACATCGGTCTCACTAACGTGCACATTCCATAATCCATAGCAAGAGAAGTGCACCAAAGACACATCTCCAATGAAGTCATCCTAACCTCTTCACCGAAGAGCATGTCTAAGAAGACATTGACATAATATCTAAGGGCTTACGACTATGAAGTTCATACTAAGTCCCAAAGGTGGTACTTCCAAGAGTGATGAAAATAGCCCTTCATGGTACTAGAGTATGGTTAAGGGAGTTATACACTTGTTCTAAGTAAGAGAGAAGCACTCCTTAGTTTCCTTCCTAAAAGCTCAAACAGTGAGATTTGCAACAACTGATCCAAGAAGCAAATTGACAAGAGGACATTGCAAAGCAACCAAGACTATCCACTCTTCCCAGAGGATGGATGTCCAACAAGGGGAAGGACAAGTCCGATAGGCACTGTACTTGGGAAGCCAAGGTGAAGAGGGTCATGGATCAAATCCTACAAGAGACAATCTCAAACCTGGGGCTGTATTTTGACCCCCAAACGGAATTTAGGATTTTAGGTCTCTTAAGATCACCATGCAACCTTACTGTCTGATGGAATTTCAACACAACATCACCATAAGGCAATGATGTTGGTTGTCCCCACAAATGAAGGACCAGTCCATTGTATTTCTGAAACAAATGCCAAAAGGGTGACAGAAGGGGCAAGTTCCAAAAGAGGACGGTGAAGCTAGGTAGCGGATGGAGGAGCAGCAGTTAACATCATGCCCAAGAGTACCATTGTGCAGTTGGGTTTGAGTCTCACTAGTTCACTCCACTTCCAGTCATAATAGCTCATCGATAGAAGGTCATGCACCTAGGTCCTATCATAGTATTTCACATGCAGATTATCGAGGTAACCTTCCTCTCAAATTTGTTGTTTTGGACATGGTAGGAGATGACACACTTACCTCTCTTGCTAGGAAGACCATGGTTTAGGTCCCCTGAGGCTATTCAAGACTGGTCTACTAATGAACTCAAGGCAAAGTTGGGGTATGCATCCTTATCCATTGATATTATCACTAGCAATTCTCACCTCAAGCAATTGGAAATGGGAGGAGAGGATTGCGAAGTGGACTCTGGTCTAGAAGGAGAGCAGTGGGTACTTGGGGATTAGCCTATTCACGAGAAGCAATTAATCACATAGAGCATTATGACACAAGACATACTCATAATACTTTGCTTCACCAAGTCTAGGTGAACTACTTTATGACAGATGCCCTTTTGTCTCTGCAATGAAGGATGGTGTCTTTTAGTACCATGGAAGGTGGTGATGACAAAAGTAGATGAGATTGAGGTTGATCAAACTATAAGGGCAAGACTCGATGTCACCAGTGTGCCTAAGGGGAGGGATGACCATAATGATATCATGGAGACACATGAGACCGAATGGTATTGCATAGGCTAATGACCATCATAAGACCATGAAGGAAAGGACACTGATGGTACCATATGAGGTGATGACTATTATATGACAGAAGGGGCAAGTTCCAAAAGAGGACGGTGAAGCTAGGTAGCGGATGGAGGAGCAGCAGTTAACATCATGCCCAAGAGTACCATTGTGCAGTTGGGTTTGAGTCTCACTAGTTCACTCCACTTCCAGTCATAATAGCTCATCAATAGAAGGTCATGCACCTAGGTCCTATCATAGTATTTCACATGCAGATTATCGAGGTAACCTTCCTCTCAAATTTGTTGTTTTGGACATGGTAGGAGATGACACACTTACCTCTCTTGCTAGGAAGACCATGGTTTAGGTCCCCCGAGGCTATTCAAGACTGGTCTACTAATGAACTCAAGGCACCGTTGGGGTATGCATCCTTATCCATTGATATTATCACTAGCAATTCTCACCTCAAGCAATTAGAAATGGGAGGAGAGGATTGCGAAGTGGACTCTGGTCAGAAGGAGAGCAGTGGGTACTTGGGGATTAGCCTATTCACGAGAAGCAATTAATCACATAGAGCATTATGACACAAGACATACTCATAATACTTGCTTCACCAAGTCTAGGTGAACTACTTTCTTGTGTTCGTCAATCGTAGTTGCTATGGCACCGATTACTCAGACAATGTGTATTCTTTGCTCTCCACCCCGATGAAATTGCCTTGCTCCACGAGAATGTTGTCAGCCTCAAGGTGAGTAGGCGTGGTGCTCCAAGGTAATTTTGTTGCTTCGATAAGGCACGCAAACATCGACCACTCATGAACATGGCAAGAGCGATGTTAAAATTGGATAGGAGCTCATACTTCACCATGGCAAGGATATGCGCGTGCTACAAAGAATTGTTGGGGGAGGAGAGTATTGCTACAAGAGTGAACACGATGATGGCAAGGAGGCAAGAGAAAGTAGGACATAGCGAAAAGGCACAAAGGAGGGGTAGAAGTATGAAGATTGTCATTGAAGCAAATGGCTACAAAGGAGTAGATGCTATTGAAATAAGGGGGAGAGGCTCCAAAAGTGGCGGCTGCATGCATGCAGGATAATGATGTCTATTCTTGGAACCCCGCCCCTCACGATCTGCAATAAAGGTTGTAGAATGATAAGAATAGGTATTCAGGGATGATGACTCAGCCTCTGGCCAAATAATTACCACACTTGCCGAGATGACATTGGGTGTCTCGTGCAGCTCATCAGGGAATGGATACGGTGGCATCTGGCCAAAGTAAAGGCCATGGGAGAGACAGTAGCTCCATGCCATCCGACATCACTTGAGTGGACCAAGGCAGAAATTGGCATGATGTGAACATTGGGGCTTATGAAACTCCCAAACACATTAAGGTTGCAAGGTGAGTTTGGGAGTATAATTATCTTTTGGAGACATGTTCCATGAATACTGGAATGTTCTTTTCCTTGTCCCATGAGGATTTAAGGGAGTCCCTATGGACGTTATTGTATTGCATTGACTTGTTCCAACAATATGATTTTGAAATTTTGGTTTCTCCAAGATCCTTGCACCAGCCAATAGATTATTTATTAAGGACATCTTCTTATGAAGCTGCTATAGGTGTAAATGTTGAATTGCCAAAGGCCAAGCCTTTTGAAGTGGCTATTGAATGAGATGCATGCTTGTTTGCTGTGGACTATTGTCCCCCATGGTATGAGGACATAGGTCAACTCTTCTCTACTAGAGAACTTCCAGATGGGTTGTCACAAACTAGGAAATGCAAAAGGATCAGTCATGCGGCACTCTTCAAATTGATTGTAGACAATTGTACAAAGTGGGAAAGAATCACATCATCCATCATCATGTACTTCCACATGGAGCTGTAGCAGTCCTTGATGGAGGACATCTGGCTTTTGAAGCTAATGCGAGGAATGTCATGAGAGCCAATTTCTGGTGGTCCAAGCTGTTCCAAGACTGTTATGCAAATGTACACAAATGTGACTTCTATCAATGAGGGGGCCACAAACCCCCCAGGCTTGAGTTTGTCTCATATCAATGAAGGGGCCACAAATGTGACTCCTATCAATGAGGGGGCCACCAACCCACTAGGCTTAAGTTTCTCCCTTGCAAAACTTTCAGTCTAGTTCCACCTTTCTATTGCTGGGGTTTTGACTTGGTGGGGCCAATCTGTAGAGCAACCAAAAAAGGGAAGACGTACATACTGGTAGCCACAGACTATAGCGCTAAATGGGTGAAGGTTCGGGTAGCATCCACATGTTTGGCACAAGTGGTCCTTTCTCAATGATCATATAATTTCATGGTTTGTTTTTCCAATGGAGCTAATAATTGATTAGGGCACTCACTTCTTAAATGATATCATTGAGGATTCGTGTAACAGTTACAGGTTGTCCAGAAAAAGTCCAATGCATATTATCCTTGGGAATGGTTGGGGGAGAGAGCACCAACAAAGCCCAATGTGGTGTTTTGACCAAGTTGTGCCTTGGTTGGCTAAGAGGGGACTGAGATATGTTGTTACCAATTACCTTGTTTGATTACCACACGACATACAAAGGTAGTATTGGGTATTCCCCCTTCAAATTGGAGTATGGATTGGAGGTAATTATGCCTTACAAATTCCACATGAAAGATGCTTAGGTGTTTGAGAAGGTCTTTGATGATTTTGAAGCTTGCTTGGAGCGGCTTTGGGAATTGGAAGAACATCACAAAGACACCATATTCACTCAGCGGGCATGGTAAGTCAGCAAAAGGCATGGCATGAATTCTTCGCCCCATCAAGAAATAAAGGTTGGTAAATTGGTATTGTTGTTCTCTAGTAAGTCAATGGAGCACAAGCTTAAGTTCAGAAGCAGATGGACTGGCTCTTTCTTAAATACAAAGATTATTCCTAGTGGCGAAGTTTATTTGGCTGCATTGGAGGGCAAGATGTTGAAGGCACGTGTGAATGGATTATGGACGAAAAAGTATCATGCTTGTAGAAGTTTCCTCTAGGGTGCTCATGTACATACTTTCCTTTTTTTTAATTTTCTAAGAGAGAAAAAGGAAGAAAGTTATATTAACATCTTTTGGAATCCTCACGGGCCTATAGACAAAGTACAACAAAAAATAGGTTCTGCCGCCATGGGCTTAAGCAAGGGCTCACCAGGGTCCTTGACTAAAAGCCCAAATTCCTGAGAAACCAAAAGATTTAGATTCTAGAAAATATCAACTAGGACCCTGGTGCCTTGATAGTACTCCTATGGCACATGAAGAGATTTTGTACCCACCCCTATCGGTTCATCTTTTGATATGGTGGGGGACACGGCCTCCATGTCTCTAAATGCAAGTGGTCATATCAAGAGTGATAACCTCACATCTGAGTGTCCCCTCTGTATAAGTCTGAGATAGATTGGGCCTCCATCGTGCATGCTTTGGTATATCTCCACAGTGTGCACGATCTTTGTGGCAGTGGATCCATTACTCCTCGTCTCCTCTTCTCGCTAATCCACTCTATCCTCATCGCAGCTAGCTCCTCCTCCGCGTCTCCACTATGACCTAGTGCTGATTCAATCATGTAGAAATCTATGGCATGCCAATGCGTTTGGTCTAGCTTTGTCTCTTGTATCACCATCTCCTCCCACTATCCAATCTGTCTCAATACATTCTCTCTATGTCATCGCATCTTGATCAGGTAAGGGCCAATGCAGATCTAATCATGAGAGTTGGGGCATCCAAACTAGACTAAAAGGCGGGAGCGATCCATTGAAATACCCAAATTAGCAAACCATCTGGACATATGAACATATCAGACCGTAACCCCTCTATCTAGTAGTCGCCTACATGACCCTAGAGACAACCTCGTTAGTCTCCAATTGGGCAAAGCCCAAACCCGGTGAAGTTTGAAAAATGGCATTGATATGGATTGGTGTCATGTCAAAATGTGCATGTACTATCTATGAGGGACCGAGGGCTTGCTCAGAATAGTCAAGGATCCCATGTCACCTCTCAAATCTCCCCCAAAAAGGTGCTACATAGTCGAGGATCCCACTTCGCCTCTCAAATCTCCATACAATCATTGAGAGATCACTCCTCCAAAAAGCTGCTGCAAACAAAGCCATTGGCCACACCAGGGTATCAAAGAACCACCCCTTCATCATGGGATCCTAGAAGTGTGCTTGAAAGCACTATTACTCTACTTGAGCTAGAGCTTCTTGACCTCTCATAAGCCGTGCCCTCGCTACATGGACTGTCATGAACGCCAATCCTTTGAAAGCTGCCCCTGGGTAAGTGAGGGTCTGCATGATCTCTATTGCCCCCCCCCCTCCCTTCGGTAAGTGAAACTATGTCGATGCAATACCACAAATGAGATGAATATAACCTTGGTCTTTCCAAGATTGACTGTCAGGTTTCTTGCCTTTCAAAACACTTCTAGATCCTCTTGGTGTCTCTGTAATCTTGCTCTTGAAGAAGATATGAGGACAATGCCATCAACGTATGACAGTCTTTGTATCATCAGGTCATCAAGTAGTAACCCCTCACCTCCAAGTCGGTCAATCAAAGTAGTGATCTCATCAATGTTAAAGCTAAAAAGTGTCAGTGAGAGGGGGCATCCTTGAATCCAATCGGATAGGCCACCCGGTGTTCGTACTCTCTATCTGACTAACTTATAGACACTCAACACCCCCCAAATCATGACTATTGGGATCTACATCTCCTAAAGTCTATTGATCATATGAGATTGTGAATCTATGTCAAAAAACCTTCTGAAAGTCTAGAAAGCAAATGTAGACTATTCGATTTCTCGATCTCATGCCTCATGGATGATGGCCCATAAATTGAAGATGTGTTCTAGAGTGTAACGACCCGCTTCCAACACTTAGCCAAATAAAGCCAGTTCTGCTATGGTTTTCGAAAACGGGGCCAAAAACGTCGAACGAACCCAGCAGGGGAACGTTTTCTACCTCACCACGGGCCCTCCGTGCGTGTGCGGTGCGTGTAGTCCGTGCCCGCGTGGCGCCGTCCTAGTTCCACCCCCTTGCCTTCCGTGAGTCACCCTTACGTTTCCACGTTTCAAGGTGCGTGATTGTGCCCACATTCAACGTAGCATCAAGAAAGAGACTTAGAAAAATATTTGCACAATAACGATCTCATAACGTTTATTCATGAGGGAAAACGCATACATGCCAAGAGGGGTCTCAAGCACCTTGAGAGCTTGACCTTCCATCCCCTTGGCCGTCATCATCTTTTCCTTTTACTCTTCTTCTTCACGCTTCATCCTCTGCCCTAAGGCTTCCCTTCGGGTCACGCCTCTGCGTCTACCTGGACCTGCACCTGTCCACATCCATTTTCCCTTTATGTCTCTTGGCTCCACCTGATGCTCCAGCGCATCGTCATTTTCCCTTTCCGTCTCGGCATCCTTTCTGCACACGCCTCTGCGTTGCCACGGGCTTCTGATCGCTCGCTTGACCTTGCCCCATTGCCGTTGCTCTTCTTCATCCCAAGCTTCCACTTGCCATCCCACTTCGCCTTCCAAGCTTCCATCCTGCACCTGTTCGCCGTTTCGCATTGCTTCCGCTCCCTTTCCTCCGTTTGTGCCTTGCGCACTTTCCCGTTTTCTTCCCGCACCTTTCGCATTTTCATCATTCACCTGCACGCCTTGTGCGTTTTCCTGAGTTCGCTTCGGGCCTACCACGTCACTGGGTCTTTGGCCTGCACCTTCCGTGCTCCTTCTCCCGACCTCCTCACCTTGAGCATTTGTTTGATTTCTCTTTGTTACAACGGCACTGCTCTTCGTTTCCTTTGCGCCACTCAAACCTTTCGCGCTTCCCATCTCCGTCGCCGTGCCTTTCACATTCTCCTTGGTCACCTGTACCCCTTGAGCGTTCCTTCGAGTTTTCTCCGGGCCTACGACGTCACTGGGTCTTCGGCCTGCACTTTCTGTGCTCCTTATCCCGACCTCCTCACCTTGAGCCTTTCTTTGATCTTTCTTTGGTACAACGGCACTGCTCTTCCCTTGTTTTGCGCCACTCAAGTCTTTCACGCTTCCCGTCCCCGTCACCGCGCTTCTCGCGCCTCTGGTCTCCGTTTTCGCGCTTCTCGCGCCTTGGGTCTTCACTACGCCTATAGCGTCTCGGGGTTCTGCATCACCCGTTTTCCCAAACGTGACTCTCAGGTCAGTGCTTCCACAACTCGCGCCTTCCGCGCCGTTTCCCACACATCTCACGGCTCCCGCGCCGTTCTCTCGGGGCTTCACACCCTGCATGCACCTCTCGGCTCCCACGCCGTTTCCCAAAACCCAGCTTGTCTCAGAGTCCACTACCTTTGAGCCTCTGTGAAAGTACTAATCTCTCTCTCTCTCTAGTACGGACCCATGGATCTTGGCTAGTGTGTGGCCAATTATGAGAGTGCATTAGTTCCCAGTATCCACGGGGTCTCTTGCTTTGTGTATCGGTACTATGGTGGTTGGGCCCCAAGCAGGAGGGAGACCCTAGCATACAATGTGATTGAAACAACTGTGCTAGGATTGGGGCCAAGACCTCCTGCTCATGTGCAAAGTGCTCCATCTATAGTCCCTTATGCTCCTAGGCTCTTCTGTATGGAGTCAGCATATTACAGCCCACACATTCCATGTGGTAATTTGGATGTTGGGCCTGGGCAAGGAGGACATATCAGGTGGTGTTTCACATGGAGCATCATAGAACAACGTGGCGGATGTGTGCTAGATTGCCGGGTCCTAGGTGGCTTCCTCTATAATAGAAGCCCCCATGCAATGATGCCCCCCCTCCCCCTTGAAACGGTTCCCCCCTCAAAAAGAGGATCACCTCATAAGCCTATGTGAGAGGAAAGCATGCCTCTTATGGCATGTAAGGCAGCGTGAGATTTGATATTGTTCCTCAAATGCTATCAAATGTCCCGAAGCTTGCTGGCAGAAAGTATGAGTCTCTCGACACCCAACATTCAGCCATGGACTGCACTTTGCTATATTTCCTTCCCCCGTGAGTTTGTATTTCCTTCTTGCTAGCTGAAAGGTCAATATACTGATTGGTTTTGAAAAGCGGGGTGACAATAGGAACTTTCAAAATTTAGGCAGAAAGATTGTGATCATAGATCACTCCAATATTCCCTGTCCCCTTTAGTCGATGGCTGTTCCTGGACACACAAAATCGATGGTGGCATGGTACAAAGGAGAACCTTCGTCACACATCAAACGTTGGTGATGTGGGAGACAGGAGATCCTTGGCCACACATCAGGTGACAAAAAATTGTAAATAACACAAGGGGTCTTCGTGTAAGGTAACAAGGAAGGTCCTGGTCATCCTCGCTTTGGAAGAGTACAAGAGGCTTTGCTGTCACCTCAGGTTTGATGGTACAGGAGTTTGGTGTCACCTTGGACAAGGAGGTTTGGTGTCCCCTGGACAAGAAGGTTTGGCATCACGTAGATGAAATTTGGTAGGCTCTGGTTACATACCTTCTGCCAGATGTAGGGCTGCATGTCAAGAGGGGTTGGGGAGAGTCATGGAGAGGTCTTCGGGGAGCTCTGAACTAGGAGTGTAGGAGTGTCTCCAAGGGATAAAACAAAATGATTTGATGCTGAATCTTGATAGCCCAAGAAGAGTCTTCCCTCTCATGGAAAATTGCTGAGGACCTGCTAATGATACCCAGCCTACATAACCCCAACAAATGGTAAAGGGGATAAATCTTCCCGTGAGCCTTGCATTACCAGCCCAAATAAACCTGGCCTGCTTACAGTCCCAAAGGCAGTGCTGAATAAATTCAGAGGCTTGCCATGATGGCTCTGCTCTAGAAATCTCCCTCTATTTACGGATTGCAATCCTGCCATGAATAGAAAGACAAAAGAAGAGAGAGACCTTCCTATGTCCAAGAGATCTCCATAGCCTTTTCCAGAAAATACCTTGCAAATCAATAATGATATTAGCTAGCTAATGTGATTTTACAGAGTGATTTTAGCTAGCTAATGTTTAAAATTCGTGAGCCGATCATTTCTCTTCATTGTACCCTTTTCCTCGACTTTTGAAAATTTTTGGGACCTTTTTTCTCCAGTCGTCTAGTGATTTGCCGCTAGAAGTTTTTTACTTCTCCGATTTTTGCATCAAATTAGAGAAATCGTATGTTCAATGCATAGCCCCCAAACCTCCCAATGGGGAAGAAAAGGAGAAAGAAAATGGGAAAAGTACTTTTTTTTTTTTAAACCTCATGTGGGTTAGTATTGAATATTTCTAAAAGTAGATAGCAGTGTGGAACGTATGCTTGTCCTTGAAGATATGAGTTCGCTGTATTTTAGCATGGTCCTTATGTTTGAATATATTCAGGAATGTACAAGATCTGGTTCGCTCGTTGCTACAAGGTATACTTCCGCAATTGTTATATAACTGTCCTTATGGTACCAAAGTTTGGTTCATTGAATTGTCGTTTGGGTATTTTGAGTGCTGTCTCTTCGAATATTGCAAATAAATATTTTTTCCAGTTATGTATCAGAATCCACCTAATTTCACAGATTCCATCTATATTTTTCAGGCCTATGAACCCAACACGTTACTTCTTGACAATGCATTGGCAACAATGGGAGCAGGTCTACCTTCTGCTATTGCTGTTTCTTTGCTATATCCTCAAAAGAAGGTTGTTGCTGTATGTGGCGATGGTGGTTTTATGATGAATTCTCAGGTATCATGCATTTGACTTCACCATTCTTTTCTCCAACATCAACTTCAGCATTCAATATCTGTGGTGAAACATGTTGCGAGTGGTTCAAGGCCACATTAAGAGTATAAGAGATTAAGCTTCTTTTAGCTCATGCCTAATCAAATACTTTTTATTTTCACTGACATCAATGGGTCCAGTTCTGCATGTAGATGCAGTGTTTACTATTATATTGGCTACATGGTTTGTTTCTTGTTTACAGGAAATGGAAACCGCTGTTCGCTTGCATCTTGATCTGACTGTGCTTGTCTTGAATGATAACGCTTTTGGGATGATCAAATGGAAGCAAAATCATTCAGGTTTTGACAAGTAAGAAATCATCCGCCTATCTTCAATTTTATTTAATCTGTTGTGTTTTTTCAAATCTGTAGATTTCCTCAATCTAGTTTCAAATTTATGTTATTTTGCATCATCAGTGCATTTTCATTTGTACAGTAGCAAAGCAGAGACTAGGTGTTTGTAAATAATCTCATCAAGTTTTATTCAGAGGCTTGTGGCTTTCCAAAACCAACCCATATGCATTTTGACATGTGTGTCTTGCATTTAACATTTGTGAGGCTATATTATTGCATATTGCAGGTTTGGATTGGACCTATCAAACCCAGACTTTGTGCAATACGCAAAAAGGTACTAGCTGCAATACAATATAGGATTGGCTGTAATGTCACATGTATGTTCTTCACATTCTGTATTTTATGGAAAGGATGGCTTTATTTTCTTCTCCTTGGCCTCGTATGTGTTAAACATGTCTTGGAAACAATGTCTTTATTTTCTTCTCCTTGGCCTTGTATTTGTTAAACATGTCTTGGTTGTAACTATAATTAATTGTGTTTTGAATTGTCATTTCACCTTATATAGCGTAAGCATTTGTCTTATCAATCACATAAAAATTAAATCAATCTGTTAGACTTATATTTATTCATTGCAAAGGGTCATAGAAGAAGGTAGGAATTGTTTGATATCTACTTAGAGGATTTTGCACCCTATCCTATTCTTTTTTTTATTTCAAGAAAATTACTTCATTAAGTATGAATGAAAACCGCGAGAGCATGCTCAAATGCGGGAATATATCATGCTATGCATGAGGGAAAAAAGCAGCTCAAAAGGAGCTAATAAAAATCCAAGGTAGAGGCTGAAAATGCCACCTCAAACCTGAGGGAGACTCAGAGAAGAAATGAGATCCTCTCCACACTTTGAAAAAAGTAACTCTCCTGGCAGTGGCTGCTCTAGAGGATCCATGCATGCTCGCCAAGATGGCCATCAAACTGTGTACTGTGTCGGTCCAAATACTGGGCATAGCCTGAGAGGGGTGAACCTAGGTACCCTCCATCGCCTCTGTACACCTGGCTCTCCAAATATGCCAAGCTGCAATGCTAGCCAGAATCTCCCAAGATGTGTCTACTGAGGCATGAGCAGCTTTGAAAGGAGTAAAGGGAACGTCTTGGAGGGAAGAAGACTCCAGTGAGTGTCGCCATACAATGAAAGCTGGAGCGTCACGAATAGTTGAACTTGTGCGGTTTATCGTAGAAGGTCCTATGGCAGATAAGAAAAGATCAACGTTGGTCCTGTTCATGACAGAATCACAAAGGGATGCCTTGTATGCGAGTTTGACATCTGCGTTTGGGTATTTACTTTCAAAAGTATACCATGGTATAGTCCTATGCAATCATATGACTATCTTGGAAGGCACTGCCATTCAAGTCTTGCAGCCTTTCTTAATGTGCTTCTTATCCAGGGGTGGTGGCAATCTAATCAAAATTCCTTTGAGGACTCTCGAGCTTCATTACTTTGAGGACAATAAGTTTAAGCTTGATGCAGCAATGGTGGATTATAGAAAGCCTATGGATCATGTCCCTTGAACAACACCCGAGGGCCAGTATAAGATAACCTTGCTACTGAACCCCAGGTCATATAGAAAGGTGATGTATGAAAGATGCTGAAAATCCTAGCAACACCTTTCCAGATCATCCTCGCCTGTGTGCACTCCCAAAGGCAATGCTGTATTGACTCAACTGCTATGTGGCAACGAGGACAAGTTGGGTTAGCCCCGAACTCGCTGGATCTCTACAGGTTTATTTCAATCCATGCATGAATAAAAAGCCAAAAGAAAAGAGTGATCTTTCTATTCTTGATGGATTTCCAGAGCCTATGCCAAAAGTTTTTCTGCACAACTACAGAAATCTGAAAACTATTCCGATGAGGGCTCTGGAGGGCCTCCAACCTCTATTGCTGAGCTGAAATCTCTGGGCATTTTTTATTGTATAAAGAAAGAAGGGGATGCTGTTCTCTCAGTGTCCCTCATCAACCCATTCCCAATCCCCTCGGTCGCACTGCAAGAACAGAATAGCGGAACCACCGTATAACCAGAGTCTCCAAGACCCCAACGCAAGGAAAAGAGGATTGGGGTCAAGATACCACTGTGAGTCCTTGCCCCACTCCATGAAACCTGCAATTCTGACAGGTTGAAAGGCAACCTCCAAAAGAATATCATCAGAAGATCTGGTAAGTCTACCTCCCGACTGAACATCAAGAACTAGGGTATCCTCATGTGCATCCCGCGGGGCAATAACCTGTAAAGGAATGCCCGTCCGTCTCCCCACCAAGTGGACTCTGTGATCGGCATGTCATCTGTGTCTATCGACTTTGCCGGAATGGCTGCCACTATGTGCTGTATCTTGTCTACACTCCCTCTGAGGTGGCCAACTGCTAAGAGTCTCTGATCCTATGGAAGTCTCCTAAAGGCCTACCAGGTGCCTACTGTAGAAGTAGGTCCCCTCTCCCATCTAGACCACTGCATATAGTGTGACACTCCAAGTGACCTGCCATGGTCATCCAATTTCGAGTCATTCCACATGATTGGCTGCCTGTGGATTTCTTCACGAGAGGTGGGTGGAACTCTGCGAAGAGTGTTTTTGAAGCTACCTCAAGCTTTCAGAATAGCAGCCATGAGAGGGGAAGGAGGAGATATCTTTCCAGGGCTCCTGCCCAGGCATCAATCCACGTACTACGAACTTGCAGAGCAAGGCCATACATTGCAAGTTCGGGTCAATAATATTGAGGTTGTCTATACGTTTTCTTTCAGGTTGTCCGTACTGTATGGCTGTCCATACGTTTTCTATCAAGCTGTCCGTACTTTTTTTGCTAGGCTGTCTGTATGTTTTCTGTCAGGCTGTCTGTATTGCACGTTTCTAGTCTAGCTGTTCGTATGTTTTTTGTCAGGTTTTCTGTCAAGCCGTACGTTTTCTGTCAGGCTGTCCATACTGTATGGCTGTCCGTACTGTTCTTTGTCCTTTCTTTTCTCCGTACAGTTTTTTTCTTTCTAGTTATCCTCCTTTCTTCTCTTGTTCTGCTTTCTATTCTTTCTCTCCCTCTGCTACAATGGTGGAATGTCCTTCTGAGAAGACCTTTCACAAAGAAAGATCAAGTCAGAGCAAAAAACAAAAGCAGGCAATGGGTCAAGATGATCCCCTACATGCCTCTACAGAGGCTCAGCTGGTATATGAAGTAATGCATGAGGATTTTGAGGATACAAGGAAAAGTTGGAATGATCCGGTTCCTACCTCAGGTATCGTGATTGAGGTAGATGATATCTTCGACCCTTTGAAGGGCATGCCATCATTATTTTCTTTCTGGGACAGATGCCTGCTGCTGTAGATGTTGGCAATTGGTTGACTAGAACCTTGGGTGGTTGCTATGTCAAGAAAGTGAATTATGCAGCGACGGGTTTTTTAAAAATGATAATAGCTGATGAAGAGCACAAACATATTTTACTGAAGCACTCCAAAAGTCCAAGCTGCTCCCATTGCATCTTCAAGACTGGCACAGTCTCTTATGGCCAGGGGAGATCATCCCACCCGCTCAGTTGGTTCGTCACCTTGGTTATCCTTTGGGATGGGGACTTACTCGTATAGCAAATTGATTGGGTTCTAATCAAGCTCGGAAAAAAGCTTGAATATTGGAAATTGGCAACCTAGCCTTTACATGTTCGCCTCTGAATAGAGTGCAGTCCATACTTGCTACATATATTCAATTCTATTTGCCTATGATCATGTTCACCAAGGCAAATCTTGATTCCTTTATGTCTGTTATTATGGAGATCTTTTGGCATGGTAGAAAAAGTCTCAGACTGCTTTCGGTGCATCGAATTTGTTCCCCTAAGATGCATGGTGGTTTGAATATCACTAATATCTAGGTGCACATCCTTGCTCACAGCGGGAAAATGTTGCTGCAATTTCTGAAAGGTGATCAGCCTTGGGCTCTCATGATTCAATCACTGCTCACACATATCAGTACTCTTGGTTTTGGTCATTAGCAGCCCACTCAGTGGGATTTCTTGTTTGGGTGCATTGATGGCATTTTGCATGGCTGCCCTATGGTCTCCAAATTGCTTCTTGACTGGAAGCATATTCTGTCTCACCTGGAATGGCATGGTCGACACTCTTCTTTGCGAGTTGAAAGCATTCACTGGTCAAAAGTTTTTCAGCTTCCGCTTGCTTTACAGGAGCCTTGCCGTTCTTACTTCATTTCTTTTAAAGGGATCAATACTGTTGCTGATGTTATTCATGATGATGGCTCTATGCCTCCCTTTTCTCTCGCAACCACACAGTATGGTTTGGGTTCTCATTATCATACTTTGTGGCAGCAAATTACTTGTATGCTTTCACCTTTGGTCCCGATTCTCGCTTTGGAACTCCAGGATTAATTAGAGGATTGGACTCTGATTTCCCTTGGGTCCTCCTCTCGTCCTTTGAGGCTATCTTAGATTACTATGCCTGCATCATACAAAATCCTTTTGCCTCAACCCTGGGTTTTAGAAAAGGGTAATTCTATTTGATGATTGAATCGGCAGCTAAGCGGTGGAGGAAAAGACTACGGGAACTTTGGGCATACAAGGTTCCACTTTGGCAACATGTTTTTTTATGGCGAGTGCTTCTGGGAATTTTTCCATGTGGACAGTTGCTGGCCCCTAGGCACATTGCTCCCACTTTGTCATCGGTGTCTAACTTCTCAGGAGACCGTGCCTCATTTATTCTTGCATTGCCCTTCTTCTCGGCAGTTTTTGGATTCTCTTCGATAGTGGCTACGAGCGAGATTCCCGACTCTTCTCTTTGGGAAAATTTTCTGGCTCTTTGGCTTTCATCCACCACAACGACCGGAGTTTCATCTTTTCTTTGTTTGGACTTGCTATTGGGCACTTTGGACTTTATGGACAGACCGCAATTGTAAAGTCTTTAGTGATTCCAATTTTTCTTTGTTTGCTTTCTTTAAGCGTTCTCTGCAACAATCTTTCTTTGATTGCTTGCAAACTCGCTAGATAGATCAGGATATATATTTGGCTTCTACTGAGATCTTCAATTGATGTATTTTCTAGCATCTCTTTTCTGAGGCGACTATTCTTGTAATATAATCAATCAAAGTTTTCACCCAAAAAAAAGTGTGTGGGTTCGCTATTGGGCACTTTGGACTTTATGGACAGACCGCAATTGTAAAGTCTTTAGTGATCCCAATTTTTATTTGTTTGCTCTCTTTAAGCGTTCTCTGCAGCAGCAATCTTTCTTTGATTGCTTGCAGACTCGCCAAATAGATCAGGATGTATATTTGGCTTATACTAAGATCTTCAGTTGATGTATTTTCTAGCGCCTCTTTTTTGAGGTGACTATTCTTGTAATATAATCAATCAAAGCTTTCACTAAAAAATGTGTGTGTGTGTGTGTGTGTGTGTGTGTGTGTGGAAAGTTTCAAATTGGTATTGTAGAGCTTTATAGAAAGTTTAGAGCTGTAAACTATTAGTTTCTTTTATTTTCTAGCATAGTTTTATGTCATATGATGATGTGTCGTGTATGACGTGGTGTTCTGGTTCCAGTTCCCCCTTTGTGGAACGTTCTTGTTCCGACACTGAAATTTTCGAAACCTTCCCGTTCCTTGGTAACAATGGTACAAACCAGCCACTGAGGTATCTACCAGGTGCGAGGGGTGAGTAGCAAAACCCTGGCGATGTAAGGTCCAGTTAGTAAGGCAATACATAAGATCCAATCTGAGTACAGGTAAAAAACAATGAAGCATTTGAGAAAGATGGTGCCAGACGGGCAGATATTGCATCCCCAATGGCTGCCAAAGAAAAAGGCGATAAAGCACCATCATCAACAAGAGTAATTAATTCCTTTTGCTGAAATAAAATATGAGTGCCTCGGTTCTTGCAAGGCAAGGGGTCAATCAAATACCTTTGACTAGTGCAAGTTATCGGCTCGCAAGGAATTTCCATCCAGAGAGTCACAACCATGCCTCCATGGATGAGTGCTTGGATTCCATTTGCCACAACGGGCCTTCACCCGCCAATCTTCTGGGATGCCTCGGCCCAATACCATTGTTATGACCTTCTGACTCTACATAATAGTCAACTTTCACCCCCCGGGTAGCCTAGCCGAGTCTCTCTTCTCATGGTCGTCGCTCCTATTCGTTGAGAGTTGCTTCTGCCAGCCTCCTTCGGGCATTGAACGCTAGCTCTGAGACTGCTTCAGCTCGCATAGTCAAATGTACCCATTGCCTCTGACTCGCCTCTGGCTTAGATACTCTTCATGTCTGGCCACACATCTTCTTCGTCTTTCCGAGCGTGTGTCAGCCATTGCTTAAGTCAGAAAGCAGCCAAGGAGCAATCCGAGCACTTTCTGCGTTCCACACCTCGGTCTTCAAGCACTCTACCAATCGATGCCACTCGTCTAGAGTTACTTGAATAAATTTTCTATAATACCCCATGATTCCCAACAACTATTTTGCTTTGTCATGGGTTATCACAAACTCCCTCCTTTCTCCCACTAACATCAGGGTTACCAATTTGGTTCTCTAAATCTCCCACCCTGATAGCTTGTCAATTTGAAATTTACTTGACCCGAGCAGGTTCGCCAAAATGTTGACGCTCTTGGTCTCTCACCCGGCTAACTGAGCAGTACTAGATTTAATTCCCAACCCAGCACTGTGCTCGTGAAGATGCTCACTCTTGTAGTCCCAAGATAAGTGTGCTCAGGTGCAGAATAGGTGCCAATAAATAAACACTTCGAGGTCAGGGTTAGCTAATGTGGGAGAACCATATGATGACGGGAAAATTCTGAGTTACCACGCACTCCACACTTAGACAATGAAGCATAACAACAGAGTTGAACATAAGAGAGATAATTGCATGTTCATTATCATTGGATCAATCAACTTGATACAACCAAGCCAACTCGGCTTGTTATGAACACTCCCTAACGTAGCAATTTAGGTCTGAGAAAGAGAACTCAGCACACTGCTCTCTTGTTCTCTTCCTCACATGTTATAACACTCCCTAACCTAGCAATTCAGGTCAGAGGAAGAGAACTCAGCACACTGCTTTCTTGTTCTCTTCCTCACCTGTTACATTGGATTTCTACCTAAAGAACCACCTTCTATTTGAGTGTGTGCTCGGTGCGCCAACTGCTACTCGCCTATTGGTCAACTTGCCGTGATCAACTGCAGCTCTTGCTGCAAAATGGGTGCTTGACCATCTCCACCACTCCTTGCTCCTAACCGAGGTCGACACTTGGTGACCACATACTAGTTAGCCTAACCCGGGGCTAACACATGGGAAAGGAGAGAGTGGCATTGGATTGATACAGCGGCTCCCTATAGGACACTTTTGTTCTTTGATTGCACAGTTAGGACACTATCATTCTTTGATGGAACAGTCAGGCCAGCTTCAGAGCTAGAGTGGACACCCACACGAAGAGTGATTGGGAGATATATGGCATCATCTTGCTAATGCAGACCCATTTTTGGAGATGACTTTGTAGATCCTACATAAAGAGATAAATTTCCATGGTTTTTTAGCTATTCCAGCATAGTGGACTCCCAATTAATACTTGTAGACAGACTTTCAATGCAGATCCCAGGTGTGTGTGATGCTTCACACCCTTAGAATCCATTCAACATTGGGATTGCAAAGAGTCCCAAAGGCCTGGGCAGGACATTGCACACTTATTTGGCTAGATGAGGAGGCACTCGTTACATCACTTGGGGATCTGTGGCCGAGCTCACACAATCATGTCCCCAGATTTTCTTTGAGGGAAGATTTGAACAAGGCTATTCTAATAAAAAGGGGTTTCTCTCAGCTTGTCACTCTAGATGCAGTACCTATTTCTTTGCAGAGACCTCATTCTCCTTCTGTAGATTTGGCTTGGGAGATCATTGCCAGTCTTCCTGCATGGTAGATTTGAAGATTCAGATGCACATTTAGATGAAACCACCAGCTTTGCCTTTCTGACACTCATAGTGATCTGGCAAGATATGATACACAATTTCATGGCCACTTGCGGCAGGATTCAAGACTCCTCACATTCTGCAGTGGCTAGGAGAGCTTCTATGAGGAGAGAGTGGGATCATGGTTTATTTTTCACATATACAGCCATAGGGCCTTCACGGTACTTCCACTCCCTTGATTGGTTATGACAGCCTCATTTCTTTTCTGTATGACTTTTTAATGAACTTTTCATAAGATTTTATCATGGTTCCACGTATAATGGTTTGACTTAATTGAAGCTCACTCTTTTTTTGGGGAAGGGTGGGGGGGGGGGGGCGGAGGAAAAAGGAATCATGGAATGCCTTGAATCAAAGACGTTGTGCACTTTATGATCAAAGGAGGAGACTCTTCACAACTTTCTTTCATCCAAAAATGTGAACTCCAGATTATGCTTGAAGAAAGTAAAGCACAAACTAGCTGTCCTTAGACATGTTGTTTGGTCAGGCCCTTGCAGACTGTTTTATAGGTTCTCATTCTCATTGCCAATGAGACATCAAACAGGCCCAAGGTGCCAGCAATCACTGGGTACCTTGATCCATGAAGGTAGAAAAAGGACCTAGAGGCCAAAAAAGCATTCTCCTAAGCTCAGTAGGAAGTCTCATTCTTGTAGGTGGGGTCATGGGGATATGCAGCTTACCTATGTTAAATGCATGGCATACCAGGGATGACTACTTGCATAAACTTTTCTTTAGCATCCTTCATGATAATAAATTGTTTCATGACCAAGGTCCGTACCTCAAGTTTGCTCAACGACTCCTGGGCTCTTGTCTGCGATTTTTTTTAGAGCCATTTGGCTGTGCTACGTGTTTGCCCACCTTAAGGGATTTGATGAACAGATTGTTATTTCCTCTGCAAATGGATGCAAGAAAGTATGTATACCAAATGATGGGATTGCTACATATTTTCTCAGCTTGGGAGATTGCATCACTACATTCTCTTATATCATTTCATAAAAACATGCAACAGTGATTTATAGAAATTTGAATGCAGCTATGGGGCCAAGGGATATCGGGTGACAAAAGCTGATGAACTGCTTAAACTTCTGCATGAGTGCCTTTTCCTTTCCCCACCTGGAGTCAAACTCATTGAGGTGATGTTTCATGCAATTCAAAATCCAGTGTATCTTAAGACTTATCTGCTACTTTGCAAATGCATTTATTTGAAGTTGCTCTTTCTAACTTGTTCTCTTTACAGGTTCCTGTAGAATATGGTTGGGAAAATGAATTTATATGAAGCTCTGATTTGTTGTCTTTGCAGGTTCCTGTAGACTATGATTGGGCAAATGAAATACTGAACAAGGAACTACCAGGGATTGTACAAGAGAAATTGCCATCTACTGAAACGGTATTTCTGTGCTATGAGAAATGAATATGGTCTTCCATTTGTATTTGCTCCCTGACTAATTAGGCAAGATAAAATCATAGATAATCCCATGGCTCTGTGAAAGAATATGCCAATGGGCATTCAGGTAGCTAAAGATAAGTGTACTTGACAGAATATTAGATTGGGGTTTCAAGAAACAAGAATAAATATCTACACAGAGTTCTTTTTCAATATGTGCATGGAATTGATGCAGGAATTTGTGCTTAGTTTGTCTTTAAAAGATCAAAGGTGAAATATAAAAGTGATGTTGTTGTCATCAGTGATACATGTCATCTTCCATACAACTAAGAAAAACTTAGAAAACAATATTAGAATCGTCAAGGGTTTATTCATATTATAAGTTTAACTATAGTTTAAACCTGAAAGTTGCTGCTGTAACCTGAATGGCTATATCATGGGTTATTTCAAAACACTCATATGCTATACCAATCCGAAGAATCTTTATCTGGTCTATACTTGCTCAAATAATATAATTTTTTTCATCATTGTTCCAAGCCATTCCTTGTAGGGAACGAGTGGGTTGGTTTAAGTTCATTGGCTTCTGTCAGGCAATATATAAAGATTTAGATTGCCCATCATGCTTACATTCAAAAGTGTCTAATGAACAAAGAATAGTTATTTGGGAAATTTTTCTTTATTATTCTTTGCAAGCCACCTTTGTCTGTGTTTCTTGCCAAGAACAGAATCTGGCACCATTAAAATTTGACGATAAAATTTCACCCGTTTGAGGTTCCACATGTTTCTTTGTGGACTTTTTAGCCTTTCTTTATGTGCTTTCCATGCTAAGAACAGAGTCTGTAAACCTCATGGAGAATGCATTTCTTCTATGTGCAGACGATTTCATCAGCTCTATCTAAAGCTGCAGCAATCCCTGAAACTGCCAGTTTGTATCCAAAAGGCCCAAAACCAGCAGAAGTGCAGAGGGACACAGTACAGTCACATACAGATTTTGTAAAGACTGATAGTAGCGAAGCTGCTCAAAGTATTGAGAAGCCAAGGCTAAGCCACTACACAGATACTAGCCCCAACACTCTGGAGAAGGCCTTGGACAGTGTTTCATACCCTTTTTATCTTGCCAACAAACCTCTTTTCCCCAACTCAAACCTTGAAATACATAACAAGTATACAGGTAAAGTTTTTGCGCAATGTGCCTTGGCAGCACCTAAAGATATTGATGCTGCCATAGATGCCGCTGAGAAGGCCTTCCCTGCGGTTGCTGCAATGGCAAGCTTTGAAAGGAAACAAGTACTTGAAAAAGTTGTTTCTGAAGTACAGCGCCGTTTCGATGAATTTGCTCTTGCACTTTGCCTAGAGGCAGGAAAGCCTATAAGGTATACATCTCTCTTTTATTTCTCTAGTTTGTCTTTATTCAAGTTTCTTAGTTGCATGCCACTCAATTCAGCATGAGATGAATGTTGTATTTAACTGTGGAAGCCAGTCGCAAGTCATATTATATCGCTGAAGGGGAAAATTGAATTTTTGGTTTGGATTGTTCTCTAAGGACCTAAATAGTGGCGTTCATGAATGCATAAATTTTAATGATGCAAACCTATGCAAATCATAAGTCATTGCATGTAGGTACCTTGGTGGAGAGAAACTTCTAGGTGCGTATACCAAGAAGAAAGAGTTTCAAATTTCTATAAAAAATGCCTGATGTGGATTTAAAAGAATGCAATGTTCTTGGTGTTTGCTGTTTTGACCACCATTATATTACAATATTACCATCCAAAGGTGGGGTTCTTCCCTTGTCTCATAGGCTCTCTCTCCTAAGTCGTTTGGTGATGTTGGTCTCACAAACAGCACACATAGGTCCCATCGCTCAGATGGACAGCTGAACGTTGGTAGGCGGCCAGGGGACTCCTTGGTATTTCCCCTTTTGAGTTTCTCTCCTAGCGACAGCATTATGTATTACATATTCCTCGTCACAAACATCAGCTTGAGTAGGGATGCCCGTTTAGTGGCCCCACGCTTAGCTTCCATTGTATATGGTTTTCCCAGTCTCATAGACCCTTTCTCTTTCGCAGAGCTTTCATAAGCTTCACAAGTCATATCAGAGCCTCTCTCAAGGCAGCCTTGCACAAGTGGTATTAGAGCCTCTCTTAAGTGGTATCAGAGTCACTCCCAAGGAAGCCCTGCACACGTGTGTGTGAACCCTTGGATATGATCCGAACACATGAATAGCAACTATGAGAAGTTCCATCACTAGAACTTACTCCAAATTGGAGCTATTAAAGCCCCTCCCAAGGCAGCCCTGCACACACATGTCCATGTGTGAATCCTTGGAGGTGATTCGGACACATGAATACCAACTATGAGAAGTTTCATCACTAAAACTTACTCCAAATTGGAGGCATATAACTGGATACGACATGAAAATGCTCCACGAGGTTTGGGACAAAGCATAATCTGAACAATGTGGCATACACTCCAAGGTGATTTGCAGCAAGGTAACTCATATTTTTTCGATTGTGACAAGTCATGAGGAGGACAAGAAGAGGTTCACATAATCCTGGAGAACAAAAATAAATAAAATTGTGAAATTCTATATAGAAGTTACTACTACACACATTTCAAAGTAGTTTGAGTTGTTTGGCCAAGGGCTTTTGCAATTTAAGAGATACTACTATTATTTTCACATACTATAACAATAGCATTTAGGGACAGTATTTGTTTGCAGATATGACGACTTTTTTTTTTTTCAAAAAAGAGACTTCTATTAAGTAAGAAAGAAACCCGCTAGAGCAAGCTCTGTGCGGAAATACACCATGCTAAGCATGTAATAAAAAACACCTCAGAGGAATGAGGTAGAAAGAAACCAAGGCTGAGGCTGAAAATGCCATCTAAACCTTGTAGAAGTCTCAACAAAGAAGGGAGAGTCTCTCCAATCTCTGAGAAAAGTAACTCTCCTGGAAGAGGCTGCTCGAGATGATCCCTGCATGGTTGCCCAAATGGCCATTAGAGTGTGTATCGTATCTGTCCAAGTACTGGCCAAGATCTGAGAAGGGTGAACCTGAGAACCCTCCAAAGCCTCAGTGCATTTAGCTCTCCAAATGTGCCATGCTGCAATGCTAGCTAGGATCTCCCATGGAGAGTCGACCAAGGAGTGAGCAGCCCTGAAAAGAGTGGCCAGAACATCCTCTAGAGAGCACGACTCCACAAGGTGTCGTCGGATGTGAAGAACCCAAGAGGAATCAAGTCTCTCAAAAAATACGTGGGGCCCTGAAAGAGTAATCCAAGCCACTGATCATATCATTTTAGGGGGACTACCTAGGGCAGAGGACCCCAAAATACATCAAGTTGTAGGAATAATAGATCTAAAACAAAAGTCCCGATCATCAGGTACATAGACCTCTGAATCGATAGAGAGATTTCTGATGTCGGCAGTAAGAGCATGAGTCGGTGTCGAAGCATCATCTTCTTCTTCGTCTTCACTTGTTGCAGCCCCAACCAAGTTGACACGATCCTTGTGTTATTGCTTGGCAAGCTTCAGGAAGCAACAATCCTCGGTGTGACCAAGCTTCCCACAATGATTGCATTTGAAAGGCTTGAATTTTCCTTTGCCTTTATCCTTAGAGTTTAGTACAATGGAGTCCGGACCGTGTGCATACCGTTTGTCATGATTAATAAGCATAGCAACCATATCATGATAACCCATTTGTGTCACACGCAATGCTGGTATGATCTCTCGGTACTTAGAATTTTCCTCAATGCTTGAGAGGAGCACAGCAACTTGATCATCTTCCCCTACAGGGGCTGCCAGACTAGCAAGCTGAGTGACAAGGGATTCCATATGATTCAAGTGAGCAAGAAGAGAGTCTTCATGCTGCATTTGCAGCTTGAAGAATTCATGTCTGAGGAATACCTTTGAGTTGATGATTTTGTTGCCGAACAATTCTTCAAACTTATCCCATAAGTCATGAGCCGCGGAATCAAAATCAAAATGATGAATAACGTCATCACCCAACCCCAAACCAATGAGAGAAAGAGCTTTGTCATTCAGATTCTCCCACTGTGCAATTTTTTTTCATCTGATTGTGGCTTTTTCTCCTTGCCACATACAACATTCCACCCTCCATCTTTCATAAGTACAAGACGCATCTTTGTTTTCCATGTAGGGAAATTCTTACCATTAAACTTCTCAAACAAAATGATAGTTGATTTGGAAGACTCCATGGCTGGAAAAGAGTAGAAATGCAAGTGTAACTATAGAAAGATCACCTTGATAAGTTCTTCATGAGCTGGAGCAAGTCTGTAACTTCTTCATGGCAAACAGAAGTAGATGGACAACAGCTCCAAGAGAATGACGGACAAAATACGGGCACCAACTTGCAAGCAACAACTCCAAGAGAATGTCGGGCAGAAGGAGCAAATGGCGGGCTGGAGCAGAGGTCAATAATGAAGAGGATGGACAGCTCCACGTTGAGCTGGCTGCATCATGCTTGGGCTGTTAAATCATTGAGCTCTAGAATAAAATTCACGCGCAGAAATAAATTTCATCACTTCTTGCAAGGGCTGTAACTTTTCACAGAAAACTCGGATTGCAATGATGTAAAAACGAAATTTGTAGTACTCAAGGTCCTCTACAACTTTGCTGAAGACACAAAGCCGTGATTCTGCTTCTACATCTGGATAGAAGCATCACATCGTCCGCAGGTCACAGAAAGATGTAGCTGAAGGAAGGAGAAGAGAGGTGGCAGATCATGGTGTGGAGAAGAGAGCTCAAGGAAAGAGAGAAGAGGGCAGCCTTCCAAGGAGGAGGAGGTAGAGTAGCTTCATTGGCCTCCCTCACCTCAACCTCTTGAAAGGGAAAGGGAAAGAGAGAGCAAGGCTAGGAACATGAAACTGATACCACATGAAAGATCATAGTGGTAGAAAGAAAGAAAGAAAGAAAGAAAGAAAGTCTATTAACGTCCACTGGAGACCAAAAGGTCTATGGGACAGCAAGAAACCCTCTAGTACATCTGCTTTAGGGAGGGCACATGGCAGCTCCCAAGGAGTGCAAAAAGCAACCCCAATTATTTAGAGTACCTACATGATATTCTGGAGAGTAAACAGCCATACATCAGTTTAAGACTGAGAGTCTTTCGATTTTGATTTAAAATCTCTGATTAGTGCTACCCCTTCACAGTAAATTGCCCATTTTCCACCCTTCAGCGAACACTAGGAATGGAAAGGAAAGGTAACAAGCATAATGGAACGAAATGGAAAGAAAATGAAAGCAATGGACAAGTACTCACATGATACTAAAGAGCTTGATGTTGACTGATGTAATAGACAATAGAAAAGTACAACACTATATAGTGTAACACTAGACTCTAGAAAGCCATAGTGTATATGGGATAACTCCCAATATGATACGTGGCATGTCTAGGACTCACTAGACTATAAAACACACCTAGAACACTCATTTTAGACTCACTTTGGCTTCATATTCCAGCAATACCATGGCGATACTTCTGCGTTTTTGGATACTCAGCATCAAGAAGAATCTGAACTTGAAGATAGGACTGAAGTTCTTACTCCGGAACAAATCGTGTACCATAAAGAGAAGAGTACTCATGGAAAGAAGAGATATATGTATTTACTGAAGTTTAAAAACCAACCAGCTAGTGATGCACAATGGATGGAAGAAGAGTTCTTTACAGATTTTCCACAGATACTCACAGATTATAAAGAGGCGATGCAATTGCAGAAGTAACAAGAGAAAGTGCACGTAAGAGGAAGAGAGAAGCAATAATCCAGAAGAGGACTTCTGCTCATTCAAGCAGGAGGGAGTGTCATGACAAGAGAAATGATTTATTTAGTTAATTATTAGCCATTAGAACCTTATTATTGTTAGGTGCCAATTTGATGGTGCGGTTATATGTTTGTATTTATGATCGATCAAGCGGTGTAAATAATACCACCAAAACTATGTAACATTGGCGAATGATTAGTAATAAAGATGTGCACACACATGCCTAGGTCCTAGGGGCAATAGGAAAGGGAAAGGGTGCATTAGAGTGCATTGAATGGTAGGTGCATGGGTCATAGGATAAGGGTAGGTGTAAATGGGAAGATGGAACTTGAGTGATCTCAAGGGACATTAATGAAAGGGTATCACCCTTTTATCGTGAATCTCACGTAGCATTCTCTCTACCACATATATAGCACCAAAGGGCCTTCATGGAATTTCCACTCTGCGGATTGGTTACGACACCATTTTTTTTCTGCATGATTTGGTACAAGGCCTTTGTAGGATTTTACTGTGGTTTTTTGTAATGGGACCAGGCATTAATTTTTGGCAATTTAGAGAGGTAGCATGAGCTTTGAGCAGTCTTTGTTATTTTCTTTACAGACGTGTGTAGACATCTTGAGGGCTTCTTGTGATCAGCATCCAGATTTTGGATGCCGACCATATATTGCCCTTCAAACCCAGCAATTCAGTATATAGTGGTTAGTAATATAGGTTTGACATCTAGGTGTACATCCTATTATCTTGGATACTTTGTTTGGTTCACCCCTAAGCAGGGTATGAGTTGGCATCAGAAGCAACATGGTCGGCTGTGAATTGAATTTATCCAAAGAGGGATACTCAGTTGGCAATTCATTTTCCTGTGATCTTATGATTAATTTTGAAATGTGGTGTACTCCCCTTGAAACCAAACATAATGGTCAACAGACATGAAGGTCAAACAAGCTTCATATGTTTTTTTCACCCATGATGTGCTTGTGATGCCTTCTTTTGTGGCCTGGGAAGATAAATTAGCATTGTCATGGAAAGTCTAGCAAGTCAAAGGTTAGCCTCTTCTCTTGGGAACATATTTTTCTTTGCACTAATTTTGTTTGGTACAGGCAGTTATCTAACACAAAATTCTTTAACACAAATTGGTACATTGGATAGAAGGGTTCAGCTCTTTGGGGTTTTTTGATTGGCTTTTGGTTTTCATTCTTGTCATGAAAAATAATGTGTTTTATGAAACATGCTTGATCTGAAGTGTATAACAAAAGCACCAACATTGCCTAGGAAATAGTGTTGGTCATTTTTTGATGCAGTAAATGCACAAATTTTTAAATGACTAAGTTTAATAAGTGCATTTGCAAAAGCTTCACGCTAATGGGTTATGTTGGTCATCTCTCAGGGATGCACGTGGTGAGGTGCAAAGGCTGATTGATACTTTCAAAATTGCCGCAGAGGAAAGCACTCGCATGTAAGTACTCACTCTCAATTGGGACCATCACTTCTGCAGGGATTTCCCATATGTGATCCTTCAAGATCTCTTAATATTATTGAGCCAGAAAAAATATAGCCTGCTCATCTACCAAAACTTTAAAAATATTTTTGTTTTACATTACCTGTTTTGTCTGTGCAACTACACAGAAGAGTTATCTTCATCAAGTCTAAAAATCTCATCTCAATGAGCTGTTGTTAGTCTAGGCAGCAACATTATCATGTCCCATATAAAGAGAAACTGAATGAAATTAGAATAACAAAAGCTGCAATATGCCCTCAAGAATGACCAATGAGGGCCACTTTAAGTTTCCTTTCCTTTCCTTTTCTTTTTCAGGAAATAGGCTCCTATCAAGTATGAATAAATAGCTGACAGAAGAAACTAAAGGCATATATATATCATTCGAAGCATGAAATTCCTGTGGAAAAATACCGCTCAAAAGGTCTAAGCAAATGGAAAACCTGATAAGAAATAGGACTATGACTGGAAATACTGCATCACACCTGTGACGGTCTTAGAAAAGAAAGGATAACCTCCCCACGCTCTGAGAGAATGTATCCTCGATAACATAGCCATCAGAGTAACAATATCTGGTAAAGATATTGACCACGGCATGAGCTGGGTGGAACTAAGTGTTTATTGCTTTTTTTGCTTCTTACCCGCTCTTGTGTTCGTGTTTGTTTTCTTGTTTGTGTCAGTGTTTGTCCAATTTCCCCAAATCGAACTTGAGTTTTAAGTAGTAAATTGAACTTGAGTTTTAAGTAGTAAATTATCCTTTAGGTAAAGTGTAAGTATTTATTGGCTTTTTTGCTTCTTACCCACTCTTGTGTTTGTGTTTGTTTTCTTGTTTGTGTCAGTGTTTGCCCAATCTCCCCAAATTAGACATGTCATCATGTTGCATGTCTAGAGAGCTCTTACCCCATGATCATGAGACCCCTCGTAGGAGGAGATGTCATGGACTCTACTCTCTAGAGGACTTTGATTCCGCTCAACCTACTCCTTACAGGACCTACTCCTGGGTGGACTCCCCAGGGGCCAACTCCTCAGGGGACTACCCCTCGGGGAGCTCCTTTATTGTTCATCCACAGCATCGTCGGGAGTCTCGATGAGTTCATCGCAACCATGAGCGACGTGGATGCAGCAAGATTCTTCTCTCCTATGCCAAAGGACCTCCATTGTTCCCTCTCCTACACCCCTCGGGGGTAGATTAGGGACATTCATGGCTTTACCTACTAAACATCATCCCCTATTACCCATTCGGAGGAATCTGCATCACCTTAGCATCAACATCGTAGGTCCATAAAGAGTAGTAAGGGTCAAGGCTGCTGTGGTGGCAGCATGGGAGATGTAGACAGATTTTGCACACTCCCACTGCTCTAGGTCCCCCCTTGTTCATGAGATGTATTACCAATTTGGTCCCTTGCCCTCCCCACTCATTGTCCACATCACCCTAGAGACCACTCGCTCCCCTACTCATCCTTAAGCACTTGCTCCACCCCTTGCTCTAGCTTTGCTACTCCATCCACCGCGAATCCTTCAGACTTTGTTTTGCTTGAGGACCTATCCTACAAAGTAAACAACATTGGGAAAGTTATATAGGATGATGACAGGAAGTAGGTCACAAGATACACGACGCAAAGGTTGATGAGCACCCACTTCCCCAAGGATATATTCAAACCTTGAAAACAACAACACAATAGAGCCAAAGAGGCCATCATAGATGCCCTCAAGAGACAATTTCCCAACCCTACATGGTATGAATTTGATGGAAATGCCATGCTTACATGCATGGGAGAGCTCCTTAAGTCTTGTAGATATGACTTAAGGCCTGGCTATTAAGGAGGGTGAGCACAAGCCAGGGTGGGCGGACCCGAAAGATTTGAGTATAGCAAAGAAGGAGCACAAGGAGAATCCAAATGCATTTGAGGCTCAGCGGAGTGCGGCGAGGATACGCCTGCAATAGATCCTTCGCACCTTGGGAGCAGTGGCAAACTAGGCAACGGGGCATGGGTGGTAAGTAGATATTTATCTTCTACTGAATATCTAATATGTTCAGTCGTTCAAATGTTTTGTCATTCATATCTAAATAATTTAATTTGGATCCATAAGAATCTGTGATTGGAAGGCCTCTAGATGACGAGGAGTATAGAAGGGAATTTAGGATTGGAGCCAAGCCTTGGTTTAAGGAGAAGGAGAAAGAAGGAGTCAACATCAATTGTAAAAGGTGGTGGTGCGCCATGTGGGTTAATGTTTGCTTAGGTGTAGCCAATCACAGAACTATTCTCAGGGCCATTTTAGGGCCGCGAACGATGCGATGCACTCTTCGGTGAAATTTTGAATTTTGTGGAGACCCGTGCTCTCGTTGGAAATGTTCCTGACGTCATAATGCCGCACTGGCATAATAATGAGATGCAATCTATTTATTTTGAACACCGTATCATCGCGTAGCCTTTTACCACAGCTTTTCCACCGTATGTACGAGTCTTTACTGAGAGACAAGAACTTCATGAAGTCAACAAAACTGTACATGAATGTGACGAACTGTAATAGCCTAGACTACACACTGAAGACCAAAGAGTCCTCATCTTTGTCCTACAAAAGACCTATGACTTGAAGAGGGATACATGTGCTTGAGAAAGCACCCATCCATCTGATATTTCTATGTTATCCCCCATCTATAGAGGCCCACTCCAAAGGGATAGTTGCATCTATCTGAGCAATCCTCCTACCATTTTCCTCTGAGGTGACTAGTCAGCTGAAGTCTAAGTTCTTCAAGAAGATCCTTGAAAACCTTCCAAGAGCCCAAAGCAGGCCAAGACATGTGTCCCACCTAGACCACTACATGTACCCTTAGGCCCCAAGGGTCTACCAAACTCATCCAAAATAGAATCATTCCACACAACTGGCTGCATTTTGATCTCATCCTACAAAATGGCAGGAAGCCTCATTAATGAGTTCCTGAAGCTCCGCAAACCTTTGATAATAACAGCCATAAGAGGTAAACGAGGTATCCCAATGTTGGCATAAGAAAAGATCCACATAATGCTGTCCATCCAATCGTTGCTTGAAAAGAGCATAACGGTGGCAGTCTCAAAATGGTCTGGCCAACCGTTTCTTAAAAAAAGTTATGAAGGACGGTGTGTCTAGTCCTGGTGCAAAAAATGTGTATCTATCTCGAAATGATACAAAAAATGGCACAAAAAGATGGAGCAGAAGGGGGGAGATACAAATATATATATATGCCTGTGGTGATCGTCAGAGGCCAATCATAGAGGGCCCGTCAAATGGGAGGTCGAAAAAACCCTACGATGGATGATTGGCCTCTGACGTCACACTGCCTAGTTGAGCTCGGTCGTCGGGGGCGGCGGGAGGCTCTATGTTGAAGAACAAGAGCGACGGTGACCCCGGTAGGGCGTGCTGAGAGCATAGAAGGGATGTCATGGACCCGGATGTGTGAGTCTATCCACTAGCATAGCTGTCGTGGCTCTGGCTCTCGCTGACATCTGCGTCGTCGGCTAGACTGAGGAGAGGTATTGTGTGACTGGAAGAAATCAGTGATGGGTCGTTGAGTGTCCTCACGCTGTGTGGGCTGCACATGCTGTCGTGCCCGGACAGGTGCATCTCGGCATCTCATGTAAGAAAGCGGCTAGCAGCATGCGTGTGAGGGGGCCGAATCCATCGCAGAACAGGCAGTGGTACCGGCCTCGGATGGCATAATAGATAGGGCATTTGAAAGCAAAGTGCTCCTCTGACTCGATCTCCTGCAGGTCGCAAAGTGGGTAGATGCGGCTCTCTCGGGGATATCCTCTGCGCGTCCACTCTTGATCCATAATCGGTGTGACGAAACCCTAAACTGGCCGAGTGAAATCCGGAGCGCATGCGGTAGATGAATCTGTGTATAGCTCGGGGGCGTGATTTGGAGGCAGTGTCGGCGATAGCAATCGAGCTTCACAAGAAGCTCCGGATGAAGAAACCAAGTCCTCCAGGTGTGAAGCTGGAGCAGGTCCTCTCGGATGATCTGGTTGACCTCCTGGTCAGTGGGGGAGAAAGGGGATGGTGGAGCGTCGAGGCTTTACTGAAAAGGAGGCAATCGGTCCATGTCGAGGCCCAGTCGGATGAACCAACTGGAAAGGCATGGAGAGCCAGATGTACTGAGGCCTTGGATGGCACCCAGATACACCCATTACAGGTGTTCATGGGTATTTGGTTTGACATGGTTCACACTTTGATAGCCATATGGGCTAGCATGCAGGGCCCTTCACGAGCAGCCTCTTCTAGAAGGACTATATTTGTTCGAGTTTGGAGGGGTTCTCCCTTTTTCTCGGAGGTTTCTACCGGATTGAGATGGCACTATCAACCTCAATCCTTTCTTTTTGGCTCTTGAGCTTTTCGTGCATTGCATGATGTATCCCGTATGGAGCTTGCTCTAACGGTTTTTCTTTAATACTTAATAGAAGTCTCTTTTTGCCCAAAAAAAAAAAAAAGGCACAAATCCAATGGCTTTCGGATCAACAATGGCTAGGGTTTGGATTTGGGCTTCACTTGGGTCCACAGAGGTCTCTCAGTTAGATATTTGAGCTATTGGGTTGGCCTCCGCATTTCTTCTTCACAATAGTTCACTCCCCTACCAATGAGCATGAGGAAACTCCTTTTATGGAGTTCATTGAGGTTGCATCTCAACCGTAGAATGGTATTTGTCAACCAAGTGTATGTTGGCCACTACCTATTTCGTTTGCTCTTATGGGTTCCCCTCTAGGGACTCTGTTTTGCAGACCTATCATGAACTTCTTTGGAGCAAACTTGATGGGTTTACACATTCAAGAGCCAGAGTGACTTGGGAGACCTTGATTCTTTGTACCCAAGGAGGGCTAAATATTATTGATCTTGATTTTTAGTGCCAAAAGCTTTGCTTTACAAGCTTGTTGTCATAGGACTTCTACCACGTTAGAAGCTTTGGAAAGATTTACTTCTTCAATGCATTGGATCTTGCACTCCCTCTTGGTCCGCCCAGCAGGCATGTACGGCAGCCCATGGTGGGGGGCCGACCTTTTAGACACAGAGTGGGCATGCGTCGAGCACCTATAGATACTAATGTTTGCTCGGATGATCCGCAGCAAACCATCAGTACCTCATCAGATCATCTTAGCAGAATTCGGCACCTCACCAGTACAGCTTGATGCGGCCTTCCAGGCTATCACTTATCTACACAGGGTCAGGGACTTCAGCTCCTCTTCCGACGGTCGCTTCCACCTACCCTGGCTTCTCTTCTTGCTCACTTAAATCATATGGAATCCCTTGTCACTCAGCTTGCTAGTCTGAAGGTCCGTGTAGGGGAAGATGATCAAGTTGCTGTGCTCCTCTCGAGCATTGAGGAAAATCCTAAGTACCGGGAGATCATACCGCCATTACGAGTGACACAAATGGGTTATCATAATATGGTTGCTATGCTCGTTGATCATGAAAGACGGTATGCAAACGCTACGGATTCCAATGCATTGTACTCCAAAGGCAAAGGCAAATTCAAGCCTCTCAAATGCAATCACTATGGGAAACTTGGTCACACCAAGCATCGATGTTTCCAGAAGCTTGCCAAGAAACAAAACAAGGATCATGCCAACTTGGTTGGGGCTGTAACAAGTGAAGACAAAGAAGAAGATGATACATCCACACCGACTCATGCTCTGACTATCGACATCAGAGATCTCTCTCTCCATTCGGAGGTCTATGTACCTGATGATCGTGACTTTTGTTTTTGATTTCTTCTATGTGTGCTTGGGTACTCTGCCCTGGGTAGTCCCCCAAAAAATGCTTGTAATAATGAGTCTTGTGTCCTTCAGTCAATAAAGGTTCTCAACCTTGGATTGTCCTCCTAAAATGATGTAATCCTTTTATTTATTTTGTGTGTCTGACTCCATGCCATTCGGTTATGGAGTCAGGAGGGGGATGTACTGTGGGAGCCATGTATTGGCTTTGATAGGATCTCATTTTGGTCCAGTTTTCTAGACCGCTGAGTTGTTCATGCATCCATGCTTGATGAGGCATGCTTTATGAGCCTCTGAGTCATTTGTACCATGCTCACTAGCCTCTGACATTGTGTGGGAACCATGTCTAGTTCTGACTTGGAGGTTAGTAGTCCGTCATTGTTATGTTCTGTTCTTGGTTCCATTCCAGTAGTCTCTCCCTACAGACACTGGATTTGATCAGGAGATCATCTGGGTAGTCATGGCCCTTGCCTTCATGGGGGGATGTTAGAACAAGAAGTCAAAGTGTGTGTTTCTAGTGACTTTGACTACATGTTCTAAGCGAGTGTTTCTAGTGCGGAGTTTCATCTTTTCTTGGTATGGGTTCGCTACTGGGCACTATGGACTTTATGGACATATAGGAATTGTAAAGTCTTTGGTGATCCTACTTTTTCTCTGTTTGGCTTTTTTAGGCGTTCTTTGCAGCAATCTTTCTTTGATTGCTTGCAGACCTGCTGCATAGATCATGAGGTCTTTTTGGCATATACTGAAATTTTCAGCTGATGTAATTGTAGCACCTTATTTTGAGGTTGCTACTCATTTAATATAATCAATCGAAGATTTCACCCAAAAAAAAAAAAAAAGTGTTTCTAGTGTGTTTTATTGAGTTCTAGAGTAGTACTAGACTACTTTATATCCTAGTGTGCCACATGTCACTATGGGACTTATCCATATACATATGTAGAGTGTGTTTGCTTATTCTATAAAGGCATTGTACTTGTCTGGTCTTGTCATATGAGTCAGCATCAAGCTATTCTATCATGTGAGTACTTTGGTTATCATTGCTTCGTACTTGTATCTTCATTTTTGTCTTTCCATTTTCTTTCCATTCTGTGCCATGTGCCTTCAGGGAATCCTCTGCAAAAGGCATAAAGAATCTACAGATACGACACTGATCGTGAAGGCCTGCAATCTCAATATGTTGTTAAAAGGGAGCCTTTTAGATGCTGAAGCTTGATGTAATCATCAAAGATGTTAGGATAAATAACCATGACCCTAATAAAGACCAGATTGCCTCTACTACCAAGGAAGTAAACCAAGAAGAGGAGGAACCTCCTTGACCAATCTGAAAGAAGCTTTGATGGTGGGAAGGAGATGGTGATACACTTGTGGAAGGCTCAAAAACCTAATGAACAAAGAGGTGATCCATCTGTCCTCCTCTACTAGATCAAAACCTGATGAGCAAAGAGGTGATCCACTTGTCCTCCTCTACTAGGTCAAAACCCAAAGTGTAAGGAGAAAGAAACACCGTCTTGGAGGAAAGGCTATAGGGTGAGGCTGAAGGTACCTATGCTGTAAGATTAGTCTACTGAATCAAAAACCACCTAAAAAGAACGTCTACCCTAAATCCGGACGTTGGATAAGTTCCTGGAGAGGTCTGGCGATAAGGCAAATAGCATCCAATCCCCAACCTGACTTCTGGAAGGGTGGGATCCATGAATGCGAGCAAAGAGTGTAGTGGAACTTTCCTATTCCACTTCTTTTTATAACTCTTGCAACTCATCTTTTGAGAAAACACATGGTCTTTTGGATATTTCAGGGCAGACCGCTTGCTTAGATGGACTAGAATCCGAGGGAATCGGCCTTGGCCAATGTCCATTGCTCGAGATTCTTTTGTTCCATTCTTTTGGTATTCCATGAGGATTGGATACAGAATTCAGTAGAGAGCCACCCATAGCTGGGATGATGCGACATTATAGACCACCACCATGGTTATTTAATCATGTTGTAGAGGCCAAGGATAGAGTTCTCTCTCCCACCCCTGGTTAAATTTGTTTTGAATGGAATAAATTACTTCTAACTTTCGAAAACACGTGATCTCATGGCCAATGAGGTAGAAGAAGGATTGAATGAAGATGAATCCATTCGTCGATCTTGAAATGGGAGGCCGGCTCAAAAACAAATGAAGAAAAATTCACTGTTTGGAATACGGAAACTAACGAGAAGCTAATGGAGGAGGGATCGGTGAGAGAGAGGGAAGGGAAGGAGGGTGGAGGGGCTAGGAAGGAGGGAAGGGAAGGAGGGGTAGGAAGGAAGGCAGAGGGGCTGGAGGGAGATAGAGGGAGGGAAGCAGCAGCAGTTGGGGGCTCTATGGTCCTGTGGAGGCACTGTACAGGCTGTCTGCTGGGAGAGGGGAGGCTGGTAGGGAGGGCAGAGAGGGTAGAGAGGTGGGAGACAGGAAGGGGGGGGAGGGAGGGGGAGCGGAGTGGACTGGAGACAGAAACACAGCCAGGCAGGGGTGGGAAGCATGTTGAGCAGCAGGGGGATCAGAAGCAGTGGTGGAGCATCTTTGAATGCCAAGTTTCCTTTTTATGTGATAATATGTATCCAAGAATAAGGTCCCCAAGTTATGTTTTCGAATCACAATCTTGGTTAGTTGGTTTGATTAAATACATTTCTTCCACTTGAGTTGGTTGAAGTTTCCCAGTCTGCTCTGGATCTGGGAACAGAAGTAGGAATTTGTTTTGTTTATGAAACAGCAGGTGTGAATAGGCAAACAAGTAGACATGATAGTAGAACCAATACTGTGCCATATCTGAGACTCATCCTCTAGCATAATATAGAGAAAGGGTCCTGTCTATTATAGGATTAACAGTGTATTAAAGATCCACTACCTGAGGCTATTTGCTTCAGACGATAACATGCCTAATGTCCTGACACTGCGGCTCACACAGTTGTCATGGCCTACCACATAAGGATTACATGTTGTGTCTTCTTGTAATTCTTTCAAAATTATATGCTTGGAGTTTCCTTAACCTGATAGTGGAAATAGGCCTTTCATTTGATCGTAGTGTTATGACATGCTGTTAGATAGTGTGTTTGCTATTGAATGTTAGTTGCAATACATTGAATTTTTTGCTTGTGATAGATATGGAGAATATTCTAAAATGGATATTTCTGAGCGAGCCAAAGGATACCAAGCCCTGGTAAGCTTTTATCCTACATCCACGTAATTTGAAATTCGTCATTGAAAGGCAGATATGTGTCAAGAATCAAACATAAAATATACAAGAAACTTTCTCAAATAGGATCTGTAGTGAGTCATTATCTCCTTTAAAAAGGAGAAGTGAGAAGTGTGGAGGTAGGTGAAAGAAAACTTACAAAAGAGCCGAAAGAGTTTCAGTTAATAAAGAGTAGAAACCACTAGACTTTTCAAACATTTCTATGTTTTTGTGAGTGTCTTTGGATGTGCACGATGATCTGTCATCATCCACTTCTTCCTATGGGATTTCTAGTCTAATGATCTGTTATCATCCATTTCTGGCTATGGGATTTGTTTGCATACCTTTCTATGAGCTTTCTAGAGCTAATGAAGAATGCTATCTGTCTTTGCCTTTGGTAATTCAGGTCAGAAGATTTCCGATTGGCCCTATAAGCATGATCAGTCCTTTCAACTTCCCACTCAACTTGGTAAGTGAAGGTACCATACCTGCAGAAGGATCTTTGTGTACCCAGATGCAAGTTCTGACGGTTTGAGGGGATTCTTTAATTATGAATTCTTTCCTTCCCAAAGATTTCATGCACATGTACTTTCAGCTGAAGTTATTAATGTATATATGTGTGTCGATGCAGTTGGCTACCTAATCTCTCTCCTTTTCATGGATCTTCACATTTGCACTCAGTTGTGTTTCGACCTCATATGCCATTGTTGCCTTTGAAGATTCTTCACTTAAGTCCATTAAGTAGAAGCATCTATCTTGGCTTACTAAAACAAAACTTTTGAAACATTCTGAAAGCTTTATCTTGTAAAACTCTACAAATATAAATGCCAAACTATAGACGATGAAAGAGAAATGCCATTCTTTAAAAATGGTGTATGGTGCTGAGACCCATGAGATGAACTAGCTGCTTTTGGGTCTCAATAGCAATGATCAAGCCACCAAAATTAGTTCTGCAATTGCTTATTTTACAAAGTCATATGAAGGGGATGAGTGCATGATGTCCTGCGTCATTAAATAGTTGCGATTATCGTTGAAGGGTCTGTTTGGGGCTGCCTAGAGTAGCACAATGGTGGTAGCCCTCAAATGTGAAGAAATCAGTCATATCCGAGGACCAATGTTAAGACATCAGTCATATCAGAGGACCATAGTGAAGAAAGCTCTTCTGCATGGTCTATACATGAGCATCTGGGCTCTATAGGGGTGCATTGGAGGCTTTCACTTAAATGATTTGATAAAATTTTGCAAGTACTTGAGGATGCAGGTAAACATAGCAAAAACCAACGTCTTGGTCATCAGAACACGAGACAAGCAAGTGTTCTTTACCTTGGAAGGGGGAAAACTGGAAGTGGTCTCATCAATCATATGGTCTTCTCATACCAGTACCAAAGACTAGTGTTTGAGAACAATCACAAATGGAATACATGTGTGGAGATGAGTGTAACGGGAGCTCTAAAAGCCCTTTTCAATTTCCAAAATAAACACAGAAAATTGCATTTATCGAACTAGGACGAGAGGAATTTTCTATTTGCACTGATCTTGACCAAATTGTTTAGTGAAGCCTTTTGATATGGCTTTTCGATAGCTTGGACCATCAACACCAGAGTCCCAATCCACAAAGCAGGAGATCCTATGGACACTAGCAACTATTTGACTGTGTAGGCCATCTAATGGCCTTCATCTAAGGCTACTAACGTTTGAGATACACATCAGTGAGCAAGCCTAGTGGGAAGGATGTGTGCAGAGAATCAGGGCAGGTTTTCGAACCAGATTGTGTGTGCTGCACTCGATGGTTGACATACTTTTAAGGACTGAAATGGCTACATGGATCCCATAATTCCTAATTTTGCACATTATGTGGAGCATCCCGTTGTCATAATATTCTTACAAATAAAAAAGCTGATGTGTGTCGAGAAGACAACCTTCTCCAACAAAGTCTTTTTGTTAAAATATGAGAGTATCCTGTCATAATATGTTTATGAATAGAATGGTCAACATACTGTGAGAACACAACATTTAATGGAGAGTTTAGGGTCCTTAATATATCTTGTTTTGTACCTGCAATGATGAAAACAAGTGTGAGGTGTGTGCAGAGGCCTACAAAGGCTGCTTTTGCCAGGAGGACTATCTTCCTCAAGGAGTAGGGAAGTTGTCGTTTCTTCTCGGAGGTTAGTACAGGTTTGAGGTGGCACTTATAGCCTCAGCCCTGGATCTATCCTGGTCTTTTTGGTTGAGTAGAGCTTGACCCTCTCAGGTTTGTTCATGCTACACATAGTATACGGTTGCCTTGAGCACTTTGCGCTTGAGGCTTTTTCATACTTAATAGAAGTCTTCTTCGTGACTAAAAAACAGGTCTGAGGTGCTCATCGTGATTTCATTGATGTTGATCCCCTTTGATTCCTGCCTCCTTTCTCCCCTCCTCTTTGCCTCTTCTCTATCTTCCTCTAGTCAAATACCTCCATTTCTCTTACGCATTCCCTCTCTGCTCCCCTCTGTGATGAGCTGTTCTTTGTTGCTTTGCTTCCCATCCCACTTCTCCCTTCACAGCCAAGTGCCCCCCTCTGCTGCTCTTCTTTGTAGCCCAATGCTCTCACTCCACCTCTTGTTTCGCCTCCCTCCTCAGCCCATCCTTCTTGCCGTATAGAGTGTATGGTGCTCGTATAGCTTGTATGGATGCTCATACAACACATGCTCTCATCCCTTTAAACCTCTTTCGCTCCCCTCATCTGCTCTCCTCTCTACCTCTCCCTACCCCCCATCCTCCTCTCTTGCTTCCTTGCCATTCCTTCTTTTTGCAAGCCCTCAGCCCTATATTTTCCTTCAACTTTTATTTTCCCTCTGGTCTCGCAGCACTGAACTCTTCATTAAAGGTTTCGAGTCGGCCTTCCACCTCAAGATTTTCTTTTAGCTACACATTCAGCTGGTCCTTCTTCTACCTCACTTGCCGTGAGAAATGCATTTCGAAAGGGGAGTTGCAATAGTTACGAAGGATGTGGAACAAGGAATTCCACTATCATTTTTGCTCGTGCTCATGGATCCCATCCTTCAAGAAGTTAGGACTTTGGATTGGATGCTTTGCCTTACCTTTTGGCTTCGCCAATGACTTATCCAATGTTCAACTCTTGGGTAGAGGTTTTTTTCAAAGTGGTTTTTGATTCAGCAGACACTGTAGCACACGCACTTCAAGCTAGGCCTCTGGCCCTTTCCTCCAAGATGGTGTTCTTATCTCCTAATACGATGGGGTTTTGACTGAATAGAAGAGCAGAGGTGGATCAAGTCTTTCTTCATCAAGTTTCGGGCCTTCCATAGGTTTATCACGGGCTCCTCCCCACCATTGGAGCTTCTTTGGAGTGGTCACGGAGGCTCCTCCTCTCGCGAGTTTGCTTTCTTCGATACCAAAGACAGTCAGTTCTGATGGAGTTGCTCATGTTAGGGTCATTGTTTCTAACCCTAACATCTTTGATGATCCAATCATCCTCCAAAGACCAAAAGCTTCCTTTTTCTACAGGAGATTGAGACTACTAGTTGTTAGTCATGAGGATCAGTGTCACATTTGCACTCTCTTTGGGCACTTTGCCAGCGATTGCCCAAAGAACAAGAAGAGGCTCAAGAAGAAAAGAAAGAATGCTCCTCCCTCTCGATAGGATCCTTCTTTGTCCTTTGCTCTTCCTTGTCAAAGGTGCAGGGTAGTCAGAGACGGTTGGTTTGTTGGTCAGAGATGGTAGGTTTGTTGTTCTTGCTTCTTTGGATTATGAGTCTCCTTATCATGCCCATCTTATGCCTCCTCAGACTCATGACCATCGTCTCTCTCCATCTCAAAAGTCCTTCCACTAATAGAGGACTTGGTATGGTTGGCAACTCATCTAGTTAGATCTTAAACAATGCTACCAAAGTGGAGGCCTATTTACTTATTTTGTTGCTCTAGTACAATCCACGATTTGGAATCCAACTGCCTTTCTTTTTTGGTAAAATCCAGTGTATCTATATTCTCATAAATTTACAAGATGGGAAGTCTCCCACACACTGAAATTAGACTCCAAACTAAAAACTCAAAAACAGATAGAGAACACTTCAAGGCTAGTAGCATCCAAGTCCCTTGCAGCAAAATTGTCATATAAGGATTGCTTGAGGGATATTTTGAAGAAAATATATGCTTGAGGAAACTGTTGACCCATCCTGGAATGCAGTCTCTGAGTCCAAATGGTCCATAGTACCCAAAAGCGAGTCCAGTGAAAGAAGAGGAGGAATGGAGACATCTGAGATGAGAGGCATCCAAACATCCAGAAAAGTTTCCCAAATCTGATGGAGGGAAACCGAAGCCGCAACAAATGAGAAATACGAGTGATCAATATGCGAGAGTGTGGGCAAGACCATAATAGATGAGGAACTGTTTCACAGTGATGAGAGCAACGGGGACAGGAGGGTGAAGCAATGCGGCATGCTGCCAATTTCGCCCCAATGGAGAAAGCTCCCACTATATATCTCCGAAAGAAAAACCTCTGTTTCAATGGCAATTTGGCTTTCCATATTTTCATGAGTCGTGATTGCCACCAAGATAGAGGCCTATCCAAATTCCAAAGAGTGTTGGCATGCTTATCAATCCATGGCGGTGGAAGAAGAAATCTGTAGACCTTCGAGGAGGTCAAATTATGCATTGAGAGCGTATGAGTAGCAGGAGGTAAGGAAGTCAATTTCCAGTCCAGTAATCTGTCCTGTACAAACAGTGGAGGGACCGGAACAACTGGCTGCAACATAGTTGAAAGAGTTCTCCAAATGGACCTATGATGTAGACCCAAGGAGAATGTCCTGCAAGCTTGTGGAAATGAAAGCATACAGCCTTGTTGATCCACAACATCAGCAACAAATCTAATGCCCAATTTCATGAGATTGTATGCTTTAATAGGTGCCTGTAAAGCAAGAGGTGATTCAAACACCTTGCTCCAATGGATGCTTTCCAAACGAAGAGAATTACCATGATGAGAAGAAGCACCTGTCCATTTTGCATATGAGAGAATTCTCTTCCAATCATGAATAAAGAATCCAACTGCCTTTCACCTCAAGGAGAGCAATGCTTTTCCTCTAGTTGATTGTCGAGTTGGTGCCTTCCACTTTTGTTGATACTCTAGCTCATTTGTAGAGAGAAAGAAAGTTTATTAAAAGTCTTCAAAAGACCAAGGGTCTATGAGACTGAATTGACCAGATATAATGAGCTGAATGGGTGGAGCTCTCAGCGGGCATCTACACCCAAGACAAGTGCAGCATGAACATAGGAACACTAGCACGGAAAATGTTTAAGCCTCTGGCCAGGTTGGAAGCCATGGTGAGGTGCATCACTTCAGTGGTCCTCTACATGTTGGCGGAGGAGTCAATCCATGGGGGATCCCAATGATGTATGACGCTGCGTTGGCATAAATCCTGTGATAGAGTGTTGGTGACGATCAATGTGTGTGGTTTCATAACTATGGCCCTGCACTAGACAAGTGCCACTGCCACACCCATCGTTTGTGTTTGCCAATGGCATGAGGAAGGATGATACGCGCTATCTCCTCATGGCACAAGAAAGCATGGTATCATTCTTTCCCTAGTGGATTTTTCGATCCCTCGCTTATGCCAAGAGAGGTTCAAAGAGGGCACATGCATCCATTACTAGATTTGGAAAGCAATTCCAAGCTTTTCCTCCCACCGTTGAGGATTGTTAGATGGAACATTGATAAGGTCTTAGTGATTATCTTCATTGCTAATGACAGCAGTTGATTCAATCAATTGCATCCTAGGGTCTCAAGGGGACCCATTGATTTTCTTTTTATTAAAGAGCACCAACTAAATTTTAGGAATTGCAATAAGTATAGTGGCCTTCTTTTTTAAGTCATACTTTTTGGTCTATTGCAATTTGCACCAGGGTTGATAGATGGATATAAGATCGACTTCCCCAATCTCTATTCTCCCAATAATAGAAAGAAAAGGTTTCCTCTCTTGAGCGACTATTGCTGATTCTTGGGTAATTGGAGGTGACTTCAACATGGTGGAGATGCCTATAGACAAGTGAGAGGGAAGGTTAGGCAGCATTCACTCTCTTGGGAGAGCTTCCTAGGGTCCAATCATTTTTTAGCTCTAAGGTAGGGATTGTTGGATTGATGATGCTTTCCATGCCTAGCCACAATTGCTCCTATTTTTTAAGTCAAATAGGAGATGCTTGAATCCCATCCACGAACAGATTGAGATATTCTATGTGGATGATTGGACTTTGGATAGAGATGGTACTATTCGCATCTGAGCACTGTCTGATTATTACTTTCGATTTTGAGCCTGAAATTCATGCTCGATCTGTAGTATTAGGATTTAGAAGCTTTTTGTTCAAATGAGGATCTTTAAATACCTTGCTATTCTACTTTTGGATTTTGAGAAGTCTTATGACAAAGTAGATTGTGGCTTCTTGGAGGGTAGCTTTTGTGTTTTGGTTTCTCTGATTTATGAGAAGAGGTAAGTCTTTCTATTTACAAATCAGCCCATAGTCCGCTTCTTATTAGAGGTGCTAGAGGAGAGAGGTTTCAGATTACCAGATCAGTATTTCAGAGATGCCCTCTTGCTCCATTGCTATATTCATTTGTGGCAGAGGCTATGAGTCTCTTCCTTAGATCTCAAGTGGACATCCTTGGCTTGACTCCCCTTATAGGGGGAATGAGGAGCTTCTTGACAGTGAATTTAGAGATGACAAATCAGTTCACTTGGATGCCTTTCCTTAGACCCTTCCAGCTTTGGATTTGTTTTGCCTCGTAGCGAGGGCACATATCAATTGACATAAAATCCATTGGATTTCTGCAGTAATGAGGACATTCCTGGATGGGGGTTAGATTTTGGCTTCACATGGATCCAAAGAGATCACACTTTCCGCACCTGCTGCACACATTGTCCCCCAATGGATTCCGGTTAGACCTTTGTTCCTCTATTACTTGTAGATTAGGAGGGGCCCTCACTCATCCCAAACCTAGCCCCACCAATCTGGGACTTTGGACATTCCTGTTCTGGTTGCGACTAGTGAGATTCGATTCTCTTCAGGCTACGACCAAAGTTGTACCTGAGGCTATGATTGTTACCCCTTGCATAGCGCAAGAGGCTATTGCTTTGAATGCTGCCCCGATTGTTACCCCTTGCATAGCTATTCCTCTGAATGATGTCTCGATTGACGTGAATGCAGCTCCTAACCTTGACTAGGCCGTTACTATTGATGATTCAATCTTGGGTAGGACTAGTGTTGGAGCCTCTGCAAATCTTCATGGTCAGGGTACTTTTGAGCAGACCGATTCTTTGTCCTCGTCCCCCCTTATGGATCGAGGAAAGAGGGTCTTGCATACCGTAGTGCATATCGTTTCACATGTTTGGACTGAGGGGATTTTACGTACCTTGACGGCAGGCTTGTTGACTTGCAAGAACTCTTTTGGCCGTGGTGGATCTAGCGGACCTTCTTGAGGAGGATTTTTTTCACTCTACCTTCAGAGAGGGAGTGATTGGTAGGCCTTTTGATAGGGTTTCTTTCTCCTCAAGTGGACGAGTTCTTTCCCCCATGGATTTTCCTACACTTGGTTCCCTCCCTCACTCTTCAAGTCGGAGTTCTTCCCCCAGGGAGGGGTTTGTTTCTGACACTATGTTAGGTAAGGTGTTCCATTCTACTTCCTCTCTTCGATGGGGATTGTTAGTTGGAACATATAATGCCTTGCTAGTGTCAGAGATTATGCACAGTCACGAAATTTCTTTCACGTCATACTTTTTGGTCACAGGACTTTACATTTCAGTTTCAGATGCTATTCTTCCCTTGGTGGTTGGACATGGTATCATCATTCCCTCCAGAGAACAATGGGTAATTCTTTTGATTGGGGGATGTAAGGTTGGTCTTCTCAATCTCTATGCCCCTAACGATCGAGGGGACCGTGTTCTTCTCTTGGGACCCCATTGCAGATTCATGGATTATTGGAGGTGACTTCAACATGGTGGAGTTGCCTTCAGACAAGAATGGGGATAGAGAAGCATGCATTCATTCTTTGGAGAGAGCAGCATGGGATCCTTCTTGTTTCAGCTCAGTGGCAGAGATGTTTGGTTGTATGATTCCTTTCACACTTAGTCACAGGAATTCCTATCCTTGCGGTCGAATAGGAGACGTCAAATGCCTATCCATGGCCTCATTGATAGCTTTTATGTTGATGATTGGGCTTTGGATAGAGGTGGATCAGTATGCATTTCTCCCGGCATTTCTACCTTAGGCCACTTTCCAATGGTTTTGATGATTTCCAAGCCTCATAAGAGAGGTGGCTCTGCCAATATAAGATTCCATATGCCTTGTATGCAAAGGAGGATCTTAGAGAGGTAGTTTTATAGATTTTGGTGTCTCATATGCAGGGAGGAGTCTCATCCCCTTCACATGTGGCAGAATCCCTTTCAGTTTTGAACAATGCAGGAGCCACCGGACTGAACATCAAAGACCAAGGCATTCTTGAGATGTCAAAAATTGACATGAGGATCAATTGGGTCTGAGTAGACTCTGAACATGGAGGGAATGTCTCCAAGTGTAATTTGTGCATCCAGGGTTGTGGTGGTCAATTAGGTTTTGTTGGCCACTGCTTGGTTTATTTGTAGCTGTTGGTGCCGTTCTAGTGAGTGTATCGCTCAGCTCAAGAGACCTGTAAGGAATTTTCTAGGGAGTGGGTTCGATTGCATAGCATATGTCATAGCCAAGGTGGCTTGGGAGACATTGATCCTACCCACACATGAAGGCGGGCTTAACATCATTGATCCGGATTTATAGTGCAAGGCCTTGCTTTGCAAGATGGTGGTGAGAGGACTTATGCTCGGGCAAGAGCCGTGGAAGGATTTCTTCATGCGCAGCATGCAGTCATGTACGCCAACGTCAAGAGGAGACTGGGGTTATAGTACTAGATGGATTTCACTCAGCTCACCTCTTGTCCCCTCTTATGGCTGCTATCTTGAAGGCTTGGGCTAGCTCTGGGCGTAGGCAACATACTTGATGATCATGGCAGACCACTTGGTGCCTCACAATATATGTAGTGGTCCAAGTGGGAGAGGGATCCTGCCTCAACTATGGGGTCCTGGAAAGCTTTCAAAAAGCTTCTAGAGGAGCATAAGGCCCAATTAGTAAGCCATCTCAGAGGGAGTGTAGGAAGATTTCAGCAAATTGATGCAACCATTCCAGTGGATTTGATGGAAATAGATGATATGCCTATTTCATGTTTTACTTGGATGGGTGAATTCACTGGAGCAAGGCATTCCTCTACAGGTTATTGCGGTCTATGGAGCGGATGAGGATTCTCTAGTCTTTGATGTCCTTTGGGGTGGCAGGCTGTCTAGATCGACTGATGATGTTTTATTACAATTCCATTTCAGTTGGTTAGGGTTGTTGGATTTGTGGAGCATGGCTCAAACACAGAGTGGTACTTAGACCCTCACCCATGTATTGTTACCTTGGGAGTGTGGGGATTGTGGCTTTATGGGGGTGTTCCCATAAAGTACCTGTAGTGGGATCTTAGGGAATGGGAATGGATTGATGAAGGGCACTTACAGAAGAGCCTTCCCTTCTTTCGTTACATCGTTAGTAATGCCAGGAGAATCTAGTTGAGCTGTATAGGTTGGAGGCCCTTCAGATCACCCCATTGGGAGTGTTATGAGATTTTAGCTGACATACAAAAGAATTTCTAGAGGAGACTTTGGAAATCCCATAGGAATAGAAAAATCACTCTATTCTTTTGGCTTTCTATTCATGTCGGGATTGTCGTGAACCTTTCGAGGTTCAGGTTTGGAGCTGACCCTACTTGTTCTCGCTGCCTCTCTGCTATGGAGTCAGTTTAGCATTGCCTTTGGGATTGCAATCAGGCCAGGATAATTTGGAAGGGGACAGCCAAGTTTCTCGGTAACTTTATTCATCGCCCCTTTTGCATGACTTGGGGCTCATAGAGACATGACTCGTCATGGGCTTTATCAATTCGTTGCCATTTAGTTGAGCCATGCTCCCTGGACGATGTTCCAACTTCACCTTTCAAAGCTATACATGTGTGTCTGGACTCTTCTTGGGAGATACTAGCAAGTATTACAGCGTGGCATATTTGGAGAGCGAGATGCACAGAGGCTTTGGATGGATCCCAGGTCCACCCTTCCTATACCTTGGCCAGTATATGGACAGACACTATACATATACTGATGGCCATCTAGGCGACCATGCAGGGGTCCTCATGTGCAGCCTCTGGTAGAAGAGCTATATTTTCCAGAGAATGGGGGGCTCCCCTTTTTTCTCTGAGACTACTATAGGGTTTAGATGGCATTTTCAACCTCAACCTCAGTTGTTTTCTTACTCTTTTTGAGGGGTGTTTTCTCATGCACCACATGATGTATTGCTGCCTTGAGTTTTTGCTCTTGTAGGCTTTGTTCATTAAAAAAAAGCTTGCCTCTAGAGCAACCATGTATTGTTGGCCGTAGCCTGGTTTGTTTGCTCTTATTGGTGCCACTCTAGGTGCTACATTTCAAAGCTTAAGGGGCCTATAGAGCAACCATGTATTGTTGGCCATAGCCTGGTTTGTTTGCTCTTATTGGTGCCACTCTAGGTGCTACATTTCAAAGCTTAAGGGGCCTATTGGGAATTTTCTTTGGAGCAAACTTGATGCTCCACACATACAAGAGCTAGAGCGGCTTGGGAGACCTTGATTCTATTGTATTGACTCAAGTAGGAGCGCTAAATGTTATTGATCATGAGTTTTAGTGCAGATATTTCCTTTGCAAGCTTGTGGTCCGAGGACTTATGTCGGGTCAGGACCCGTGGAAAGATTTCTTCCTTGGATGCATTGGGTCTTGCACTCCCTATTTCTGTTTAGGTGGTGATTGGATGGACAGCACTAGATGGATCTTCTCTTCTATAGACATGAGGATGTCTCCTACATCCCTTATGGCTACAATTGTTAGAGCTTCCTAGGATCTTCTTTTTTTTTTTCCAAGAAAATTAAATGCGGCAATACATCATGCAATGCATGAGGAAAAAACAGCTCAAAATGAGCTAATGAAGAATCAAGGTGGAGGCTGAAAATGCCATCTCAACCTTGAGGAAGACTCAGAGAAGAAGGGAGATCCTCTCCAAACTCTGAAAAAAGTAACTCTCCTGGCAATGGCTGCTCTGGAGGATCCTTGCATGCTCGCCCGAATAGCCATAAGAGTGTGTATTGTGTCGGTCCATCGCGTCTGTACACCTGGCTCTCCAAATATGCCAAGCTGCAATGCTTGCCAAAATCTCCCAAGATGTGTCTACTGAGGCATGAACAGCTCTAAAAGGAGTGAAGGGAACATCCTGGAGGGAACAAGACTCCACTGAGTGTGGTCGTACAATGAGAGCTAGATTTGGATCATGTCCCTCGAAAAACACCTGAGGGCCAGTAAGAGATAACGAAGCCACTGGACCCCAGGTCATATAGAAAGGCGCTCTATGAAAGATATTGAAAATTCTAGCAACACCTTTCCAGATTGTCCTCGCCTGTCTGCACTCCGAAAGGCAATGCTGTACTGACTCAACTGCCATGTGACAACGAGGACAAGTAGGATCAGCCCCAAACCTGGATCTCCACACGTTCAATACAATCCCTCCATGAATAGAAAGCCAAAAGAAGAGAGTGATCTTTCTATTCTTGAGGGATTTCCAGAGCCTTTGCCAAAAGTTCTTCCGCACAACTGCGGAAATTGAAAACTATCCCAATGTGGCGCTTTGGAGGACCTCCAACCTCTACTGCTGAGCTGAAACCTCCGGGCTTTTCTGTGTAGCAAAAGAAGGGGAGGCTCTTCTCTCGGTGCCCCTCATCAATCCCATTCCCAGTCCCCTGGGTCCCACTGCAAGAACCTAATAGGGGAAGCACCATACAGCCAAAGTCTCCAAGATCCCAGTGCAAGGAGAATAGGATCAGGGTCAAGATAGCAGTGTGAGTCCCTGCCCCACTCCATGAAACCTGCAATCCTGACAGGCTGAAATGCAATCTCCAAAAGAATATCATCAGAAGATCTGATAAGTATGCCTCCTGTCTGAACATCAAAGACAAGGGTATCCTCATGTGCATCCTGCAGTGTAATAATCTATAACGGAATGCCTGTCCCTGAAAACACTCCCCACCAAGTGGACTCTGTGAGTGGCAAGTCATCAGTGTCAATCCACTCTGGCGGAATGACTGCCTGTATCTGCTGTATCTTGGGTGCACTCCCTCTGTGGTGGCCAACTGCTAAAAGTCTCTGATCCTCTAGAAGTCTCATAAAGGCCTGCCAAGCGCCTACAGTAGAAGCAGGTCCTCTCTCCCATCTAGACCATTGCATATAATGTGACACTCCAACTGGCCTACCATGGTCATCTAAAATCGAGTCATTCCACATGACTAGCTACCTTTGAATTTCTTCACGAGAGGTGGGTGGAAGTTTGCGAAGTGTATTTCTGAAGCAGCCTCAAGCTTTTAGAATAGCAGCCATGAGAGGGGAAGGGGGAGATTTGAGATGGGTTGAAGTAAACATCCATCTACTACTGTCCAACCAATCTCCCCCATGAGAAGGGGTGCAAGACTGAATGTTGCATGGGAAAAAATCCTTCCATGGCTTTTGTCCAGGCATCAATCCACGTACTACAAACTTGCAGAGAAAGGCCATACACTACAAGCTCGGGTCAATAATATTGAGACCCCCTTCTCTTGTGTGAAGAATGAGGGTCTCCCAAGCCACCCTAGCTACAACATATGAGGTGCCATCTAAACTGCTCCATAGGAAGTTCTTGATAGGTCTCATGAGCTAAGTGATACAACCTCTAGATCTACACCAACATGAGCAAACAAACCAGGCAGTGGCCAATAATACTTGGTTCACAACCACAACTCTGGATGCAAGGTCAAGTCTGACCGAACTCCAAAAGATGAGTTTCCTCCTGTTACTCTCCAACACGGGAGCGAATTGCTGTGCCGGAGAGATGCCCAACCCAACCTAGCATCCCAGACATCTAATGGACGCTCCCCTCTGAATCCAAGTGAACCCTATGTCAATCCCCCAGACTGGAGTATCCTCATCACTAATCCAAAAACCATTGGATTTATTCCAATTAATGTGTGCACATGCCGCAATGCAAAACAAATCCAATGCCGTCTTGAATGAAGTCAATGTCTGTGGAGTGGCATCCAAAGAAACAGCCGTGTCATCTACCAACTCATTGTCTAAGAGCTCATCCTCCTACCTCAGAGGAAGCCTGAGCCCTACAATCCTAGCTTGAGCTCTAATGTAATAGCTCATAGCCTCAGCCACAAAAAGGAATAAAAAGGGGGCTAGGGGGCATCCCTAACGGACTGATCTGGTAATCTCAAGCCTACTGTCCATACTGACTCCAACAATAAGAACCTGGCTGTGGGCTGATCTGTAGAGGGCTAACACCCCTCTAATCCATGCATTTGAGAAGCCAAAACGAGTTAGGGGGCCCTCTAGAAAGCCCCAGTCTACCCTGTCATAAACTTTCTCAAAGTCTAAGAGTAGAATGGCTAGCCTGTGGCCATTATGCATGGCCCAATCCGCAGCCTCCCAAAATGAGAAGATGTTATCAAAGATGGCGGATACCTATCTCATACCTGAGGATCTCACCCCTCCTGATACGAGCAACTGAAAGATAAAAGTCACTAATATCAGAGAGGGCTGCGGCTATAAGTCTGAAGGAGAAGCTTCCTAGGATCTTCATGAACTCATTATGGAGGATTCCCTTGTTTTATAGGATGAGGTTGATAGGCAGCTAATTATTGGGAAGGATTTTATTTTGGATGAGATCGGTAGGCCTCTTGATGACTCAAAGTACATGTAGTGGTCCAGATGCAATAGAGGTCTTGCTTCTTCTTTGGGCTCTTGGAAATTTTCAAGGGTCTTCCTGAAGAACACAGACTTCAGAGAACTAGTCACCTTAGAGAGAATGGTAGGAGCGTCTCTTAAATAGATGTATCTATCCTTTCAGAGTGGGCCTTTATAGATGGGGCACAACATAGACGTGGGATGGACAAAAGTAGTAGAGCCCAGACCTCATCCACATTTAAATCAAGTGAACAACACCATCAGTAGGTAAAATTTAAACTCCTTGTCTCTACACACCTCCGGATACAACTCATACTCTGGCCACATTTCCACTGAAAGCTTTAAAAAAACCTCAACAAGCTCAGAAAATACATAGAAGACCCATGAAACATAAATCCCAAGAAAATGACAACTTCAGAAACTGCCATGAACACACTTCGTGACAGCTCAAGTTATAGACAACCATGCATGCTATGAACCCATATTCCACCGGAGAGCTTCTCTTCGTGTATGCATGCCAATCCAAGAGCATCCCTGCCTTATTCTCATCAAGAAACAGTCCTAGTCATCTGCTCATCTCATACATGTGACGATAAGGAAGTTCTTCACATCAGCCCACAGCCCAGCTACTATCAACCATCGTCATGATCGTGAACTCATAGGGAACCAGCCCATCAACTGCAAATAAGCGCACCATGCTTCCAGCAACACAATCATCAACCATCAACCTCAAGATCAACAACAATTAGGGTCTTCTTTCTATTCAGTAACTATCGTTCATTCGATGAAGAAAGCATCGATTCCTTTTGGATCATCAGTATCTCACAGCTTCTCATTGTCATCCTCCACGCAGCTCCAACCTTGCTTCTTTAGGTCAGCACCTTTACCATGGCCTCATGACGGTTACTGCTTGTCCAACTCTACTGCCTACTGCTCCACTTCCCATCAGATCATTTGGGTTTGAGGTGAGCCAAGCTCCCGCGTCGCAGCTCATTATCCCTGGAGTTCCCAAACAGCCAAGATTTCTTCGGCTAGTACTTGGCGCCCGTCCAGCCAAAGGCCTCTTTGCCTTTCGCCTTGAAGCAATTGCGCGGCCAAAACTCAAGCGCTTCTCACAAGCAACCATCGACCTCTTCAGCAGGATCTAAACTCCCCTCCCATCGTCTAAGATCCTCCCGAGCCACAGAAGATAGAAGTGTCCTCTCCATTGTTCCACAAATTGACCTAAAGCCTATGCCTCGAAAAGCGCCCATCCTTATGATACGTTGTGTGGATAAAAAAGTAAATATGTTTTTCACTTGTTGCATGCTGATGGGTAGGTGCATAGCTATGTACATAGCTAGTTCGTGGTGGGTTTGAGCTATGGACACTCTCGTAAAAGACTCTACACTGATGTAGATATTTTCTTGAGATGGTAGATACTTCTACGGGGACTTTTGGAAAATGATGAAATGCAACGTGGTTGCACCAGACAATCTAGAGCATGGTATCTAGAGTGTGATGATGTTTTGTTGTGGGATGACATACGCCTTTCATGGTTGTCCCGAGTCATATGTGTATGAGGGCAATAGTTTTTCTTTGTTGAGGACGTCTTCTAGTTTTCCGTGTGTCGGGATTGGGTTTATATGTGGATAGTCAGTAGGTAACGGGGTCTAAGTGCTTATGGTGTGCGTTAGTGTGCACAAAGTCTAAATGTGGTGTGCCTAAGGTTGGAATATAGGCATAAATGGCCTTGGTCTAAGGTTTGAGAGGAGATTGGAAGAGTGGTAAAAATGCATATGGTGACGTGTCTATTGCATGCATGGTGGCTACGTGATTCTTCTGGAGGAATGAGTTGGAGGAGACGTTGGATGGACAAAAGCAGTAGAGCCTAATCCGCCAGCACAATCACAAGGTAAAAGGCATTCATACAACATCTTGTCTCTACACACCTCTACATTCAGCACATTGACTCTAGCCATATTTTCTCTAGAAGCCAAACAACTTTTAAAAAACCCCAAAGTCTACCCAGCTCAAGATAAGTCTACAATTTGGAGACAATTTGTTCAGATCTTGTGATTTGATGTGGTTTTTGAGTTAGAGCCGGGCTCAGAGCTTTGGGCTTTGTGAGTAGTTATATTTTTCTTTTGGCTAGTATGTAGACCCTCGTCTAAAGGATATCCCTCTTGGTATTTCGAGACTTTTTTCTTCTTTTGGGGTGTCGTCATAAAATTTCATCAATGGGATCCAAGTGAGTGGGAGTGGATTGTAGTAGACAACCACACAAGGGGTCTCCCCTTTGTTGACTTTATAGTAAGTAATGCCAAAAAGTTTCAGATTACTCTATTGGAGACCTTCTAGATCTCTACATTGGGAGACCTTGTAGATCACCTTGGAGATTCAGAGTTCTCTATGGAGAAGGCTCTAGGATTCCCTCAAAAAATAGAAAACTCAATCTCTTCTTCTGGATTCCTATTCATGTATGTATTGCAGTGAATCACTGGAGAGCATTTTTGGAGCTGATGTCACTTGTCCTCGGTGCTTTCCAGCAGTTGAGTCTGTTCAGCACTGCCTCCGGTGAGAGTGCAAAGAGGCCAAGATCATGGACTAGGATAGCAGAACTGCTGTGTAGGTTTTCCTCCTACCTTTTTTTCATTACTTGGGGTTCAATGGCTTGGCTTTCACATACTAGGCCATAGATATTTTATGAGAGTGAAGATACCTGCTTGTCTATCACAATTCGGCACTAGGATGTTCAGTTTCGTCGACTTCATACTGTCCCTTTTTATCAGTATAGACTTGCACATGCATCAGTGGACACTTGCTGGGAGACTATAGCGAGCATCATTGCTTGGCACATCTGGAGATCTAGATGCACTGAGGCTACTGATGGCACCCAGGTCCACTCAGCTCATACCTTGGCCAACATACGGATAGATGTTATACACAATCTGATCGCTATTTGGTCTAGGATGCAGGATTCTTCTAGATCAGCTTCGGCAAGAACAGTTTTTCTCACAGAGAGAGTAGAGACATTGTCCTTTATTGCTATCACAGGCATGACGTCTCATTTCCAGCTAGAGTCCTAGTTCTTATCAAGTTTTAAATTTGTTCAGACTCTTTGAGTGGTATTTTACCACATATTTTTAATGCTCTGCATCATGCATGATGTATCTATGCCCTTAGTTTCTTCTCTCGGCAGATGTTTGTACTTAATACAAGTCTATTTCAAGCCCAAAAAACTCAAAAACCAGGTGTAAGGTTGAAACTACAATTCTTGCTATAGAAGGTGCTTCAAGGCATTGCACACTGCCTTGAATGTTGAGTGAAGAAAGTAGAGAGGCTGAAATCTCAAGGATTTATGTATGACACATCTGAGATTCCAAATGGGCGTCTGTTCCACGAGAATTTAGGCCAATTGTTTCTAGTAGTAGCTGGTTGTCTAGCTAAGGACCAATTCATTTATACCACTAGAAGAGCCAGTTTGTGCAAGTTACAAAATTCTTCTGCTAGCGTGAGTCCTTGTTAAAAATCTAGCATATCAGATGAAAAGTTGGGATTCATGAGACATTGGCAGGTGGTCTTTACTAAGTTAAATTAGCCTTATGGTGAGCATCTACCAGCCAGTGTTAGATAAGTAGTCATCAATAATCTCAGAATAACTCTACAGATGGAATAGTCATTGGCATCAAAGAGTCAAGCAAGTCCTCAGCTGATATGTGGAAGAATTTTTCAGCATGGTCAAAAACTTATGTATTCCTACATGTTATAGGCTTCCAAAGATAGGGATTTGGCAATGTGTCATGAAAAGTTGTAGTTGCATCCACAGGTTGCGTCCTTTTTCTTTTTTCATTTTCATTTTCATGTAAATAACTTATAAGAACAACTACATGAGGGACATTACCTTGTAGATGGCCATCCACATGCTATGGGAGTTGAGCATGAATAGAGTGCTGTAGTCCCTTTTGAGTTAAACTATTGGTGTTGGCCAACCTGGCCAACCTATAGAGTTTCCATGGATATTGTTAAATAAGTTCCCACAACTGCACAGTTATTGTTTGATGGCACTGGATATTAGATTAGTTCCGAGATCAAGGCCACTTGTTCGGTCGCAAGCCATAATCATGCATGTATTGGAGGTCAGGAACTCCTGATGTGCCATGTCTAGGTTAGGGCATGAGCGAGGGGCCTTTGTTGTGGGTGTGCCCTGCCCCCCCTTGAAGTTAGCATAGTGTAGAGTAGGGAAGACCTGCCTATGTGGATGTGGCTCAGGGCCCGATGGGCGTTTGGGCAGGCTGCTATGGTGGCACAGTGTTGCGAGGTGTTCCCAGGAGTGTACGGTCGAAATACACACTTCTGTTTAGGGCTCCTTTGTGGCCTGCTTGCTTCCTTGTGGCATCCCATGGTGAGGCACCTTGGTTAGACCAACATGGGGGGTCAGTCAGACCACCTTTGGTGCTGTAGCCCCACCCGACCAGGCCCTATATGGGAAGAGGTGGGCCAACCTATGGTTCGGCCACCTAGACTGCCTGGTCAGGCTGTGTGAAGGCAGGGGGGTTAGCCCCTATATGACTGCACGGCAGCCCACTCTATGGCTGGAGAGAGTTGACCCCTAGGGGCAGTCAGCCGCCCTGATTGAGGGAGGGGATCGGCCCCTTATGGGGCTGCATGCCAGCCCCCATATGCCATAGGGAGTTGGACCTATGGAGCAGGTGGGTCGGCCCACCTATGGCTTGCTGGTTGGCCTGTTAGACCAGTCAACGGGGGGGGTAGTCCCTATAGATAGGCCCCCTCCCTTACTTGTTGAGTATCTCATTTTGCAGAGGTTTTCCCCATCAGTTCAGGGGCTTTGCCTGACATCCCTTGCAGTCTTTCTCTCTCTCTCTCGGGAAACTTCACCTTGAGACCAAGGAGAAGTCTCCCCTCCTTGCCGAAACCAAGAGAGACTACAAGTGGTTGGTTAGGCGCAAGAAATGCCAATTTCTAGCCCGGAATGAGGAGGAGCTGAGAAGCTTGATTTTCAGCTGTGACTCCAAGGAATTCTGGAGAAAATTCCTCCGCTCGAAGTCTCAAAGCCCCCTCACAGATCCACGTGTCTGGTCTGCATACACTTCAGCTCTATACGATGTTCCAGATCAGCCAGCCATCGATTTATCCCATTCCCCTAGGCCAGCTTCATCTAGTCTCTTCACACCAGAGAGTGTCCGTGCAGCAGTCCACCGATTGAAGAACGGGAGAGCTAAGGATCATGATGGATTGCAAGCGGAGTATGTAATCCATGGGATTGATGCCTTAGATTTTGTTATTTCCCGTCTCTTCAATGAGTCTGTTTGTACAGGCCTACCACAGTCCTGGTTAGGCAATACCATAGTACCTATCCACAAGTCGGGGGACCCTATGGAGCCGTCGAATCACAGGACCATCATGATTGGCCACGTTATGGCCAAGATCTATGCATGAGTTTTGGAAAGCTGTATAAATGACCATGCCGAGATGACAGGACTCAGAGCCAGAGGGTAGGCTGGATTTTGCAGGGATCATTCGACACTTGACCACATCCTCACACTCAGGGCACTGGTAGAGGAGGCGAAGTCACGAAGGCAACGGCTTTATTGTTGCTTCGTGGACTTCAGGAAGGCATTTGACACAGTTCCGCGATTCAGATTGTTTCAGAGGATTCGCCAGATGGGCTTCAGTGGAGAGATACAGTGGGCTATCATGGCTTTGTATGAGAGGGTCACTGGTCGGGTTCGGACACGTGAGGGGCTCTCAGAGGAGGTATGCAGCACGATTGGGGCACGATTGGGGTGAAGCAGGGTTGCCCGCTCTCTCCTACTCTCTTTGGATTATATATTGATGAGCTAGAGATGTTTATACAGATGACAGGTGGTGTGGGCTCTACTCTCTCAGGATCCTCCATTCCTATCCTCCCGTATGCGGACGATGTGGTTCTCATTTCCTCTACTGCTCAGGGCCTCCAGGCACATATTGAGGCACTCCACAGGTTTTGCCAGGACAGGGGGTTAACCGTAAACCTTGGCAAGACCAAGGTTATGGTTTTCAACACCTCTGATCGTATTTACAGCACAGATGAGTTTTGCTTCACTTATGACGGACAGCCCATTGAGCTTGTTAGAGAGTACACTTATTTGAGGGCAGTTTTCAGGGGACCGGTTTTCACCATGACATATGCAGCACGAGATAGGATTAGTAAAGGGTATGCTTCGTTGGCTCATCTTGAGCGTCAGTGTTTTCAGTCCCACTTTCAGCATCCCGATACGAAATCCTTGCTTTTCGATACACTGGTGAGACCAACTGCGATGTATGCAGCTCCTTTCTGGGCAGAAGACCTCGACGCTGTAGATTGGAGACGAGTAGAGAGGTTACAGATCATCATGTTCTCTCGGCTCATTAGGGCCAAGACTACAGTTCCGCACGAGATCATGCTAGCAGAGTTTGGAGCTACTCCCCTTGCATTGGATGCAGCGTTTCAGTCGGTCATGTATTTGCATAGGGTTAGGGAGTTTGGAGACTCAGCAGCAGGCAGAGCTCGGTTGCCATGGTTAGCACTTGCATCTTCTATGGAGTTGGCATGATCACGAGGAGGTCAGAGCTCACACAGGACACATGCCTCCACCCTGTGGATGTACATAGGAGATGGTTTGTAGACGCCGCAGGATCTTGTTACATAGGGGACGTACTCGTCGCTTCATCTCCAGACGATCCAGGATGATGGCAGCTTTTCGGAGGAGACTTACTCATGGAGATCTCGCCCCACCAACCGCTCACCTCACCTTTGCTCAGATTTGTACTCTCATAGCAGGAGGCAGAGTCGATGGACAGGATTTCCAGTATTATTTTGGTTCTCAGACTCCGTGACACCTGGACTTGTATCTTTGCATTGGCATATTGTACTCATCCCCCCATTTTGCACCCAGGGGCGGTTTCCTTGCATCTAGTTTACTTTGTATTTAGGCTCAGATTTGACATTATGTACTTTCACTTGCATTGTATTGCGTAGCACTTAGATAATATTCGACGATGCCTCTTCTTTGTGGCACGTTGATTTTGTGCTATCTTGTATACAGAGTTCTTGATGTCCCATGGGCCCATTTTGGCCTTTAGTGGACAATAATACACTTTCTTTATTTCTTTCTTTCTTTCTCTCTCTCTCTATATCAGTTCAGGGGTTTTCCCCATCATTCAGGGGCTTTACTCGGCATATTTTGTTCGGAAAGTGGGCTGGCTGTTAATGTTACCAAAAATAAACTCATGACAGTCAAAACTATACAGCCAAGCTGATGGGATATCTCAATGTGTATGCCCCAGGCACACCTTGGTTTCTATGTGTGTGTGCTAGAGGCATAGTTAGGTGCCCATAAGCACTGTTAGGTGGTGGTAGAAGCCACATAGGATGATTGAGAGAATCTAGGAGCAGATTGAGGAGATGATTGTGGAGCTCAGAGGTTATCAGTGATGTCAGTGATCATGTAAGAGGTGCCTACTTAAGGACCTCACCTTTCTTCATTCTAAAAGCAAGAATTCTCAGTTTGTGTTCACTCCATGCTTTCCTTTCAGTTCACCAACATGGTATCAGAGCCCTTTGATCCTCCTTGAGCCCATTTGTGCCACATCATCTTCTTCTTCTTCATGTTCACCATTTCTTCCCTTTTCTCCCAAATCTTGCTAAAGCTTGTTCTCCCTCGGTTCTTCGCCATTCTCCAAGCCCTTCCCGCTGGAGATACCCCTTGTTTGGGCGAACTTCCACCTGCAAGCAATTAAAGAAAAGACATCTCTGCTGGTCGCCATTCCCCAAATAGCGCATTTTTTTGTCATTTTTCTGTTGCAGAATACTCCCTGCCTGCTGCACCATTGCTCGAGCCCTCTTAGAAGTAGATGGGCGACTTCAAGATGAACATTTTGAGTCACTTTGCAGCCCATTTGGTTCAGTAACGAAGGAGAAAACATCAAAACACAGGTTCAGCCTGCAGCAACTCCCCCGGGCAAAACAGCGCGCCATTTCGCCCAACCTCTGTGCTGGATCTTCTCCTTAGTGAGAGCTTTCTTTTGCTCCAGAAAGCCCCTTGAGTGCTTCACTGTGTTGCTCCAATTTCGGCCTCCAGCCTCGAACTGCTCAATTTGGGGATAACTGTGATTTCTCTTTCCGCTTGCAACTATTTCCAGAGATTTCATGATAGAAAGTTCTGAAATTATATCAGTTATCTATTTTCTTTAGGATGTTTGATCATTGGATGTGATCTAGAGCACATTTGGGTTGCATCTTTGGAGCACCTTCCTGCAGTTTTGACAGTTTTACAAGCATATGCATAAAAAAATTGTGGTCAAAGGTCAGCATTTCTTCAAAGATTTGACTGTCAAAGCTGCATTTATTATTGCTTGACTGTATCAGATCAATTTGACAGATATCTACCGTCTCATGGCACCTTCATTTGACTCCAAGTACAAGAAAAAGATGAAGGTCAGATACCTAAGATATGCTTCTCTACACAACTATGGAGATGACAAGATAATTATTCTCACAAAGGATATGATTTTCAGATCCACTTGTTCTTTTATCATGGTACCATCTTATAAGGCACTAGACACTGCCCATTTTGGGTTAGACCCTCTCATGGCTTGCTTATGCAAAATTTGTGGAAAGCCAAATCATAAAGCAATGTCTTGTTATGCTACAATGGAAGAGAATGCCAACATGGCTTCCTTGCTGCAGATTGCCAAGATAATGGTTGCCAAAAAGGAAGCAACTACAAAGCCAGAGGCTGCCAATCTACTTTCAGTTGATGTGCCTCCACAAGATGAGGCATTCTATGAAGATTATGCTTTTTGAATCATCTCCATATATGCTCCAGATCTCTCTTTTTTTATGTTGAGTCAAGGTACTCAGCTTGGATAGTCCTCCAAAATGAATGAAATAAACTATTGTGTTCTTTGTAAACACCTCTGGTCATCATATGATGTAGGCCATGTGTATGTGTTTTGCTCCATGGTACCTCCTGCAGACATTGTGTGCATGTACATGCAGGGGAGATAACCATTGGAAGGTCTTTTGTATCCCTTTTGTTTACTTCACACCCTTGGGAACCCCTTGCTAGCATGAGAACCTAGCCATAGATTTATCCTTGACCACCATGAGATGGCATGAGAAACTATGAGACTAGATGTATCCTTGACATAGCCTGAGGCATTCCTTTGAGGGGGGTTATGATGGGATATCTCAAGGTGTATGCCCCAGGCACACGTTGGTTTCTATGTGTGTGTGCTAGAGGCACAGTTAGGTGCCCATAAGCACTGTTAGGTGGTGGTAGAAGCCACATAAGATGATTGAGAGAATCTACGAGCAGATTGAGGAGATGATTGTGGAGCTCAGAGGTCATCAGTGATGTCAGTGATCATGTAAGAGGTGCCTACTTAAGGACCTCACCTTTCTTCATTCTAAAAGCAAGAATTCTCAGTTTGTGTTCACTCCATGCTTTCCTTTCAGTTCACCAATACAAGCAACCCCCCCTCAATCTCATACATGGGTCATCCAGTTGATACAGTGCACTCATTCAAATACCTAGGCATTGAAATTCCAGCCAATAATAAATGGAGCAGCTGCGTGCAACGGAGACTTGATGCAGGATGGGGAAAGTATCACCAATTTGAAAATGGCTGCAATAATAGCAATACAAGAAGATGGCATGTACAAAACATGATTTTTGGGGCATATGTGATACAGACAGTGCTCTATGGAGTAGAGGTGTGGGGAGGGAGTATATCATCCTCGAAATGGAATGATTTGGAAAAAATGCAAAAATCTTTTATTAGGAGACACCTTGGCATCAAGGCTACTACACCCTACTCTCTGCTACTTCTAGAGACAGGATGCTTACCCATAGAGTTACATGCTTTAAAGAAGGTACTCAGATACATTACAAAGGTCAAAGGCATGGATGCTGAAAGGCTGCCAAAGAGGGCATGGGAGAAAGTCAAAAACCCCAAAAGATAAACAAGAGCAAGATTTTGGCATCTGGATGGGCACTAGATCTGAGAAATTGGTTCAGGAAGTGGGAGGTAGAGGACTACTCACTAGAGGAGGTAGATGAAGATGCTTTTCATCATGACCTGCTGAGTGCACTACACAGGAAATGGCAAACAGCTAAAATAGAGATAAGTTCGAGTACTACTGCACATTTATCAACCCGGTATATTGGCCCACTTATACGATAGAGGAGTCAGCCACGCAGAAGTACATTTGCACACCTATGGCAATGCATAAGCGAAGGGCTTTGGCTTCACTTCGCACCCGATCAACCAGCTGCAAATTGAAATAGGAGGATGGAAAGACATGCCAAGAGAGAGCAGAATACGCCAATTATGTGACCAGGGTATGCCAAAAACAGAAGAACACACGGTAATGATATGCCCTTACTATGCACACATTAGGAAAAAGTTCAGCTCTCTTCTTGAGGGACATAACAGACTAGCTGATTTGCTACATAAGGCGTCACCCTCAGCTTTAGGAACATTTGTATCTAAGCTTTTCAAGCACAGAAACTCACCTAGACATAAAGGTAGTTTCTCTTATTACCCTCCCCTTTGAGGGAGGAGTCTTTATGTATGTAAGGTTTTGTATTGTTTCAGGTCCATAGGCCGATTTTTGGTCTTCAGAGGACGATAATATATTCTTCTTCTTCTTCTTGTCTAGCCTGCAGCTCCGCCTAGCTCCCGCAGCAGGTCTCGCAACAACAGGGGGGTTGTCGTCCAACCCAACCTCAGGCTGAGCTGAGCCTCTGGCTCAGTCTAGGGTGTTAGCTTCAACAAAGGGGTCTCGGACTGCACAGGTCTTTCCTAGCATGGAGTTCCCGAAGACCAGCTAACAAGAAGCCATCCTATGCTGCCATGGCATCGACACCTTCTCGTTATGCCTTGACTTTTCACAAATTTCAAAGCAAGCTTGATCCACATGAGCGGATCTACTTCCTACAACAAGAACTCAGAGATGCAAAGCCCCGCATTGCTTCCTGGAGAAGTTTCTGAAATGAAGAATGAAGGCAGATAGGAGGTAATCCAAGAAGTCCTACAACAATGCAATAGTGCAACTCCTACACCACAGCTTGTAGCCAAGGTCCAAGAAATGGTCACCACTCGGGCCAGGGACTGGATGCTCACCAATCTACCTGGAGACCTCGTAGGGCACTTCAGAGATGTTCGTCTGCTTGGGCGAGGTTTCTTCCAGATTGTTTTTGACTCCTTGGAGGTAGCACGTACAGTGCTGCAGGCTAGCCCGTTAGCAGTAGGCTCTAGGAGGATTTTTTGGATCCCTTTTTCTTGTGGGTTTTGATCCTGTCGAGGAAGACAACCGGACGACGTCACTCTTCATTAGATTTCCAGGCCTTCCTCAAGTGTACCATCAACTACAACATTCCATTGGAGCCACCTTTGGAGTGGTTACTCAGATTTCCCCTCTCCCTGAGATGCCTACTTTAGCAACAGAGGCCATCAGGTCCGATGGGGTACCGCATGTTAGGTTTATTGTCTTTGACCCTAACATCTCGGATGACCACATTATGCTTTAGCATCCAAATGGCTCCTTCTTCAGATAGAGTCAAGATTGCAGGGAGACAGGATCAGTGTAGGATTTGCAAGATCCTTGGGCACTTTGCCAGAGATTGCCCAAGGAAAAAGAAAAGACCAAAAAGATCCACGGGTGCACCATAGCTTCACCCGACCTAGATCTTCTTCACGACTAGTTCCTATCGCCTCACGCGCTGCTAGACCTTCAACTTCATAGCCAAGACCATCAACCTCTCATCCTGGTACTTCTACAGCGTGGACAGGACAGTCAGCACGTCCTGCTTCGGTCATCCCCCGTTGGGTGTCTGTCAGAGTTGGGGAGCCAGTACCTCAGGCTACCACTAATGGGGCCACGGACCCGTCTCTTCAGGCACGAGACATTCCTGTCCTAGTTCCATGTGCAGATGAGACTGCTCCTATCCCTATTCTTGTTCAGGAGCGCTCACCTAGGGAGAACCTTTCTGCAGAGACCCATGCCTTACTTGAGAACAATGCCAAAGTCGTGGCTAAGGTCATGAAGATTCATGCAGAGGTCATGCACCGACAGCCCCCTTCTTTTCTTACACGTCTGGGTACACCCGACAAAGGTAAGGGGGTTATGCTCCTCCTTCCGCAGGGCTCCTTCACACTCCTGCGCCAGAGGTACTTCGTAGAAATTCATTTCCAGTTATGATAGACTTGGCTGAGCTTGAGGCAAAGGAGGAGTTTGTACCCTCTACGCTCACAGAGTACATCTTTCAGACATCCATGGACAGAGTTCCCCCTCAATAGGTGTGGGTGAGCTTTCCCCAGTTGACTTCTCTCCTCTTGATAGGAAGAACTTTTCGCAGGAGAGGGCTTTCTCCGCAACCAAGTCAGGTAGGATATTCCATCCGGCCTCCTCTCATAGATGAGGATTGTTAGTTGGAACGTTCAGGGCCTCGGAGGTGTACCTCACCACTGCCGCAGGTAGCTGATTCGTAACCAACTGCATGCAGGTGTTGCTGGGGGTCCTATGGACATTCTGATGATTCAGGAACACAAATTGGATGTCAGGAATTGTGCCAAGTCGGGTAAGCTTCTTTGAGGTCATACTTTTTTGTCACCCGCCTTGGGCACCAGGGGAGGTACTTGCATTTCTATTTCTTCTTCTATACTTCCCTTGGTGATTGGACACGGGATCATAGTCCCTTCCAGAGCTTAGTGGATTTTACTTTTGATTGGTGGGCATAAGGTTAGTCTTTTAAACCTTTATGCACCCAATTCTAGAGGGGATCGTGTTCTTTTGTGGAAGGAACTGCTCTCTTGGTCACATATTGGATATGCTTGGATTATAGGAGGCGATTTCAACATGGTTGAAATGCCCTCGGACAAAAGGGGTGGTAGAGAAGGTGGCATTCACTCCCTAGAGAGAGCAGTGTGGGATGTCTTCCTTTTTCAGTATAGTGGAAGGGATGCTTGGCACGATGATGCTTTTCACACTCAGCGACTTTCTCTCTTGTTTTCTTGGTCGAACAGGAAGTTACAGATGCCTATATGTGCACGGATTGACAGATTTTATATGGATGATTGGGCTCTAGACAGAGGTGGTACTGTTTGCATTGCAGCTGGGGTGTCCACTTCAGAATATTTTCCAATGGTTTTGATGGTCTCAGATCCCCATGTGAGGCGCCGCTCTGCTAGTGTTAGGATTCTAGATTCTTTTATGCAGAGGAGGGCCTTACAGAGACAGTGTTGAGGACCTGGGTATCTGATTTGCAGGATGAGCGGCTTTCACCTTCAGACTTAGCCACAGCCCTCTCTGATATTAGTGACTTTTATCTTTCAGTTGCTCATATCAAGAGGGGTGAGATCCTCAGGCGTGAGATAGGTATCTGCTAGTAGTTGGCTGCTCTCTAGAGGGAGGAGCAGAAGAGGCCTACAGATGCTTGGATTCAGGAGTGCCTTGCTGCAACAAGGGCTCAATAGCAGTCACTATTAGATCAGAGAGCAGAGTATGCTTTTCATGCCAGAGAGTCATTTTGGACTCAGATGGGAGGTAGGATCAACAAGCAGTTCTTCTCTACTCTTGGCCCCAGACATAGTAGGGAGAGTGTCTCACAGCTTGTTGACTTAGGCAGAGTTCTTCAGACACATCTAGATGCCGTCTTGCAGGTTGCCACCAATGTCTATGCCTCCCTTCTTATAGTAGATCTTGACACTCGGGCCACAGATGATGCTAGAGTGGTTATTTGGCAGTAGTTACTGGGGTTGTTGACAGAGGACATGATTGTTTCACTTGATATACCCTTCACCAACGTAGAGTTCAGGATTGCTCTTTCTACCCTTCACAAGGGAAAGTGTCCTGGTTCAGATGGACTTACCCCCTTATTTTTTATTACTTTCTGGGTTCAGATTAGGGATCACATTACCTCAGCCCTGCAGGGTGTATGGGACTCGGGTGAGATGCGAGACTCACTTATGGAGGGCCTCATTCATTTGATTCTGAAAGGGGGCTGCAGGAATTTAGTGTCTCAGTGGAGACGGATTACCTTGCTGGGTACCTTGTATAAAATCCTAGCTAAAGCTATCAGCCTTCGTCTGTAGCCCTTTCTACCAGATCTCATTCATGATACGTAGACAGGTTTTGTGCATGGCAGGAGCACCTTTGATAAAATTTTCTCATTTTGGGAGGCTTCGGATTGGGCCATGCATAATGGCCAAAGGCTAGCCATTCTACTCTTGGACTTTGAGAAAGCTTATGACAGGGTAGATTGGGGCTTTCTAGAGGGCACACTCACTTGTTTTGGCTTCTTAGATACATGGATCAGAGGGGTGTTAGACCTCTATAGATCAGTCCACAGCGAGGTGCTTATTGGTGGAGTCAGGGGGGACAGGTTTGAGATTACGAGATCAGTCCGTCAGGCATGCCCCTTAGACCCCTTTTTATTCCTTTTTGTGGCTTAGGCTATGAGCTATTACATTAGAGCTCAAGCTAGGATTGTAGGGCTCAGGCTTTCCTCTGAGGCAGGAGATTATCTCTTACTGGCCCTCACGTGTTTTTTGAGGGACATGATCTAGATCCAGCTTTCATTGTATGGCGACACTCATTGGAGTCTTGTTCCCTCCAGGATGTTCCCTTTACTCCTTTCAGAGCTGCTCATGCCTCAGTAGACACGTCTTGGGAGATTTTGGCTAGCATTGCAGCGTGGCATATTTGGAGAGCCAGGTGTACAGAGGCGATGGAGGGTATCCAGGTTCACCCTTCCCAGACTATGGCCAGTATTTGGACTGACACAGTACACAATCTAATGGCCATTTGGGCGAGCATGGAGGTATCCTCCAGAGAAGCCACTGCCAAGAGAGTTACTTTTTTCAGAGTTTGGAGAGGATCTCCTTTCTTCTTTGAGTCTCCTTCAGGGTTGAGATGGCATTTTCAGCCTCCGCCTTGTTTCTTTATTAGCTCATTTTGAGCTGTTTCTTTCCTCATGCATTGTATGATGTACTCCCGCAGTTGAGCTCGCTCTCGCGGTTTTCATTCATACTTAATGAAGTAATTTTCTTGACAAATCCATGGGACAGGAAATTACAGCAGCAACACATAACAAGATCGGCAAATGTGATGTTTATATAGAGGTAAGAGAGCAGCAAGCTATAGCAAGTAACAATAAGAGTTTACGTATTGGGGTATTGCAAGATAGTTGCCTTAGCTATTTTGAAATGGAAGAGGAAGAGGAATGTATTGATGAGGAAAAGATTATCCAACTCAAGAAGGCATTGCCACAAATCGGTTGGGAAGAAAATGGCATTAAGTCTTATCACTCGAAAGGGAAACCAAGCACATATTTATTTCAAAGAAAGGATTTTAAGAACCAAGATCCTTAGACAAACCAACAAGCTCAAGGGTACTAGGATTTGGATATCTGAAGAGCTCACTCCAACCCAACTCAAACAAAGGGCAAATGAACTTATCAAAGTGAAAGAAGCTAGGAAAAAAGGTAAATGGGTGGTTTATCAAGACGGGCAAGCACTCGTTAAAGATTTCAAACCTAAACTCAAAAGACTCTCAGTCTTAAACTAATGTTATTCAGACCACCCTTAATATAGTACTTGAATGTAGTTATGCTATGATAATTTGGGGCTGAGCTGCTATACTCCCCCATAAACTCTCAGTCTCTAACTGATGTTGATGATTTTGGTGTGCATTTTGTACCATAGACCCGTGAGGTCTCCTGTGGACGTTAATCTCTCTCTCTCTCTCTCTCCCTCTCTCTCTCTCTCTCTCTCTCTCTCTCTCTCTCTCTTGTTACATAGGGGACGTACTCGTCGCTTCATCTCCAAACCGATCCAGGATGATGGCAGCTTTTCGGAGGAGACTTACTCATGGAGATCTCGCCCCACCAGCCGCTCACCTCACCTTTGCTCAGATTTGTACTCTCACAGCAGGAGGCAGAGTCGATGGACAGGATTTCCAGTATTATTTTGGTTCTCAGACTCCGTGACACCTGGACTTGTATCTTTGCATTGGCATATTGTACTCATCCCCCCATTTTGCACCCAGGGGCGGTTTCCTTGCATCTAGTTTACTTTGTATTTAGGCTCAGATTTGACATTATGTACTTTCACTTGCATTGTATTGCGTAGCACTTAGATGATATTCGACGATGCCTCTTCTTTGTGGCACGTTGATTTTGTGCTATCTTGTATGCAGAGTTCTTGATGTCCCATGGGCCCATTTTGGCCTTTAGTGGACAATAATACACTTTCTTTCTTTCTTTCTTTCTCTCTCTCTAAGAATAAACAGGTTGATTTCACTTTTGAGGGGGAGCCTCTGGATAGTGTCACTACATACAAATATTTGGGGCTGGAATTTGAAGACACTTACAAGTGGAATGCATGTGTGGAAAGAAGAATCCTAGGAGGTTTGAAAGCTTTATATAGCTTCCAAAACAAGTGCAGAAAGGCACAGTTGTGGAACTGGGAAATGAGAGTGTTTGTATACCATGGTCGTACAAACAGTGGTCCTTTACGAGTGTCCAGCTTGGGCACGTGGGCTCTCCAAGGACTACTGGAACCGAATAGAGACTTTGCATAAACGATTTCTCATAGGGGAGTTAGGGGTGAAGGCACAAACACCGTACCCCATCTTGTTGGCTGAGACAGGTACGATACCTCTCAAAGGAGACACATTGTGCCAATTCATGGCATACCTCAACAAAGTTGGAAAGATGGACGCCAATAGGATACCACACAAAGCAATGGAAGCTACGCGAATCGCTGAATGGCACAAAGAGGGGCTGAAATGGATGGAATTATGGGGTATAACTGCTGCTGACATCCCCAAAGATGCATGTGAAATCAGGGAGTTAGTGACGTAGAGAATGCTATAGAAGCTATGGCAAGAACCGGGGGCAAAAATACAGTTTTATAAGCAGGAAATCAATCCGATGGACAGCTATGGAATGCAGAAATACATCGGGGAAGACATCAATATTTAAAAGACATTTAATCTGTAAAATCAGAACCAGCTCACATGATATCGAGGTGGAGAGGGGAAGATGGGCAAGACCCAGGGTACCAAGAGAGGAAAGAGTATGTAAAATCTGCCCCGTAGGAGAAGTAGAAAATGAGCAGCATGTACTCTTTACATGTCGAGCATATGCGCAAATCAGAGAATGTTATGGGGGCAATAGAAGCAACCTGAAATCCCTACTGGAGTGGCCAGCCAAAGAGCTAGGCAACTACATAAAGGAAATTTTAGAATATCACAACAAAGTACTTGGTCTAGCACACAGGCTAGCACAACAAGTACTCACTGCATAGCACATTTATGCTTTTATTTATGCTATTTTATTTCAATGGATGTAAACAATCACTACTTGTTGATAGTGATCACTGTCCCATAGATCCTGAAGGGTCTCACGAGGACATTAATACAATCATATCATATCATCTCTCTCTCTCTCTCTCTCTCTCTCTCTTGCTTGCTCGCTCGCTCCCGCCTGCTCTGCTCTTGCTTGCTTCCGCCCTGCTCACTCTGCTCCGCTCCGCTTCTTGGTCCACGTGCGCTGCTGCTCCACCCTCCATCCACGCTCCACCCTTGCCCTCCACCCGCGTTGCCGCCTTCTCCGCCCCCTACGTGCAGCTCCCTCCCACTCCGCATGTTGCTCCCCCTGCCTCCTTACTGTGCCTCCCCGCCTCTTTGCTGCGCTCCCCCGAAGCAGCCCACGCCTGATCTCTTGCAGATACCACGACCTACCTCTTGCACTCTTTTCACTAAGGAGGGCATCAAAGATGCGGTCATGAAGCGTCGTAATGGCCGAGCGAAGGATCATGAGGGATTATGCACCGAGTTTGTTGCATATGGGATTGATATCCTAGCCCTTATCCTAGCAAAGCTATTCGATGAAGCAGTTTGTCTCGGCTTCCCACACACCTGGACCCTCAACACTATCACACCTATCCACAAGGTAGGGGATCCCACAGATGCAAGTAACTACAAGACCATTATGATCGGGCATGTCATGTCCAAGATATATGCTTCTCTACTTGATATGGAGGTCAATCGCTATGCAGAGATGCAGGGACTCATAGCAGATGGCAGGCAAGCTTTCGACGTGACCATGGGACCATGGATCATATCCTCACACTCAGGAGTGTCATAGAGGAGGCTGGGACACGAAGACAGAGGATATATTGCTGCTTTATGGATTTCTGCAAAGACTTTGATACAGTACCTCGAGCACGCCTCATCAAGAGGTTACAGGAGCTGGGGTATGGGCCAAAGATAGTTTGGGCTGTTATGGTGCTTTATGAGAGGGTTTCTGGTAGGGTTCAGAGGGGGGGCGGATGGACGGATGAGATCATGAGCACCATTGGGATCAAACAAGGTTGCCCACTCTCACCGACCTTGTTTGGCCTCTACATAGACGAGATTGAGTCTTTTATGAGGACACTGGGAGGTGTTGGTTGTTCTCTCGCTGGTTACTTGCTCCAAATCCATTTGTATGCTGATGACGTGGTGCTATTATCCTCATCTGTAAGGGCTCCAGAGACATTTAGATGCACTACTGACTTTTTGTGAGTCTAATGACTTGAGGGTCAACCTAGGTAAAACCAAGGTTATGATCTTCAACACCTCCAGAGCAGCCGTACACAGAGAGCATTTTACTTTTGATGGGGCACCAGTTGAGATCGTCTCATCCTATACATACTCAACTTGAGGGATCTGTTTTCAGGACCTATCTTCACGATGAGACCAGCAATGCAGGCCCGCTGAGTACAGGTTACGCTTTTCTGGAGAGACAATGCTTCCACTCACACTTTCAGGACCCGTGGACCAAGGTTCTTCTTTTCAACTCCTTGGTCCAATCTGTAGGAATGTACGGTAGCACTTGTTGGAGAGCAGACCTCTCCGACACAGAGTGGGCTCGAGTGGAGAGATTACAGGTTCTCCTACTCTAATGGATGATACACAGCAAGCCATGTGTCCCTCATAAGATCATCCATCGGGGCATCTCCTCTGCAATTAGATGCGGCATTCCAGTATCACTTATCTCGACCGAATGCGTGCATACAACTCATGCACCACAAGGTGACGCAGGCTACCTTGGTTGGCACTAGCATCTTATATGGCTCTAGCAGATGGGGGTGATGAGAGATGTTGGTACGCACGCACATGTGGGTAGTTTGAAAGATTGGGTTTTCATATAGACAAGCTACCACCTTTCTAGTACAGCATTCATGCTCCATTTGTCCCGTTCCGGGGCAATGAATTCAACCCAATCATCTGAGAGAATCTCCTAGAGCTACACTCATTCAGGACCTGGCTAGCACAGGCAGAGCTCCCTGTGAAGTTCAGCTTCTATTGGGACCACTTCTTGCACATTTCACCAGAGGGTTTCATCATTCCACGAGGATACACGCAGATCCACCTACAACATTCACTTAGGATTACCCTTGGACAGTTATGTGTGTCATCGCACCGGCTTCGTATTGAGAGTGGGCATGCAGAGGGGATACCCAGGGAGAGTTGCATAGGCACATTGTGTATGCGCCATGAGCTGGAGTCACAAGAGCACTTTCTTTTCTGTTGCCTAGTCTACTATGAGATTCGTGGACGATACCATTGCCTTTTTAGAGACAGGTTCGAGGGCCTCTCCAGACTCCTCCTATACCTAGACCGGAGATGCCTGGTAGCTTTTATTCATTAGGCAGTCCGGCATAGAGATCGTCTCATTAGATCAAGGAGACAGGAGCAGGGGACAGACGCACAGGCAGAGCAGGTTGCTCTCATGGTTAGCAGGAGAGACAGAGATCCTAAGACTGAGACGTGACACACTAGGCAGAGGACAGACGCATAGATCACACTCACTGCTAACATCTCCTCTCTCTTCAGGCCTGGATGCAGCCGACTGGGGTCACAATGGCACTCGTCAGACGCTGAGTAGCGGCCAGGAGGACACAACAAGTTACTCATCCAGATAGCAGACAACGATCCATTACCGGCTTCCTGCCTACACTGCCTATTCTGCCGTCGGGTGTATCTTAATGTTCTATATGCCTATTGTATTGTATTGGATCAGACTGTGTTTCCACATGAGGATGATGATGCCAGGATGGCTGCTTAGGTTTTTACTATGATATCATTGACTATGTCTACACAGTTTTCTAGCTCGCTTAGTAGCTCCACCCTTTGCTCACTGTATCAGGTTTTTATTCATCTCATAGACCCATCGGTCTTTAGTAGAGTTAATAGACGAGAAAGTATTATGTAGACTAAAACAAGAGCATGGACTGTTAGCTGCATTTCAAAGTAATATGGGGGTAAAACAAGGCTGTCCTCTCTCACCTACACTGTTTGGAATCTGCATTGACAAGTTAGAAGAACTCATAAATGAATTTGCAGCAGGAGAAGGGATACAAGGACCCACGCTCAGGCTATGGACAATACTGTTGCTTCTACATGCAGATGATGTGGTTCTTTTTGCCTATGACCCTGATTCCATGCATCAACTACTATACTTTTGCAATGAAAGTGGGCTGCAAGTTAATGTCACCAAAACAAAAATGATGGCAATATGCACCACCCAACCTGAACATCCTCCTATTATCAGCTTTGAGGGGCAGCCCATTGAATATGTCAAATTTCAATACCTTTAAATACTTGGGAATCAACATACCAGCCAACCATAGATGGTGGCAATGTGCACAAAGAAGGATGGATATAGGTTGGGGAAAATACTATCAATTTGAAAATGAATGTAGGCACACTGACACCCAGAACTGGAAGATCCGGAATATGTGTTTGATGCATATGTAGTCCAACTCCGCAGCATCTCTCCATCCACATGGAATGAGATTGAAAAAATGCAGAAAGCATTCCTACGACGACATCTAGGAGTCAAGGCTACTACCCCTTACTCAGTGCTCCTATCGGAAACGGGCAGGAGGCCAATTGAGTTTCATGCACTGATCGGAGTGATGTAGTATCTAGTGGACGTGCAACAAATGCCAATAGACAGATTACCACACAGAGCATGGATAGCAAGTATGAAACTTCAAAAAAACCATAAAATCAAGATCATCTGTACAAGATGGGGGACAGACATAAGGAAATGGTTCAGCAGATGGAAAGTGGAATCATACTTGACTATGCCACCTGAAAAGGTCAATCTACAAGAATTCTAGTTGTCCTTACTATGCACCCTACAAGCTCAATGGTTGACAATAGAAAAGAAGACAAAGTTAGACTACTACCAAGATCAAATAAACCCCCTATGCTGGTCATCATTCATGACATCAGATGCCTCTGCTCAGCCATACATCAGCACTTCCATCCCTCTTCTCTATCGCAGGAATATTGCAAGATTCTGCACACGATCACCACCTTGGCAATAGAGAAAGGAGCTTGGCTGAATTTGCCACGACATGCCAGAGTTTGCAGATTCTGTGATTCACATACAGTCGAGACAGAGGCACATGTAGCCCTACAATGCCCAAGATATACTTTTTTTTTTTTTTTGGGTAAATCCATGATTATATTATCAGCAAAATTTACATGAGGGTCTCAAAAAAGCAGAGAGCCTCAACAGGAAATAGTTTTTCAATGCCCAAGATATACACATATCAGGGATGACTATTAGTAGATACTAGTAGACACCACTCAGCTCTCATTAGTTCTCACCATTGCCCCTCCGGGAACGTTGGCATTTTTTGTCACCCGTCTTTTTTCATACCGTCAAGAACATGAAAATTCTTGACCCCTCCACATTGGAGGAGATTTTTGTACTGATGATTAGGTCCCATGGGCCATTTTTGGCCGCCCGAGGATGATAATAAATTCTACTTCTCTCCCCTTTTTAGTTCAGTTCTACTTCTCTTCTCATAGCATGAGCTACATTCCTAGATGTAGTAGATGCTAGAGTAAGGAAATGAACTCTCTACCATGGCATGGTGTGTGAGGGGAGGTCGGACTCTTCCAAAGGTGATACCGGAGTCCTAAGGCTACTAGTATGAGGTGCAAGGAGTGTGTGACACTTGCAACTACGAGTGTTGATGTGAAGCTACTAATGACTTCATCGTAAACGATGGTGCAATGGATCGCGTGGTGATGGTGCAAGTGACTATGATACCAGTTATGGTGGAGGCACAGAACGAGTACAGAGTGGACAGTGGTGCCAATGATGGTATAAGCGCAGAGGGAATTAGGAGAAGTGCAAGAATTACCTTGGAGAGTGATGTAAACAAGTAGAACACAATCGCAAAAGCCAACCCTCAACGTGCATAAGATGGAACTTTAGCCACATGACACAAGGTCCGTTGTATCAAGTGAAAGAAGATGGAGGGAGGGAGACACAAAATGAAGAATTGTTGGTGTTGCGATTAGAGGTGGGAGGGAGCATAGCATATGAGAATGAAATGAAAAATACACCAAATGGAAGATGCACCAAGCGAGCTCATGCCTCAAGCCTCTATCTGCACTTGCTGTCCTTTCCGTCCACCTCCGAATGCTGACTGATTGAATGACGTTACCCCTCCCTCACCCTCACCTTGATCTCCCTTTGCTCCTGCCTAAGGGTCCCCTCTCCTTCTGAAAAAGCTTCTCCCTTCCTCCCTTTTGGTTGTGGGCCCTGTCTCTCTTAGCCATTCCACCGCTCCGACTCTTGATGGCTTCAGCGACTTCCTAACTCACCGGTGTTCTCCTAACTACTCCATGTGCACCTCCTAGTGCGTTTGACAGTAGGTGGTAGTGAGCTGGACTGGTGAAACGACACCCGTTGTCATTACTTCTCCATGTGCACCACCCTGTGCTCTGGTGGACAGGCAACCAGGAAATCACTGTTGGCATGTGACTGCTCCACTCCACTATTGACATGTCTTGATGTGTGATTGCTCCGGTCCACCTTGACATGTTGTTGACTTGTCTTGACATGCTGTTGACATGACTTGACATGTGATTGTGTCCCCCCTTGGTATGTTGTTGATATGTTGTTGACATGACTTGACATGTGACTGTGTCAGTACTATGAGCAAGGTACTCCCTTTATACCGTAAACACGTGGATAGGGGAAAGTCGATAGTGGACAAGAAGTGCTCTTGCGACAAAGCTTTTTAGAGAAAAGATTAAGGACCAAGTTTGTTGTTCTTGTGATGGGAAAGGTCATGTACATTGGATCAACAAGAGCGCTAATTGTAGCATCACCAGCTGCAATTTCTCCTGGTCATATGGAGAGGACTTCCACTCACAAATACAATTTGGGAGATCCTGTGCTAGTTGCAATAGTGTCACATTTCAATTATGCCTCTAACGCATTTTCAAAAATCACAAGCCATAGGGCTAACTTCAAGGCTGATGTACCCACTTTTCTTTATCATAAGAAAAAGGTCTATCTGTCAATGAATCCCTTATCGGTTAATTGAAATGGTTCTAATTCTTCTTCGAATAAGAGCATCAGTTCTCTATTATTCTTGTATGATGGAACTGAAACTTTTTCTCATAGTTGTGAGGATGGGTCTTCCTAATTGTCTTGGCTCTTGTTTTCTTTTCTTGTGCACAGGCTGCACATAAGATCGCCCCAGCACTGGCCGTTGGTTGTCCATTTGTACTTAAGCCTGCAAGGTATTTGTCACTATAAAACTGCCTTGAGGGGTTTCCTTTCATGGATTAAGACTTTTGTTTTAAAGTAAGACTTTTCTCTGGTTTCTCTATATATAGAAAGCCTGTTTTTTTAATGCCCTGTGCAATGTTGATACAGAAAATAGTGCTAAGAGTGATATTATAAAGAAAGCTACTAAATTGTGAAATTGCATATTGCTCTTTTCACAGCCGGACACCCATTGGGGCATTGCTCATTGGAGAGATTCTCTCTCAGTGTAGGCTACCAGAAGGAGCATTTTCAATTCTTCCTTGTTCAAGAGATGGGGCTGATCTCTTCACTACAGATGAGAGATTCAAATTGGTCTCATTTACTGGGTCTCCCTCAGTATGTGTTTTGGTCACTGAGTGACTCTGGTTGTGCATTCCAAACTGAGATTGTAGATGGTAAACCACGATGCTTCCATGCTATGACGTTGGCCTTATTTTCTTGCAGGTTGGCTGGGAAATTAAGGAGAAAGCAGGGAAGAAGAAAGTAGTACTTGAATTGGGTGGAAATGCAGCATGCATTGTTGAGGTGCTATTTTCGTTAACACATGTGCTGAGACCCTAGCTCCTAGAATTAGCTAAGTTTTTATCTCACATTGGTGAGCTAGACATTTCCGTCCCAACATGTCCTGACGATGCTGTTTCTTTTGTAGGACTTAGTTCCTGATATTCAGACAGTAGTGGAGCGAATTATTCATGGAGCATTTTATCAGAGTGGACAGTCTTGCATTAGCGTGCAGCGTGTATATATTCAGCATGTATGTACCTTGTGTTGGGTAATTTTTTGATAGGGTTTATATTTGTGTAGGTGAAGAATGACTTTTGTCACGTAGGAACTTTTTACAGTACAAAATAATTTATTCCATTCAAAACCAACTGTACAAGAGGTGGAAGAGTGAGAACTCTATCCCTGGCCTCTACAATATGAACAAAGAGCCATGGGGGTGGTCTGTAATGTCACATCATCCGGTATCGATTAACACACACAAAAAAAGGAACAGTCCCAAGTCCTCATGAATGCAACTAATCTCTCATGAGCAGCTGCAGATGTTCCAGTGCATCTCTCCCACTAACACCAAATAGTAAAAATGATATCTGTCCAAATGGAAGCCAGTATATCAGCTAGATGTCTGTCCACCGATGACATGAGTTCCTCAAGAACCATCTCCACCTTAGCTTTTGAATGCGAATGTACATTAGGCACGGAATGCCACACGACAACTTGAATTATGTGCAGGAAACCAAATTTGAACAGAGTCCATACAACGAAGCTCATCACAACAATTCTATAAGCTATAAATGGAAACTAGACCTAAAAGAAAGAAAATATACCAATGTAGCTAGATCCAACTGCTTTTACAAACTACTTTCAAAAAGTCAAACAGCAGATTTAGAAGGACCATTTTCAATATGGAAATTACAACCAGGGTAGTGTGTGGAAATTTGAAGTTTGGTATGAAAAAAGATTACAAATAACTATTATCTATCAGCAGTAGCCTTCTGCAAGGCAATCTGTCATTTGGAAAAGCATGTAGGGAGAGCCTTAACCAAAGAGGCACATGATCCGAATGTGTGAAGGCATCGTCAATCCAAAGCTTACAAGTAAAATTATCACAATGCTGTGGATCAACTCGATACCATCTATCCAAGCATGCCTGATAAGAAGATTGGGCATTATGCTGAAAGGTGTAGCCCGGCAGCATCGGTTGTAATTCCTTCCAGAGATCAACCAAGCTAAGCTGAAGCAAAAATTGAGACCATGCCTACTTTTTAGAGGCTAACATATGAGTGTTACCCGAGGTATTATCTCCCTGTTGTGGAGCATTATTAAAGTCACCACAGATGAAGCATAATGTCTCCATAAATAAGTTTGCATAGCATCCCAAATCAAAGCCCTTTCGCGCGAAGATTGCGGAGCATAGATTGAGGCAAATTCAAAAATCTCTCCTTGAATGAGGCATTGTATGATAATCCATCTGCCTCGATGATCATTGAGGGCGACAAGCGGCTGAAGATCATGCTTCAAAAAGAATGCCACCCCTGAGAAAGAGAGTTCCCCAACATAAAAAATGTCATAACCAGCAAATTGTCCAGTCTTACCTGCATACATGTGTTGGTTATGCTCCTATAATGCGACTATGTCTGGCTGTAATTTGTTGAGATACATCCACACATATTTCCATTTTCTACCATCACACGTACCGTGTACATTGAGAGTAACACATTTGATATGATCAAGCATATTTATAGATATAAGACAAGAATGTACAGCAGCTAAAAAGCTGTCTATGATTGCATTTCCGCCTCAATATCCGGGCCTCTCCCTTGAGAGGAAGAATCAGCTTGAGGAGAAGCCAAGAGGGCAGCAACTTCCTCTGCTGGAAATAGAGTACGATTCGCAGTCATTGCAGCCCAAGTAATACCAATTCCAGAATTCTCTTCAGGAGTTTTTCCCTTGGAAGATGCACCATTCCAAGTCCTGGAAGGTAAGGGTCTACTAGGCGAGATAACTTTTCTAGGAGTTTGCCATGCTTCAGTCAAAGTTCTTTCCCTTACCTGAGGTTGAGATGTAAAGGGCACAAAATGAGGAGTATTATCATTCGATGCAACATGTGTTTTGCCCTTTTCCTTTTCAACAAAAAGCCGTCGAATGCCCTTATTCTTCATCACAAAAGAGGCATTAGAATTCTTATTCAGAAACAGGAGAGATTCAGCCTCCAATGGCATTTTGGGAACACGGGAAGGGCATTGGGAAGGGAGGTGCCCAAATTTCTTACATTCAAAGCATGAACACGGGAAGGGCATTGGGAAGGGAGGTGCCCAAATTTCTTACATTCAAAGCATGCACTTGCAAATAAACCCCATTCATCAATCAGCCATGATTACCTCAAAAAAGCCCCTTGTTGCAGAATTTACTTTTCTGACATAGCAACCGCCCAAGGTTCTAGTCAACCAGTTACCAACATTTGCAGTAGCAGGCTTACGGCCCGGAAAGAAAATGATAATAGCATGCTTACCATAATCCTTCATAGGATCAAATATATCATCTACATCAACCATGATGCCCATTGTGGGATCCGAATCTTTCCAACTCTTTCGAGTGTCTTCAAAGCTCTCATGCATCACTTCATAAACAAGCTGAGCCTATGCAAAGACATGAATAGGGTTATTATGACCTATCAGTTGCTTTTATTTTTTTTTGAACCAGCCTTTCCTTTTGAAAGGTTTTCTTATATGCATAGTCTGCCATTAGAGTTGAGAGAGCGAAAAGAACTTGCAGGAAAGAAAAAGAGGATGCATAAAAAACCCAACAGATATCTTGTACAGCAGAGCGAAGGATACATGTACTGAAACCGTACTAGGAGAAGGCGGAAACATAAAAAATAGTACGGAAGCTCTATGGGGGTGGCTGAAGCTAAACTGATGGTAAACGGGGGGAACTATACGGAAAGAAGGTGGGTAAGTACGGAGATGTATGGGACTGTACTGGCAGCGTATGAAGCAAAAACCACACAAGCCGTACTAGATCGTACAAGGATTGCACCGGAGGAATCTGTATGGGAACCATACAGAGTGTACGGATGGTAGAACGAGAGGACACAGAGGCTGATGTAGAGGATGTAAAGGCATTGTACAGGATTGCAGAGAATGATACGTGGGCCATACAGGGCCGTACGAGTCGTTACCAAGCTGTACAGAACTGCACGAGAGGCTGTCGGAGGCTTGTGCGGAGACTGTACAGGGCTTAGAACCTTAGACAAGAAGGCAAGAGGGCAAATGCACCATAGCTCAAAGCAGCTCACACACAGCTCAAACCCCCCCCCCCCACACACACACATACTTTTTTGTTTTTAGTGAAAGCCATGATTGTTTATATTACAAGAAAAGCCACCTCAAAGCGAGGAGCTAGAAACTACATCAGCTGAAAATCTCTGTATATGCTAAATATACATCATGATCGATGTAGCGAGTCTGCAAGCAGCCAAAAAAAGATTGTTGCAGAGAGCACTTAAAGAAAGCAAGCAAAGAAAATGTTGGATCACCAAAGACTTTACAATCTCTGCTTATCCACAAAGTCCAAAGTGTCCAATAATGAACCCAAACAAAGAAAAGATCAAACTCCTAAGTGCGCGGATGAAAACCAAAGAGTAGAAGAATTTTCCAAAAGCAGGAGTCGGGAATCACACACACACACACACACTTTTTTTTTTTTGGTGAAAGCTTTGATTGATTATATTACAAGAATAGTCACCTTAGAAAAGAGGCGCTAGAAAATACATCAACTGAAGATCTCAGTATATGCTAAATATACATCTTGACCTATCTAGCGAGTCTACAAGCAATCAAAGAAAGATTGCTATAGAGAACGCTTAAAGAAAGCAAACAAAGAAAAATTGGGATCACTAAAGACTTTACAATTGCGGTCTATCCATAGTCCAAAGTGCCCAATAGGAGTGGGAGTGGATTGATGCAGGGCATCGAGAGAAGAGCATCCCCTTCTTTCGCTACACGGTCGGAGATATCAGCTCAGTAGTAGAGGCTGGAGACCTTCCAGAGTTCCTCATTGGGAGACTTTTGATATTACTGCGGATCTGCAGAGGTGCTTCTGGAGGAGACTCTGGAAATCCCACAGGAATAGAAAGATCACTATCTTCTTTTGGCTTTCTATCCATGGAGGGATTGCAGTGAACCTTTGGAGGTCCAGGTTCGGAGCCGATCCTACATGCCCTCGATGCCTTTTTGCTCCGGAGTCTATTCAGCATTGCTTATGGGATTGCAGGCAGGCGAGGATGATTTGGATGGGGGTAGCCAGGATTTTCAGTCACTTTGCCCATTCCCCATTTTTTATGACACGGGGCTTAGTGGCTTGGCTTTCTCTTAGAGGACCTCAGGTTTTCTATGAGAGAGTTGACTCCTCTCGGGCCATTTCAATTCGACGTCATCGGATTGAGTCCTGTTCGTTGGATGTGGTACCACACCTTCCTTTTACAGCTGTACATGCCTCTGTGGATACTTCTTGGGAGATTTTAGCGAGTTAGCATCCTAGCATATCTGGAGATCCAGATGCACAGAGGCTTTGGAGGGTACTCAGGTTCATCCCTCGCACACATTGGCCAGTATCTGGACAGACGTCGTACATACTTTGATGGCCGTATGGACGGGTATGCAGGGAGACTCCCGTGCAGCCTCAGCTAGGAGGGCTTCTTTCTTCAGGGAATGGAAGGATTCTCCTTTCTTCTCTGAAACTACTACAGGGTTGAGGTGGCACTTTCAGCCTCAGCCTTGGTTGTTTTCCACCTCACTCTCTGAGGGGGTTTTTTATTTATCCTTATGATTTCATGATGTATTCCGCTTTGAGCTTGCTCTCGCGGGTTTTTTCTCTTACTTAATAGAAGTCTTTTTCTTGAAAAAAAAAAAAAAGTGCCCAATAGCGAGCCCAAACAAAGAAAAGATGAAACTCGGGTCGCTAAGGATGAAAACCAAAGAGCCAAAAAAATTTCCCAAAGAGAAGAGTCGGGAATCTCGCTCGTAGCCTCTGTCAAAGAGAATTCAAAAACTGCCGAGAAGAAGGGCAATGCCAGAATAAATGAGGCATAGTCTCCTGAGAAATCAGAGAAATCAGACACCAATGACACAAAGCAGGAGCAATGTGCCTACGAGCCAGCAATTGTCCAGATGGCAAAATTCCCAAAAGCACTCGCCATAAAAAAACATCTTGCCGAAGTGGAACCTTGTATGTCCAAAGTTGTCGCAGTCTTTTTCTCCAACACTTAGTTGGCTGATGCATTCGCCAAAGAGATTTTTTTTTAAATATATACCTTTGTAAGACTAGAACGAGTCCCGTCTGCAGCTGTCCGCCACCGCCCGTCGCCATCACCCAGCCCCGTGGCAGCGCCTTGCTCCCTTGGCCGCGCCCCGCTCCCTTGGCAGTGCCCTGTTGCCTTGGCCGCGCAGGCTCCCTTGGCAGTGCCCTGCTGAAGTCGCCCCCCCTTTACCCCGTCTGGCCGCGCGTCGTGCCCCCTCCTTCAGCTTTTGCTGTCTGGCCGCGCCCTACTGGTCACGCTCCTTTGCCCTTCAGGCCACCCCTTCAGGACGCCATCTAGGCCGCCTTGCAGGCCCTTCCCTTGCTGTTGCCCACCCCTCCCTTGCGTTTCAGGCTAGGCTGCTTCAGGGCCCTCTTTGGGGCTGTTCTGCTCGTGTTCCGGGGAGCTGAGTTCCTGGGCTGTTTCCAGGCATTGGCGGAGCTTTTTGCTTCATCATTGAGCGGCCTGTTTTTCATCCCACGTAGGCTGAAGTTCGGGGCATTCATTATACAGGTTTCTGGGGATTTACTTGTGGTTGGTTGCGAGTTCTTGGTGGGTATTTTCAGCAGAGGTAGCTCCTCCCCTCAGGACAGTGCAAGTTGAGACAATGGAGGACACTAATGCCACTTCCGTCGCCGAACTTGAGGAGATTGAAGTCACAGTTTCTTTTCCTCCTGACATTGTGCAGATGATTGAGGTAGCAGAGGAGGGTTTTCGTTTGATGCACATCATTGGCTTTCTACCCGGTAGAGGCCAAAAGTTATGTGATTGAGTGTACACCAGCATGGCCTCATTGGGTGTCTCAGTTACGGTTTTCCGATTGCTTGGCAGAGGGTACTTTTCTTTTGGCCTTCAGTCTGCAGAGCATGCTCAAAGAGTACTTATGAGCTCACCGATTCAGTTTCAGAGCAGAGTCATCCATTTGTGGCCCTGGCGGAAGCACTTCAGTTCTACTTCCTCGGGACCGTGCCAAGTCTCTTTTTGGATGCCTTTCCCTGGACTTCCTGATGAGGTCAGCTCTTGTCGCAGAGCTGTGGAGCATATGGCTAGTGTGGCAGGTACAGTCATCCCATCAGGTGCTAGACTTTCCTATGCTCAGTCACTTGCTGGTACAGGTGTTACGAGGGTCATACTCACTTCAGAGTTCCCCCCTCCCCGACCTTTGCCTACTTTGATTTCGTACTCCATGGGAGATGGGGTCCAGATGCAGCAGAGGGTTTTGTATGAGGGTCTTCGTGATCAATGTCTTTTCTGTCGGGAAGAGAGGTCACTTTATTAGGGATTGCCCCAGTCGTCGGCCTCAATCAGAGACTCCCGATCCACCTCATCCTACGAGTGACCCAAAACCTACAGCTCAGCCTCCAGGGGTCTCTGAGCCTACTTCGACTCATTCAGCAGAGTGAGAGGAGACTCCTCCAGGGGAGCCTCCAGTGGACTCAGAGGACTTGGAGGTGCCTCCAGCAGAACAGCTTTCACGGAGAGCTCGGACGAGACGGAGACAGAGAAAGAGTCAGCAGTACGAGCAGCCCCAGGTACGAGCTCACAGATGGCAGAGAGTTGAGACACATGTGCAGGAGACCCCGAAAAGGGGAGATGCAGAGGGCCATCCGTAGGCATGTCTTGACACTGTGCAGGAGATGGTAGCTCAGGGAGTCGAGACACACGTGCAAGAGACCCCGAAAAGGGGAGATGCGGAGGACCATCTGCAGGCAGGTCTTCACACTGTGCAGGAGACAATAGCTTAGGATTTGATAACTCTTGACACTACTACCCCGGAGGTTGAGATTTTGGTTACTGAGACAATTATCCAGCAGGAGACTGCTCAGGTTGCAGTTATGGTGACGGATGCCTCTTCCCAGCAGTCCATTGAGAGAGTGGTATTTCACGACACAAGTCAGAGTCAGAGCCCCGTCCTAGGATCTCATGCACCTGTATGAGGTTCCCTCGAGAACTCTTTCTCTTCCTCGTCGCACAGTACCTTATTTTGTTGCTATGCGGAGTGTCCTTTTAGACACCCCTCCCAGTACAGCCTCGTCCTTGCAGCTTTTCACTCCTGGTTTATCCAGATCTTTTGCGAGTGCGGTCATAGATTTCGCTCAGTACCCAGACAGGCATGAGGGTTAGGAGATCCTAGTAGATGAGATCGAGCGAGATTATCAGTCACCCATGCTTACAGGCACCTCGTCGCACATTCTTCCTCTCCCTCTCACCTATTCCAGGAGCAGAGTTAGGACGGCTCAGCCCTTTTCAGCTCTTCTGACTCCTAGACCTAACCCCAGGATGGTTGACAGAGATTTGCCCGTTGAGTTTTGGCCCTTTTTGGCTAGAGGGGTTTCCACAGACTCCCTCACTTGATTGGAACTTCTCCCAGTATTTTGTCGACGGTCAGAGGAGGTAGAAGAGTACTTGGGATCTGTTACTCTCTCTAGAGAGGGGCACATTCTTCGTTTCTCCGCAGGTAGCTTTCGATCTTAGGGGAGCGAAAGCTGGTCAGCTGAGTTACTTGACAGCAAGATTGCTAGACAACTCATGAGCAGTTTTCTTCGGTTCACCGTATTGTCGGCTCGCAGATTCATTCTTGCCCTAGGACTCTTCGACCTGTCTTCGATGGCAGGGCCTTTCTGTTTCTATTCTTTGAGGTTGAGGGAGACTTTGATTTGCCCAAGAGTGTTGGTTGGTTTGACTTTCAGATCCTCAGTTCGCGCCAGAGTACTATTCCCTTGGATGGAGCCATTTTACATGAGTTGGGGAAGATTTGGAGTTTGATCAGAGACTGGCTTTGGATTGCGCCATTAGAGAGAGTGATTTGTGCCGCTGCCACTGGCACCCCCTCACTTCCATCTGATGTATAGGTTGTCCATCATTTCTTGGAATGTGAGAGGACTGAACAGCCACAAATTTACCTCAGATGCAGATGGTCGTAGATTGGGAGTTCCTAGATTGCAGTTGCTTAGGGACTCCCTTCGGGGACTGACTTTGGTTTATTTCCTCAGGGTCCCCTCCATACATTGTGCTTATCCAGGAGCATAAGCTCTCCCAAGATAGGATAGACAGATGCAGATCCTTACTCAGATGACAGAGCTGGACATATTGGAGCCCAGCGGATGGCACGAGGGGGGGAGTTTGAATTTCAATTTCAGCCAGGTGGGCCTCAGAGATCACCCAAGAGGGTACACTAATGGAGAGCAGGGCATGCTATGTTATTCTTTAGATTGAGAGCACATCAGTTGGTGTTCTCAATGTGTATGCTCCCATGGATCCGGAGACAGCTCAAAGAGTCCCTTCCTCAGGCAGACACTTGGATTGTTGGAGGAGATTTCAACATGGTTGAATTCTCTGAAGACAAGTCGGGCCAGACAGAGGGTGGCCTTTCTGATAGGGAGAGAGTGGAGTGGGATAGTTTTGTTTTGCATGCTGGACTCCATAAAAAGACCTATTGGCGTAAAGGAAGAAGCTTAGAGTGCCAAATCTTTTTTAATCTCTTTCTCCACCATTTGAGTGGACGATGCAATGCCCAAATCTGATTAGCTCTGTTTGACACCCAAGTTGGTTATAACAAAACTTTATATAGAGAAGAGACTGTGATATGAGACAGCTTCAAAGGACAAATAGATGAATATAAAGGAAGAAGAGTCCAATCCTGAAGCCTGTCTCGAAACTCTAATGGCGGTACTGGCTGAAATGGTTGAATCATTCGAGAAATGACCTGCCATATTGGACAATAGTGCTTGCCCAAACCATATTTTACAGCAGCTAAAGGGAAAGATAAAATAATGCCATCATCATTGATAACATCTGCAACAACTGAAATCCCTTTTGAATTAAGAAATTAAGAGCATCAAGGCTCTTGCAAAGCCAAGGGAGTAGAGAAAGCCCACAACCAATGGATGCTCTCTGCTTGCAAATAGTTACCCTGTAAAGAGTCTCTTCCATTCCATGCCAAGTGTGAAAGAATATACTTCCAATCAAAAAACATTTAAGAGACCATAGGGCAACCTTTGCTTTTTCCTTCAATACAGCCTATAAGAAAATCCCACTATGTGGGTGCCAAAAACCAAATGCAGTAGTAGTGATGTGAACCAATAAGGAGCGCATCATAGCCGCCCGCCGCCCGCCCAAGGCTATGATCATCTTGAAGCATCATCTTGCCTTTATGAGCTAAAATGTGCACATGTATATTAAGAATATTCAACCCTCCATGCAATTTGGGCGAGCACAATCTTTGTACTGGAAGAATCTGCAAGCTTTTCTTGCCATGCTTTGACCGTCAGAAAATTTCCATAATAGCGGACATGAACGAAGACAAATCCTTCTTAGTGAAAAAAATCAATGGCAGATAGAACTGAATATAAGCCACCAAAATAGACTTAACAATGCGGAGTCGGACATGCAATGGCCAAGTAGCCAATTTCCGATATTCTAGTTTTTTCTTCAATTTAGCAAGAACCCAGTCAATCTGTTGGTGACAGGTAATGCTCCAACCTAAAGGATATCCAAGATGACGTATCAATTGAGTTGGCGGAACAATTCCCCTCGGCCATAGCAACCTTTGCCAATCCTGGGTATGCAAAGGCAACAAACGGGATTTCATACAAAGAAAAAGCTTGCATTAGTGAAGAAAGTTCACACACACACACACACATATTTTTTTCTTTTTGTGGAATCTTTGAGTCATTATATTACAAAAAAGCTATCCCAGAAAGGGAGAGCAATACATCAAGATAAAATCTCACAGTAGGACAAATATACATCATGATCAAAGACACGAGATTGCAAGCAATCAAAAAGCGATTGCTACAGAGAGTGTCTGAAGAAAGAGAAATTGGAAAAAACAGGATCACCAAAGACCATATGATTGCGATCCTTCCAGAGAGTCCAAAGTTCCCCGTACCGAACCTAAACAAAAAAGAAATCAAACTCCTGTCTGGGTGGATGTACACCAAAAAGCTAGAAGAACTTGCCAAAAGCAATTTGAGGAAATCGAGCTCTCAAAATCTGCCCAAGGAAGTCCAAGAAAGCACAAGAGGAAGGACAATGCCAAAAGAGATGAGGCACAGTCTCTCTCTGAGCCAGACATATGCGACAAATAGAGGAAGCAATATGTCGTCGTGCCAAGAGTTGTCCATGAGGAAGAACATCCAATAAAACTCTCCACAAGAAAACCTGCTGATGGAGAGGAATCTTAGAATGCCAAATCTGTCTCAAACGTTTCCGCCACCATTTTATAGGACGATTAAGATGCCAAAGCTGATTTGCCTTTTGCGAGATAAATGGTGGAGGAAGTAGAACTTTATAAAGAGAAGAGACAGTAATATGTGCAAACTGCAAAGGACGGCATGACAAGCCCACAAAAGAAAGTGTCTAGTCTTGAAGACGATCCTATAGATGCAATGGAGGAACCGGCTGAAAAGGTTGGAGCATCAAAGTAATCTTATGTCAAAGTGGACAATAATGCATTCCAAGGCCAAATTTGGCAGCGGCCAAAGGAAAAGTAAGGGGAAATCCAGCATCATCAACAACATCATGAACCAAACGAATCCCCTTGAGACTCAGAAAATACGAACATCGAGGCTCATGAAAAGCCAAAGGAAGGGCGAACACTCTAGACCAATGCATGCTTTCATCTCTAAAAGAGTTGCCCTGCAAGGAATCACTGCCATGCCAATCCAAGTGGGAAAGGATATGTTTCCAATCCATTAACAAACGGGAAACCAAAGGACAGCTAGGGATTTTGCTTGTCACAGAACCAAAAAGAAACTCCCACTGGGAAAGCTACCAATGACCAAAAGATGGAGATTCAATATGCAAGAGTAAATGACGAATCATGGCAGCCCGAGAATCTTGCAAAAACTACAGCATGAGTTTCCCCTTATGGGCAAGAATGTGTAGATGCATATTGAGAATATTAAGACCTCCATGCATCTTTGGAGAACAAAGCTGTTGTACCTGAAGTAAACGCAAGCTTTTTTTGCCATGGCGAGAACACCAGAAGATTTCCAGAACCTCAGACATAAAAGAGGCAAGATCAGCCTTGCTGAACATAATAAGAGGCAAGTAGAATTGAATATACACCATCAGAATAAATTGCACAATTCGAAGACGAACATGCAGAGGCCAAGCGCGCGCATGCACAAACACATTTTTGAAAGTGAAATCTTATATTTCTGTGTGGGAAACCTCAAAAGAGGTAAAAACCCACCAATAAGTACAAGAAAAAAATTTACACAAGTAAAGCCTCAGAGCAAAAGTCATGAGGCAGCCAAGTAAAAAGTTACATATTATGCTGGAGGAGGATCAAACACAACATCCTCCAGCTTCAAATTATTGCTCTATAAAAACTGATGCAATGATGAAACTACACCATCAATAAAAACCAGCTGTTTTTTGCCCTTGTGATTCTTCTTGATATAGGTGGGTACCCAAAATTTCTGAATCGCAAGGTCAAAAACCTGTAGTAACATGGGATGAAAAGATTCCAATAAAAAAGGCACTTCTGTATCCCGAATAGAAGAAGACTCTGGCATAGGCATCAGAGGCAAAGGAGCTAGATCAACATTTGTATTCTCCGACGAAAGAGCTGCATCTCATAAAGTAGGACTCCACCTTTCAGCTTCACTTCGAAGATCAACCTGAGAAAGAGCATGTGCAGCATCCTGTATGATCCCCTCTGCAAGGGGCACATCCATATCTAGAGGAGAAGGAGGCTGATGATGCTCAACGGGAGCCGGGATTCTGAACTTCTTCAGCAAGGGAAAGATTAACCTGCGATTTTTCTACCTTCCTCCAGTAATGCTTCAAAACAGTAAAAGAAGGCTTATCCAGTAAAGCCTTAGTAAAAACCGGAGGAGAAGGAAGAGTAAACTTTACTGTTGAAGAAGGAGCATGAGGAGTGGTCATGGAAGCCGAAGGGCAAGCACGTGCAAAATGACCAACCTGCCGGCACCGATAACATGCTGTAGGAAAAGAGGCAAAATGCAGCCTGATGTGCATCCGATGAGCAAATCCCAAATCAAGATCCAGAGTAGAGGGCACGGGTTGCATCATATCCCATAAAATACAAAGGCAAACATCCCGAGTAGCCTGCAAAAGTTCCTGTCTTGGAACATGTAGAGGCCTCCCCAAAAGAGCTGCAAGACTAGGAAGATGCCAAAGAAGAGGCAGAGGCAACGCTTTGAGGGTAATCCAAACCGGACAGCGAGTTAGAAGAGAGGCAGACGGATCAAAAAGCGGATCCCAGGGCATCACATAAGCAAAGAAACCAGCCCCATGAATACCAACACGCATGACAAGTTGCTCCACCACATCAGTCGAGGCACCACATCAGTCGAAGAGCAGTGGGCATAATAAAAACCTTTGCCTAGAAAGACAAAGGAGGAAAGGCAATCCTGAGCCACTGCAACTTCAGCCCAACGACGAAGTTGAGCTGCAGATAAAACCTTGCCCATAAAGTAGAGACAGACCCCAAACTACTGAGCCTGTCGACCGGAAACCAGAAGGGCAGAGTCCAAAGAACAAACAAGCTGTGAACCCGATGAAGGAACATCTGTGACAGAAGCAAAACACATCTGGCGAAGAAGGTCAAGTTGAAGGGAATATGAAGGACCATCTACGATATCCAACTTTGCCGATTTAACCAAGGTGGAAGGAGGCAAACCCCCATGCTTCAGCCAAAAGAAGACACGTGTAGGAAGAGTAGAGGCAGAAGGGGGGGCTGAAGCAGAGAAAATGAAAGAGCCATCTGTCGGAGCAACAGGAAGAGGGGAGGAAGAGACATTAGGAAAAGACTGTACAAGACCCGGCGTGAGAAGAGCAAAAGGCTGCAGAGATAGAGGGGAAGACGAATTTTGTACGGACTCTGGCTGTACGGACATGGGAGCAGGTACAGAAGAAGAAAAAAGGACGGGTAATGGAACCTGCACGGAGGGGGGAGCCTGTACGGACGATTGTACAGTAGGTACGGCCTACGCAGGGGCAAAGGAAGGGGCAAGTAAGAAAGATATGGATGGGGGTGGGCTGTGCAGAGGCTGCTGCATAGAGGGTATGGGCAGCAGCGGGTCTGGGATGTGTGCAGATGGAAGATGTACAGAGGCTGACAGATGGGGTACGGATGCAGGCGCAGAAGCAGTAGCAGGCTGCGGGCAAGGTACAAGCACGGGTGAGGGAGGGGTTGAGCTTGCCATCGCTCCTCACCACCACACACTTTTTTTGTGAGAAGAAATATTTTATTGCTTTGAAATAATTACATTCATAGGTACTCCAAAAGCGGAGTAACTACTACTACCCCGAAAATCTTGATCAATCAAATGAGTCTAAAAGCAATCATAAAACGATTGCCGTAGAGATCGTTTGAAAAAAACAAACGATGGAAAAGTAGGATTACCAAAGACTCTATGATTTATGTCTATCCATAGAGTCCAAGTGCCCAGTAGTGCACCCAAACAAAAAATAAATCAAAACCCTGTCTAGCGGCATGAAAACCAAATAACCAGAAGAACCTGCCGAAAGTAACAGTCGAAAATCTCGCTTGAAGCCCCGGACGAATGAGAGCGAGGAAATCACAAGTATGTGGACAGTGCCAAAAAATGTGAGGCACAGATTCAACAGAATGTAGACATCGGTAGCAAAGAGTTGGGGCAATATATCGATGCACGAGTAACTACCCAGATGGAAAAATGCCAAGTAGGACTCGCCAGAGGAAAAGTTGTTGCCGAAGAGGGACTTTATAATGCCAAAGGAGACGCAGCCGCTTTCTCCACCACTTTGATGGGTGATCCATATGCCAAACAGAATTGGCTCTGTCAGAAACCCAAGATGGAGGTAACAACACTTTATACAGAGAAGGCACTGTGATATGTGACAGCTTCAAAGGACGGGCTGAAGAAGAGGAAGAATGAAGAGTCTAATCCTCAAGCCTATCTTGAAGTTCCAAGCGAGGTACCGGCAAGAAAGGTTGAAGCATTTCTGAAATTTTGTGCCATAAAGGACGGTAATGAGCTCCCAAACCATACTTGCTAGCAGCCGCAGAAAAAGATAAAAGAGTGCCATCATCCTGAAGTACATCCGCCACAAAAGCAATACCTTTGAAAGATATAAAATAAGAACGCCTGGGTTCTTCTATAGCCAAAGAAGGGTGAAATACTTTGGACCAATAAATATTCTCAGCCCTCAAGGAATTTCGCAACAAAGAATCCCTACCATTCCATTTAAAGTGGGATAAGATATGATTCCAATCAAGAAGCAAACAAGAGACAAAAGGGCAGCCTCTGATCTTGCCCTGAATAGAGCCAAATAGAAAATCCCACTGTGTAGCCTGCCAATGCCCAAAAGCAGAAGTATCAATATGCAACAAAAGAGAGCATATTATATAAGCCCAGGGCTGATCCCCTTGCATAAATTGCAACATCATTTTTTCCCTATGAGCAATTATATGCATTTGAATATTGAGTATGTTCAAATCCCCGTGCATCTTTGGAGAATAGAGACGATGCATAGAGAAAGAAAGAAAGAAAGAAAGAAAGTTTATTAAAGTCTTCGGAAGACCGATGGGTCTATGAGACTGTGAAAATCCTGATACAACGAGCTGTGGTAGTGGAGCTACTAAACGAGCGTCCATACCAATGCAAAATGCAAAAAAATGCAAAAAACGCAAAATGGCAGTACTAAGTCCTAAGTACAACGTCCTAAGTACAACATAGTCATGTCGATGGTCGACTATATATCAATCTCAGCATCATCATCAGTATCATCATCATCCCCAGCAACAGCAAGATATCAGGATGGATGAGACAATGGAGGCATGAAGTCAGCAATAGAGTGTGGTCAGCCACTCAGAGGTGCGGTCTTGGCACGTCTCTTGGTCGTAGCTCTGCATCTAACCAGGGCTACTGTGACCCCCATCGGTTGGGCTTCGACTCTAAACAAGGAGGGGAAGTCTCCAAGTGTGATCTGTGTGTCGACCCTCTGTCTGAGCTGTCGGGTCACGGGCTCCGGGTCACAGTCATGTCGAGGCCTCGTCTCGTTGGGGTCCATGTGATCTAGCTGAGAGAACTCCGTGATAGAGCTCTGAGAGGGATCAACTGAGGAAGAAGTCTGCTCCTGTCTCCGTGCTCGGAGTATCCTCTCGCGGTGTCTAAGTGCCTCATGAATGAAACCTGCCAAACACCGTTGGTCTGGGTAGGAGAGGAAATGGTCTAAAATTCCATAACTATCTCTAAAGAGGCAGTGGAAACATCCTCGGATCTCATAGTACACAGGACACCTGAAGATGAAATGCTCCTCTGTCTCAACCTCCTGTATGTCACATAGTGTGCATATGCACCGCTCCCTAGGTAGTCGCTCTGCTCTGCCGCCCTTGATGCGAAGTGTGTGTGAAGAGACCCGGAACTGCCCAAGAGAGATCCTCATGGAGGGGGGTAGGTGAATCTGTGTGTATCCTGGTGGGTCAATGAAACCCTCCACTGTGATATGTAAGAAGTGATCTTTGTAGAAGCTAAGCTTCACTGGGAGTTCACTCGGTTCCAACCAGGTTCAAAAAGTGTGTAGCTATAGTAGATCCTCACGGATAACCTGGTTGACCTCATGTGATAAGAGGGGAGAGAACGGAGCATCCATGCTATACTAGAAGGGAGGTAGTCTATCCATGTGGAGCCCCAGTCGCTCAAACGATCTCTCTGTACTTGCATACCAGCACCTCTGATCTCCTCTTGCTGCAAGTGCCATAGAAGAGGATAGAGCTTTCCATGGTAGCCCGCTACGCCCCGAGGTATAATCCCCATATTCCCTAACTCGGTACAGATATGTGATGACGTGAAATGCAGCATCTAGCTGTAAAGGGGGTGACCCAAACTCAGCCTGAATGATCTGGTGAGGAATGGATGACTTACCACGAATCATCCGTGATAGCATGAGAACCTGTAGCCACTCCACACGGGCCCACTCTGTATCCGACAAGTCTGGTCCCCAACAAGGGCTGCGTACATCCCCGCTGGGCGAGCCAAGGAGTCAAAAAGCAACCCCTTGGTACGTGGATCCTGAAAGTGTGAGCGGAAGCATTGCCTCTCTAGCCTAGCCAATGAGGCATACCCTCTACTCAAGTGTGCCTGCATCGCAGGTCTCATAGTGAAGCTCAGTCCGGAGAAGATAACCCCAAGATAAGTGTATGATGAAACTATCTCAATAGATGACCCCGCAAATGTGAACTGCTCCTGATGCATGATGGCTCAAGATGTATTGAAGATCATGACCTTGGTTTTACCCAGGTTGACCTTCAAATCATGAGACTCACAAAAGGACTGTAGTGCGTCTAGGTGTCTCTGAAGCCCCTCTACTGAGGAAGACAAGAGAGCCACATCATCTGCATAGAGCAAAATCTGGATCAGCGTGCCTGCAAGAGAGCAACCTACACCCCCCTGTGTCTGCATCACTGTCTCAAGCTCGTCAATGTAGAGGCCAAACAAGGTAGGCGACAAAGGACACCCTTGTTTGACCCCTGAAGGGGAAGGTAAGGAGAAGAAGAACAACGGGGGAGAGAGAAAGAGACTCCAAACATGCGGGTGTGAAGTAATGAGCCACACCACAAACTCATAGGTTTTATTAGGATCAGGTTTTTCCCCCCTATGACTGTCTTAAGATAGTCATAGGTGTCATATCTTTAATAAAGGGGTGGCAATGTGCCTTTACCCCAACAACCTCCCACCTAAAGGCCAATGTGCCTAAAGGGGAGAAAAGAATAAAAATTACAGCAATATACAGTTACTGTATACAAGACCATAAAATAAGAATGGTCTCATCCTAATCCCATGATGTGGCGGCAATGTGCAAACCGCTCTGTAGGCAAGCTCTTAGTGAGCAAATCTGCAGGATTATCATCAGTATGCACTTTCACAAGCTCAAGTCGCTTGTCTTCCAGTACCTCCCTGATGAAATGATATTTCACTTCTATGTGCTTGGTCTTCTGATGAAAGACCGGATTCTTTGCCAACATGATAGCACTCTGACTATCACAATGCAAAACTGGCATATCTCCTGTAATGCCCAAATCTCCCACCAGCCGAGTAAGCCATATTGCTTCCTTGCAAGCCTCAGTGGCTGCAACATATTCAGCTTCAGTAGTTGACAGTGCAACGCATTTCTGCAACCGAGACACCCATGATATAGCACCTCCTGCAAATGTAAAAATATAACCAGTAGTAGATTTCCGGTTATCTGCATTTCCTGCATAGTCTGAATCTGTAAAACCATGCACCAATGCATCGTGCCTACCATAGCATATGCACAAGTCTTTGGTACCCTTGAGATACCTCAAGACACCTTTCATTGCTTCCCAGTGCCGCTTGCCTGGATTTGCCATATACCTGCTGATGACTCCCACCGCAAAAGCAATATCCGGACGAGTGGTAACCATGGCATACATCAAAGAACCAACTGCAGATGCATACGGAACCTTGGCCATTTCAGCCTTATCATCATCTGATCTGGGGCTGCTGTCCTTACTGCTGAGTTTTAAATGTGGAGGCATCGGGGTACTAATAGACTTCCCCCCCTCCATTTTAAATCTCTGCAGTACTTTGTCAATGTACTCCTTCTGTGACAGAAACAAAAGTCCCTTGGACCTGTCACGAGTAATCCGCATGCCAAGAATATGATTTGCATCACCCAAGTCTTTCATGTCAAAAGACTTATGCAGTTGTTTCTTCAAAGTACTAATCTCCTGCTGAGATTTACTGGCAATCAGCATGTCATCCACATATAGAATGAGTAGCATCAAACTGCCATCCTTTGCCCGTTTGGTGTACAAGCAATGATCGGTCTCACACCTATGATACCCTTGGGACTGCTTGAAGGAATCAAACTTCTTGTACCATTCTCTTGGTGCCTGCTTGAGTCCATACAAGCTCCTTTTGAGCTTACACACAAGCTGCTCTTTCCCTTTAACAGCATATCCCTCTGGCTGACTCATGTAGATCTCATCATGGAGATCTCCGTGAAGAAAAGCAGTCTTCACGTCCATCTGACATAAATCCATGTCCTCATGAGCAACAAGAGCTAACACTGCTCTCAAAGTAGTCATCTTGACGACAGGGGAAAAGATCTCATCAAAGTCAATGCCCTTCCCCTGCTTAAATCCCTTGGCAACCAATCTGGCCTTATACCTCAGTAAAGCATTTGAATCCACTTTGACTTTGTAAACCCACTTGCATGGCAAAACCTTTCTGCCTGCAGGTAGCTGCACCAAGTCCCATGTATCATTTTGAAGTAGGGAGTCCATTTCTGACTGCATGGCTTTCTCCCACTTCCTTTTCTCTGTTCTTCCCATAGCTTCCTTGAAGCTGGAAGGCTCACCACAATCTGTCAGCATGATAAAATCAGCCACATTATTGGCTCCTGGAACAAACTTGGCAGGAGGCCGTTGTACACGGGTGCTCCTCCTAACAAAATGTTCCGGATTAGGCTGCTGTCCAGCCTGTTCGTCATGCATGACGGGTGGCTGTACCACTATATCTGGCTGTTCTACAGCCCCATCTGCTGGCATATCTAGTGGTGCATCATTGGCAAAATTATCTGGCTGATTTTCAGCCTGTATACCCTCTTGAACAGGGTTATCTGCAGCAGCCTGCTGCTGCATATAAATGGGCATTCTTTGCTGTCCAACATCATCATAAATAACCCTCCTGTATTCCACAGGTTGCACGGGTTCCTTGTGTACACTATCCTCTTTAAAGATGACATCATTGCTGCGTATAATCTTCCGTTTAACGGGATCCCATAACCTGTACCCCATTTCACCTTCGTCACCATAACCCATAAAGATGCATCTGGAAGACTTTGGCTCCAGTTTGGTGCACAGTTCTTTGCGTATATGAGCAAAGCACTCGCAGCCAAACACACGTAAGTGCTTCTATGAAGGTGGCTTGCCAGACCACACCTCCTCTGGCACTTTCAACTCCAAAGCCTTGTTTGGCGACCTGTTAATAATGTGAACTGCTGTTTGCATGGCTTCTGCCCAAAAGCCATGGGGTAATGCAGCATAAGACAACATACATCGAACCTTCTCCTGAATAGTTCGATTCATCCGCTCACTTACACCATTTTGAGATGCATTATGAGGGGCTGTGAGTTCCTGTTTGATGCCCTTAGCTTCGCCAAACTGCACAAAAGCATGTGACACATACTCACCCCCATTATCGGATCTGAGGCATTTCAGCCTGCGACCTGTCCGATTCTCAACCTGAGCGACAAACTTCTTGAAAGCATCTAAGGCATCGCTTTTATGCTTCAAGAAATAGACCCACACTTTGCGTGTGGCATCATCAATAAAAGTAATAAAATACTTTGCACCCCCTAGTGATAACTATGGCTCTGATACCAGTTGAAGGGGAAGGTAAGGAGAAGAAGAACAACGGGGGAGAGAGAAAGAGACTCCAAACATGCGGGTGTGAAGTAATGAGCCACACCACAAACTCATAGGTTTTATTAGGATTAGGTTTTTCCCCCCTATGACTGTCTTAAGATAGTCATAGGTGTCCTATCTTTAATAAAGGGGTGGCAATGTGCCTTTACCCCAACAACCCCGATGATACTCATGATCTCGTCTGTCCACCCGGAACCTGCCCGAACTTTGCCAGAAACTCTCTCGTAAAGTGCCATGACAGCCCAAATGATCTCATGGTCATAACCCAAGTCCTGTAGGCGCCGTATGAGGCGGGCTCTCGGGACCGTGTCAAATGCCTTGCGAAAATCCACAAAACAACAATAAACTCTTTGCTTCCATGACCTCACCTCCTCGATGATACATCTGAGTGTCAGAATGTGGTCCATGGTTCCATGATCACGCTTAAATCCAGCCTGTCTTGCTGCTCTGAGTCCTCGACACTCTGCAAGTCTGCTAACCTCGGAGTCAAGTACTGATGCATAAATCTTGGACATGGCATGTCCAATCATAATGGTCCTGTAGTTCTCCGGGCTCATGGGATCCCCTGCCTTGTGGATGGGTGAGATAGTGTTAATGGTCCAAGTGTGTGGAAATCCCAAACAAACCGCTTCATTAAAAAGCTTTGCTAAGATCGGGGCTAGGAGGTTAATCCCATATGCAATGAACTCAGTGCATAGTCCCTCATGATCCTTCGCTCGGCCATTATGAAGTTTCATTACAGCATCCTTTACCCCTCCTCTAGTGAAGAGGGTGCAGGATGTGGGACGAGGCATGTGTGAGAGGCTAGGGACTGGCTGATTTGGGATGTCATAAAGTGTGCGTGCATAATCAAGCCAGATCTGGGTGTCAGTGAGTGGCGGAGGGGACCGTCCTTCTAGAAATCACTGCCATAAGTCCTTAGAGTTGTTACTAAACAAAATGTTCAGTAGCTCCTCCTCGTTTCGATGAACGAAGTCTAGTTTCTTCCTCCATACCAGTCTACGGTATTCACGTAGCGTATCTAGTGCGCTCGGAAAACTGTTTTTGGTTTCGAATCTGAGTTGACGGCATAAGGCCTTACACTCATCATCGTACCTACTATTACAGGGTACGGTTCCAGCGGGTGGTGGGCGGGTGGAGCGGGTGGTGTGGGGAAAAGCGTGAATGGCAGCCTCGTGTAGTGAGTGGGTGACAAGGGCAGCACGATCCTCTAAAAGGGGTATGAAGTCAATATAAGCAAGAAGTATGTACAGACGGCTAGAGTAAGAAGGTGAGTGATCCTGATCGAAGTGTATATCGTGATAAGTGGAGTAAGCACTGAGTGGGGTGGAAGGTGCTGTGCGGAGGGAGGTGGAGATGCGAAAGAAAAGGTATGTATGATTAGCCCTTGGGGGGATAGGTGCTACAGTGAAGTCAGTAATGCGAGATGTGAAGACAGGGGATCCCATGATGTAATCAACAACACTGGAGCCCCCCCCATGTGGAAAGCATGTGAAACCACCTGAAGCGGGCCATTTGTCAAGACCATTATAGATAATGAGATCATGTATCCTACCTAGGTCTAATAGGGGCTACCCATAGGATGAGAATGGACCTCGCCTGTCAGCCGAAACCCATAGCATACCTGCCTCCTCAAGGTCAACATCTGCCAATAGAGTGGAATCATCTCTGAAATCAAGAAGTGGTACTTGATGGGCCCTTGTCCTCGCGTTGAAGTCCCCCACTAGAAGGACTTCTCCGTGGCTAGAAAAGTCAACGATGGACTGATAAAGGGCAGCAAATGGGGATGTCTCATCATCACCTCGAATATCTCTGGCAAACCGACCTTGGAAAAATAAAATGACTGCATTTTTTGCATATTCTCTAACTGGATCCACAATTTCATCCACTTCAACCATGAGACCAACCGATGAAATAGAGTCTTTCCACTCTTTCCTTGTGTCTGCAAATCCTTCGTGCATGACATCATAACCCAGTTGTGCTTCAACAGAATCATGCACGGGGTCATGCTGACCCTCAACTTGCTTTTGCTTTTTGCATTGAACTGATCGATCCTTTTGAAAAGTTTTTTCATAAGAGTATTCAGCCATGTCTTCGGAAGAAGATGGAATGCAAGAAGAAGGTACTTGTAAAGTGATAGAAGAGAAGAAATAGTCCCAAAAAAAAGCCCACAACGAAGAAAGAAATAGTGTATTTTTTTTTTTTCCATGAAAAAGACTTCTATTAAGTAAGAACAAAAACCCGCGAGAGCAAGCTCAAAGCGGAATACATCATGAAATCATGAGGATAATAAAAAACCCCCTTAGAGTGAGGTGGAAAGAAACCAAGGCTGAGGCTGAAAGTGCCGTCTCAACCCTGTAGTAGATTCAGAGAAGAAAGGAGAATCCTTCCATTCCCTGAAGAAAGAAGCCCTCCTAGCTGAGGCTGCACGGGAGTCCCCCTGCATACCCGTCCATACGGCCATCAGAGTGTGTACGATGTCTGTCCAGATACTAGCCAATGTGTGCGAGGGATGAACCTGAGTACCCTCCATAGCCTCTGTGCATCTGGATCTCCAGATATGCCAGGCTGCTATGCTCGCTATAATCTCCCAAGAAGTATCCACAGAGGCATGTACAGCTGTAAAAGGACGGTGTGGAACCACATCCAACGAGCAGAGCTCAACCCGATGATGTCGAACCGAAATGGCCCGGGAGGAGTCAAGTCCCTCATAGAAAACCTGAGGTCCTGTAAGAGAAAGCCAAGCCACCGAGCCCCAAGTCATAAAGAGTGGGGAATGGGCAAAGTGACTGAAGATCCTGGCTATCCCCATCCAAATCAATCTCGCCTGTCTGCAATCCCATAAGCAATGCTGAATAGACTCCGAAGTAGAAAGGCAACGAGGGCAAGTAGGGTCGGCTCCGAATCTGGACCTCCAAAGGTTCACTGCAATCCCACCATGAATAGAAAGCCAAAAGAAGATAGTGATCTTTCTATTCCTGTGGGATTTCCAGAGCCTCCTCCAGAAGTACCTCTGCTGATCCGCAGTAATACCAAAAGTCTCCCAATGAGGAACTCTGGAGGGTCTCCAACCTCTACTACTGAGCTGAAATCTCCTGGCATTACTGACCGTAGAAATAGTGTATTTGCAAGGAGAAGAAGAGGAAAAAGATATTTAGTGATTTAGAGAGAAGAAAATACAAGTTCTAGAGAAGGAAAAGAGAAAAAACCAGAAAAAGCTCCAAAATGAACTAGAAATCAGAGAACGAGAAGTTTTGGCGATGGAAAGAGGACACAAGACCCAGTAACCAAAAGGGAGAGAAAGGAGGAAGAGAAAACCCTCAGAACCAGCGTATAGAGGCAGCCCGTGAGCAAATCCGGTACAACAACCACCCAGGAGCAGAGAATGAGCCAGCAGCAGCAGCCTAAACAGGGCGGGAAAGGCCGTATAGGTCCGTACACCTGTACGAAACTGTACGGAGCTGTGGCGGGCCTGTACGGCAGGGATTGAGGACCCCAGACCACTGGTTTTTGGTCGCTGATGTGGAGCAGCAGGAAGCTGAGGCAGACGGGTTTGTCCAAGGAGTCTCACACCCCTCTCTCTCTCTCTCAGACACTTTTTTTTTTGTGAAACCAAGAACATTATATTATGAAACATCCATTTTACAACAGGGCAATGCTCGAGAAAAGAGCCAATGCCCTATCCATCAGAAACAGTAAAAGCAAAGCTGAATGCAAGAAACATCCAAATCTTCCTCATGCAAGGCATCATATAAGGACTGCCGCAATGAGGCCTGGAAGAACTCATAAGGGTGCTGAAGGGGTGAATTCAAAAATGCATGATTTCGCTGTAGCCAGAGGGTCCATAAGGCCGAGTATCTGGTCCAATGAAAGAAAAGAGAATACTATGACAAAGAAGCTGATAATCTATCAAACATCCAGAAAAACCTCGAGAACGTGTGTGTAGGAAATCTGAGAGAGAAAAAATAGGAGATCTTGTCCAGAAGGTCTCTGGAATATGAATAAAACCACAATAAGTGCTGAATACTCTCAGGAGTATGATGACCAACAATACATCTCCAGAGAAAGAGTCTCTGCTTCAATGGCATTTTCAACTTCCATATCAATTTCAATTTTCCTTTCCACCAAGTTAAAGACTTATTCAAATGCCAAAGAGAATTAGCATGATGAGCAATCCATGGAGGAGGTAATATCAATCGATAAGCCTATATGGAAGCTAATAGATGCAAAGGCTGAGAGGATTTGACTGAAGATGCCAATCTTGAAGCCTGTCTCTTACTTCCAATGTTGGAATCAGAACCAAAGGGAGTAGATATCTACAATAGCTTTCCATATGGGTCTATGATGCATCCCAAGATTGTAGTGTTGGCATGTTGCTGGAACAGAGAGAATATGCCCCTGAGTATCTACCACATTATCAATGAACCGGATGCCCAGCTTTATGAGATTGTAAGCTTCGATTGGTTGTTGTATAGCAAGAGGAGAGTAAAAAACAGCACTCCAGTGAAGGCTTTCCATTCGAAGCAATGAAGATATAGAAGCAGGATGGGGAGACCATTTGATGCGAGAGAGCACCTACTCCCAATCTTGAATCAAGGCAGTAGAAAATGGACAACCAGGTATGTTACCTTGAAACTTGCCAAGTACTACTTCCGATGGATCAACTAGCCAATGCCCATAAGCATTTGTGCGCATCTGGCCACACAAAAATGCCAACATAATAGACCATGGCTGCTCTTGCTGAAAAAAAGTCTTGAGCATAGTGATCTTTCTTGCCAACACATGAAATTTGATGTTTAGAATATTCAAACCACCATGCATTCTTGGTGAGCAAAGCACGTCCATTTTAAGCAACCTTAAAGCTTTTTTATGAAGCTTAGTTTTCCAAAAAATCTCCATGGCTTGAGACATAAAAGAAGAGAGATCTCTAGATGACCAATGTAATAAAGGAAGGTAAAACTGGACATAAGCTAAAACAATGGACCGGACAATTCGAAGCCGAACGTGTAAAGGCCTAGTGGAGATCTTCCAATATTCTAATTTCTCCTGAATTTTGTTAAATACCCAAGACATTTGTTGCTTATTTCCGATTTTCGAGCCAATTCGATAACCCAAATGTCTTACTATGTTTTCCGGATGGATAATCTGGCCGGGCCAAAGGATAGCATGCCAGTCGCAATGCTTGAGAGGCAAGAGTTTTGATTTCTGAAAATTAATTTTTAGACCAGCTGCCAACCCAAAATCAGAAAGGGTATCTATCAATAAGCGAAGCTCCAGAGGACTATTCTTTGGCATGAAGAAAGAATCATCTGCAGAAGCCTGTGCAATGAAAGGCCGTATCAACCAGATGATCCATATAAAGAAGCAAAGGATGTGAAGCAATAGCATAGAGCAAAGCATTGAGAGGGCATCCCTGTCGAACTGATCATCCCAGAGTCCAAGATTCAGACAAATGATTCCCTATAAAGCATTGAGCAGTGGAATCTTAGTAAAGCCAATATATGACATGAACTAGCTTTGGCCCAAAAACCAAGTTTAGACATGATTTGAGAGACATAATCCCACTGTACGGTATCAAATGCCTTTGCTACATCCACCTGCATGACCAAAGCATCTTGAGCTGAATATTTAGCATATTCCATTGCGATGAGGGTATTGGAGATATTATCATAGATATTCCTTCTTGGAACAAAACCATATTGCATGGGATGAAGTCCATCATGAAGAATATCCTTTATCCGATGAACCAACATTTTAGCAATAAGTTTATAAGTCATCCGTAGTCTCACATAGAAGTTTTTTGGGCACAAGCTTGACCAGACCATGCTTCCAAGCTGAAGGAAGATGTTGATGCTACCAGGCTACGTTAATGAGCTTCAAGATTGGACCCTTCAATTCAGCCCAGAAGGCTACAAAAAATTCAACCGTCAATCCATCCCAGCCAGGGGATTTATGTTTACCCAAATGTTTGAGGGCTTCATCCAATTCAATATCTGAAAAAGACATTTTCAGCAATGAAGCTTTTAGCAAAGAAACAATAGGAGAAACAAGATCAATAAATTTGCTCTGAGCCAATTCAACCTGAGGAGTAGAAGAAGATGGCTGAGAAAAAAGAAGCTGAAAATGATCCAGACATTGTTTTTCTAGCTGAGATAAAGTCTGGGTCGGATTTTCTGACTCTCATGATAGATTGACTTTGTCTATATGCATGTAAATTCCGAAAGAAAGATTTTGAGGAACAACCCTTATCTAGCATAGGCTTAGCTCTAGCCCTTGTCTGCCATTTGGAAAGCTTGCGTTGTTCATTAGCATCAATTATGGAAGAAGCACAAGACAATGCAGAAGTAGAAAGGGACCTTTGATGGCTAATCTGTATCAAGGACTGCTTGTATGATTTTGCCCACTGGATATGATGCCTGGTTCCTGCCATGTACCATCTTCCATACTCCTTGATGACATTTTGAATACGATGTACAAAAGAGTTCCAAGCAAAGTCAAGATCCTCCTCAGCATGAGATAACAATGGCCTGCAAGCCAATCGAATCATTTGCTGGAATTTTTCATGAGAAAGATATAATTGATTGACCTGTAAGTGTCTGACTAAAGAGAGGTGCATGTCATCCAGAGGCATGCCAAATGAAAAGTTTAGCCAAAGTGGAGTGTGATCAGAAAGTTGTTGAGAATAGTCAGTCTGTAAGAAATTAATACAACGTCTGTGCTCAACAGATAACAGGATCTCGTACGCAAGAGAGAAAACAAGATAGTATGGAGAATAAAAAATTTGATTACTGTAGAACTGATACAATAGATGGCGCTGCCTCCCAACCGTGCGCTCCTGTGAAAGAAGCTTCGATGGCGTGCCGGAAACAGTAGAAGATGGAGGCTAGATGCTAAGGAATCAGGGTTGCTGTAGCCATTGATGAAATGGGCTTCATGGGCTTGCTCTTATATAGCCACCAGTCACAGTCGGTTAGGCTCAATTGGGTGGCCGACCCAGTCCGCCCAAAACGGTCGACTGGGGGTCGGTCCCGAAATAGGCCATCGACCATACGATAGAACCGGTGCGCAAAATAGAGCAACTCACCTACGGTAGCTGTTCGGCCCACAGCCATCCGGGATCATTTGAGGCTCCAAACGGGCCTCGCAACCCAAGAGTGGGCTGCCCCGGGAAATGCTCCATCTACCCTCAGTGCGGTGAGTCAAGGGATGCATTCCCGCACTTGCATGTAGCCTAGTTGGCGGTGTGCCAACTCTATCTGAAGCCGTCCAGCCATCAGGCCACACTTGGCCCCCATTTGGTGTCCAAACTAGGACCTACCGGATAATCGAGCTACTCAAATGCCTTCTCCTCATATGGGGGGCTTACAAGTAGAGTTGGCTCCCGCGTAGTTACACGAGAGTGGAGCATTGATATCTAACACCCTCCCTCAATGTCCACCCGCAAGTGAACTTACTTTTTCGGCCCAATGCCAAGTCGATGAAGATGCCTCTCCAGCAAGTCTCTTTCAAGAGCCTTCGTGAAGATGTCCGCAGCATTCTCTGTAGTCGGACAGTACACCAAGTCGACCTCTCCATCCATGATCAGCTCGCGTACAAAGTGATATTGAATCTCAATGTGTTTTGTGCGAGCGTGGAACACCGGGTTCTTTGCAATCGCCATGCAACTCTGATTGTCACATGATAACTGTGTAGGCTTGTTCTGCACTGCACCCATGTCCCCCGAAATCCTCCTCAACCACACTGCCTCGCAAGAAGCAAAGCATGCAGATTTGTACTCGGCCTCGGTAGAAGAAAGAGCAACTATGGGTTGCTTCTTGCTGACCCATGACACAACTCCAGATCCAAGTGAGAAACAGTACCTTGTCACTGATCTCCAGCTGTCCACGTCTCCTGCCCAATCCGAGTTACAGAATCCGGTCAAGATGTTGCCCTTGGTATAGATGATGCCATAATCAAGTGTGCCTTTGATGTATTTCAGCACCTGCATCCCTGCCCTCCAATGGTTCTCCCGGGGCTTATTGGAAAAACTGCTTAGTACACCAGTCGCAAAACTGATGTCCGGCCGTGTGTTGCACAGGTAAATCAAGCTTCCCACAAGCCTTTTGTACTTCACTTCATCCACCAGTGGTGATGAATCCTCGTTTGAGAGCTTCGCGTCAACCTCCACATGGTCGTCCACATAAAGGACCACGATCATACACCTACTTCCTTCTCTAAATATATACAAATTTGCATTAGATGGGCTCCTCCTGAACCTGTTTTGCAAAAAGTAGGCATCAATTCGCTGGTACCACGCTCGTGGGGCTTGTTTCAGCCCGTAAAGTGCCTTCTTCAGTTTGCAGACTTTACCTTCTGAACCGGGGATCTCAAAACCTGGTGGTTGTTCCACGTATACCTCCTCCTTAAGATCTCCATTCAGAAAGGCGGATTTCACATCCATCTGAAACACGGGCCAACTTCCTTGGGCAGCTAAAGCCAGAACACTGCGAATTGTGGTTAGTCGAGCTGTGGGAGCAAAAGTATCTTGATAATCAAAACCATGTACCTGTGCAAATCCTTTTGCCACGAGCCGAGCCTTGTATTTATCCAACGTGCCGTCGGACTTGTACTTGGTCTTGTACACCCACTTGGTTCCGATTACCTTGCGTTTTGGTGGTCGATCCACAAGGTCCCAAGTGTTGTTCTTCATCATGGAGCCATACTCCGACTGCATAGCCTCCATCCACCTATCATCGCCCTGTGCCTCTTCAAGACACTTGGGTTCATCAGCACGGATCACTTTTGTCATCAAAGCATAGTTGACCAAGTGTTCTTGCGCCCTTCTTTGCTCCTCTAATCTCTTGGACCGGCGGTGTTCGGATGGTTCCTTCTCAATGGCTGGAGGTTCTCTGCCGTCCAAAAGCTACTTTACCCACTTTGGGAATGGCCGTTGCCATTGTGGTTCTGCAGGCTCTTCTTCATCTTCTTTGTCTTGAATCCTCCCAAGCACCGTTGGGGGAGTTCGGTCTGCTGTTGGTGGTGGTACTAGATGGATATCCTGGTCCTAGTTGTCTGGGAAGGAAGCATCCTCCTCCAATTGATGCGGCTGTTCTGAGAAGATCACATCGCGACTTACAATTACCTTCTTGGTAACAGGGTTATAGAGACGGTAACCCTTCGCCCCTTCACTGTAGCCCAAGAAAATACTCTTCCGGCTCTTCGGTTCCCATTTGGTCCTGGTAGCATCAGGGACATGCACAAAACAGTCACATCCAAAAACTCTGAAATGTGCAACTGAAGGTTTCTTACTAGAAAAGGCTTGCAGTAGAGTCATCATGTTCACAGCCTTCGTGTAGCTACGATTGAGAATGTAAACTGCAGTATTACATGCTTCAGCCCAGAAAGTCTTTGGCAAATCTTTCCCTTTCATCATACTCCAGTCCATTTCGCAGATGACGCGCATCTTGCGTTTTGCTACTCCATTTTGCTGTGATGTATGTGGCGGGGGTTTCTGCCTCTTGATTTCGTGACTTTTGCAGTAACTTTCGAATTCAGTCGATGTGAACTCTCCACCTCTGTCTGATCTCAGCTTCTTCACCTTCCTCCCCGATTCTTTCTCGACCATTACATGCCATTCCTTGAACCTACTGAAAGCCTCGTCTTTCGTCTTCAAGAAGTATATCCATATCCTTCTACTGTAGTCATCAATTAGCGTCATGAAGTAGAAGGAATCACCCAAAGTTTCCGTCTCCATCTTTCCGTAGAGGTCCGTGTGAACGAGCTCTAAAGGAGCCTTTGCCCTGCTGGCCTCTTTAGGAAAGGGCTGCCAATGCTACTTGCCCATCATGCAAGCTTCACATACATCGGGCAGATCTGAAATTTCTGGTAGGTCTGCAATCATTCCACTTTTATGCATCTCCTTCAAAGGACTAAGGTTTAGATGACCAAACCTCTCATGCCACAGCTTAGTGTTCTTCACATCCGCTCGAGCACTGAAAGCTGAGAGTTCGTAAATGTTATTGCACCGTGTACCTTTACTAATGACCTTCCCTTGAAGATCCAGAATGTGTGCACCATTCTTATCGAATTGAACTTTGAGGTCCCGATCCGTGATCGCGGAAACGGACAACAAGTTCCTCTTGATATATGGCACATAAAGAACATCGGACAACTATTTTACAACTCCATCTGACTTGAGAGCAATCGTACCTTTTCCTTTTGCTAGACATTTTGCATCATTGCCGATTGCTACCATGATGTCATTCCCTACCGGCTGTAGAGAGGTATACCAATCCTTCCGACTGGTCACGTGGCTCGATGCACCACTGTCAATGATCCAAGGTTCATCCACAAGTACATGAACTGCCTCCATGCAAATCTCCTCAATTGCTACGAACAGCTCTGTTGGTACTGCTTACGTGCTGTTGCTGGACTCTTGTCTTTACTCCGTTCTTCTCATCTGCAATCTTCTTTCGGCACTCATTCTGCTTGTGCCCTGCCTTGTTGCAATAGAAGCACTTGATCTTCTTCTTTCTCTTTTTATCATCAGAAGAAGATGGGTTACCAGAGTCCTTACCCTTACCTTTCATTGATCTGGTCCAGAAAGGCGAATCTTCTCCAGTCCTTGTCTTTTGACACATCTCCTCCTCCAGAAGCATCATGCTGAAATCCTCAAAGTTGAGGGACGGATTTCTGTTCTGCATATTCAGCGCCGTAACAAGACCGTCGTACTTTGGTGGGAGAATCCGTATGCACCTTCGTGCTAGATTCTTGTTGGTGATGGTGATGCCAATCGCAGTCATCTGATCACGCAGATTCTTCACCCTGGTGATGAACTTCTCTGCCGCTTTAGACTCACACAATTTTTCGTTTGTGAGTTGAGTCTCCAGATTCTGAATCCGCGTCTGATTCGTGGTACTGATTTTCAAGACCGTCCATACCTCCTCCACTGTGGTGACATGTTGAATTAATGCCATGATTGAATTACTAACACTGCAGATGATAGAACACAGTGCATCTGCATTTCTTCTTATCCACGCAAGAATCTCATCCGTAGCTGGTACTATATGTTGTCCTGCATTGGCTAGATCCGCCCGGCCTCACGTCCACCCCAGTAGCAATGTTCCTAAGCTCATATGCGCTTAGGATGGTCTTCATCTTGAACTTTCAGAGAGGACAATTAGAGCCATCCAACTTTTCGCTTTCGCCGAATGGTGGGATTTGTAGTCTTGCGGGCTGGGTGATCTCTCACAATCTGCTCGCAAACAGAAACACACTACCAAATCTTCTTGCTAGAGTCCAGGCTCTGATACCATGTAAGAAAATAATACAACGTCTGTGCTCAACAGATAACTGGATCTCGTACACGAGAGAAAATAAGATAGTATGGAGAATCAAAAATTTGATTACTGTAACTGATACAATAGATGGCGCTGCCTCCCAACCGTGCGCTCTTGTGAAAGAAGCTTCGATGGCATGCCGAAACAGTAGAAGACGGAGGCTGGATGCTAAGGAATCAGGGTTGTTGTAGCCAGTGATGAAATGGGCTTCACGGGCTTGCTCTTATATAGCCACCAGTTGTAGTCGGTTAGGCTCAATAGGGTGGCCCACCCAGTCCGTCCAAAACAGTCAACTGGGGATGGGTCCCGAAATAGGCCACCGACCATACGATAGAACCGGTGCGCAAAACAGAGCAACTCACCTACGGTTGCCATTCGGCCCACAGCCATCCGGGATCATCTGAGGCTCCAAACGGGCCCTGCAACCCGAGAGTGGGCTGCCCCGGGAAATGCTCCGTCTACCCTCAGTGCGGTCAGTCAAGGGATGCCTTCCCACACTTGCATGTAGCCTAGTTGGCGGTGTGCCAACTCTATCTGAAGCCGTCCAGCCATCAGGCCACACATGGCCCCCATTTGGTGTCCAAACCAGGACCTACCGGATAACCGAGCTACTCAAATGCCTTCTCCTCATATGGGGGGCTTACAAGTAGAGTTAGCGGGTTCCCGCGTAGTTACACGAGAGGGGAGCATTGATATCTAACACAGTCCACATTTGACATGTATAATCATCATATTGCTGAGCATGAATAAGATACAATCTATCAAGCCTAGCCCAATATTCTGTAAAAGCATTATGATGATAGTAAATCCCAAAACTGAAGGATGAGTTGCTGTCCATAAATCTGCGGTACGAAGTGATGAAATCATATGTTCCCATTGCTGAATTTCAGAGGGCAACGTATGGGATTTATGTGTGGAAATGTCCTGCCAGTGAGGAGAATTATTGAAATCACCACAAAGTATAGCGTTTGTGGACCAAGGATATTGCTTTATGGAGTCCCACATTCAAGCTCTAGAAGCTGAAGTTTGAGAGGCATACAAGGAACCAATTTCAAAAATCTCTCCATTGATCATACATTGGATAATCATCCATCGACCACATAGATCATTATATGCTCTACCCAGGGCTGCAAATCATGTCTGGCTAGAATGCATAGCCCAGAGAATTGATCAGAGCCCGCATAAAATATATCATATCCTGAAAAGAACTCATGCTGGCCAGTAAAGAATGCTGATTATGCTCTTGCAGACACACAACATCTGGATGAGTTTTATTTATATGGTGCCAAAGGAGCCTCCATTTATTCGGGTTGCAGAGGCCCTGTATATTGTAAGAAACACATTTAAGAGAAGCACGCATGAAAATATGTACAAGAAATGAGTAGTCCTCCAAGAGAAAGGGAGGCATCAGGCCTCTGCCATTGCCTCAGGGTCTTGGTGACCCTCAGAATCCAATTCCCTGACTAGATCATCTTCTTCAAAAAGTGAAATACCCTTCTTGACTGCATTAACCCATGCCTTTGAGATGGGTCTGTCCGAAAAGGTAGATGGTTGACCAGGAGAAGGAGTAGAAGCATCCCAATTACGAGATTGGAGAGGTCTTTGTTTGAGAGGCACTGTCTTCTTTGCAGTCTGCCAACCCTCATGAGAAGATGAATTATTTTCCACTAGCTTGCTCTTTCCTTTAGCCTTGTTTTGAGCTGAAATGACTTGGCTCCCTGTATGAACTGAGGGCTTGGCTCCTTTGGCTTCTGTCTTTTCCACATAAGTCTTCTGACCTCCTTTATTAGATGGCTCAGGAATGGCAGCTAGAGGAGGCGGATGGAGGATAGAGGGACACTCACAAGCTAGGTGCTCAAACTTGTGACAAGAGAAACAAGCTCCAGCAAAAATTTCCCATTTCAAAGTGAAATATTTCTTTCCCAAATTAACACCCTCAATCTCAACTGCAATAGAAGGAGGGGTTAGTCTATCAGTATCCCATAAGATTTTCATTACCTGTGGGACGAGGGGGACAGATCACTTGTCCCAATGTCATTGCTAAGCCAGGAAGCTCCGTTCTCATGTAATCTAGGAAATCAACCACTTCAACCCATATAGGGCAATGATGCTTGATGAGATTATGATAGTCCTTATTAGGAGACCAAGGACGATGTGCACCATTTGACGACCAAAAAATAAAGGGGACATTTCCAGAATCTTTTGTTTTGTCAAGGCATCCAAGAGATGAACTTCATAAACTCCTCGGGAGGCAAAATAAACTCCTTCCACATAGCATCCACCTAGGAGGGAATTCACCCATTTTCCCACATCATAAGCCGAGGGTATTTTCCCTGGGAAAAAGATGATGACTGCAGTCTGAGAGAGCTTCTTCAGAGGATGCACAAGAGAAGGCAACTTCATTTTGTAAGTGACTTCCGGAGCAGGTAGCATCCATTCTCTTCTACTTTGTTGAAATTCCTCATTCAACATGTCAAACACATAGGAAGCATCTTCAGATGAAGGAGCTATGAGGGGAAGAGTCTCCCTTGACTGTCTTTTGGGTTCTAGAGAGAGCGCTCTCTTTACATTACATAATACTTATTTGTTTCTGCCATTGAAGCTAGTCGATTCGGTAGAAAGATTTAAATCTGAAATTGCAGTTAGGTAACAAGCTATGAAATAGAGGGGGATGAGGGCCAAGACGATATAAATAGACTGGACAGAAATTTCAGGCGGGGTAGATAGCAAACTGAGAAGGAATAGACAAGCAGAGCAATATCCAAGCAAGAGAGGGAGAAACCAGACAGTAACTCAAACTAGACAGATTGGGTTGAAACCATAAAAAAGGGCGGCGACGCTATAGCAGCTGGGCACGGGATTTGGACAGAAGGGCAGGAGACCTGGACAAGAGGGCACAGGAACCTGTTGCGACAAAAAAGCTTGCAGGAATACTACCTTACACACAACTTACTAATCCAACACACTGATAGAGTGGGAAAAATCTGAGAGGAAACCAATAACGAGGCACTAAAGGTGGCTTTAAAGAGCACACAGGATGGCGAAACAGTGACGAAATCTCTTGCGAGCAGAGGTAAGGGCTCCGAACAGGCTGCACACAGTCCAAAGGAAACGTGGAGCAGGTCAACTCGCTCACACACACACAAGCGGGGAGCTGCAGGAAACACACACACTTTTTTTTTTTTGGTAAATCCATGAGAGGTATATCATCAGCAAGATTTACATGAGGGTCTCAAAAAAAAACAGAGAGCCTCAACAGGAAATCAAAAGCAAAGAGAAACTATTTCCAAGCATGGCTGAGGAAGATCTCCTTGATGGCAAGCATCATAGATAGATTGCCGTAGGGAGAGTCTGAAATATTCATAAGATTGCAAGAACGGATTCCCAAAATATCTCATGTTGTGATCCTGCCATATGGTCCAAAAAGCCCAATATCTGACCCAGTACAAAAATAAAGAGTAATGGACCAAGGTTGTAGGAAGTCTGCCAAAAAGCCAAAAATGTTTCCCAAAAGGAGAGTTAGGGAAACGAAGGCGAAGCAACATGGAAATTTTGCATATGAAGGTCTTAGTGCTGGAGCACATCCAAAACAAATGAGGCACCGTTTCAGAAGGGGCCATGCATCGAAGACAAGAAGCGGATGCAATCCTTCATTGAGCTAGAGTGACCCCCATGGATAAGGTTCCTTTAAGCAAATTGGGGATCAGGTGTATAAATGACGTTGTTGATGCTACTGGTCAAATGCAGGAAACACACACACACAAACGGGGAGCTGAGGAGGCTGAAACGAAGTGGAAAAGAGACCAGATGGAGCTCTAGAAAGGTTGCTGGTAGTAGCAAGCAAGCTCAGGAGGATGAATGGACCGTAGGCAGCAGTAGGGGCAGGTCGGGATCACCAATAGGGCTGGCTGAGGGCTGGAATCGTCGCCATGGCTGGAGCTCTCTCTCACACACACTTTTTTTTTTTGGTAAAATCCATTGTATTTATATCCTCATAAATTTACAATATGGGAAGTCTCCCACACACTAGCAATGAACTCCGAAAGAGAGCCCAATAGAAGAACTCAAAAACAAGTAGAGAACACTTCAAGGCTAGTAGCATCCAAATCCCTTGCAGCAAGACTGTCATGTAAGGATTGCTTGAGGGACATTCTGAAGAAAATATATGCCTGAGGAAACTGTTGACCCATCCTAGAATGCAGTCTCTGTGTCCAAATGGTCCATAATACCCAAAAGCGAGTCCAGTGAAAGAAAAGGAGTAATGAAGACATCTGAGATGAGAGGCATCCAAACATCCAGAAAAGTTTCCCAAATCTGATAGAAGGGAACCGAAGCCGCAGTAAATGAGAGACATGAGTGATCAATGTGCGAGAGTGCGGGCAAAACCATAATAAGTGAGGAACTGTCTCGCGGGGATGAGAGCAACGGGGGCAGAAAGGAGAAGCAATGCGGCGTGCTGCCAATTTCACCCCAATGGAAAAGGCTCCCACTATACATCTCCAAAAGAAAAGCCTCTGTTTCAATGGCAATTTGGCTTTCCAGATTTTCATGAGTCGGGATTGCCACCAAGATAAAGGCCTATCCAAATTCCAAAGAGTGTTGGCATGCTTGTCAATCCATGGCTGTGGAAGAAGAAATCTGTAAACCTTCGAGGAGGTCAGATTGTGTATTGAGGGCGTATGGGTAGCAGGAGGTATGGAAGTCAAATTCCAGTCCATTAATCTGTCCTGTGCAAACAGTGGAGGAACCGGAACAAATGGCTGCAACATAGTTGAAAGTGTTCTCCAAATGGATCTATGATGCAGACCCAAGGAGAATGTCCTGCAAGCTTGTGGAAATGAAAGTATATAGCCTTGTTGATCCACAACATCACCAACAAATCTTATGCCCAATTTCATGAGATTGTATGCTTTGATAGGTGCCTGTAAAGCGAGAGGCGATGCAAACACCTTGCTCCAATGGATGCTTTCCAATCGAAAAGAATTACCATGATGAGAGGAAGCACCTGTCCATTTTGCATATGAAAGAATTCTCTTCCAATCATGAAGAAAAGCAGTAGAAACAGGGCAACCAGGAATTTTTCCCTGAAAGGAAGACAAAACTGCTTCCCAGTGATCTGTAATCCAATGCCCATATGCATGGGAAGCCATGTTTCCACACATAGCTGCTAACATAATAGCCCATGGTTGTTTTTGCTGAAAAAAATCAGCAATCATAGTGCTCTTTCTTGCCAACATATGAACCTGGAGATTGAGAATATTCAGCCCCCCATGAGTCTTGGGGTGAACAAATAGACTGCATAGGTAGTAGTCGCAAAGCTTTTTTATGAGATTTGCTTTTCCAAAATATCTCCATAGCTTGGGACATATAGGAAGCCAAATGCTTGAAAGACCAAGGAAGAAGAGGCAAATAAAATTGCACATATGCCATAATGATGGACTGTACTATCCGGAGTCGAACATGTAGAGGCCAAGTGGACAAATGCCAGTATTCCAGCTTCTTGTTGATCTTTTGAAGCACCCATTTGAGCTGTTGTTGCGGAGTAATATTCCAGCCAATGGGGTATCCTAGATGTCTGACAATAGTAAGGGAAGAGATAATGTGGCCTGGCCAAAAAAGTGCATGCCAATCAGCTTCTTTCAAAGCTAGAAGTTTTGATTTCTGAAAATTGATATGCAGTCCAGCAGCTATGCCAAAATCATTCAGTGTATGCATCAAACGAGAAAGATCACTTTGAGAATTCCTTGGCATGAAGTATGAATCATCAGCATAGGCCTGTGCAAGAATAGACTGTGCCCCTGGAATTTGCAAGCCATGAAGCTGTCCTGTATCTGCCAAATAGTCCATATGCAAGAGTAACGGATGGGTAGCAATGGCATACAGTAAGGAACTAAGAGGGCAACCCTGTCTCACTGAGCGAGTCATAGTCCAGGTTCTTGACAACCCACCACCAAGCAAGCACTGTGCCGTGGCGTGAGAATAAAGCCAGTAAATGATGTGGACGAGCCGAGGGCCAAATCCCAATTTTTGCATAGTTTGAGAGATGAAATCCCAATGGACAGTATCAAAAGCTTTCGCAATGTCTACTTGCAGAATGAGAACATCTTGTTTAGAATATTTGGCATACTCAATCGCAAGCAAGGCATTGGAGATATTGTCAGTGATCTGCCTTCTGGGGACAAACCCATACTGCCTAGGATGAAGTCCTGCTTGCAAGAGGAAGCGAACCCTGAGGACAATCATTTTAGCAATGAGTTTGTAAATGACAGGCATGAGGGATATAGGCCGCCAATCAGCCATCGTCTCACACAACCTTTTTTTGGGAATCAATTTTACTAGGCCATGTTTCCAGGATGGAGGAAGAGATTGTTCTGCCCAAGCATGATTGATCATTAGAAGGAGAGTGTTCTTGAGATCACCCCAAAATGCACGGAAGAATTCAACAGTCAGTCCATCCCAACCAGGGGAGCTGCTTTTGCGTAGATGACTCAAAGCATCTTCCAGTTCACTAAGCATAAAAGGCTGCTCCAATGCATGGGCCTGTTCCCGAGATAATATGGGCTGAACATGCATAAGGAATCGAGACCTGGCTGCATTTACTTGCATCAAATGATCAGGTTGAGAAGAAAGGAGATGCTGAAAATGACTAGAACATTGCAATTCCAAGTCTGATTTGGAAGTGGTCCAGGTGCCATCATCTTTCTTGATCCTGCAAATATCCTCCTTTCGCCTATCCGCATGGAGACTTTTAAAAAAGGCTTTGGAGGAGCAGCCCTTATCCAAAAGGGGTTTCATACGAGCTCGGATTTGCCACTTCTTTAATTTGCGAAGATCATTTTGGTGGATGATATGAACCGCATAAGCACAAGAATCCTGTTCAGAAGAAGTAAGCTGCCTATGAGAACTGATTGCATCCATTTGCTGCTTGTGAGATTGAGCCCATTTTATCTTAAGCCGAAGGTTTTCCATGTAACTCCGTCCGTAGTCTTGAATAACAGCCTGTAAGCGATGAGCAAGACTGATCCAAGCAAAATCCATATCCTCCTGAGCATGTAAGAGGAGGGGACGGACAGCCACTCTCACCATGTTCTGAAATTGTTGATGAAGCAAGTAGGCACTATTAACATGGAGCAGGCGATGACCAAAAAACGGCATATCATCTGTCAGACGTGCTATTGATAATGTCAAGCATACTGGAAAATGATCAGATAGCAGGAGGGAGTGATCAATCCGCAATGTACATGTAAAATCAGCATACTGCTGAGCACTCTCTCTCACACACACACTTTTTTTGGTAATCTCTTACACACACACACACACTCTCACACGCCAGTCACACACACACACCCCTCTCTCTCACACACTTTTCTTTTTTTTGGTGAAATCTTTGATTGATTATATTATATGAGTAGCAACCTCAAAAAAAGGTGCTACAATTACATCAACTGAAAATTTCAGTATATGCCAAAAAGACCTCATGATCTATGCAGCAGGTCTGCAAGCAATCAAAGAAAGATTGCTGCAGAGAACGCCTAAAAAAGCCAAACAGAGAGAAAGTAGGATCACCAAAGACTTTACAATTCCTATATGTCCATAAAGTCCATAGTGCCCAGTAGCGAACCCAAACGAAGAAAAGATGAAACTCCGGTCTGGATGGATGAAACCCAAATAGCCAGAAGAACTTCCCAAACGGAACAAATGGGAATCTCGCTCGCAGGTGGTGTCGAAGCAAATCAATAAACTCACAAGAGCACAGACAATGCCAAAACAAGTGAGGCACAGTCTCCGAAGAAGCAGAACATCTATGGCAAAGTGCAAGAGCTATGTGTCGATGAGCTAATAGCTGTCGAGATGAAAACACTCCCAAAAGAAAACCTGTTGTCGAAGCGGTACTTTATAGGCCCAAAGTTGCTGTAATCTTTTCCTCCACCACTTGGTTGGGCGATGCATTCGCCAAACAAAATCACCTCTCTCTGAAACCCAAGGTTGAGGCCAAAGGATTTTATGCAATGCAAGTACAGTAATCTGAGATAGCCTCAAAGGATGAGAAGAGGACCTTGGAGAAGTCAAAGTCCAATCTTCCAGTTGGTCATGGAGTTCCAAAGGAGGAATTGTAAACAAAGGGCGAAAGCATAGAAGTAATTTGTCACCACAAAGGACGATAATGAGAGCCCAATCCATATGTAGTGGCTGCTTGAGAAAAGGTGAGCACAGTACCAGCATCATCTATGACATCAGCAACCGAGGTGATGCCTTTAAACGAGACAAAGTAGGAACGTTGAGGTTCCTGTAAAGCCAAGGGAGGCTGAAAGACTTTGGACCAGTGAATGCTTTCAGCTCTCAAAGAATTCCCAAGCAAAGATTGCCGTCCATTCCATTCCAGATGAGAAAGAACATGCTTCCAGTCAAGAAGCAAGCGGGAGACAAAACGGCATCTAGGCAAAGTGCCATCGGTGCAGCCAAAAAAAAATCCCAGTGATCGAGCTGCCAATGACCAAATGCAGAAATACTGATATGAGTGACTAGAGTCCTAATCATAAGAGCCCAAGGCTGATCACCTTGCAGAAATTGCAGCAACATTTTCCCCCTATGGGCAAGAATATGCACATGAATATCCGTGATGTTCAATCCACCATGCATCTTGGGAGAACAAATGTGATGCATTGAAAGCAGCCTGAGACTTTTTTTGCCATGTTTGGATGCCAGGAGAGTTCCATAAAGACAAACATGAAAGATGTAAGATCTGCCTTAGTGAACATGATCAATGGCAAGTAAAATTGAATATATGCCACAAGGATGGACTGCACTATTCGAAGACGAATGTGCAAAGGCCAGGTTGCCAGTTTCCAATACTCAAGCTTTTTTCGAAGCTTAGCCAAAACCCAATCAGTTTGTTGTCGGCGAGTGAGTTCCCACCCCAAAGGGTAACCAAGATGACGAACAAACTAAGTGGATGGAATGATATCCTTGGGCCATAATAGACTATGCCAGTCTTTGGAATGCAAAGGGAGCACCTTAGACTTCTGAAAATTAACATGAAGACCAGCTGCCAAACCATAAATAGAGAGGGCCTGCATCAAGGCACCAAGATCATGGGGCATATTCTTCGGGGTAAAGAAAGAATCATCAGCATAAGCTTGAGCAACCATGCTGCGATTAGCATCCGATTCCAAGCCATGAAGTGATCCTGTAGCCACAAGATGATCAATATATTGCAGCATAGGATGAGTAGCAATGGCATATAGTAAAGCACTGAGAGGGCATCCCCGGCGGACCGAACAACGAAGAGTCCACTCATCAGAGATATCCCCAGAAAGAATGCAAGCCGCATTGCTATCTCTGTAAAGCCAGTAAATAATCTGCTGCATTTTTTGTCCAAACCCCATCGCATAGTTTGCGAGATGAAATCCCATTGAACTGTGTCAAAGGCTTTTGCAATATCTACCTGCAAGAGTAGAACATCCCGCTGCGTGTATTTGACATATTCAATCCCAATATAAGCATTGGCAATGTTATCTGTGATATGGCGACGTGGAACAAAGCCATATTGGGAGGGATGCAACCCATCATGCAAATAACCTTTAATCCGATCAACCACCATTTTGGCAATGATCTTGTAAATGACTGGCATGAGCGTGATTGGCCTCCAATCACCCAGTGAATCACATAGCTGCTTTTTTGGAATCAGCTTAAGAAGACCCTTTTTCCATGACAAAGGCATCTGCTTATTTTGCCATGCTGTATTTACCATTTGCAGCAAGGTGAATTTAAGAAGATCCCAGAATGCAAGAAAAAATTCAACAGTGAGACCATCCCATCCTGGAGATTTCCATCTGCCATAGGATCTCAGTGCATCAGACAATTCCCTTTCAGTGAAAGGATGTTCAAGTTCCAAAGCCTGAGCATCACACAGAATTGGATGAATATGCTGCAAAAGAAGCTGACGTGCAGGCACGACCCGAGGAGAAAGAGTATCCATATGCCCAAAATGAGTGGAGAAGTGCTGCACACATAAATCAACAAGCTCTGAACGAGATGTTGACCAAGAACCATCAGGCATCCGGATCCGACAGATATTGGCAGCCTGTCTTATGTAGTGGAAACTCTTAAAAAATTGCTTGGAAGAGCAGCCTTTATCCAAAAATGCCCGTTGTCTGGATCGGATTTCCCATTTAGCAAGCTTTCTACGATCATTAGATTGAAGAGAGAATTGAGCCAGACATAAGAGCATGCTTTCCTCTGAAGACAAAGGGCGAAGATGAGCAAGCTCAATCAAACTCTGACATGTAAATTCGGCATGTGCTACAGTCTCCCTTGTGGCTTGCATATAGGATTTGCCATAATCTCGAATAACTATTGCATCCGAGCAACAAAAGCCTGCCAAGCATAATCCAAACCAATGCGTATCTGATGAGAGAGAGGCTGGATAGCATCAGAGACCAAGGCTTTAAAGTCAGCATGCTCCAGATAACTATTATTAATCAGCAAAAGCCTTCAGCAAGGCAATCTCTCAGTGGGAAATTCATGTAAGGAAAGCCTCAACCAAAGAGGAGCATGATCCGAATGTGTGGAAGCATAATCAACCCAAATTTGACAAGTAAAGGCATCACAATGCTGTGGATCAATCTAATACCATCTGTCCAAGCGTGCCCGATAAGAAGATTGAGCATCATGTTGAAAGGTATAACCCGGAAGCATGGGCTGTAATTCCTTCCAAAGATCAACCAGGTGCAATTGAAGCAAAAAATCAGACCATGCCTGTGTTTCAGAAGCCAACATATGAGTGTGGCCTAAGGTGTTGTCGCCCGATTGAGGTGCATTATTAAAGTCACCACAAATGAAGGCATGTTGTCGCCATGGATAAGTATGCATGGCAGCCCAGATCAAAGCTCTATCACGAGAAGACTGCCCAGATCAAAGCTCTATCACGAGAAGACTGGGGGACATAAACCGATGTAAATTCAAAAATTTCCCCTTGAATAAGGCATTGAACAATAATCCATTCACCATGGCGATCATTGAGAGCCACAACAGGTTGAAGGTTGTGCTTTACCAAAAAAGCCACACCAGAAAAGGAGTGCTCTCCAGCATAGAAGATATCATAACCAGCAAAATGGCCTATTTGACCAGCATACATATGCTGATTATGCTCTTGCAAAGCAATTATATCAGGCTGCAATTGCCTGATATACATCCAGACCAGTTTCCATTTGCGACCATCACACATTCCCTGTACATTGAGAGTAACACACTTCAGATGATCAAGCATATTTATAGTTATGGGACAAGTATGTACAGCAACTAATGGGCTGTCTACATCTGCATTTCCACCTCAATGTCCGGGCCTCTGCCCTGGGATGAAGCATCAGCCCGAGGAGAGGACAAAAGTGCAGCAACTTCTTCTTCAGGAAACAAGGTCCGATTTGCAGTCACAGCTGCCCAGGTCAAGCCAACACTAGAGTTTTCAGCAGGTGTTTTCCCATGAGAGGATGCACCACTCCAAGTCCGAGAAGGCAAAGGTCGCCTGGGGGAGATCACTTTGCGAGGAGTTTGCCATCCATCAGTCAAAAAATTTTCCCCCTTCCCCTGAGGTGGAGAGGACAAAGGCACAGGAAAAGAAGCATTACCATGTGAGACAGCCGGGGCTTTGCCTTTGTCTTGAACAGAGAAAAACTGTTTGACCCCTTTGTTTTTCACCACAGAAGAGGCATATGCATTCTTATTCAAAGGCTGAACCATTTCAGCTTGCACTGGCATCCGTGGAGCTCGGGAAGGGCATGGTGAAGCCATGTGCCCAAATTGCTTGCATTCAAAGCAAGCACCTGCAAACAGCCCCCACTTGAGCTTGTAAAAGGCACTCCCCATGGAAACATTATTCACAGTAACCGAGTATGAAGCTGGAGTGGGATGATCTGTATCCCACAAAATGCAGAAGCGATTCGAATTTCCATTGGGTCGCGGTGGACATACCACCTTACCGAGGGAAGCTGCAATTTTAGGTAGAAGAGAAGACAAGCATTGAGGAAAATCCACAACTTCTACCCAAACAGGGCAACGATGCCGAATCAATGCCTGATAATCCCGAGTGGGAGACCAGGGCAGAACATGGACCATCTACTGGCCATAGAAAAGAGAAGAGTGCTCCGACGGTGCTTCTCATCAGCCATGATGATCTCAAAAAAGCCCCTCGTTGCATAATGAACTTTTTTGACATAAGAACCACCCAGGGTTCGAGTCAACCAATTCCCAACATCTGTAGTAGTAGGCATCCGCCGTCCTGGGAAGAAAATTACAATGGCATGCTTTGCATACTCCTTAACTGGATCAAATATATCATCCACTTCCACCATAATGCCAGTGGTGGGAAGTGGATCTTTCCAACCTTTACAGGTGTCTTCAAACCCTTCATGCATAACCTCATAAACAAGCTGATCCTCAACAAAGTCATGAAGGGAATCATCTGAATCCATCACCTATTTTTGTTTCTTGTTGGAAACTGACTTGTCTTTGTGAAAGGTTTTCTCATAGGAATAATACGCCATTCGAGTTAAGGAAAAAACTTGGAAGCAGCAACGCTTTACAAGGAGGAAAGCACAGCAAGTACAAAACTGTATAGACAAAATCGTACGGATTTTCGACAGTACGAAAAAAAAATTCCTGATAGGCAAATTGTACAGACTTCCCTGACTGTATGGACAAAACTGTACGGACTGTACGGACAAAACTGTACGGACTTTTTTGACTGTACGGACAAAATCGTACGGATTTTTTACGGTAAAAAACTCCCCAAAAAAAATTTGACAGGCAAACTGTACGGACTGTACGGATTTTTCTGACTGTATGGACAAAATCGTACGGATTTTTGACAGTACGATTTTTTGTTCAGATTTTCTGACATAGCGTACGGACACAAAACGGACGTCAAAAGGAAACTCGAGGGTGTCAAACTGAGGGAGAAACAAGCAGCTGTAGCGTGGGAGCACGAGGGCTAGCAGACAGAGGTACAGAAGACCTCAGAGTGGGTGGACGTTGTGCGTAGAGCCCCACAGGCCCAGCAGACCACAGTCTCTGAGACTATTGCCGAGAGTCCAGCGGCGAGCTCAGAAGGCCCTCAACATCCGCATCCGCGGAGTTGAGCGATCAGATACGAGATCAGCCATGGATCAGGCGACAGATTTCATATCTGGGACACTCGGAGTTCAGGATCATGGCATAGTAGCTGCATATCGAGTGGGCCGGGATCCAGCACGGCACCAGCCACTTATCATCAGATTCAGAGATGCTGAGGCCCGTCTCGCAGCATTACGAAGGAGATCCAGATTGAGGGACCATCCACAGATTCACATGGATGAGGACCTTACAGCTCTTCAGTGGGAGGAGCATAGACGTCTCATTGCACAGAGGGATGTTGCCCGTCGTGAGGGCAAGTGGGCCGTGATCAGAGAGGGCAGACTTTTGATAGGAGCTATGCGATCTAGACCGGCTGGAGCCCACAGTTGACGACACGAGGCCTATGGGACACGTAGTCTGCCAGATAGCTTGAGTTTTGCAGTTTGGAACTGTAATGGTTCCCTCACAGCTCAGCCTGGCAACTTACGAGAGGCCTTTTTTGATCAGGACATCGTCTTCTTTACAGAGACCCATGAGAGCCCAGAGAGAGGCTTGCCGCAGGTGACAGGGTATGCCTGGGAGTCTGTCTTTCGACAGCAGACTAGACGATCAGGAGGAGTCAGAGGATCTGGCGGTGTGGCAGTTCTTTATAGAGAGCATCTCAGATCGATACTCACAGTCATGAGCAGAGACCATCGGGCCAGATATCTTTGGGTACGGATCAGGAGACCCCCCCTGAGAGACTTGTTTATTGCAGTATGCTACTTTCCCCCGAGACAGTCTCGTTATGCCTCAGATGGACCAGGACAGTCACTGGATTTGTCAGCCGATGTATTGGAGTACTCACGCCGCGGAGAGGTCATCCTTTTAGGAGACTTCAACGCGAGGACATCAGACAGACAGGCAGAGATTTTGGACTTTGCTGAGGATCCAGTCTTAGTTCCAGCTGCCCCAGATGAGAGTTTTCCACGCTTATCTTCAGATAGAGAGGTAGAGGTGACAGATCAGGGACATCGCCTATTGGAGCTTCTCTCATCGCACGGCATGGTCATTTATAATGGACTTCGACAGTGGCCGCATTCATCCACAGCCACATGTTTTCCCTTCGCGGGTGGTGGCACGAGCGTCATTGATTACGTCTTGGGTCCCCCGACTTTAATCCCTTTTGTAAATAACCTCACAGTCGACCCTTTTATGCCTTCAGCCGATCATGCACGTCTGCACTTTATTCTTACCCAGATTCCTCATGCCCCCCCTTCTAGACATCATGAGCGTCAGCCATACTATGAGGTTCATTTTGACCACCAGTTTGATGATATTTATAGCCAGCACCTGAGTGGTCTTCTCCGTCCGCACCTTCTCGATGCCCTACCCTCCACACAGGATCGGTGGGACCTTGTACATACCTCCATCATCTCAGCAGCCCACAAGTCCTTCCCCGTCACTTGCCACACATCCAGTCCTCCACCAGTCGGTCTTGTGCCTTGTAATGGATGGTATGATGAGGAGTGTAAAGAACTCCGCAGGAAGCTTCGCCTTGAGACACAGGAGAAGTCTCCCCTCCTCATTGAGACCAAGAAGAGTTACAAGCGTTTGGTGCGACGCAAAAAGTGCCAATTTCTAGCCCGGAATGAGGAGGAGCTGAGAAGTTTACTTTTCAGCTGTGATTCCAAGGAATTCTGGAAGAAATTCCTTCGCTTGAAATCTCAAACTCCTCTTACAGACCCGCAGGTTTGGCTTGCCTATACTTCCACTTTATATGATATTCCAGACCAGCCACAGATCGACTTATCCCATGTGCCTAGACCCACCTCCTCTGCCTTATTCTCATCCAATAGTGTCCGAGCAGCAGCTCATCGTTTGAAGACTGGGAGAGCTAAGGACCATGATGGATTGCAAGCGGAGTATGTAATCCATGGGATTGATGCCTTAGCTACAGTCCTCTCCCGTCTTTTTAACGAGTCCATTTGTACAGGTCTTCCACCTAGTTGGCTAGAAAATACCATAGTACCCATACACAAGTCGGGGGATCCTTTGGAGGCGTCGAACTACAGGACCATTATGATTGGCCATGTCATGGCCAAGATTTATGCGACCATTCTAGAAGGACATATAAATGACCATGCCGAGGCGACAGGCATGAGAGCTAGAGGGCAGGCAGGATTTCGTGCAGAGCACTCGACTCTAGATCATATCTTCACACTCAGGGCTTTTATTGAGGAGGCGAAGTCACATAAGCAACGGCTCTATTGTTGCTTCGTGGACTTCAGAAAGGCATTTGACACTGTGCCGCGTTTCAGACTCTTCCAGCGACTCCGTGACTTGGGATTCAATGGGGAGATTCAATGGGCGATCATGGCCTTGTATGAGAGAGTCACAGGTAGAGTCAGGACGAGTATACATATTTGGGTGCCACATTTAGAGGTCCAGTCTTCACCATGACGCATGCAGCACGAGATAGGATCAGTAGAGGGTATGCCGCCTTGGCTCTTCTCGAGAGGCAGTGTGCACAGTCACATTTTCAGCATCCCGACACGAAGTCCTTACTTTTCGATACGCTGGTGAGACCTGCAGTCATGTATGCTAGCCCCTTTTGGGCAGGAGATCTCAGGGTTGCAGATTGGAGACGAGTAGAGAGGTTACAGATCATCATGTTCTCCAGATTGATCAGAGCGAAGCCCACGGTACCGCATCAGATTACGTTCGCAGAGTTCGGAGCTACACCCCTAGCGCTAGATGCAGCATTTCAGTCAGTTACGTACTTGCATAGGATCAGGGCGCTCGGAGACTCAGCAGCGGGCAGAGCACGATTACCGTGGCTAGCACTGACATCCTCGCAGATGTTAGCGGAGAGAGGTCATACTTTTTGTTGGTACCACACACTCTCCACATGGCTCACCTCGCTGGGCTTGGATATGGATAGGCTGCCACCATTTCGATACAGCATAGATGCCCCTCGCCTCCCTCTCACTCGACATGAGCTCAGTCAGGTTATCAGGGCAGATTTGTTGCAGCTATACACGTTTCGCACTTGGGTTCATCCCACGGAGCTTCCTACGAAGATGGCCACATATCGTGACCATTTTCTCAGGATTTCAGAGGATGGCTTCATCATATCCCCAGGATATATCGGCGTTCATATGTCGCACTCACTCAGGATTGCCTTGGGCCAGCTCAGGGTATCTTCCCACAGATTAGACGTTGAGGCCGGCAGGATGCGTCGTACAGCTACCGGACATAGACCCAGGCGAGAGACTAGGATATGCCCTTGTTGCACTATGGGGGAGGTGGAGACTGAGGAGCACTTTGTTTGCAGATGCCCTTTATATTATGAGATCCGTGGCAGATTTCACTGTTTATTTGGGCACGGATTTGGACCTCTCTCTCGGATTATGGAGTATGAGGATCAGTATTGCTTAGCGTTGTTCATCAGGGAGATCACCAGATACAGAGAGAGATTCCTCAGAGAGCACCGTCGCATCCCTGCCAGAGACCTGGTTATTCATGAGGAGCAGGACGAGGCGCAGGACCATGAGCACAGAGATAGCCCATCTTGCCAGAGAGCACCGATGGTTCCACCCCGAGGATGTACATATGACATGATCCGGCAGCACCGCAGGATGATCTTACACAGAGGCCGTACCCGTCGCTTTATTTCTAGACGACGGAGGATGATGGCAGATTTTCGGAGGAGATTGCTCCATGGAGACTTGGCACCGCCAGCAGCCCATTTGACACTTGCCCAGATCTTCACACTCATGGCAGGAGGCATGGTCGATGGCCATGACTTCCATCATTTCTTTGGATCACAGACCCCTTAGGGAAGACGATGTTCCTCATATTCCATATTTTACATTTTGTATCTAGGCAATTTTGGTACTCTATTTCATTTCATTTTGTATCTAGGATTTTTGTAGCCATTTTTGGCATCTTAGCGGTATTACGATGAGGCCACCTAGTTGGCGCATCGTTGATGATGTATTTTCCTTTCGGATGATTTTGTGTCCCATAGGCCATGTATGGCCTTCCGTGGACCTTTAATAAAATTTCTTTCTTTCTTTCTTTCTCTTTTATGTGGGAAGAAATCTTTTATTGCTATAAAATAATTACATTCATAATTACTTCGAAAGTGGAGTAACTACTACTCAACTGAAAATCTCAGTATAAACTGTATATACATCCTGATCAATCAAACGAGTCTGAACGCAGTCATAGAATGATTGTCCATATGCTAAACAGTATTTGCTCTGTCAAAAATCCAAGGCGGAAATAATAACACTTTATACAGAGATGACACTGTGATATGTGAGAGCTTCAAAGGACGGGTTGAAGAGGAAGAAGAATGTAAAATCCAATCCTCAAGCCTATTCTGAAGTTCCAAATGAGGTACCCGCAAGAACGGTTGAAGCATTGCTTAAATCCTATTCCATAAAGGACGATAGTGAGCTCCCAAACTGTATTTGCTAGCACCCATAGAAAAGGATAAAAGAGTGCCATCATCCTAAAGTACATCCGCCACAGAAGAAATGCCTTTGAAAGAGAGAAAATAAGAACGTCTGGGTTCTTGTATGGCCAAAGAAGGATGGAATACTTTAGACCAATAAATATTCTCAGCCCTCAATGAATTTCCCGACAAAGAATCCGGGCCATTCCATTCCAAGTGGGATAAAATATGTTTCCAATCAAGAAGCTGACGAGAGACAAAAGGGCAGCCTTTGATCTTGCCTAGAGCCAAATAGAAAATCCCACTGAGTAGGCTGCCAATGCCCAAAAGCAGAAGTATGAATTTATAATAAAAGAGAACGGATCATGAAAGCCCAAGGCTGATCTCCTTGCATAAACTGCAACATCATTTTCCCTCTGTGAGCAAGTAAATGCATTTGAATATTGAGAATGTTCCGACCCCCGTGCATCTTTGGAGAACAAAGACGATGCATAGAGAGTAATCTGAGACTTTTCTTGCCATTTTTTGAACACCAGAAAATTTCCATGATAGCTGACATAAAGGAAACCAGATCTGCCTTAGTGAACATAATGAGAGGCAGATAAAGCTGTATGTATGCTATCAAAAGGGATTGTGTTATTCACAAACGAACATGTAATGGCCAAGTTGCAAGCTTCCAATATTCAAGTTTTGCCCTCAACTTTGTGAGCACCCAATCAGTTTGTTGAGAACAGGTGAGTCCCCAACCTAGAGGATAGCCAAGATGTCGAATCAATTGAGAAGTGGGAACAATTTCCCCACTGTGCCATTCATGAGCATGCAACGGCAACAATTTTGATTTTTGAAAATCGACCCGAAGACCAACATCCAATCCATATGTAGAAAGAGCCTGCATAATCATAGACAGATCACTTCGAGTATTTTTTGGGGTAAAGAAAGAATCATCAGCATATGCTTGAGCGATCATGCTATGACTGCTACGAAACTCCAAGCCGTGCAACTGGTCAGTGTCCGATATTGAAGCATTGGATGAGTGGCTATGGCAAAAAGTAAAGCACTTAGGGGACATCCTTGCCTAACAGAACAACCAAGAGTCCAGGTTGTAGAAATATCCCCTGAAAGTATGCAGGCAGCTTTACTATCTTGATATAGCCAAGTGATAACTTGCTGCATTTTTGTGCCAAATCCCAATGCGTGCATAGTTGATGAAATAAAATCCCACTTAACAGTATCAAAGGCTTTGGCAATATCAACTTGCAATAGCAAAACATCGTGTTACGTGTATTTGGCATATTCAATTCCAACATAGGCATTAGCAATGTTATCTATGATATGCCTATGCGGAACAAAACCAGATTGCGCAAGATGCAACCCATCATGTAAAAACCCCTTTAGCCGATCGACAATCATTTTGGTAATAACTTTGCAAATGACTGGCATAAGGGTGATAGGTCTCCAGCCAGCCAAAGATTCACAAATTTGCTTTTTTGGAAGGAGTTTAACAAGACCTCTCTTCCATGTGTCTGGCATTTTCTGATTTTGCCAAGCAGCGTTCGCCATATGCAGCAATGTATGCTTCAAAAGAAGCCAATATTCTAGAAAAACCTCAACTGTAAGACCATCCCATCCTGGAGATTTTCATCTACCACAGGATTTGATTGCATATGACAATTCCCTCTCAGTAAAAGGTTCCTCCAATTCCAAAGCTTGAGTAGTGGAAATAATAGGAGAAACATGCTGTAACAGTAAATTTCGTGCAGCCAAAACTTGCTGCGAGGGAGGAACTGCAGAACTAAACTTCTGAGAGAAATGATGCACGCAAACAGAGCAAGTTGTGACCGTGAGGTAGTCCATGAACCATCAGGCATAAGCACCCTGCAAATTTCTGTTTTTAATCTCCTCTGATGCAAGCTTTTGAAAAATTATTTGGAAGAGCAGCCTTTATCTAGAAAGGCTCTTTGTCTTGCTCTAGTCTCCCATTTAGCCAGTTTTCTGTGATCATTGAGTTTAAGACAATGTCTAGCTTGGCATAGTGTTGTTTGCTCATGCAGGGACAACGAACGAAGATGGCTGAGTTCGGTGAGGTCCTGACAAGTGAATTTGGCTTGAGCAATAGTTTCCTACAAAGTCTTCATGTAAGACTTGCCATAACCTCTAATCACAACTTGCATTTTGGAAACAAAAGAATCCCATGCATTATCAATATCAATATGGCTGCGAGAAGACAGAGAATGAGATGCTTCAGTAACCATGGCCTTGAAAGCAGCATGTTGCAAATAGCTATTGTTCACGATCAGATGTCGCCTTTGTGGCAATCTATCATCTGGCGTATCATTAAAGGATAACCTCAACCATAGAAGTGCATGATCTGAATGCACAAAGGCATAGTCAATCCACATTTTGCATGTAACATCACCATTTTGTTGCGGAGCTACACTATACCGTCGATCCAGACGTGCCTGATAAGAAGAAAGGGCATTATGTTGGAAGGTGTATCTGGGTGACAAAGGCTGCAATTCCTTCCAAAGATCAACCAAATCAAGATGCATCAATAATTGAGACCATGCATGCCTTTCAGGGGTTAACATATGAGTATGTCTAGAGGTATTGTCACCCTGTTGTGGAGCATTATTGAAATCCCCACATATAAAGGCATGATATCTCCATGGATATTGTTGCATGGTGTCCCAAATTGCAGTTCTTTCTCGAGAGGATTGAGATGCATAGACAGAAGCGAATTCAAACCCCTCTCCTTGAATGATGCATTGAAGAATAAACCATCTGCCTTTATTGTCATTTAAAGCAATAATTGGCTGAAGCTCATGTTTGATCAAAAAGACTACCCCTGAGAAACAGTGCTCCCCAGCATAGAAACTATCATAGCCACAGTAGTGACCTGTCTTTCCTGCATAGACATGTTGGTTGTGTTCTTGTAATGCCACTATGTCAGGCTGAAATCTATTGATATACAGCCACACAGATCTCCATTTCCTACTGTCACACATCCCCCGGACATTAAGTGTAAAACATATGATATGAGCAGTCATATTTACAGATATTTATAGTAAAATAATAGCTATGTACAACAGCAAACTTCATGATGTTAGCCTTGCATTTCTATCTCAGGGTCAAGGCCTTTTTCTGAGAAGAAATATCCACCTGAGGAGTAGACAGTAAAACAGTGACCTCTTCTTCAGGGAAGAGTGTTCTGCTAGCTGTCATTGCAGCCCATGTGATCCCAATTCCTGTATTGACCTCTGGGGAGTTTCCACTAGAAGACGCACCATTCCAAGTGCGAGGGGGTGGAAGTCTTCGAGTAGAAATAACTTTTCTTAGACTTTGCCATCCATCAATTGGAGGTTTCGGTCCTTTTGTTGAGGGTTGAAAAGCAGGAGGTGAATGTGAAGAAACATTCCCATTTGAAACCATTGGAGCCTTGCCTTTATCCTGAGTTCCAAAAAACTGTCTACTACCTTTGTTTTTATTTCCAATGGAGGTAGGAGCATCTTTAGTAGGCATTTGAACGGGCAAAGTAGCAGGAGGCATTTTATGCTGATTCATTGGACATTGTGAAGCCATGTGTCCAAATTTTTTGCAATCAAAACAAGCCCCTGCAAATAATCCCCATTTCAATTTATAAAAAGCACTTCCCATGTCAACATTGTTCACCGTGACTGAATAAGAGTCTTGGTGTGGGATTATCAATATCCCAGAGAATGCAAAATCGATTTGGGTTGCCATTAGGCGGTGGTGGGCAGACCACTTTGCCTAAAGTTGCTGCAATTTTAGGCAAGAGTGAAGCCATGCATTGCGGGAAGTCTACAACTTCAACCTAGACCGGACATCGGTGTCGAATCAAAGCCTGAAAATCCCTTGTGGGAGACCATGGCAATACATGCACCATTTGCTGCCCAAAAAAGAGGGGCGAATGTTCCAAAAGCATTTGTCTGTGTATCTCATCTACCATAATGACCTCAAAAAAACCTCGGGCTGCATAGTGTACCTTGCAAACAAACGAGCCAGCCAGTGTGCAAGTCAACCAGTTGCCTATCTCTACAGCAGGTGGCATCCGGCCTGGAAAAAATAAAATGACCGCATTTTTGGCATATTCTCTAACTGGATCCACAATTTCATCCACTTCAACCATGAGGCAAAACGATGGAACGGAGTCTTTCCACTCTTTCCTTGTGTCTGCAAATCCTTCATGCATGACATCATAGACTAGTTGTGCCTCAAGAGAATCATGTACCGGGTCATGCTGACCCTCAGCCTGCTTTTGCTTCTTGCAATAAACTGAACGATCCTTTTGAAAAGTTTTTGCATAGGAATATTCAGCCATAGCTTTGCAAGAAGGTAGAACCCAAAAAGGAGGTACCTGTAAAGTGATAGTGGAGAAAAAAAAACCAGTCCCAAAAAAAGCCCACAAGAAGCCCACAGAGAAGACAAAAGGAGTGTATTTGTAAGGACAAAGAGGGGAAAGAGAGATGTAGAGGTCGATAGAAGATAAAAACAGTTTTATAGAGGAAAAGGAGAGAAAAAACCAGTAAAAATTCCCAGATGAACTATATTTCAGAGAAAGAAGGAAGATTTTGGCGATGGGAAAGGTGCACCGGACCCAGAGACCCAAGAGGGGAGAAACTGGAGCAAAAAGCCTTCAAAATCAGTGTATAGATGTAGTCCGCAAGCAAATCCCTGTATAAAATCGATCCAGGAGCCGGAGATGAACTGGTAGCAGCAAACTATAGCAGGCAAAAGAGTCTGTACAGGCCGTACACCTGTACGGGGCTGTGGCGGGCTGTACAGCAGGTAGTAGCTGCTCCAAATCAACGTGTTTTGGGCTCTGATATAGCGTAACAGGAAGCTGAGGCTCACGGGCTGGTTGGGGGGGCTACTCGAGTCCCTTCGGCACCCCGCACCACCTTTGGCCCACGGTGGGTTCCGGTCGTGGCTAGGCCCTCTACTTTAGTTCACTTCTTCACCTCTTCGGAGGCTACCCCCTTGGAGCCTCAGGAGGAGACTACTGTTCAGGAGCCTTGTTCAACTCCACCCTTGGTTCAGGCTGTACCTTCCTCAGCAGCGCAGGTTGTTGGCACCTTGTCCGCACCACTTTTTGATCAAGATCCAGTACAGGTGCCTTCCTCTTTGGACAGAGGGAAGGGGGTTTTAGATTCTCTTCCTACTTCGGCAGGAATCCTTCGTACCCCCTCCCCAGGACTGGCTCAACGGAACTCTTTTTCCGCTTTGGAGGACCTCTCTAGCCTCCCAGATGATGATTTTGTACCCTCTACTTTTGGAGAGCCAGTTATCGGCATCCCTCTTGAGAGATCCTTCTCTCTCTCACCTGTGGACTTTCCTCCCCTTGGACCTCGTGTGTATGGCAGGAGGTCTGCTCCGGTAGAGGTTTCTGTTTCCGCCACTAGGTCGGGTAAGTTATTCCAACCCACTTCCTCCCGCCGATGAGCATAGCCAGTTGGAATATACAGGGATTGGGCGGCATCCCTCATCGCCATCGCAGATAGTTGATCAGGAATCAGCTCCATCCAGGTGTTCCAGGTGGTTCCCTAGACATTCTTTTTCTTCAGGAACACAAACTGGATATCAAAGATTGCTCCAAGTCAGGTAAGCTACTCTCAGGCCGGACTTTTTGGCTTCCTGCCTTGGGAACCAGAGGAGGTACATGTATTTCAATTTCAGACTCTATTCTCCCTCTGGTCATTGGACACGGTACCATAACCCCCTCCAGGGCCCAGTGGGTTTTACTTCTGATTGACGGACGTAAGGTTGGTTTCCTCAACCTTTATGCTCCGAACAACAGAGGGGACCGTGTTTTGTTTTGGAAAGAGTTGCTCTCGTGGGCTGACATTACAGATTCGTGGATTATTGGAGGTGACTTCAACATGGTTGAGGCACCTTCCGATAAGAAAGGGGGCAGAGAAGGTGGTATCCACTCCCTTGAGAGAGCAGCTTGGGATGCCTTCTTGTTCAAGTTTAGTGGCAGAGATGTTTGGTCAGATGATGCATTTCTTGTTCAATCTCAGTCACTTTTGTTTTCATGCTCGAACCATAGGGTGCAGATGCCTATCCATGCTCGAATTGACAGATTCTATGTAGGTGACTGGGCTCTTGATAGAGGGGGGACAATTTGCATTGCGCCCGGTGTTTCCACTTCATACCATTTTCCGGTAATTTTGTCCATTTCGGAGCCTCATCTGAGAGGACGGTCTCACTGTATCAGGATCCCAGACGCCTTTTACACCAATGAGACTCTCACAGAGGCAGTGTTGGAGATCTGGGTTTCTCATATGCAGGTGGGGGTGGCCGGTCCTTCACATGTGGCCACAGCACTTGCCAATATCAGTGACTTCTATCACTCCGTTGCTAGTGCTCGGCGAGGTGAGATACTCAGGCGAGAGATCGGTATCCGCCGGTAGTTGGTAGCCCTACAGAGGGAGGAGCAAAAACGACCATTAGTTGCTTGGATACAAGAGCGCCTTGCTGCAGCAAGGGCTCACTTGCAGACCTTGCTTGATCAGAGAGCAGAGTATGCCTTCCATGCACGGGAGTCCTTTTGGATACAGATGGGAGGGAGAGTCAATAAACACTTTTTCTCTACACTTGGTCCCAGACATAGTAGAGAGAGTGTCAGACAGCTTATTGACTCTGACGGCGTTTTGCAGTCCCATCCGGGAACCGTCATGCATTTAGCGACAACTTTCTATACCTCCCTACTTTCTGCAGATCCGAACTCACAGGCCAGAGAGGTGGCTAGAGATGAAGTTTGGCAGAGTTTACCTGTGTTGGTCACCCCAGAGATGTTATGCTCACTTGATTTAAAGAGCCTTTTGGGATATGACAGGTGATCATATTACTTCAGCCCTGCAGGGCATTTGGGACTCGAGTGAGATGCCTGACTCACTGACCGAGGGACTCATTCACCTTATCCCGAAAGGTGGCAATAGGAATTTTGTATCCCATTGGAGACCCATTACTCTTTTGGGCACTCTTTACAAAATCCTTGCCAAGGCGATCAACATCCGATTACAGCCCCTTCTTCCAGACCTCATCCATGATACTCAGACAGGCTTTGTGCATGGCAGGAGCATTTTTGATAATATATTTTCCTTTTGGGAAGCCACAGAGTGGGCTATGCAGAGTGGGCAGAGGCTAGCAGTTTTACTCTTGGACTTTGAGAAAGCCTATGACAGAGTAGATTGGGGTTTTCTTGAGGGCACTCTTCTACGGTTTGGATTTTCAGATGCTTGGATCAGAGGGGTGGCCTCCCTTTACAGATCAGCCCACAGCCAGGTTTTGATTGGAGGGGTAAGGGGTGACAGGTTTCAGATTTCCAGATCAGTTCATCAGGGATGCCCTTTAGCTCCCTTCCTCTTTCTTTTTGTGGCAGAAGCTACGAGTATCTTCCTTAGATCTCAAGCTGAGCTTTTTGGGCTGAGATTGCCCTTGAGACAAGAGCAGGAGCTTTTTGACTGTGAGTTGGCTGATGACACTGCTATTTTTATTGAGGCCTCCTTGCAATCACTTGATTCTTTCCGGACAGCCTTGGATATCTTTTGCTCAGCTGGAGGGGCACACATTAACTGGCATAAATCCTTTGGCTTTTGGATCAGTGATGAGGACAATTCAGGCTAGGGAGTTGACATTGGTTTTCCTTGGATTCAGAGGGGTGTTCCTATCAGGTATTTGGGATGCCAGGTAGGATTGGACATCTCTCCAGCACAGCAGTTTGCCCCAGTACTAGAAAGTATAAGGAAAAAGCTCCTTTTCTGGGAGCTCTGCCAAACTCGACCTTCCATCTAGAGTTGTGGTAGTGAACCAGGTTCTCTTGGCCACCTCCTGGTTTGTGTGTTCTTGCTGGTGCCGGTCTAGGGATTGCATCACTCAGCTCATCAGACCAGTCAAGAATTTTTCATGGAGTGGACTTGATGGCACAGCATATGTTGCAGCAAGGGTGGCCTGGGAGACCATTATTCTCCCTACATGTGAAGGAGGCCTTAATGTCATTGACTCGGACTTGCAGTGCAGGGCATTGCTTTCTAAGGTGGTGGTGAGGGGACTCATGCCAGGGCAGGAACCTTGGAAGGATTTCTTTTTCGGACGCATTCAGGCTTGCACACCAACCTTGGGAGATGATTGGGTGGACAGCCCTCGCTGGATTTTCACTTCAGCCCCTCTCAGATCTCCTGCCTCTCCTCTCATGACTGCCATCTTGAAAGCTTGGGGGAGCTTCAGGAACACTCTTCGAAGGATTCCACCTTCTACCGTTAAAGAGATTGATAGGCAGCCGATCATTTGGAATGATAGTATCCTTGACGAGCATGCCAGACCACTGGGCACTTCCCATTACATGCAGTGGTCTAAATGGGAGAGAGGCCCCGCCTACACAGTAGGCACTTGGAAATCTTTTATCAGGCTACCTGAAGTTTAGAGACTGCAGTCCGTGAGTCACCTAGGAGGGGTAGCATGCAGGATTCAGCAGATCGATGCAGCCATCCCGGTGGAATGGACAGTTAAGTTGCCTATTACTTCCACCACTTGGATGGGGGCTTTTTCGAGGACATCAGTTCCTTTACAGGTGATTGCTCTCCGAGGTCTCGGGGAAGACGCGCTGGTCTTTGATGTTGGGGATGGAGGTTTACTTTCTACATCCAAGGATGGCATTCTTCTTGAGGTTGCCTTTCAGCCTGTCAGGATTGCTGGTTTTGTCAATCATGGAGTGGGCTTGCAGTGGTACTTAGACCCCGACCCTCTGCTCTTGGCCTTGGGATCCTGGAGGTTGTGGTTATATGGAGGTGCACCTATCAGGTGCTTGCAGTGGGACCCAGGAGAGTGGGAGTGGATAGATCATGGGCACTGAGAGAGGGGGATTCCCTTCTTTCGTTTCACGGTTGGTAATGCCAGGAGATTTCAGCTGAACAGTAGGGGTTGGATTCCCTCCAGAGCCCCCCATTGGGAAAGCTTCTTCATCACCGCAGATTTGCGTAGAAATTTTTGGAGGAGGCTCTGGAAATCCCTCAGAAATAGAAGGATCACTCTTTTCTTTTGGCTTTCTATTCATGGAGGGATTGCAGTGAACCTGTGGAGATCATGATTTGGGGCTGATCCCACTTGTCCTCGTTGTCATTCCACAGAGAAGTCAGTGCGACATTGCCTTTGGAACTGCAGTCAGGCGAGGACTGTTTGGAAAGGGGTTGCTCGGATACTCTGCATCTTTCACACTTCCCCTTTCTTCATGACTTGGGGCTCGGTCGCATGGTTATCTCTTACCGGCGGGCCCCAGGTGTTTTATGAGGGTGAGCCTTCTTCTTGGGCACTCTCGGTCCGCCGGCAGGTGATAGAGCCCTGCTCTCTGCAGGATGTACCACTTACTCTCTTCAGAGCTTCTCATGTTTCAGTGGACACCTCTTGGGAGATTTTGGCTAGCATTTCCTCTTGGCACATTTAGAGAGCCAGATGTACTGAGGCCTTGGATGACACCCAGATACACCCATCACAGGTGTTCACGGGTATTTGGACTCACACGGTTCACACTTTGATAGCCATATGGGCTAGCATGCAGGGCTCTTCACGGGCAGCCTCTTCTAGAAGGACTATATTTCTTCGAGTTTGGAGGGGTTCTCCCTTTTTCTCGGAGGTTTCTACCGGATTGAGATGGCACTATCAGCCTCAATCCTTTCTTTTTGGCTGTTGAGCTTTTCGTGCATTGCATGATGTATCCCGTATGGAGCTTGCTCTAACGGTTTTTCTTTAATACTTAATAGAAGTCTCTTTTTGCAAACAAAAAAAAAAAAAAGGTCGTTGGGTTACATGTTCTATGAGCATCAATGACAGAAGTGTCATAGCTAGGAAATGCTTACGCATCTAGAGATGTTTAGTAAGCATCTATAAATGGATTGATGACAACATAAATGTGCATCTGCAAGTCGGTTGCAATGTTGTTCAAACTGATGTTAGTTTATTGAAATGACGATATTCTCCCCGAGTGACTAAGTGATCAGTACGAGCTGGCAGCAGAGGGAATGCATGTAAGTAGAGGGCACCACATTGCTTGCAAGACATGAGGATATGGGTGAGACTCTGAATGCTTGGTGACACCATCATTGAGCGGACACCTAGTATGGGTATCGCAGCTCTTATTTAAATCAAACACCTGCTGGTTAATGGAGTTTTAGCATGGTGAGCTAAGGGCCTAGGGGCCTAAGGTAAGTCCCGAATGCCTGGGTCCGTCAGGGTCCTGGTATGTTCTCTGCTCTCTGGTTAGTTACAGAGTCCACGCTTCAGGTGGCGCCAAATGCATAAGGTGGGAGCATAGAGTTCTCCATGAGATGTCTAGTGGGTGTAAGTGCCACATATAGAAAAAGCCGGCTCTCAAAAGAAAACAAAACATGACTATGCTGGAAAGAAAGACCACGTATAGCTAAATTCACAGCAAGCTTTGTGGAAGGAATTTGTTGCAATTCCCTGTGGGAGTGGACGAGTAGTCCCTAGCAATGTATTTACACATCGAAGCTATTGTGGTTAAAAAGGAGATGCGGCCTCAGGGACAATCTTAAAGTAGTTGACCTACAGAGAGCTTGCCATTCAAGTTAAATGGCTGCAAAGAGGCTTCAAGCGCATAGGCTAGGAGCTCTACATCGGAACGTAGTTTAGTGCGGTATGCAAAAACGGGCACCACACTGACAGTAGTACATACAGGCAGGAAGGTGGTGAAGGAAGGAAAAGGATGGGGTTGGCAGAGGCAGTTTGTGCTGGCAAGGCAAGGGGAAAGCAGCAGAAAGGAGCTATAAGTAAAGGCAATTTGTGGAAGCAGAGGCAGTTTGGGCTGACAAAACAAGGGGAACGAGCGGGATGGGAGCTGGAATTTGTGGCTGAGGGAGAAGGCTGAGTGCCGAGGAGGCTTGATCTGAGTGCAATGCAAGGAGGGGGAGGTGTGCCAGGAAGCTCAGAGTTATCCGTTCGAGGCAGTTTGTGGAAGCTCTCTATATATCTATGGGTTTTCATTGTACTGATACTATTCATTAGATCCTTCAAGCACATGGATTTGATGCAAATCCCTCTCATGAGTGTAGCAGCAGAATGGGTGAACAAATGCTAACTGGCACCGCCGATCGAAGACGCAAAGAAGCAGTGATCAGAAGATTTTGCATGCGTTAGAAAGCTAGGTCAGCACATGAGACAGCTGCTGCTCCCCGTGTTCCTGTAAGCTCCTTTTCTTGTGGAGCTTGTTGAGTGGCGGATTGAATTTTCTTTTTCAAGGATTTTATTGGCTTTTCATCCTTGATTGGCGATGAAATTTGTCAATCCTTCGTCATCCTCACCAGCTGTGAGAGTTTCCTATTCTCAGCGGACAAGTTATAGAAGCTTCAGAAAGATGTGGATCTTGAGAGCTCTACCACCTTATTTGGACACATCTTTGGGTCCCACCCTTCCAGGAATTAGGCAAGGGACTGGATGCTTATTGCCCTTTGCTCAGACCTCTCCCGACACCTTTTAGATGTTTGTCTTTTGGGGATAGGTTTCTTCCACTAGTCTTTGAACTCTGCAGGCACAAACTAGACCCGAGGGTGAAGCACTCTCCAAGGCCTTCCAGTGTGGTGATGGGGGTGGCGTGCCCTCCATTGTTGGCAGCCCAGGGGGTTGATTGGCTAGGATGAGGAAAGCTGCTTCACAAACACCAACAAGCCACATATGCATATCACAATCTAATTGTATATTCTATACAATTATATTTGTTTCATGCATATCAAGATACCATTGTATACTCTACATATATTTATGTATATTTGTTTCATATGCATATCACAATATAATTGTATACTATATATACTTCAAGAAGAGGATAGCAAATTTGTGTACTCCATTACAGCACACTGTACTTACTAATATTAGTCAACTTATCTTAAGATCATGCAAAAGTGTCTCAAATGCTCACTATCTATTACGATATATTGAGTTTAGAAGAAAGGTTGCAATGCCAGAGTCATATGTATTTCATTACTTAATTTTGTGTTTACTGAAAGGATATAAAATCCCATAGCCTTGAATTTGATGAAATGAGGCAAATTTATGATATATTGCAATAGATCGTTTCCCAATATTACTTTTGTATATAACATGCAAGTCTGACACTAAGCATCCACTGTAATAATGGGGCGAACTTCCAGACTATTCTTGCTGACAAATTTCCTCATCAGCGCTGCTGATAAATAATGAGAACACTCTCACAGCATAGAAATTCCGTTGTCGAGAGATTTTCTTTTGATAGATTCTCTGAATGTTAGAAAAGTAATTTGCAAAAGAAAGAAAGAAAGAATCAAATGTGCAGAAAAACAAAGACGTTTTTTTTGTCAATACGCTAGAGATCTCTAACTAATTATTTCTGTGCCACATGGCCATCTTTCCTCCTTGCAAGAAAAAATACTAAAGAATGTTTATTTGTTTTGCAATCATACAGAATCTCTATGGTATTTTGAAGAACGCTTTGGTGGCTGCAGCATCTAAGCTTGTGAAGGTTTCTTCTTTCACTACTCCCTCTCATGAAGGCAAAGCTTTTGCTTGTTTTTTTTTTAAAATGAAAATTTGCTTGGTTTTTTGGGTATCCCCTTTCACATATTTTCTAATAATGCATGGATTTGAAAGCAGAACCTGTATGTAAAGTAATAGACACATAAATCTTTTATAGTTGCATAAGCCAACTTTTCATCATTTCCATATATACAACCAACGTCTCTTCATAAATGCCGCTCGATAGAGGTTGACATCTTGTGGCTGACATGAAATGGAGACCTTAAGCATTCTCTACTGGGAAAAGTCTATCAATCATATCAAAGAACATGACCTGAGTAACCTCCTGGTACTATAAGATTGAACCAAATGTTCAAGGTCTCGTTGTGGCAGAAGCTGCTGTCCTACAACCAAAGCACTAGATCTGGACTTATAATATTGAGACAAAGAGCATTTATTCATGGAAAAATCAAATTACTGATGTCCAAACCAAATGATTTTACAACAGTATACCTCATATGTGGCAGAAAGTCTTAAGCTAATGTCATACACCTGGAGCACGTCTTCATGTCTATTTTTCAGTGAATGAAGACTGATGAAGGAAAAATAATTTGATCTTTCATTAGTGGACAGAATGTAATGATCAGAAATAGAAGTCTTCATCACGTCTGCATTCAGCTCCCCTGCTACCTGCCATCATGCATTCTTTCTCTCTTTGCAGGATCTACCACCCCTTGTTTATATGTTCCATCTCTGTTTCGTTCACCTGTCCCTCCTCTTGCCATCTTTTGACTGGAAAAACCACTCCCCCTTGTAATTTAGGTATCCACGTTCACTTTCTCTCCTACCAGCCCTCCTTTACCTGTTTCTTTCTACTGTTCTTCCTTCCCTATGTCTGAGGATGTAAGTGTCATTTTTCTGAGCGATAAAATTGCTGAGCAAGATTGTTCATATATTCTACATTGTAGGTTGCTATTTCTTCCTCAATGGCTTCCTATCATGCAGCCTGTGCAGAACACTGAAGTGCCTTTCAGAAAGGGAACAAGGTGAAAGCTTTCACAAGGCCTGCCAAAATGAATCACGAAGGTAGCTATGCACTGAATGAAGGTGGAGATAGATATTTATGAAAATTTCTTTGAGAACAAAGAAAGCGTAATGCAATAGATCTACACGGAAGTGAGCCACACTTAATTCCCAATTTCCATCAGTCTCTCCTGAAAAGATGTATTGGTCGCATCATCAAGTTCCCATGAAGTCTACAGTAGATTGTAAGCCGAGAGTTGTCCCATGGAGCACAGACATGCTACAACTCACAGCTTCAAACCACGATTTTCCCTTCCAACCAAAAGAAATGGATGATATAGATCGCAAGAAAGAGGCCACTACTACAGGAAATGAGCTCGTAGGTCCCACAAGTAATGCAGCTCCTTCCAAGGAGGTGAGCTGCATCCCTTGCATGGCACTTCTGTTTACCAAGATTTCAAAGCGCTGGTCCCGTGCAGTACATGCATTTCTCAGACAGCAGCTAATCTGATCGAGCCTTCATTACTAGTTGCCAATCTGAGCTTCTGTGAGTGTGTAGCTGATAGAGAGCGGATCATGCATTCTATAGAGGGTATCATCAGTCATCAAAACAAGCAAAAGGCGCAGAGGCAGGCTGGATTCGGGGGAAAGGATGATAAGAAGCGAGTCAAACGCTGATTCAGCGGTGGAAAGAGCATGAAGAAGCCTCAGAAACCTGTGAAAACAATGGACAACTTGTTCATTACCTTGAAGATAATTTGAAAAGAGGAGGGGGGACGTATGTTATGTGCAATTTTCTCTGATCAAGCTGCAGATATAGGCAAGTTGAAGATAGAGTTGAAGGAAGTTGAGCAGGCTATGCCAATGGTGACGACCTGTGTCAAATGAAACTACAACGAAAAGATGAAGGGGGTGGCCAGGTAAAGGTGAAGGAGGCGATGTGTGAAGAAAAGCAAGAAGAAAGTGAGATTAAGGTGAAAAATGAAGGGGTAAAAGCTGTGGCGATGGAAGGCTTGAAAGATTGTGGCTATGAGGAAGAATAAAGGCGCTCCCACTACATTTTCAGGGGGGGAGAGACAGAGAGAGAGAAAGAAAGAAAGACAGATATATTAACGTCCACGGGAGGCCTCGTGGGCCTATGGGACAAAGTACAGAATCAACTCATACAGACCACCATGGGCTGGGGCAAAGGGCTCACTAAGGCCCTTGCTGGGTACTAAAATGCTATACTAGTACAAAATAGTAAAGTAGCAAAGTAGCAAAATGCAAAATGAGAGTGACATGATATCTGAAGATATCAAGTGCTCAGAGCTAGAGTCCCAAGTGCGTGGACCGGCTCTACGTATCCAGGCTCCATGATGGTTCTCTGATAAGATGCAAAGAGCTCACTTTAACACTCAGTAGGGGCCTTAGCAAGCCCTTTGCTTCATCCCATAGTGCCTTCCTCTCTCTCTCTCTCTCTCTCTCTCTCTCTGTGCCGCTCAGCGCTATGCTCACCTCTCTACCCCTATGCTACCCCCTGCTCTCTCCCTGCGCTACCCCCCCCGCTAACCCCTCTGTACCCCCTCGCTACCTCTGTTACCCCCCCCACTACCTCTGCTAACCCCCCTCACTACCCCCTCCACTACCCCTACTACCCCCCCGCTACCCCCTCGCTAACCCCCTCCGCTACCTACCCCCCCGCTACCCCCTCCGCTAACCCCCATGCTACCCTTCTCGCTAACCCCCCCGCTGCCTCGCCACCCCCCCGCTGCCTCGCTACCCCCCCGCTACCTCGCTATCCTCTTGCTAACCCCCCCGCTACCTCGCTTACCCCCCCCCCGCCCCCCCGCTACCCCTCTTGCTACCCCCTCCGCTACCCCTCTCTACCCCCGCTACTCCCTCCGTCAACCCCCCCACTACCCCTCTCTACCCCCCGCTACCCCCTCCGCTAACCCCTCGCTACCCCCCCTTTCCCCCCCCAGGATTTATTATTATTGTTATTTTTTTTTTAAGGGGAAAAAAAAAGGGGGGGGGGGGGGGGGAAAGCAGCTTAGACCTCCTGCAGTCCCTTCTTTGCCCCCATAATGAAAGGAACAGGGGGATGAGGACAGGAGACTAGGCGGGAGACCCCTCGATCCAAATCTGCATACGCATGGAGATGGGGAAGGGGAACGGTGACAAGGCGAAAACACAAAAGCAACTCAATCTGGAGGACTTCAACAAATGTAGCAACCGGAGCGGTTTGATAGTGGACAGCACCGCGGCCCAGAAGAAAGGGGCCCACCCAAAGCCCATGCCGCTCACCACATCCTCGACCTCTATGGTTACCACCACTATTTCACCACCATAATCTGCCTCATCATCTATGCCACCTCTCTCCTCCCCCTCTCTTGCATCATCATCACAGGTCTCCTCTCCAGTAGCCTCACCACTGGCCCCATCAGCCATGGCTCCACAGTACTTTCCCCTCGTATCACATCTACCTCTCAGTCAGCCACCCTTCATCACCTCGTCCGACCTCGCTACTCCTACATATCACTCCCCCCCCCAGATCATTCCATCCCCACCCTCAGTACAACCTCAGCAGCCCACCTTCATTCCAACCCCTCTCGAGATCCAATTCCCACCTGGACCAGGACATCTTAGGCCCCCGCCAGATGCTTGGGACTCCCTATTGGCTGAGATACACAGCATCCGGGCCCGTTAGGCAGAGCAGACACATTATACCCAGGAGCAGGCCCACATTATACACGAGCAGGGCACCCTTATCCAGGGAATCAGACACGACATCACACAGCTTCGAGAGGAGATCGGGACCCTCAGAGCAGCACCTGGAGGGACCCCAGTCAAGAGATGGAGGCACAGATAACCACGATACAGTCGGCTATAGCAGAGACGACTAGATGGGTGGACGTGGCAAAATGGGAGCCCGCAAAGGCAACCGTTTCAGCCGCCATACAGGAGGAGCAGCAGAGGGCTTCGAAGGCCCTCAACATCTGGATACGAGGGATCACGCGACACATCACTAGCACCACTACGACGCCCATGGAGGAGGCGATTACCTTTGTGACCACCACCATGGGGATCCCCGACCATGGCATAGAGGGAGCATGGTGTGTTGGGAGAGATCCCAACCGAGAGCAGCCCCTAGTCATTCGCTTTAGAGATTCACATGCTCGTCTAGCAACACTCCGACACCGAGCCTCTCTACGAGAGCATCCCACCCTGTCCATGGACGAGGACTTGACACCACTACAGATTGAGGAGCGACGAGTTCTTCTGCAGCAATGGAATGTTGCCCGCAAGGAGGGGAAATGGGCCGTCGGGCTCCCACCCGTAGGGGGACGGGGCCTATGAGACTCAGGTTTTCGAGACCCTAGACTGCACCATTTGGAATTGTAATGGCACCTTATGGTCAGACCCAGGAAACTTCTCGGAGTCTTATACAAGACGAGACATAGTCTTTTACACGAAGACACACCAGAGTCCAGAGTGTCCACTACCGATAGTCAGTGGCTACATATGGGAGTCAGCCTTCAAGGATGAGATGAGGGATACAGGAGGAGTCCGAGGATCAGGCAGGATCATAGTATACAGGTCTTCCCTCGCTGGGTATAATGTGTCTGCTCTCCCTCTTACTCCTGATTCATGTGGATCCGGATCAGACGCATAGACACCCGTGACCTTTTCATAGCAATATGCTACTTCCTGCCAGACACATCCCACTTCGCCAAAGTGGCACAAGAAGAGGGTGAGACATCTTCATAGTAGGTCATGTTCAACAGCCTCCATACTCGGTTCAGGGGTCAGTCATCGAGACACCTGGGGTGGTGTCTTCGCGTCACCAGTGGCTCCCAAAGTAAGATTCAAGTTCAATAACCTGTGTCGCTCTGATGCCTCTCCACCACGAGATCCCAAGGCAGAGGTCCCTGCTGCCATAACTTCTGTCGGTGGATCCCCCTGAGTTGTGGGGCCAATGTCCGTATCTTTGCACTCTACTAACCCTGATGAGATGATCGGAGGGGGAATGGTCATGACTATGGGGGAGGTAAGTGGTAATGTCATGCCATGGTGGGTGAGACCTGAGGAGGGCAAGGGAGTGACCGGAAGAACATCATCAGGGAAATCAAAATCTGCCTCGAAGGGGATGGATGGAGAGGCAACTCTCGCATGAGCAACTGATGACAAAGCTCCAGAGGCAGGCCCAAGAGGGGATGGCTCAGAAACCTGTGCTGCAGATGTGGGTGGAGCAAGAGTGGGTATGGAGACTGGAGAGGAAGAGGGGACAAAGACTGATGCAGCAGAGGCCGAGGATGCTGGGGCCGCACTAAGAGCTAGTGGAGCTGATCTCAAGTGGGGAACCATAGGGATGGAAGGTGGACGGTGAGGAGAAGATGAAGTATGTGAATGTGGAGAAAAAAGTGCAGGTGTTGCAGCCTGCCACTAGTGCAAGAGGTAGGTGAGGTGAGGTCCACAAGTACAGGTGTGTGTGCCTCTGCATGGTGATGAAGTCGGCCTGGCTGATGTAGTCGGCCCTGCTGTAGAGGCTGTAGGCATGGGTGAGGTCATGTGCACTGCAGAGGCTACCCGAGACATCATGGCGGTATAGAAAGGGGTGAAGAGCTTATCTCTGGGCAACCGTGGCTTATACTTGGGCTTCTTCTCGAGCATGAAGAAGAAACAAGATGTGAAGGACTTCATTCTTGCTCACTCCCTCGAACATTTTGGTGTGCCATGCTTCACGTGATGGTTGCCTTGGATTTCTCGGATGGTGGCACTGACCTATTGCATGTTTAGCTCACCCGTGAGCTCAGCTTTCGACTAGATATACTCTATAAGCAGCATGGCTTGTTGCAGAGGTCGTGGTGATTACCCCAGTAGCTGTGTGTGTGCGTTCTACTATGTTCTTTCTACCCTTGGATATTGAGAAAGCTAATGACGGAAATGCCCAGCGGTCATCTACTTGACTGTTGAGCTGCTGCTCCTCCCCGTGAGCTACTGCCCCCCCCTCTCCCTCTCTCAGCCAGCCCCCTCTCCCTCTCCCTCTCCCTCACTGCCCCCTCCTCTCCCCCCCTCGCTGCTCCTCCTCTCCCTCCCCTCTCGCCAGCCCCCTCTCCCTCCTCCCTCGCCCTCCCTCTCCCCTTCCTCCTCCCCGCCCTCCCTCTCCCCCCCCCGCTACCCCCTACCTCTCCCTCCCCGCCCAACCTCTCCCCCACCCGTCAGCCCCCCCGCCCCCCTTCTCCTCCCCCGTCCCCTCCCCTGTCATCCCTCTCCCTCACCAGCCCCCCCCCCGCTGCCCCCCTCCCCGCTGCCCCTTTCTCCTCTCCCCTCCCCTGCTGCCCCCCTCCCCACTGCCCCCTTCTCCTCCGCCCTCCCTCTCCCCTGCCAGCCCCCCCGCCCCCTTCTCCTCCCCTGCCCCCCTCCCTCGCCCTCCCTCTCCCCCCCCGCTGCTCTCCCCTGCCAGCCCCCCCGCCCCCTTCTCCTCTGCCCTCCCTCTCCCCGGCCAGCCCCCCCGCCCCCTTCTCCTCCCCCGCCCCCCTCCCTCCCCCACGCTCTCCCCCCCCCCCCATTGCTCTCCCCCCCCAAGGTGACCCCCCTGAAAACACAAAAAACCACCCCCCCCCCAAAAAAAAAAAAAAAACCCTCCTCCCTCTCCCTCCCCGCCCCCTTCCTTCCTAACTCAGCTCCCCTCGCCTCCCCCGCAGCCTATCTCCATCTCCCCTCTCTCCTCCCCTCTCTTTCTCCTTCTTCCTACCCCTCTCTTTCCCTTCCCTTCCCCTCTCTCCTACCCTCTCTGTCTCCTTTCTGCGCCCGCGTTCAAGGCGTCCTGGGCAATAGTTTCACAGACGGAGCTTTTTCAGTGTTGGAATCGGCCTTTTCACATCGATTGGCGAATAGATCTCCATTCAGCCAATCTCCGTCCACCTCCACCGGCCATGAGAACCGTCATTTTTTCAAAAGACGAGCTTCAGCAGCTCAAGAAAGATGTGGAATTAGAGGGCTCCACATCACTTTTCGCCCGCATCTTTCGGTCACACCCTTCCAAATCACAGGCTAGAGACTGGATGCTGGCGGCATTACCAGGAGACCTCGCCCCTCACCTCAGGGATATTCGACTTTTGGGACGTGGATTCTTCCAAGTGGTTTTCGACTCCCACGAGTCCACAGCCCTTGTTCTCAAAGCTAATCCCCTGGCTTTGGGTTCGAGGAGGATCTTTCTTTTGCCCTACACATTGGGCCGGTCGAGGAGGACAGGCAGGTCACATCACTGTTCATTAGGTTTCCTGGTCTTCCTCAGGTCTACCATCAACTGCTTGCCACTATCGGAGCCACATTCGGAGTGGTCACGGAGATCCCCTCCCTTCCTAGCATGCCTTCTTCCTTGGCAGAGGTAGTCAGTGCAGAGGGGGTGCCTTGTGTTAGGGTCATTGTCTCTGACCCTAACATCTCAGATGACCACATTATGCTTCAACATCCAGACAACTCTCTCTTTCAACAGAGAGTCGAGATTTCAGGTAGATAGGACCAGTGCAGGATTTGCAGGACCCTTGGGCACTTTGCTAGAGACTACCCAAGGAAGAGAAAAAGACCCAAGAGGTCTTCTAGTGCGGCTCCTTCACGTACTACCACGACTGCACCTCCCCAGCACCCTGTACCATGCACTCCAAGACCACCAAGAGCAATAGGGCGCCCTGCTTCGTGCACCCCAGGACCACCAGGGGCAGCAGGGTGCCCAATGCCCGCAGCACACCCAGTATTACGATGGAGAGCTATCAGAGCGGCTCCCTTACCTCAGGAGGAGACTTTTGATCCTATTCAAACAGACGCCTTCCAGACTCCAGAGGTGGATGTTGCTGCAGCCCCAGACACTACAGTTCCACATCAGGAGGGGCCTTTAGATCCACCAGCCCCAGTCACTTTGGTCTCTGACCCCTTGGTTTCTGACCACGAGGAGACTACAGGTACTTCTTCCCCGCAGACTGTTCCTGCCAGAGTCAAGACAACCGAGAAAGTACAGGTGCAGATGAGGGCTCCTAATTCCTCTTCACCCCAGCCACAGGCCTCCTCAACCCCCAGCTCCAGTTCTGCTAATAGAGGCCTGGTAGGTCCTTCTCTTCCATCTTCCACGAGTGCAGATCTTCTTCGCACTCCTCGGTCAGACTTGCTTATCAGGAATTCTTTTTCGGCACTTGGAGATTCGGCGACTTTCATGGATGATGAGGAGTTTGTGTCCTCCACCTTAGGGGTCCCGGTCATTGGAATTCCTTCTGACAGGGCCTCCCTTTCAGTAGGTGTGGGGATCCTCTCACCTGTTGAGTTTCCTGCCCTCAGCAGAAGTGTTTCGGCCTGGTCTCCTCTACTAGGTTGGGTAAGCCTTTCCATCTAGCATCCTCCTGTCGATGAGGATAGTCAGCTGGAACATACAGGGCCTAGGCGGAGCTCCACACCGTCGCCGTAGGCAGCTGATCCGAAACCAGCTTCATCCAGGCGTCACTGGAGGTGCTATTGATATCCTTTTTATCCAGGAACACAAGCTGGATGCCAGTGATTGCTCGAAGTCTGGCAAACTTTTTTCAGGACATACCTTCTGGTCGCCTGCTATGGGCACAAGGGGAGGTACTTGCATTTTAGTCTCTCTTTCTATTCTCCCCTTGGTTGCTGGCCATGGTATTTTTTTGGAAGGAGTTACTCTCTTGGGCCCCCATTGTAGATTCTTGGATCATTGGTGGCGACTTCAACATGGTTGAGTTGCCTTCAGACAAAAAGGGAGGCAGACAAGGTGGAATTCATTCTTTGGAAAGGGCAGCCTGGGATGCCTTTCTCTTTCAGTTCAGTGGCAGAGACAGTTGGTTGGATGATGCCTTTCATATTATGCCACAGTCACTCCTGTACTCTTGGTCGAACAGGAGAATACACATGCCCATTCATGCACGGATTGACAGATTTTATGTAGACGATTGGGCACTTGACAGAGGAGGATCTGTATGCATTTCTACTGGGGTTTCCACCTCAGATCATTTTCCAGTGGTGTTGCAGATTCTTGAGCCTCATCGAAGAGGACACTCTACCAGTGTCAGGATTCCGGATGCTTTTTATGCAAAGGAGAGCCTCACGGAGGATATTTTACAAATTTGGGTTTCTTACATACACGGTGGAGCTGTCCATCCATCTCAGGTAGCTGCAGCCTTATCTAGAATCAGTGACTTTTATCATACAGTCGCTAATTCTAGGAGACGTGAGATTCTCAGATGTGAGATTGGTATACGCGAGCAGTTAGCGTCCCTTCAGAGGGGAGAGCAGAAGAGGCACACAGATGCTTGGATTCAGGTGCGCCTTGCTGCAGCAAGGGCTCATTTGAAGACATTGTTGGATCAGAGAGCAGAGTATGCCTTTCATGCACGGGAATCCTTTTGGATTCAGATGGGTGGCAGGGTCAACAAACACTTTTTCTCTACTCATGGGCCCAGACATAGTAGAGATAGTGTTTCGCAGCTTGTTGACTCAGACGGGGTGTTACAGTCAGATCCTGATGCTGTCATGCGTGTAGCTTCAGATTTTTTTGCATCCCTTCTTACTGCAGATCCAGGCACACAGGCCATTGATGATGCCAGAGAGGTTATTTGGGAGTGTATCCCTGTATTGGTGAAGGATGAGATGTACGTTTCTCTAGATGCACCTTTCACCAATGCGGAATTCAAGACTGCATTACTTGCCCTTCACAAGGGCAAGTGCCCAGGTTCAGATGGACTTACCCCCTCCTTTTTTTATTACTTTTTGGGAGCAGATTGGTGATCACATTACATCAGCCCTGCAGGGCGTGTGGGACTCTGGTGAGATGCCGGACTCACTTACAGATGGTCTCATTCATCTCATCCCAAAGGGGGGTAATAGGAATCTTGTGTCTCAATGGAGACCCATCACTCTTTTGGGCACTTTTTACAAGATTCTGGTGAAAGCCATTAGTCTACGGCTACAGGTTTTTCTTCCAGATTTGATTCATGACACGCAGACAGGGTTTGTGCATGTGATAATATTTTCTCATTTTTGGAGGCCTCAGAATGGGCCATGCAGAGCCGCCAGAGATTGGCCATTCTACTCTTGGACTTTGAGAAAGCTTATGACATAGTAGAGTGGGATTTTTTAGAGGGTACTCTATCTCGCTTTGGTTTTTCAGATGCATGGATTAGAGGAGTATCCTCTCTCTACAGATCAGCCCATAGCCAGTTGCTCATTGGGGGGGTAAGAGGGGACAGGTTTCAGATTTCTAGATCCGTCCGCCAGGGATGTCCTCTTGCCCCGTTTCTTTTTCTGTTTGTGGCAGAAGCTATGAGTATCTACATTAGATCTCAAGCTGATATTTATGGGCTGAGGCTTCCTATCCGCCGGGAAGAAGAGCTCCTGGATAGTGAGTTGGTAGATGACACGGCTGTTTTTTTGGATGCCTCCCCTAGGACACTCACTTCCTTCCGGACAGCCTTGGATTTGTTTTGCACGGCTGCAAGTGCACACATTAATTGGCATAAATCCAATGGTTTTTAGATTTGCGAGGATGACACCTCGGATTGGGGTAATGATATTGGCTTCACTTGGGTACAGAGGGGCTTCTCCGTCAAATATTTGGGCTGCCAGGTTGGGGTGGGCATCTCTCCCTCACAACAGTTTGCTCCGGTGTTGGAAAGCATAAGAAGAAAGCTCCTTTTCTGGAGCTCAGCCAAACTGTATCACTCAGCTTAAGAGGCCTGTACGAAACTTTTTATGGAGTGGTCTAGATGGCACAACTGATGTTACAGCCAGGGTGGCTTGGGAGACCTTGATTCTTCCTACAAGAGAAGGGGGTTTGAATATCATCGACCCAGATCTACAGTGCAGAGCTTTACTCTGCAATTTCGTTGTGAGAGGGCTTATGCCAAGACAAGAGCCTTGGAAGGATTTTTTTATCAGATGCATACAATCTCGCACGCCCACTTCAGGAGAGGATTGGACACACAGTACTAGATGGGTTTTCACCACAGCCCACCTCGGGTCTCCCTCTTCCCCTCTTATGGTTGCTATCCTGAAAGCATGGGCCAGCTTCAGGAGTACTCTTCGCAGGATTCCCCCATCCACCCGTGAAGAGATTGAAAGGCAGCCTATCATGTGGAATGACAGGATTTTGGATGAGCTTGGCAGACCACTTGGAGCCTCTCCTTACATGCAGTGGCCAAGATGGGAGAGGGGCCCTGCATCTACAGTGGGAGCATGGAAAGCCTTCAGGAAGCTTCCTGCAGACCAACAGGCCCAGATGGTTCTTAATCTCAGAGGAAGTGCAGGGAGAGTCCAACAGATTGATGCAGCCTTGCCCTGGGATTGGGTGGACACAGATGACATGCTTATTACTTGCTCCACTTGGATGGGGGCATTTTCCAAATTGGGAGTTCCTTTACAGGTGATTGCTTTTCTTGACCCACGTGAGGATGCCTTAGTATTTGATGTTTCTTCAGGGGGCAGGCTGTCCAGATCCACAGACGATATCTTGTTGGAGGTACCATTTCAGCCAGTCAGGATAGTGGGCTTCATGGAGCATGGCTCTCTTTCACAGTGGTACTTGAATCCTGACCCGCTTCTCCTCACCCTTGGCTCATGGAGGCTATGGCTCTATGGAGGTGTCTCAATTAAGTTTTTGCAGTGGGACCCTGGGGAATGGGAATGGATAGATGAAGGGCACCGGGAGAAGGGCATCCCTTTCTTTCGTTACACGGTCAGTAATGCCAGGAAATTCCAGCTCAGATCTAGGGGTTGGAAGCCTACCAGAGCTCCTCATTGGGAGAACTTTCAGATTTCTGCTGACTTGCTGAGAATTTTTTGGCAAAGGCTCTAGAAATCCCACCGGAATAGAAAAATCACTCTCTTCTTTTGGCTTTGCATTCATGGTGGGATAGCAGTGAACCATTGGAGATCCAAGTTCGGAACTGACCCTTCTTACCCTCGCTGCCTTTCAGCTTTGGAGACAATACAATACTGCCTATGGGATTGCAGAGAGACAAGAATCATATGGAAGGGGATTGCAAGACATTTCAGCACTTTTGTTTGCCTAACTTTCTATATGACCTGGGGATCAGTGGCTTGGCTTACTCTTTCAGGGCCCCACGTATTTTTTGAGAGACTTGACTCCTCTTGGGCTCTTCACATCCGATGACACCTTGTGGAGTCATGCTCTCTAAAGGATGTTCCGGCCACTCTTTTCAAGGCTGCTCACTCCTCGGTCGACTCTCCATGGGAGATCCTAGATAGCATTGCAGCATGGCACATTTGGAGAGCCAGGTGCACTGAGGCTTTGGAGGGTTCTCAGGTTCACCCTTCTCAGATCTTGGCCAGTACTTGGACATATATGATACACACTCTGATGGCCATTTGGGCGACGATGCAAGGATCATCTCGAGCAGCCTCCTCCAGGAGAGTTACTTTTCTCAGAGATTGGAGAGACTCTCCCTTCTTTGCTGAGACTTCTACAGGGTTGAGATGGCATTTTCAGCCTCAGCCTTGGTTTCTTTCTACCTCATTCCTCTGAGGTGTTTTTATTACATGCTCAGCATGGTGTATTTTCGCACAGAGCTTGCTCTAGCAGGTTTTTTTCTTACTTAATAGAAGTCTCTTTTTTGAAAAAAAAAAAAAAAGAGTAAGGAAAATAGGAGAAAAAAGTATTTAGCAGCCTTAAGCCCCAAAAGCAAGATATGAGGTTGAAATGTTTAACAGGACCACGCTTAAGGACCAACAACATACCCACTTTTAGGAAACCAAACCGGTTTAAGAATAATAAAGGGAAGGGTAACACGTGTAAGGAATGTGAACAGCCAATCACATCCTGGATGGGTGCCATTTCCTTCTATGACGGATGAAGAGAAGAAGAAGTTGATTAACGAAGGAAAATGTTTCGGGTGTAAGAAACATAAGCCACGGCACGTATGGCATAAGTGTCGCGTTCTCTTGGCTAAATTTGCCAAGACGAATTCAGCAAAAGGGAAAGCCAAGGCATCCAAGCAAGAGGGTGAGGTGTCACCCTTGAAATCTACCATGACTATTGAGCCAATAGTGAATGCTGTCCCTTAAACTAATACCTTTGGGCCTCATGATCTTTTAAAGGTGTATGAATTCGTGAATGGACGGAGAATAGTAGTCTACCTGGATGATGGATGTAATTATGACTTAGTGAGTGATAGATTGGTAAAATTACCCCATCTTAAACCAAAACCTATAAAAAACATGTCACTCTCAGGAGCTTTTAGGGGACATAATGAAGAAGACACATCCATAGTACGGAATATCCCTTTTTCGTATACAAAAATATAGAGATCGAAGGGATTTTCTAGTAGCTCCTTTACAAGACACTAACAAAATTCTAGGTAAACCATGGCGGTATGATTTTAACCGTGCTATTCATCCTCATACTCATCATTGTTGCTTTGTACATAAGGATGAAAACATAAGGATCATAGGGGATCGAGACGTGTATACAATTCCATTGATTACTCGTACCTAAGCGAAAAGATTGGTAAAAGGAGAGGTAGATTGTAATCTTGTGTATATCACGAGATCTTCATATCTCAAAAGAAGATCAAGAGAGAAACGAGTTCCTTAGAGCTTGCTCTAGCAGGTTTCTTTCTTACTTTATAGAAGTCTCTTTTTTGAAAAACAAAAAAAAAACAAGATGTGAAGTAGAAGCTGATGACGAAGCAGGAAGGGGAGCTGATGACGAAGCAAGAGGTGAGCTAATGACGAGGCTAGAAAGGAAGCAGGAAAGGAAGGGGAGCTGATGACGAAGCAGGAAGGTGAGTGATGACAAGCAGGAAGGTGAGCTGATGATGAGGCAAGAAGGGAAGCAGGAAAAGGAGGGAAGCTGATGTCGAAGCAAGAGGTGAGCTGATGACGAGGCTAGAAAGGAAGCAGGAAAGGAAGGGGAGCTGATGACAAAGTAGAAGTGAGATGATGAGAGGAAGGGGAGCTGAAGCAGGAAGGTGAGCTGATGATGAGGCTAGAAAGGAAGCAGGAAAGGAAGGGGAGCTGATGTCAAAGCAGGAGGTGAGCTGATGACGAGGCTAGAAAGGAAGCAGGAAAGGAAGGGGAGGTGATGACGGAGTAGAAGTGAGATGATGAGAGGAAGGGGAGCTGAAGCAGGAAGGTGAGCTGATGACGAGGCTAGAAAGAAAGCAGGAAAGGAAGGGGAGCTGATGACGAGGCAAGAAGGAAGTTGGCCAGGCGATAACGAGGAGGGGAGTCGATGTCGAGGTCCAAGAAGGAAAGCTGGCGAGGTGATAGTGAGAGGGGGAGCTGATGACGAGGTCTGCTGAGAAGGGGATTAGCAACCAGGGTGACTGCAAGGAGATGGAGTAAAGGAGAATGCAAGAGGGGGGAGATGGAGCTGGAAAAGATGGAACACAATGGAGAGGTGGCGCAAAGTGGAAGAAGAGAGGTGGCGTTAACATGGGGAGGTGACATAGGAGTGAACAAGGGTGACCTAGGAGTGGACAGGGGTGACTTAGAGGTGAACAAGCGTGACCTAGAGGTGAACAGGGGTGACAGAGAGGTGAACATGGGGAGGTGACATAGGAGTGAACAGGGGTGACCTGGAGGTGAACATAGGTGACAGAGAGGTGAACATGGGGAGGTGACATAGGAGTCAATAGGGGTGACCTAGGAGTGAACATGGGTGACCTAAAGGTGAACATGGGGAGGTGACATAGGAGTGAACAGGGGTGACCTAGAGGTGAACATGGGGAGGTGACCTAGGAGTGAACAGAGGTGACCTAGAGGTGAACATGGGTGACCTAGAGGTGAACATGGGTGACTTGGAGGTGAACATGGGTGACCTAGACGTAAACATGGAGAGGTGAAATAGGAGTGAACTGGGGTGACCTAGGAGTGAAAAGGGGTGACCTAGAGGTGAACATGGGGAGGTGACATAGGAGTGAACACGGGTGACCTAGAGGTGAACATGGGTGGAGAGGTGAACATGGGGAGGTGACCTAGGAGCGAACAGGGGTGGCTTGGCAGTGAACATGGGTGACCTAGAGGTGAACATGGGGAGGTGACATAGGAGTGAACATGGGTGACCTAGGAGTGAACACGGGTGACCTAGAGGTGAACATGGGTGACAGAGAGGTGAACATGGGGAGGTGATGTAGGAGTCCACAGGGGCGACTTGGAGGTGAACATGGGTGACCAAGAGGAGAACATGGGGAGGTGACATAGGAGTGAACAGGGGTGACCTAGGAGTGAACAAGGGTGACTTGGAGGTGAACATGGGTGACTTAGAGATGAACATGGGGAGGTGACATAGGAGTGAACAGGGTTGACCTAGGAGTGAACAGGGGTGACCTTGAGGTGAACATGGGTGACACAGAGGTGAACATGGGGAGGTGACCTAGGAGTGAACAAGGGTGACCTAGGAGTGAACATGGGTGACTTGGAGGTTAACATGGGTGACCTAGAGGTGAACATGGGGATGTGACCTAGGAGTGAACAGGGGTGACCTAGGAGTGAACAGGGGTGACCTAGAGGTGAACATGGGGAGGTGACATAGGAATGAACAGGGGTGACCTAGGAGTGAACAGGGGTGACCTAGAGGTGAACATGGGGAGGTGACATAGGAGTGAACAGGGGTGACGTAGGAGTGAACAGGGGTGACTTAGAGGTGAACATGGGTGACAGAGAGGTGAACATGGGGAGGTGACCTAGGAGTGAATAGGGGTGACTTGGAGGTGAACATGGGTGACCTAGAGGTGAACATGGGGAGGTGACACAGGAGTGAACAGGGGTGACCTAGGAGTGAACAGGGGTGACTTGGAGGTGAACATGGGTGACCCAGAGGTGAACATGGGGAGGTGACATAGGAGTGAACAGGGGTGACCTAGGAGTGAACAGGGGTGACCTAGAGGTGAACATGGGTGACAGAGAGGTGAACATGGGGAGGTGACCTAGGAGTGAATAGGGGTGACTTGGAGGTTAAAATGGGTGACCTAGATGTGAACATGGGGAGGTGCCATAGGAGTGAATAGGGGTGACCTAGGAGTGAACAGGGGTGAACTAGAGGTGAACATGGGTGATAGAGAGGTGAACATGGGGAGGTGACCTAGGAGTGATTCGCGGCGACCTAGGAGTGAACAGGGGTGACTTGGAGGTGAACATGGGTGACCTAGAGGTGAACATGGGGAGGTGACATAGGAGTGAATAGGGTCTTTTTCTTGGTGTGAGGCATCCATGTCGTGTGCCTCCATTGCTTCCATTGCTGCTTCATGGTCTTGTCTTTGAGTCACCCTGTTGGCCTCCCCACCACTTGGTCTGGTACTTGTGGTCATCATTCGCTGATACATGTGGGGATTAGACCAAAAGGCATCCGTTCATACATGAGATCAGCCAAACCAAGTGGTGGAGAGGCTTCCTGGCTCATCTCTTGCGCATTCCATGAAGTACCAAGATGGGCTTCAGGATCCTCTTCTGGACACAACTCCACCATGTTGATGGCTAAGGATCCCAGGGCCCCCATCGAATCCAAGATGACAGCTTCTTCCTCATCTGGTCCAGCATGTTCCAACAAGTACGTCAAGCTCTCACCATCATCTCATGCTGCTGTTACATAGGTTTCACCTTGGAAGGGTGAGTCCTCCACATAGGCCAGCTCTTCTTTCTATAGGGGCCAATCCCCAAGTGCCCATCGCTCCTCTTCCACCCCTTCTTCTTCAAAATCCTCTTCCCCAAGTTCCACAAGTCGGTGACGAGCCCTTCGAGTAACCATGTCTATTTCTAAGGATGTGGATCCCAAAGGCAGTCGAACTTCATCACTTGACCAATCTTGAATGGCCTTTGCTGAGCATAACCATGGTCTACCAAGAAGTAGAGGATAAGTCTGCTCACCCTCCATCATATTAAGTACAAGAAAATTGGACAGGAATGTAACTCCCCCAATCTTCATGTGAACACCTTTGACAGCCCCCATAGGCTTCACCTTGCGTTGATCCACCATGCATACTTGAAAATGTACGTCAGTTATCAATTTCAAACCCAGTTGTTGAAGAGTACCTCTCGGCATGATGTTCACTGCTGCCCCGCCATCCAAGAAGACATCTTTCAGCTCCACCCCATTGATCTCCACTGCGAGCTTGGGACTTTGTTCACATGTGAGGGCAGCATAGGCTGAGAAATTATCTATTGTTACTCCATCTTGAACTGTTACCGTCTCTGGTGTGGGCCCGCCCTGAACAGAATCCCTTTGGCGCCCTCTGGCATGCGATTAAAGAATGCAATAGTCTGATGCTTGATATGCAGAGACAATTGACAGAGTTGTCGTAAGGTGATATTGGGCCTGAAATCCATCAAGTCGTCCATCAAAGAATAAGGTTGGACAGTAGCAGTAGCCTTTTGTGCCTTCATCTGCCGAGCTTCTGGCCGAGGGTCGAAGCTCACGCGAGGGAGAGGAGGTGCCTCTGGATTCTCTATCAATATTTCCTGTGGTGACTCTCCCGTCACCCATTTCCCCTTTTCTTGGACACTACTAGGCTTCACCCCTTTTTCAGGTTGGAGAAGATGCAAGAGTTGGAGGGAGTCCCGATGGGGCTGTGATGAACCCCGACAACTCCTCCTGTGGAGGACCACAATGGGGAAGTCACTACTGATGTAGTCATAGAGGAAGTGTACCCAGATGGTAGCGCGTAAGTGGGGGGTCTCGGTGTTGCAGAGGGAAAGGGTGAGAAATGGAAGATGTGGAGGTGAAAGAGGATGGGAGAGCATTTGGGAAAGAGAGGGACGGAGTTGAAGTCATGGATGAGTAGGCAGAAGGGAAGGAAGGAGGTGGTGGAAAAGGCAACACCGGTGTGGATGGAAAGGGAGATGAAACCATCACGGCAGGTAAAGGCATGGCCGGAGCAAAAGTACCCCCCAATGGGATAGATGTAGAAGAAGGATTAGCTAGGAGCCCGGAGCTATGCATAACAGATGAGGTAGCAGCTTGTCCACAAGAGCTCGAGGCGGGAGCAGATGGAGTCACCACTCCGGTAGAAGAGGTGGTTGATGAAGACATCATTGCAGGAGGAGGGGGCTGCCTTGACCTTGATGAGTCCCTGAGGAGCCCTCGTCCTTAGTACCCTCTTCTTTCACTTCTTCTGCTTTGCACTTCTTCTCCGGAGTCCCGATCTGACCACTAGGGTTCCTGTTGATCCAAGTCAATGAGAGTGTCGATGAAGTTACTTGCTCTGGCTACTGCTCCAATGGGCGAGAGGCGAGTAAGACATGCCATAAGGGCCATTGGTGCGAGAAGCGAGTAAGACATGCCATAAGTGTCACTGATGGTACGTAGGCGAGTGCTAGTCGATGATGTCAACTATGTGCAAGCGGTAGATGGTGTCAACTATGTGCAAGCGGTACAAGTGCTGAAGTGATGTGAGCAAGAAGAAGACCAAAGCGGAACAACATCATAAAAGCCAACCCTCGACATGAACGGCAAAGAACTTCAACGACATGACACAAGTCCGTTGTACCAGGTGAAGGGAGAGGAGGGGAGGAGAACACAACGGAAAGAGATTTTAGAGTCGCGAGCAGAGATGGGGAGTAGCCTAATTCATTAGAAAGCAAGATGACTGATACACTCGGAGAAGATACGAGGCGAGCTCTTGTCTCTAGCCTCTCACTCCTTCACTCACGCCTCCCGTCCGTGCCAGAATATCCTTCCCCCTTTCCCCTTTCCCCCTCTTCACCTTCTCCTCCTCTGCTCCACCCCCCGTGGCCAATCTCCTCTCCTTCTTCCTATTGGACGTCTTCTTGCATCCTTAGCCATCCTTAGCCATTCCATCGTTTGTGGGCCGCTCTACCCTTGATGGCTTCTGCAACACTTCAGCCTGTTCTGGGTCAGTGAGTCCCGTGCTCCGTGTGTTCTCCTGTCTATTCCATGCGCTCCTGACACTAGTTGGTTGCGAGGGTTGGTGCACCACCTATACCTCTTAACTGTTGGATTGCTTCCCCTATGCACCAACGAGTACCGCCTGTGCGCCTGTGCACTCTGCTGGACTGCTTCCCCTGTGCACCAACAGGTGTACCCCGTGCACCATTGCACCAGCTGGACTGCTTCCCATGTGCACCAACAGGTGTATCCCGTGTACCATCGCGCCAGTTCTTCCCTCTGATCAACTTTGACCATGGTGGGTCGAGGTTGAGGTTTGGCACTCTTCAGTCATGTATTGCTTCCGTCATACCCAAGTCATGTCCAAGTCATGTCCAAGTCATGTCCATGTCAAGTCATGTCAAGTCTGTTCCAGATGTGGACATATGTGAACACGATGCAACTAGGTATGACCAAGGTCTAATAACTTGGCATGTTGCTGAGGTGACCATGATGTGACCCAAGTGTGACTCTTGGTGGGAGTCCCAGAGACTTTGAGTACAACAATCACCTACAGCCGCTCGAATCTCTTCCACTTTGCTGCTGAAATATCACACCCCCAAAACGGTGCCGCATACATGGTGGTCGGTCTCACTAGAGTGTCGAAAAGCCAACACTTCGTCTGTGGATCCTCGAAGTGTGCCTAAAAGCACTGTCGCTCTAGTCAGGCCAAGGCACCATGCCCTCGTGTGAGTCGTGCTCTGGCTGCGTGGGTCATCGTGAAAACTGGCCCTGTGAAAACTGCACCCAAGTATGTGTAGGAGTGAACAATCTCCACTGGCTGACTCTGGTATGTAAAGCTACGTCAGTGAAGTATTGTGTAGGAGGTGTTGAAGATCATGACCTTGGTTTTCCCAAGGCTAACCATCAGGTCTCTCTCTCTACAGAACACCTCTAGGGCATCTAGATGTCTCTGTAGTCCCTTTGCCGAAGATGACAGGAGGACTACGTCATCCGCTTATAGTAAAATCTGTATCATCAAGTCCGCTAGTGGTGCTCCCTCGCCTCCTAGGCAGTCTATGAAAGATGTAATCTCATCAATGTAGAGCCCGAAGAGAGTCGGTGAGAGAGGGCACCTCTGCTTTACTCCGATCGTGCTCTCAATCCAGTTTGATAGGCTTCCTGGGGCACGAACTCTCCCTCTAACGGACTCGTATAGGCTCACCAATCCCCACAGAACCTATGGAATTTGCATATCCTATAGTCTCTTGATCATGCGGGATCGCGGGACAGTGTCGAAGGCCTTCCGAAAGTCTACAAAACAAGCGTAGACTTTATGGTGTCTCGACCTCATTTCCTCAATGATAGCCCTCAAGGTGAAGATGTGGTCTAAAGTGGAGTGCTGTATCCAGAAGCCTGCCTGCCCTAGAGCACGTTGCCCATGTGCCTCTGTATGGCTGCTGATATCCCTCTCCAGTATCGATCCATAGATCTTGGCCAGCATGTGGCCCATCATGAGAGTGCGATAGTTCTCAGTATCCATGGGGCTACCTGCCTTGTGTATCGGTACTATGGTGGTAGTATTGTGGGAAGCCGCGACATAAGGTGTGGTTGAACATTTGTGCTAGTACCGGAGCCAAGACCTCCTGTCCATGATCAAAGTGCTCAGTCCGTAGTCCCTCATGGTCCTGTGCTCTCTGGTTATGAAGTCGGCTGAGTGCAGCCCGCACATTCTGTGTAGTGAACAAGTGGCAAGTGGTGGGCTGGGGCATAGTGGACATATCAAGTGGTGCCTGCATCGGGACATCATAAAGAGAGCATGCATAAGTGTGCCAAACACCTGGGTCTATGATGGGTATAGGTGGCTTCCCCTCCGATAGAAGCCCCCATCCAATGGTGGGATCCCCCCCTCGAAATGAACTGATCACCTCGTCCATTCTATGGATGAGGAAGGCCCGTCACTTATGACGTGTCAATTGCCATGAAATCCGCTGTGCCTCGGGTGATGTCAAGTGGCCAAGGGCTCACTCGCATGTGAGGTGAGCTCTCATCTCTCTGCACTCATCACATACCAGGGATTCTTGGCATCTTCCCTAGTGAGGCACGTGCAAATCGAGTCGTGGGGAAATACTTGATAGCTGCATCCATGACTACTGTGGAAAGGGTGTCTGAGGCGTGAGCGAGGTCTACAACATCTCCAAGTAGTAGGGCTGGAAGTCCCTTCGCCAAGTTGCTCACATAGATGGGGTCCAGGGCGCAATCAAAGTGAACCTGTACACGAGTGAGCGCGGGGGGGGCCCCTCTCTTTGGCTGGCGTAGTGGTAGAGATACAAAAGGATAGGTACGAGTGATCAGCCCCGAGTGGGGGAGGGGGCACAATGAAGTCATATATCCATGAGGTAAAGGCCAAGGGACCCAAGAGGTAGTCCACTATGCTTGTCCCTCCGCCATGTGGGAAACAAGTGAGACCACCGGATGATGGCCATCTCTGTAGACCATTATAAATAATCAAATCATGAACAGCCCCTAGCTCAAGTAGATGTCATCCATACTCTTTCACCTATGGTGCATTTGCGGAATGTCTCACTATCTCGAGCTCAGCTACATCTAGTTCTGGTACTATGAGGGAATCCGATGCAAAGTCCATTAGGCCCATCTGCCTGTTCCCTGTGCGTGCATTGAAGCGAGAAAGAAGAAGGGTGTCCCCCTGCCTGGAGAATTTGGTGATATCATCCTGAATCCACTCATATGGACTGTGCCCTTTTGTGGTGACCTCACGTGCATACGATGAGGTATCTAGAGGGAAATAGCACACTGCTATAAGAATCGGTCGTGCGTCTGGTAGCTGGACTCATATCCACATGTGTCGCGCATGCTCCTCTCTCCGTGTCACTGATATGAGCGGTCTCATGTGTGATCTACAAAGGATAGCCACTCCTCCCAAACCCCGCACACCAATGTCTCTCCTTGTCTCCTTTCTATTAGATGACTCCCATGTATATCCTGTCACGGTGGGCAATCCTCTCTCGGGGCTCTCATGTGTCTCACTGTAGAAGACCATATCTCTGTCAGTATATGTCTCCGAGAAACCACCTGGATCAGACCAGAGTGTGCCATGGCAATTCTACACTGCAATTCTCAGTCCACTTTGTCCACTTTGTGTCCCTCTGGTCCGGCACCATCATAATTCTAAACGCCTTGCACACTTCGTGAGAAGGTGAACCATGAGATGTGACAACCCCCTCACCCTTAGATTATGACAACCCTCTTAAAGCCCCTCTCATGTTACTCTTCTATGATCATAGCATTCTTTTAAGGCCCTTGCATAATTCCCATAATAAGAGAACCCAAAACAAGTGCTATGGCTTTGCCTTTGGCATGCCAAAAATGAGACATTCATACAATTGTACTGGCCTATAATTTTCCTGGAAGACCAGGTGATATCATGTAAAATTCTTTGGCCCTATTCCTGATTCTTGAATGCATGAGAACCTTCAATTATGCAGGTTTTCTCCATGACATACCCCTGAATACAGGAGATGTACCCGGAGATGTCCATAATCCTTGATTTAACCAAGTAAGATCTAATCTTCATACATGTTCCAGAATAGAATCAGACCATGCATTGGAATGAGTAATGCGTTTTTAATTCTTGCTTTACTGATTGAGGACCACTGCTACAGCCTTGCCCCTCCTCTTTTGCTAAGTTAATTGACCACATCCCCAATGCTTGGAGCTACACCAGTTGTGAACTGCTGTCCTTCTACAGCTGAATTTTGGTATGTTGTTTTGATGAAGGGGGATCCGTTAAACGAAGATACCTATATTGGACCTGTCATTGCTGAATCAGAAGCAAAGCGCATTGAGTCATGGGTTGACAAAGCTGTTTCAAATGGAGCCAGGTAAGAGCTTTTGAAGTCATTGGAAAAACCTTTGCAATTCTTTTTGGGAAACTTATTGAATAGGTCATTAATCATGGCTTGCCCTTGTGCAGAGTTTTAGCTGGTGGAAAAAGAGAAGGTGCATTTTATGATGCGACAATCTTGGAGGATGTTCATCCGGATATGGAGGTGAGAACACAGATTTCATGCATGCCTGCATAGTCATGACAAACAAAAGGTCTAGGAGATTGACCAAATTCACTGAAAGCAAGGATCAGGGAAAGCTAGTTTTAACTAAACTAAGATACTGCCTCTTGGAAATTGAGAAAGCTTATGATAGAGTAGTTTGAGGGTTCTTGGAGAGTATGCTGGTGCATTTTGGTTTCTCTGATTCATCAATCAAAGTGGTGTCCTTTGTTACAAATAGGCCCACAATGAGGTTCTTATCAGGGGTGCCAGAGGAGAGGATTTCAAATTACCATATCCATCTACGAGGGATGCCCACCTGCTTCCATGTTATATTTATTTGTTGTAGAGGCTATGAGTCTCTAACTCAGATCTCAGGCAGACATCCTTAGTTTGAGACCCTCTCTTAGATCAATGGGGAGCTATTAGATAGTGAACTTGCAAATGGTATGATAGTTTACTTGGATGCTTTTCCTTAGACTCTTACAACATTCAAGGCAGCTTTGTATCTGTTTTCCCTTGCAACAGGGGCATAGATTAATTGGAATAAATACAATGGCTTTTGATTTATTGATGAGGACTCTCTTGACTAGAGTTTGGAATCTCATAGTTACTAGGGGATGAGAACATTCCAAGAACGTCTGATGTTGGGACGGGAATGTTTTGGGTTTGGGGAAATGTGGACCCAGGATGAGAACACGACCTCATATGATATGCCATCAAATCGCATGGAAATATACCAGAATATGAAAAAAAAATTTACAGATCTAACTTTCAATTTCATCGTTAAACTTTTTTTTTTTTTTTTTGGGCAAAAAAAAGACTTCTATTAAGTATTAAAGAAAACCGTTAGAGCAAGCTCCATGCGGGAATACGGGATACACCATGCAATGCATGAAAAGCTCAAGAGCCAAAAAGAAGGGATTGGGGCTGATAGTGCCATCTCAATACGGTAGCAACCTCCGAGAAAAAGGGAGAACCCCTCCAAACTCAGAGAAATACAGTCCTCCTAGAAGAGGCTGCCCGTGAAGTGCCCTACATGCTAGCCCATATGGCTATCAAAGTGTAAACCGTGTCACTCCAAATACCAGTGAACACCTGTGATGGGTGTATCTGGGTGTCATCCAAGGCCTCTGTGCATCTGGCTCTCCAAATGTGCCAAGAGGAAATGCTAGCCAAAATCTCCCAAGAGGTGTCCTTTGAAACATGTGAAGCTCTGAAAGGAGTATGTGGTACATCCTAAAGAGAGTAGGGCTCTATCTCCTGTCGGTAGATCGAGAGTGCCCAAGAAGAAGGCTCACCTTCATAAAACACCTGGGACCCAGTAAGGGATAACCATGCGACCGAGCCCCAAGTCATGAAGAAAGGGGAAGTATGAAAAATGCTAAGTATCCGAGCAACTCCTTTCCAAACAATTCTCGCTTGATTGAGGCAATGTCACACTGACTCCTCTGCAAAATGACAATGAGGGCAAGTGGGATCAGCCCCAAATCGTGATCTCCGCAGGTTTACTGCAATCCCTCCATGAATAGAAAGCCAAAAGAAAAGAGTGATCTTTCTATGTCTGAGGGATTTCTAGAGCCTCCTCCAAAAATTCCTACGCAAATCTGCGGTGATGAAGAAGCTATCCCAATGGGGGGCTCTAGAGGGAATCCAACCTCTACTGCTCAGCTGAAATCTCCTAACATTACCAACCGTGAAATGAAAGAAGGGAATCCCCCTCTCTCGGTGCCCATGATCTATCCACTCCCACTCTCCTGAGTTCCACTGCAAGCACTTAATAGGTGCACCTCCATATAATCACAACCTCGAGGATCCCAGGGCCAAGAGCAGAGGGTCAGGGTCTAAGTACCACTGCAAGCCTGCTCCGTGGTCCACAAAACTAGCAATCCTGACAGGCTGAAAGGCAACCTCTAGAAGAATATCATCCGTGGATCTAGAGAGTATACCTCCATCCCCAACGTCAAAGACCAAAGCATCTTCCCCGAAACCTCGAAGAGCGATCACCTATAGAGGAACTGCTGTCCTCGAAAAAGCTCCCATCCAAGTGGTGGAAGTAATAGGCACCTCAACTGTCCATTCCACCGGGATGGCTGCATCTATCTGTTGAATCCTGCGTGCTACCCCTCTGAGGTGACTCACGGATTGTAGTCTCTGATCCTCAAGTAGCTTGATAAAAGCCTTCCAAGTGCCTACTATGTAGGTGGGGCCTCTCTCCCATCCAGACCACTGCATATAATGGGAAGTGCCCAGAGGTCTACCATGCTCATCAAGTATACTATCGTTCCAAATGATCGGCTGCCTATCAATCTCTTCGAGGGTAGAGGGCGGAACCCTTCGAAGAGTGTTCTTGAAGTTCCCCCAAGCTTTGAGGATGGCAATCATGAGAGGAGAGGTGAGAGACCTGAGAGAGGTAGAAGAAAAAATCCAGTGAGGGTTGTCCACCCAATTATCTCCTAAGGTAGGTGTGCAAGCTTGAATGCGTCCAAAAAAGAAATCCTTCCAAGGTTCTTGCCCAGGCATGAGTCCCCTCACCACCACCTTACAAAGCAATGCCCTGCACTGCAAGTCCGGGTCAATTATATTAAGTCCCGCTTCCCATGTAGGGAGAATAATGGTCTCCCAGGCCACCCTCGCTGCAACATCTGTCGTGCCATCAAGTCCACTCCAAAGAAAATTCCTGATTGGTCTAATGATCTGAGTGATGCAATCCCTAGACCGGCACCAGCAAGAACACGCAAACCAGGCGGTGGCCAAGAGAACCTGGTTCACTACCACAACTCTAGAGGCAAGGTGGAGTTTGGCTGAGCTCCAAAAAAGGAGCTTTTTCCTTATACTTTCTAATACTGGGGCAAACTGCTGTGCTGGAGAGATGCCCAATCCTACCTGGCATCCCAAATATCTGACAGGAACACCCCTCTGAATCCAAGAAAAGCCAATGTCAACTCCCCAGCCTAGAGTGTCCTCATCATTGATCCAAAAGCCAAAGGATTTATGCCAATTGATGTGTGCCCCTGTAGCTGAGCAAAAAATATCCAAGGCTGTTCGTAAAGAATCAAGTGACTGCGAAGAGGCCTCAATAAAAATAGCAGTGTTATCAGCCAACTCATAGTCAAGAAGCTCCTGCTCCTATCTCAAGGGCAATCTCAACCCATAAAGCTCAGCCTGAGATCTAAGGAAGATACTCATAGCTTCTGCCACAAAGAGAAAGAGGAACGGGGCTAAAGGGCATCCCTGACGAACTGATCTGGAAATCTGAAATCTGTCACCCCTTACCCCTCCAATCAAAACCTGGCTGTGGGCTGATCTGTAAAGGGATGCCACCCCTCTAATCCATGCATCTGAAAATCCAAACCATAGAAGAGTGCCCTCAAGAAAACCCCAATCTACTCTGTCATAGGCTTTCTCAAAGTCCAGGAGTAGAACTGCTAGCCTCTAACTGCTCTGCATAGCCCACTCTGTGGCTTCCCAAATGCATGTGTGCACGTACATTACATATTTACAAAACACACACATAAATAAATATGTTCAATTGTGTGCATATATAAGTAGATATGTATATGTCTTTGTGCAAATGCATGTGTGTGTGCGCGACGATTAAGTTGATTTGCCTTTTGTGAGATAAATGGCGGAAACGTTTGAGACAGATTTGGCATTCTAAGATTCCTCTCCGTCAACATGTTTTCTTGTCAAGAGCTTTGTTGGGTGTTCTTTCTCATGGACAGCTCTTGGCACGATGACATATTGCTTCCTCTATTTGTCACAGATGTCTGGCTCCGAAAGAGACTGTGCCTCATCTCTTTTGGCATTGTCCTTCCTCTCGTGCTTTCTTGGACTTCCCTGGGCATATTTTGAGAGCTCGGTTTCCTCAGATTGCTTTTGGCAAGTTCTTTTGGCTTTTTGGTGTACATCCACCCAAACATCATGTGAAGGAGAGGATGGGTGACAAAGATTCCATGAGCTCCATAATGACGAGTAAAGGCATCTATCATCACTCAATCGTGAGTTCCACCATCAATTCTATAGGTTGACCACAATGATAAGGGAAGCTTAGACCACTCCAATAGCTCATGGATGATCACCCGAAGAGCTTGATGATGCTCTACTAGACTGTGGGAGGTTGTGTGGACTGCCATCTGTTAGTCAAGAGTGAAGGAGTGCAATTGATTTGAAGTAGTAACTTTTCTACTTATATCAAGGGATTGTGGTCATCACAGGAGCCCTAGAAGTTGGTCTTTAGCCCTGTCAATGATCTATGCTCCTCATAGTATAGGCCATGAACATAAGAGAAGTTGAGTTTGCTTTGGGAGTTTTTGTTTATTTCAGAAGGTGGTGGTTTTGAGCATACAAGGCAGTTGATCATTTGATGACTGAGAAGCCAGGAGTAGCAGGGACTAGTGCTTGCAGTCATTTTCTGACCAAAGAGTCTTCCAGATCAGGGATCTAAGTAGAAAAATGTTTTTGGTGTTTGAGATGAATCATAGAGTGGAGGCTATTATTGTACCACGACATGTGCAGTATGAAGTAATATACAATGAGGTTACAGAGGAGCGGTGGATTCTTATTCCACACATAACAGATGAGGTAGCTGCAGGATTGGAGTTTCCCAGGAGCCAGTGGCCGACAGATCTGTTTTATGAGATAGATATGATACCAGAATATGAATTTTTCTAAGACTAGATTGTAGATATCATATCGGAGAGATTTGAATGTGGGGTTTGATTCAATAGATATTTTTGTGGAAGGAGATAGAGTGATACCAGTAGAGGAGTTACTGGAGGAAATGAAAAAAACAAAAAATGTATTTTTGTTTAGAGGTAGAATCACAGTATGATACAATGTGCTTCAGCTAGAACTTTCAGTTTGAAGAAATCCTCAACTTTGAAGCACAAGGTGTGTGGCACCTGCTGTTGTATGTAAATGATGAAGAGTGGCAGGGTGTTGTGTTACCAGCAATGGAAGACCTCCCAGAAGAAATTCTCTGGATGAGTCTTTGTACAGATGTTGAGTTTGATTAGTGGATATAAATACCAAAAAAACAGGAAACTATATATTCATGTACTTGATCTTGGAATTGGGTCTGTCTGTGCAGAGCATTGAATTTGGTAATGATGTACATGTAGAAGTTTTATACTCTGAATGGATTAATCTACCATTACCATCAGCAAGACCTCTTTTGGATGATGTATTTTGCTTTGAACTTGTGCGGGATGAAGACCTCCAGGGTTGAGAGAGTATATGGTGTCTGGTGTTTTGGGGAAGGGGTGAGCATATGGAAGAGATTGCAGTAGTTATAAAGGCAATATAGTGCTCTATCTTTTTTGCAATCAACGTGTGTGCACGCCCACTTTTTGTGTGTGGAATCTTTGAGTCATTATATTACAAAAAAAAGCTATCCCAAAAAGGGAGAGCTATAATACATCAAGAGAAAATCTCACTGTAGGCCAAATATACATCATGATCAAAGACACAAGATTGCAAGCAATCAAAAAACGATTGCTGCAAAGAGTGTCTGAAGAAAGAGAAAGTGGAAAAAACAGGATCAAGCAAAAAGCCCATACTCCTCACACACAAGCCGAATTCTCCCACAGACTCTTAACTCACGTATTTTCTCCTCCTCTTCTAACCATTGTTGTCCAGAGAGTATCACGGTGCCTTCTCCTTCACGAGTGCCTAATATCCGAAGTCTCCTCTAACCAAGAACCTTCAACCAGCAGAAAATGATACCACAGCCCTGCCTCAATCTTTCTCTAAGCAATAGCTCATAACCAGTTATGTACAAGCCACACGGAAGACACCTGAAGCAACAGCCTCAGCCTCTTTATCTCGCAAGCCCAAGCCCACACAGTTTGCTCTTCACCTTTCTATGATGAGCGCTGCTTTCAGTTTCTCCTACTTATGGAGTACCCCTCCTATTGTAACGACGCCACTCTGATCTGCCTCTACAACAAGAACCACTAGTTTCAGTTATGCCTTAGCCTTGACCCTGGCATTGGGGTACTAGTGGTGCACTAGAACTGGATGCAAGCAGAGGCCAAGTGTTGGCTCTGGTAATGGAAAAATGCAAGAAGAACAGTATAAGGGTGCGCCCTTGTTGTAAAGCAATTTCCATACTCAGAAGAATTAAATAAATACTGAAAGGGGCACCAAGGCATTTGGGGCCAGTGGATGTCTCATGTGATGTTTCATTGAGCAGGGGCATTCTAGCCTCCATTTAGTTATTTTCAGTATATGTCAAAGTGTTTTTCAGTGGCAGTTAATTAATGGAAGTGATTGGGAATGATGCGATGTGGATGTAGAAAGTGTGAATGCTAAGATAGTTACGGTTTACTGCCCTTTAGTCAACTGAAGGCTGGTTTCAGTGGGACGACGGGGATTAGAGAGGGATGCCTTGGTTTTGATGTTTACTCTGGGGGCTGGCTTTCTAGATCTATGAATGATATTCTTATGCATATTGCATTTCCACCTGTTAGAGTTGTAGGATGTGTGGAAAAATGTTTTCCACATGATAGGCTGATTGTATACTTGATGAGCATGGTAGGCAGATTGGTTTGTCTCATTATATGCAGTGGTCCAAGTGGGAGAGAGGCCCTGCCTCTTTTGTGCGTTCTTGGAGAGCCTTCAAAAGTCTTCTAGAAGCTTATCAATAGCAATTGATCGGTCACCTCAAAGGAAGTGCAAGAAGGATACTTTAGATAGATGAGTCCTTACCCCAGGATTGGGTGGTTACAGATGACAGGCCTGTGGTTTTTTCACTTTGGATGGGGGCTTTTTCGAGGTTGGGTAATGCTCTTTAGGTCATTGCTTTCTTGGGGGCACATGAGGATGCCTTGGTCTTTGATGTACAATCAGGTGGCAAGCTGTCTATATCCTCAGATGATATTCTTTTGGGCATGCCTTTTCATCCTATCAGGATCATAGGCTACGTGGAACAGGGCAAGGACTTTGCTTGGCATATAGATCCGAGCCCTCGTCTCTCTATTTCGGGTTCATAGAGGTTGTGGCTCTATGAAGGAGTCCCCATAAAGTATCTTTAGTGGGACCACGGAGAGTGGGAATGGATTGCTGCAAGGAACCAAGAGAGGAGTCTTCCACGGTCAGTTATGCAAGAAGGTTCCAGATCAATTGTAGAGGTTGGAGACCTTCCAGAGCCCCTCATTGAAGGGTTATCAGGTATCAACTGATTTGCAGAGTCTTTTGGACAAGGCTCTGGAAATCCTGAAGATATAGAAAGATTACTTTATCTTTTTGTCTTTCTGTACATGGAGGGATTGCAGTGAATGAGTGGAGATCTAGGTTTGGGGCAGACTCCACGTGTCCCAGGTGCTCCTCTGCAGAGGAGTCGGTTCATCATTGCTTATGGGACTGCAGACATGTGAGAGTCATTTGGATAGCGGTAGCCAGGGTTCTCAACACTCTCTCTCCCTCTCATTTCTTCATGACTTGGGGATCAAAGACTTGGCTCTCTTTGTCAGGACCTCAAATTTTCTATGAGTGGCATGAGCTTCATGAGCCATCTCCATTCAACTACACCTAGTTGAGCCTTGCTTTTGGGAGGATGTGCCTATCTCTCGATATAGACCAATACATCCTAATGTGGATTCTGCTTGGGAGATACTGGCTAGTATTTCTGCTTCGCAGATCTAGAGGTCAGATGCACAGAGACCTTAGATGGATCACAGGTCCACCGTCTCATACTTTGGTCAGTATTTGGGCTGATACTATTCACACTCTGATGGCCATTTGGGCGAGCATGCAGGGGTGCTCCCAGGGAGCATCTGCCAAGAGGATTATATTCCTTACGGAATGGAGGGGCTCACTCTTTTTCTCAGAGACTGCATGAGGGTTGAGGTGGCATTTTCAGCCTCAACCTTGGTTTCTCTCCAACTCATTTTGAGTTTCTACTTACTCTTCTAGAGTGTTTTTTCTCATGCCCAGCGTGATGTATTTCTACAACGAGCTTGCTCATGCGGGTTTTTTTCATACTTAATAGAAGTCTCTTTCATGGGAATAAAATGTTTTTGGATTTCAGGATGGTACTTGGGTTCATGGAGACTTAGGCTTTATGGAGGTGTGACCATAAAGTATTTGCGTTGGGAGGTGTGCCCATAAAGTATTTGCATCGGGACCCTGGGGAGTGGGAATGGATTGATGTAGGGCACCGAGCCTCCCCTTCTTTTGATACACGATTAGTAATGCCAGGAGGTTCTAGCTTAGCCTTAGAGACTAGAAGCCCATTGGGAAAGTTTTCAGATTTTTGTTGATCTACATAAATCCTTTTGGAAGAGGCTCTGGAAATCCCTCACGAATAGAAAACCACTCTTTCCTTTTGGCTCTCTATTCATGGAGGGATTGCATTGAACCAGTGGAAGTTGAGATTTGGGGCACATTCCACTTGTCCTCGTTGCCTTTCTACTGATGAGTCTATTCTACATTGTCTTTGGGACTCCAGATAGGCGAGGATCATTTGGAAGGGGATTGCTAGACTTTTGAGTACCTTTATGCGCTCTCCTTTCTGCATGACCCCTAGGGATTAGTAGAATGATTCTCTCTTTCAGGGCCTCGGGTATTTCATGAGAGACATGACCTCTTCTTGGGTTCTCTCGATTTGATGACATGTGGTTGAGTCATGTCCTTTGTACGATGTTCCTAGCTCTTTGTACAGACCTTCACATGCATCTGTGGATACTTCGTGGAGGATTATGGCAACCATAGAAGACACATTGGCTAGTATCTAGATAGACACGGTACACACTTTGATAGCCATTTGGGAGACTATGCACGGTCCTCACGGGCTGCCTCTACCAGGAGGCATGTTTTCTTGAGGGAGTGGAGCGGCTCCCCCCTTTCTTCTCAGAATCCTCCATAGGGTTGAGGTGGCACTATCAGCCTCAATCTTAGTTGTTTCCTAGCTCTTTTACTACAGGATCTTGATTTTATTTGGTTTTCTCATGCATCGCATGATATACTTCTCCCTTGAGCTTTGCTTGTTATCTTGTTTTTCATGCTATGCATGTTGTACTCTTGCCATGAGCATTTTCTCTCGGAGCTTTTTTTCCTACTTAATAGAAGTCTTTTCATTGGAGAAGGAAAAAGAGAGAGTGAGATCTGCTTTATTTTTTACATATTCACCGTTACGGTCTTAACGGCACTTCCACTCTATAGATTGGTTACGACAACCTCATTTCTTTTTGGCATGATTTTGTACGAGGTCTTTCACAAGATCTTATCTCGACTCTACATATTTTGTATGTACATAAAAGTTCATTTTTTTGGAAACAACAAGAAGAAAAACAGTGATTCTAAAGGTGTCATGCAAGGAATATGCAACTAGTTCAAGATATAAATATCCATCGATTGCTTTGACTTCATTGGCTTGTAAATAGATTTCAATGCGTTCTTAGCATGTTTTGTTTTTTGGAACAGATTCATTGTGAGGAGGTTTTTGGTCCCGTCATGGAGCTCATTCGGTTTGAAGACTTTAAGAAAGCAATTGCTGAAGTAAACAAGTCCAAATTTGGGTTGCAGGCAAGTATCTATTGTTTCAAACTCCTTTGTCCCTCTAGAGTGTTTTTTCTGGATAGATTGAGACTATATCCATTGTACCCTTTGAAAACACTCAGCAAATTTTCCTGTGTATTTTGATCTTTAAATTCAAACACAATGGTGATTAAGATTTGCATTTTGCATGGAAAAATGCAATGGATTGCTACTCTGATTTTTATCCCAAAAGTTTAAGAAAGAAGACTCTATAAGATAGGAAGGCAGTTGTCACTTTGAACATTGAGATGGGAGAGTAGACATTGAGTGATGTACATGGCATGAGGTCTCGAAGGCCTGAGGCTCTGTTTATCAATCATAACAAGATTGCATTTCAATCAAAATGCCTATTGTCCTTATCTTGCATAAGATACAATCCCTTTGTTCCCATTTAACAAGAATTGCCCTTCCCACATGTGAACATTTATTCCTAAAGCAGAGTGTATGGGAGAATTGAATATGCTCGAACAATATTACTTCTCTTTCCAGGACTTCAGATGGAATTATGATATTTGATGACAATGACCATCAAGGAGTGGCATATATCATATTTTTTATAGATAAGATTGAAGTTCCTAAGTCGTTCACTCAAGTTTAATCCTAGAATGCAGTCTCTGTGTCCAAATGGTCCATAATACCCAAAAGCGAGTCCAGTGAAAGAAAAGGAGTAATGGAGACATCTGAGATGAGAGGCATCCAAACATCCAGAAAAGTTTCCCAAATCTGATAGAAGGGAACCGAAGCCGCAGTAAATGAGAGACATGAGTGATCAATGTGCGAGAGTGCGGGCAAAACCATAATAAGTGAGGAACTGTCTCGCGGGGATGAGAGCAACGGGGGCAGAAAGGAGAAGCAATGCGGCGTGCTGCCAATTTCACCCCAATGGAAAAGGCTCCCACTATACATCTCCAAAAGAAAAGCCTCTGTTTCAATGGCAATTTGGCTTTCCAGATTTTCATGAGTCGGGATTGCCACCAAGATAAAGGCCTATCCAAATTCCAAAGAGTGTTGGCATGCTTGTCAATCCATGGCTGTGGAAGAAGAAATCTGTAAACCTTCGAGGAGGTCAGATTGTGTATTGAGAGCGTATGGGTAGCAGGAGGTATGGAAGTCAAATTCCAGTCCATTAATCTGTCCTGTGCAAACAGTGGAGGAACCGGAACAAATGGCTGCAACATAGTTGAAAGTGTTCTCCAAATGGATCTATGATGCAGACCCAAGGAGAATGTCCTGCAAGCTTGTGGAAATGAAAGTATATAGCCTTGTTGATCCACAACATCACCAACAAATCTTATGCCCAATTTCATGAGATTGTATGCTTTGATAGGTGCCTGTAAAGCGAGAGGCGATGCAAACACCTTGCTCCAATGGATGCTTTCCAATCGAAAAGAATTACCATGATGAGAGGAAGCACCTGTCCATTTTGCATATGAAAGAATTCTCTTCCAATCATGAAGAAAAGCAGTAGAAACAGGGCAACCAGGAATTTTTCCCTGAAAGGAAGACAAAACTGCTTCCCAGTGATCTGTAATCCAATGCCCATATGCATGGGAAGCCATGTTTCCACACATAGCTGCTAACATAATAGCCCATGGTTGTTTTTGCTGAAAAAAATCAGCAATCATAGTGCTCTTTCTTGCCAACATATGAACCTGGAGATTGAGAATATTCAGGCCCCCATGAGTCTTGGGTGAACAAATAGACTGCATAGGTATATCACACACACTTTTTTTGGTAAAATCCATTGTATTTATATGCTCATAAATTTACAATATGGGAAGTCTCCCACACACTAGCAAAGAACTCTGAAAGAGAGCCCGATAGAAGAACTCAAAAACAAGTAGAGAACACTTCAAGGCAAGTAGCATCCAAATCCCTTGCAGCAAGACTGTCATGTAAAGACTGCTTAAGGGACATTCTGAAGAAAATATATGCCTGAGGAAACTGTTGACCCATCCTGGAATGCAGTCTCTGTGTCCAGATGGTCCATAATACCCAAAAGCGAGTCCAATGAAAGAAAAGGAGTAATGGAGACATCTGAGATGAGCAGCATCCAAACATCCAGAAAAGTTTCCCAAATCTGATAGAAGGGAACCGAAGCCGCAGTAAATGAGAAACATGAGTGATCAATGTGCGAGAGTGCGGACAAAACCATAATAAGTGAGGAACTGTCTCGCGAGGATGAGAGCAACGGGGGCAGAAAGGAGAAGCAATGCGGCGAGCTGCCAATTTCACCCCAATGGAAAAGGCTCCCACTATACATCTCCAAAAGAAAAGCCTCTGTTTCAATGGCAATTTGGTTTTCCAGATTTTCATGAGACGGGATTGCCACCAAGATAAAGGCCTATCCAAATTCCAAAGAGTGTTGGCATGCTTGTCAATCCATGGCTGTGGAAGAAGAAATCTGTAAACCTTCGAGGAAGTCAGATTGTGTATCGAAAGTGTATGTGTAGCAGGAGGTATGGAAGTCAAATTCCAGTCCATTAATCTGTCCTGTGCAAACAGTGGAGGAACCGGAACAAATGGCTGCATCATAATTGAAAGTGTTCTCCAAATGGATCTATGATGCAGACCCAAGGAGAATGTCCTGCAAGCTTGTGGAAATGAAAGTGTATAGCCTTGTTGATCCACAACATCACCAACAAATCTTATGCCCAATTTCATGAGATTATATGCTTTGATAGGTGCCTGTAAAGCGAGAGGCGATGCAAACACCTTGCTCCAATGGATGCTTTCCAATCGAAAAGAATTGCCATGATGAGAGGAAGCACCTGTCCATTTTGCATATGAAAGAATTCTCTTCCAATCATGAAGAAAAGCAGTAGAAACAGGGCAACCAGGAATTTTCCCCCTGAAAATTAGATAAAACTGCTTCCCAGTGATCTGTAATCCAATGCCCATATGCATGGGAAACCATGTTTCCACACATAGCTGCTAACATAATAGCCCATGGTTGATTTTGCTGAAAAAAATCAGCAATCATAGTGCTCTTTCTTGCCAACATATGAACCTGGAGATTGAGAATATTCAGCCCCCCATGAGTCTTGGGTGAACAAATAGACAGCATAGGTAGTAGTCGCAAAGCTTTTTTAAGAGATTTACTTTTCCAAAATATCTCCATAGCTTGGGACATATAAGAGGCCAAATGCTTGAAAGACCAAGGAAGAAGAGGCAAATAAAATTGCACATATGCCATAATGATGGACTGTACTATCCGGAGTCGAACATGTAGAGGCCAAGTGGACAAATGCCAGTATTCCAGCTTCTTATTGATCTTTTGAAGCACCCATTTGAGCTGTTGTTGCGGAGTAATATTCCAGCCAATGGGATATCCGAGATGTCTGACAATAGTAAAGGAAGAGATAATGTGGCCTGGCCAAAACAGTGCATGCCAATCAGCTTCTTTCAAAGCTAGAAGTTTTGATTTCTGAAAATTGATATGCAGTCCAGCAGCTATGCCAAAATCATTCAGTGTATGCATCAAACAAGAAAGATCACTTTGAGAATTCCTTGGCATGAAGAATGAATCATCAGCATAGGCCTGTGCAAGAAAAGACTGTGCCCCTGGAATTTGCAAACCATGAAGCTGTCCTGTATCTGCCAGATAGTCCATATGCAAGAGTAACGGATGGGTAGCAATGGCATACAGTAAGGAACTAAGAGGGCAACCCTGTCTCACTGAGCGAGTCATAGTCCAGGTTCTTGACAACCCACCACCAAGCAAGCACTGTGCGGTGGCATGAGAATAAAGCCAGTAAATGATGTGGACAAGTCGAGAGCCAAATCCCAATTTTTGCATAGTTTGAGAGATGAAATCCCAATGGACAGTATCAAAAGCTTTCACAATGTCTACTTGCAGAATGAGAACATCTTGTTTAGAATATTTGGCATACTCAATCGCAAGCAAGGCATTGGAGATATTGTCAGTGATCTGCCTCCTGGGGACAAACCCATACTGCCTAGGATGAAGTCCTGCTTGCAAAAGGAAGCGAACCCTGAGGACAATCATTTTAGCAATGAGTTTGTAAATGACAGGCATGAGGGAAATAGGCCGCCAATCAGCCATCGTCTCACACAACCTTTTTTTGGGAATCAATTTTACCAGGCCATGTTTCCAGGATGGAGGAAGAGATTGTTCTGCCCAAGCATGATTGATCATTAGAAGGAGAGTAATCTTGAGATCACCCCAAAATGCACGGAAGAATTCAACAGTCAGTCCATCCCAACCAGGGGAGCTGCTTTTGCGTAGATGACTCAAAGCATCTTCCAGTTCACTAAGCATAAAAGGCTGCTCCAATGCATGGGCCTGTTCCCGAGATACTATGGGCTGAACATGCATAAGAAATTGAGACCTGGCTGCATTTACTTGCATCAAATGATCAGGTCGAGAAGAAAGGAGCTGCTGAAAGTGACTAGAACATTGCAATTCCAAGTCGGATTTGGAAGTGGTCCAGGTGCCATCAGCTTTCTTGATCCTGCAAATATCCTCCTTTCGCCTATCCGCATGGAGACTTTTAAAAAAGGCTTTGGAGGAGCAGCCCTTATCCAAAAGGGGTTTCATACGAGCTCGGATTTGCCACTTCTTTAATTTGCGAAGATCATTTTGATGGATGATATGAGCCGCATAAGCACAAGAATCCTGTTCAGAAGAAGTAAGCTGCCTATGAGAACTGATTGCATCCATTTGCTGCTTGTGGGATTGAGCCCATTTTATCTTGAGCCGAAGGTTTTCCATGTAACTCCGTCCATAGTCTTGAATAACAGCCTGTAAACGATGAGCAAGGCTGATCCAAGCAAAATCCATATCCTCCTGAGCATGTGAGAGGAGGGGACGGACAGCCACTCTCACCATGTTCTGAAATTGTTGATGAAGCAAGTAGGCACTATTAACATGGAGCAAGCGATGACCAAAAAAAGGCATATCATCTGTCAGACGTGCTATTGATAATGTCAAGCATACTGGGAAATGATCAGATAGCAGGAGGGAGTGATCAATCCGCAATGTACATGTGAAATCAGCATACTGCTGAGCATGCAGCAAATACCATCTGTCAAGTCGAGCCCAGTAATGATTAAAAGCATTGTGATGATATGTATAACCCATATCTGTGTCCCTTGTTGAGAGCCATAGATCTTCAGCATGCAGAGATGAGAGCATATCTTCCCAATGTCGGAACTCAGTGGGAATCATGTGAGAGCGATGAGTGGTATTATCTTGGGAGGCAGGCGAATTGTTAAAGTCTCCACACAAAAAAGCATTGGAAAGCCATGGGTATTGTTTGAGGGAATCCCACATTTGAGCTCTAGTCGCAGAAGTTTGCGAGGCATAAACAGATGCTATTTCATAGAGAGTATCCTGCCAGGTGCACCTGATCACCATCCATCGACCCTGAGGATCATTGTGGGCCACCGTGGGCTGTATATCATGTTTTACAAGCATGCAAACCCCCGAAAAGTGCATTGTACCAGCATAAAAAATATCATAACCAGCATAGTGGCCTTGCTGACCAGCCAAGAAATGTTGATTGTGTTCTTGTAAGGAGATCACATCGGGATGCATTCTATGTACATAATGCCAGAAGAGTCTCCACTTATTGGCATTGCAAAGACCCTGAATATTGTATGTAATGCAAGTAATTGAAGTAGACATAAAAGATATGTACAGTCAAACCAAAAGGCAGAATAGAGTGTAAACTGTCAGGCTTCAGCCATGACATCAACATCCACCTGGGCTCCTGGATCATTAGCTCTATGGTCCTCATCATTATCACATACAGGGATGCCTCTTTTTAGCACATCAACCCACAGTTGAGAAGCAAGGCTGTCAGCAGGGGAAGAGGTCTGACCAGGGGTAGAAATTGAAGCATCCCAATGGCGAGATTGTAGTGGACGTGGTTTGAGAGCAAAAACCTTTTTGGGTTGCTGCCAGGCACCCTGGGGAGAGACATGAGATTCTGAAATTTTGCCCTTACCCTTATCCTTTTGCTTAGCTGAAACCTGAAGTACATTTTCTTTGGAAGGGACAGATTTGAGAGCCACATCACCCAGTTTAGTAGGCATTGCCTTAGACCCCGAGGCATAAGTCGGAGGGGGAGTATTTTCTGGAGCAATAGCTGTGGGAGGAAGCTGATGCAGAACTGCAGGACACTGTGAGGCTAAGTGGCCAAACTTATGGCATGTGAAACAAGCACCTGCAAAAACTCCCCATTTCAAGTCAAAATATTTTTCACCAAGGGGAACATCCTCCACTTCTACCGCAATGGAAGGAGGGGTGGGGTGATCTGTATCCCAAAGAATACAAAAGCGATTGCGATTACCCGAAGGGCGGGGTGGGCAAACAACTTGCCCCAAAGAGGCTGCCAAACTTGGTAACTCAGCCCTCATATAGTCTGGAAAATCCACCACCTCAACCCATACGGGGCAATGATGTCGAATGAGGCTGTGGTAATCTTTGTTTGGCGACCATGGCATGACATGCACCATTTGTCTGCCATAGAAAAGGGGCGACATCTCCAAAATCTGCTGGCGATATGAGGCATCTGAAAAGTGCACCTCATAAAAACCCCTAGAAGCAAAATATACCCCTTCAACAAAGCAGCCTCCCAACAATGCCTGAACCCATTGAGCCACATCATTTGCTGAAGGTAGCTTTCCTGGGAAGAAGATAATAACTGCTTGCTGAGAGAATTTTCGAAGAGGAGCAACCAATGATGGGAGCTTCAACTTGTATTTGATGGCCGGGGGAGGTTTGGCCCACTCCTTCCGGCTGTACTGAAATTCATCTTTAAGCATATCAAAGACATAGTGAGCGTCGACCGAATCTGTAGTAGAAAAATCAACCTGTTGTCTTTTGGAGTCCCGGGTCGACTCCTTACGAGAGTAGCTTTTGAATTGATCTTCCATGAAGAGAAGCAGGGCAGGATTGAAAGAAGGGCAGAGCAAAGAAGGGCTGTACGGACGAAGAATAAGCTAGAGATACAAACTGAACGAAAAGAGGAAGAAGCAGGGACTGTACGGAAAGTACGGTTGTACGGAGGGGGCTGTATGGAAGAAGCTGAGCGGTATAGGGATATTGAGAAGGCACGCAAAAGCTGTTCGAAGAAGTAGAAATGGGCGGGGAAACCAGGCTGTACGGAAAAGGACGAAAATGTACGGACGTCTGGAAGAGGTGTCAAAAAAGGTACGGCAAGACGATGAAAACAGAGGCAGAGTTACGAAAGGCTACGCAGGGAAAAGGCGGATCAGACCGTACGGCTGTACGGTGAGCGTACGTCTGCCGTACGGATGTACGGACAGACGGGGAGTCTGTACGGGATGCAGGTGAGGCTCGTCTCCACCTCTCTCACACACACACACACACACACACACCACACACACACACACACACTTCGGTATATCACACACACACACACACACACACACACACACACACACAGTGCTATATATTTATATCACGTGTGTGTGTGTGTGTGTGTGTGGTGGTGATAGAGCTTTGATCTGGGCTGCCATGCATACTTATCCATGGCGACAACATCCTTTCATTTGTGGTGACTTTAATAATGCCCCTCAATCGGGTGACAACACCTCAGGTCACACTCATATGTTGGCTTCTGAAACACAGGCATGGTCTGATTTTTTGCTTCAGTTGCACCTGGTTGATCTCTGGAAGGAATTACAGCCCATGCTTCCGGGTTATACCTTTCAGCATAATGCTCAATCTTCTTATTGGGCACGCTTGGACAGATGGTATCAGATTGATCCACAGCATTGTGATGCCTTTACTTGTCAAATTCGGGTTGATCATACTTTCACACATTCGGATCATGCTCCTCTTTGGTTGAGACTTTCCTTACATGAATTTCCCACTGACAGATTGCCTTGCCGAAGGCTTTTGTTGATTAATAATAGTTATCTGAAGCATGCTAACTTTAAAGCCTTGGTCTCTGATGCTATTCAGCCTCTCTCTCGTCATATTCGCGTTGGTTTGGATTATGCCTGGCAGGCTTTTGTTGCTCGGATGCAAGCAGTTATTCGAGATTATGGCAAATCCTATATGCAAGCCACAAGGGAGACTGTAGCACATGCCAAATTTACATGTCAGAGTTTGACTAAGCTTGCTCATCTTCACCCTTTGTCTTCAGAGGAAAGCATGCTCTTATGTCCGGCTCAATTCTCTCTTCAATCTAATGATCGCAGAAAGCTTGCTAAATGGGAAACTCGATCCAGACAACGGGGATTTTTGGATAAAGGCTGCTCTTCCAAGCAATTTTTTAAGAGTTTACACTACAAAAGACAGGCTGCCAATATCTGTCGGATCTGGATGCCTGATGGTTCTTCGTCAACATCTCGTTCAGAGCTTGCTGATTTATGTGTGCAGCACTTCTCCACTCATTTTGGGCATCTGGATACTCTTTCTCCTCGGGTCGTATCTGCACGTCAGCTTCTTTTGTAGCATATTCATCCAATTCTGTCTGATGCTCAGGCTTTGGAACTTGAACATCCCTTCACTGAAAGGGAATTGTCTGATGCACTGGGATCCTATGGCAGATGGAAATCTCCAGGATGAGATGGTCTCACTGTTGATTTTTTTCTTGCATTCTGGGATCTTCTTAAATTCACCTTGCTGCAAATGGTAAATACAGCATGGCAAAATCAGCAGATGCCTTTGTCATGGAAAAAGGGTCTTCTCAAGCTGATTCCAAAAAAGCAGCTATGTGATTCACTTGGTGATTGGAGGCCAATCACGCTCATGCCAGTCATGTACAAGATCATTGCCAAAATGGTGGTTGACGGATTAAAGATTATTTGCATGATGGGTTGCATCCCTCCCAATATGGCTTTGTTCCACGTTGCCAGATCACAGATAACATTGCCAATGCTTATATTGGGATTGAATATGCCAAATACACACAGCAGGATATTCTACTCTTGCAGGTAGATATTGCAAAAGCCTTTGACACAGTTCAATGGGATTTCATCTCGCAAACTATGCGAGCTTTCGGGTTTGGACAAAAAATGCAGTATGTTATTTACTAGCTTTACAAAGATAGCAATGCGGCTTGCATTATCTCTGGGGATATCTCTAATGAGTGGACTCTTCGTTGTTCGGTCCGCCAGGTGTGCCCTCTCAATGCTTTATTGTATGCCATTGCTACTCATCCTATGCTGCAATATATTGATCATCTTGTGGCTAACGGATCACTTCATGGCTTGGAATTGAATGCTAATCGCAGCATGGTTGCTCAAGCTTATGCTGATGATTATTTCTTTACCTCGAAGAATACGCCCCATGATCTTGGTGCCTTGATGCAGGTCCTCTCTATTTATGGTTTGACAGCTGGTCTTCATGTTAATTTTCAGAAGTCTAAGCTACTCTCTTTGCATTCCAAAGACTGGCATAGTCTATTATGGCCCGGGGATCTCATTCCACCCACTCAGTTTGTTCATCATCTGGGGTGGGAACTCACTCGCCGACAGCAAACTGATTGGGTGTTGGCTAAGCTTCGGAAAAAGCTTGAGTATTGGAAACTGGCAACCTGGCCTTTGCACGTTCGTCTTCGAATAGTGCAGTCCATCCTTGTGGCATATATTCAATTTTACTTGCCATTGATCATGTTCACTAAGGCAGATCTTACATCTTTCATGTCTATCTTTATGGAACTCTTCTGGCGATCCAAACATGGCAGAAAAAGTCTCAGGCTGCTTTCGATGCATCTTATTTGTTCTCCCAAGATGCATGGTGGATTGAAATCATGACGAATAGTGCAGTCCATCCTTGTGGCATATATTCAATTTTACTTGCCATTGATCATGTTCACTAAGGCAGATCTTACATCTTTCATGTCTATCTTTATGGAACTCTTCTGGCGATCCAAACATGGCAGAAAAAGTCTCAGGCTACTTTCGATGCATCTTATTTGTTCTCCCAAGATGCATGGTGGATTGAAATCACGGATATTCATGTGCATGTTCTTGCCCACAGGGGAAAAATGTTGCTGCAATTTCTGCAAGGTGATCAACCTTGGGCTCTTATGATTAGGACTCTGGTCACTCATATCAGTATTTCTGCGTTTGGTCATTGGCAACTCGATCACTGGGATTTCTTTTTTGGCTGCACTGATGGCACTTTGCCTGGATGCCCTTTTGTCTCCCGCTTGCTTCTTCACTGGAAGCATGTTCTTTCTCATCTGGAATGTAATGGACGGCAATCTTTGCTTGGGAATTCTTGGAGAGCTGAAAGCATTCACTGGTCGAAAGTCTTTCAGCCTCCCTTGGCTTTACAGGAACCTTGACGTTCCTACTTTGTCTCGTTTAAAGTCATCACCTCGGTTGCTGATGTTATAGATGATGCTGGTACTGTGCTCCCCTTTTCTCTAGCAGCCACGACATATGGATTGGGCTCTAATTATCGTCCTTTGTGGCGACAAATTACTTCTATGCTTTCGCCCTTTGTTCCAATTCCTCCTTTGGAACTCTAGGACCGACTGGAAGATTGGACTTTGACTTCTCTAGGGTCCTCTTCTCGTCCTTTGAGGCTATCTCAGATTACTCTACCTGCATTGTATAAAATCATTTTGCCTCAACCTTGGGTTTCAGAGAGAGGTGATTCTGTTTGGCGAATGCATCGCCCAGCCAAGTGGTGGAGGAAAAGATTACAGCAACTTTGGGCCTATAAAGTACCGCTTCGGCAACAGGTTTTCTTTTGGTGAGTTCTTTTGAGAGTGTTTCCATTTGGACAGCTATTAGCTCATCGACACATTGCTCCTGCACTTTGCCATAGATGTTCCATTTGGACAGCTATTAGCTCATCGACACATTGCTCCTGCACTTTGCCATAGATGTTCTGCTTCTTCAGAGACTATGCCTCACTTGTTTTGGCATTGTCCGTGCTCTCGTGAGTTTTTTGATCTGCTTCAATAGCACCTGCGAGCGAGATTCTCGTCTGTTCCATTTGGGAAGTTCTTCTGGCTATTTGAGTTTCATCCATCCAGATTGGTTATGGACATATAGGAATTGTAAAGTCTTTGGTGATCCTACTTTCTCTCTGTTTGGCTTTTTTAGGCGTTCTCTGCAGCAATCTTTCTTAAACAAGAGAGTGATATATTCCATTCAAAACGAATCATACAACAGGTGGGAGAGAAAGTACTCTATCCCTAGCCTCAACAATGTGGCAAAAAAGCCATGATGGTGGTCTAAAATGCCACGACATCGCAAAAGGAGTCAAATGAAAAAATAATGAGCAGTCCCATGTCCTCATGAAGGATAAAAGTCTCCCACGAGCTGCCAAAGAGGTGCCTGTACACCGCTCCCACTGACTCCTGAGAGTGAAGATAATCTCCACCCAAATGGAAACAAGAATGTCAGCCTCCGTGCATAAATGACCCCCAAGGACAAGAGAACATCGCGAGCACCATATCCGCCATAGGGTAATGCTAGAATCACCTCCTAGGCTGAACCTGCAGGTGAAGTAGGCCTGGAATCCTGAGTTGGTATTGGTACCAAAAGTAAGTCCTGCGGCTCCATGATGCTAACATCTGTGGGACCCCATCTCTGGCGACATTGCATGAAGAAACCGTGGTCTCCTGGCTTTGACTCATAGAGGGCAAAGGCTCTAGATCCTCTCCCCCAAAGGGCGGCACCCCATATCATCAAAAAGGACTCGGATGTAACATATGAGAACAACTTGAAGATACCTGTCCATACCACTCTAGAGCTGGGGCAGCTCCATAAACAATGCTTACTAGATTTCTCTCCAAGCTGACAACGCATACACAAGGAGGGTCTACCCATCTGCTGAAGCCAAGTACCCACAGGTATACCCTTATGAATAGTGAGCCAAAGAAAGTAAGAGACTTTCCTGGCTCTACTGATGCCCCAAAAGCGAGTCCAATAGCTATGCAAGAGCTCTGCAGTAAGTCCCTGTGCGTGCCAATGCTGTGAGGCAGATGGTAGGTGATGAGAGTCTCTCTGCTGAAGCCTGTAACCTACCCTCGTCGAGTACTAGAAAAAAGGAAGAGGACAAGAGCCTGCCACTGGAGCAGGCCACGCCCACTCACCTGAGTCCCAGTCAAGCTCCGCAAGAGGTCGACCCTGAAAAATCCAAAGTCTCCATCTAGGATCCTCTACAATGTTCAACCTGGACGGATCTATGGCCCATTCCTTACCCAGGCAACCAATGACCCTGACTCTCTACCAAAGGAGCTCCTGTCGATCCAGGGGCTGAGTGGGATACAATCTGTGAGAGGAATCCGTCTCAAAATAAGTAAACGGTGCTGGTCCTAAACGAACTCCAATGCGTAGCCCAGACTCACTAAAACAACCTGACCAAGTAGAGATGGGATGAACATAGTCTGGATCTGTAAGCATATCCCTCCACCTCTGAGGAATAGCTCTCATGATCAGTAATCTGGTGGCAGCAATCTGTCCAAGTGGCCCGTGTCTATCTCTGATCACCTCTTCTGACATCTCCACACCTCCCCTAAACCAATCTCCAACTGTCACAACCCCCTGAGCATGCCACCTGGCCAAGGGAGTCCTAAGTTCTGTACCAGGGGAAGATCCCTGATACCGAACCAGGGTGTTATGATATAGTGGCTGTTGGGCAAATTCCTCTCTGGAGGAGGAAACTGCTCTGATGAGGTGTTGTCGAAAATGATCCCGTATCTGAATAAGCCTCTTCACAAGTGGTGAGGAAGGCTGAGAATGCTGGTCCGTCAGGAAGATCCAACTGACTCTACCTGCCCACTGGCCTGCTGCTCTGGGGGTGCACTGGTGAATCCCATGCAGTAGGAACTGCTTCCACGGCTGATCTCCTGGAGTCAAACCTCTAACAAGAAGTTTGACTAAAAGGGCTCTGCTCTACATCTCAGGATCAAGAACTCCAAGTCCTCCCTGCGAGGCAGGTAAAATGATAGTATCCCATGAAACCCTGGCCCTAGTATCCTCAGAACCATCACCACCACTCCACAGGAAGTTCCAGAGCAATCTCCTCACCTAATGGATGGAGTCAGCATGAAAGCACCAACATGACGCAACATACCACATAGCCGCTAGTAGAACCTGGTTGAGTACCACCGGTCTTCCGGCCAAAGAGAGTCTAGCCGTACTCCAGTAGGCTAGCTTTCTCCGGATACTCTCAAGAACTGGGGCAAATTGTTGCGTCAGGGACACCTCAATGCCAACCTGGAAGCCTAGATATCTCATGGAGGTGCCTCTGGGTATCCATACAAAGCCTTTGTCTCCTCCCCATGCTGGTGTATCCTGCTGAGCTCTAGTCCAGATGCCTTTTGATTTGTTCCAATTGACAAGTCCCCCTGAGGCTAGGCAGAACTTGTCAATTGCATCCGCAGCAGTAGCAAGACTATATGCATCTCCTCTGACTGTCAGTGCCGTATCATGAGCAAACTCAGTGTCCAGAAGCTCCTGCTCTTGCCGGATAGGTAGATGAAGGCCCAAAGTGCCATGACTGTGGTAGCGTGCATAAAGTATCCCATAGCCTCCGCTACAAAAAGGAAAAGGTAAGGTGCAAGCGGGCATCCCTGTCGTACCGATCTGGATAGCTGAAAAGCCGGTCCTCTACCTCCACAGACCACCATCCTGCTAGAAGAGTGAGAGTAAAGTGAGGAGACCCATAAAATCCATCTATCACTGAAGCCTAGCCTCCTCATAGTGCCCTCTAAGAAACCCCAGTCCACCCTGTCATAGGCCTTCTCAAAATCGAGAAGGAGAACTGCAATCTCCTGTTGACTCTCCTTCACCCAGTGAGAGTGGCCTCCCAAAAAGTGAAGATATTGTCCAAGATACTCCTATCTTGGACAAATCCTGTCTGAGTAGCTTTGATGATATCTGGCAGCATAGGCTTTAAACGAAGGGCCAAGGTCTTTGCTAGGATCTTATAGGCTGTCCCTAAAAGTGTAATGGGTCTCCAATTACGTAGGACTGTCTTGTCTCCCCCTTTCGGGATGAGACAAATCATACCTGTGCATAAAGCCTCGCCCAAAGATCCTGTATCAAGAGCCTCTGAAAAGGCAGAAAGTAGATGAGGCCCAATCGTATCCCAGAGAGCTCTAAAAAGAAGAGGCGACAGACCATCCTCCCCCGGGCATCTATCTCTGGGCAGCTCATGTAACACATCTGTGATCTCCATGAGTGATACCGGGCTATCCAAAACATGACTCATCCTGTCTGAGACCATCTGGGGGACATGACTCCAAATCTTTTCTCTAGCTCTGATCATCTCCTCGGTGACTAGATCGGCGGTGTAAAGAGTAGAATAGAAATCATAAGTGATCTCAACAAGACGATGAGGATCCGTCTGAAGATACCCGGCCTCATCCACAAGTCTGCGAAGGCTGTCCAAAGAGTATCTCTGACCCACTGCCCTGAAGAACTCTCTAGAGCATTTATCCCCCTTCTGGATCCAGAAGGTCTGCTGGGAGTGAAACCTGAACTGGGCCCTCCTGCCTTGAATCTCCTCTAATCTCTCCTGAGCCTTTGAAAGCTGCCCTCTGATGAAAAGAGAATGAGGAAAGCTCTGAATCAATCTCTGAAGTTTGGATACCTCCGCTCTAGCGTTCCGATCTCTAATTCTGAGCTTTTCCTTCTCCTCTTTTGCCCTCAACTGGCAGGCCATGCTGACTCTAGCCAAAGCCCCTTCTACCCACATCAACCAGCCTGATCCTTAGGAGTGTCCTCTGTCAACCAAGCCTCTCTCAACCGTTCCATGAACTCTGTGTCCTGAAAAACAAAGTCCGGAACTCTCACAAAGCCTGTGCTCTCCAATCGAGAGGTAGGGAGAATCTATAATAGGACTTGAGCATGGTCGGATAAAACATAACCTGGGCGCGGATCCCAATCTGTCGTCCTCTGGCCTGGCCCCAATGGCCAATATAAAACCTATCAAGCCTAGCCAAAGAGAGGGAGCCATGGCAAACCCCAGACCAAGAGAACTGAAGACTATCAGCCAAGTGACGAAAGTCGTCCAATCGAGCTGCATCATGAAGTCCAGCATGCAAAACAAAACTATCCCACTCCGCTCTCTCCCTATCAGAAAGTCCACTCTCTGTCTAGCCCGACTTGTCTTCAGAGAATTCAACCATGTTGAAATCTCCTCCGACAATCCAGGTGTCTGCTTGAGGAAGGGACTCTCTGAGCTGTCTCCAAAATGCATGTCTACGGGCTGGATCCGTGGGAGCGTACACATTGAGAACACCAACTGTTGTGCTCTCAATCTGAAGAATAACATAGCAGGCCCTGCTCTCCACTAGTGTACCCTCTTGGGTGATCTCTAAGGTCCACTTGGCTGAAACTGAAATGCAGACTCCACCCCTCGTACCATCCGCTGGGCTCCAATAAGTCCGGCTCTGTCCTCTGAGTCAGGATCTGCATCTGTCAATCCTGTCCTGGGAGAGCTTATGCTCTTGGATAAGTACAATGTTTGGAGGGGACTCTGAGGAAATAAATCGAAGGGAGTCCCTAAGCAACCGCAATCTAGGAACTCCGGATCTACGACCATCTGCATCTGAAATAAATCTGCGGCCGTTCAGACATTCCAAGAAATGATGGACTGCCTAGATATCGGATGGAAGTGATGGGATGCCAGTGGCAGCGGCACAAATGACTCTCTCTGACAGCATTATCCAAAGTCGATCTCTGATCAAGCTCCAAATCTGCCCCAACTCATGTAAAATGGCTCCATCCAATGGAATAATACTCTATCGCGATCTGAGGAGCTGAAAGTCAAACCAACCGACACTCCTGGGCAAATCGAAGTCTCCCTGAACCTCAAAGAACAGAAACAGAAAGGCCCTGCCACCGAAGCCAGGTCGAAGAGTCCTAAGGCAAGAATGAATCTGCGAGCCGACAATATGGTGAACCGATGAAAATTGAGTCATGCTCAAAAGCTGTCTATCAATCTCGCTGTCAAGTAACTCAGCTGACCAGCTTTCGCTCCCCCGAGAACGAAAGCCGCCTGCGGAGAAATGAAGAATGTGCCCCTCTCTGGATAGAGTAACAGATCCCAAGTATTCCTCTATCTCCTTTGACCGTCGACAAAATACTGGGAGAAGTTCCAATCTAGTGAGGGAGTCTGTGGAGAACCCTCGAGCCAAAAAGGACCAAAACTCAACGGGCAGATCTCTGTCAACCATCCCGGGGTCAGGTCTACGAGTCAGAAGAGCTGAAAAAGGCTGAGCCGTCCTAACTCTACACCTGGAATAGGTGAGAGGGAGAGGAAGAATCTACGACGAGGTGCCTGTATGCAAGGGTGACTAAAAATCTTGCTCAATCTCATCTGCTAGGATCTCCCAGCCCTCATGCCTGTCTGGGTACTGAGCGAAATACGTGACCGCACTCGCAAAAGATCTGGATAAGCTAGGGGTGAAAAGCTGCGAGGACGAGGCTGTACTGGGAGGGGTGTCTGAGAGGATGCTCCGCATAGCAACAAAAGAAGGTACTGTGCGATAGGGAAGAGAGAGAGGTCTCGAGGGAACCTCATACAGGCGCATGAGATCCTGGGACGGCCGGGATCTGGCTCTGACCTGTGTCATGAAATACCTCTCTCTCACTGGATTGTTGTGAAGAGGCATCCATCACCATGTCCGCAGCCTGAGCAGCCCCTCCAACTGGATAACTGTCTCAGAAACCAATATATGAACCTCCGGGGTAGAAGTGTCAAGAGTCATCAAATCCTGAGCTACTGTCTCCTGCACAGTGTGAGGCCCTGCTTGCAGATGGTCCTCTGCATCTCCCCTTTCCGGGGTCTCTTGCACGTGTGTCTCAACTCCCTGAGCTACCATCTCCTGCACAGTGTCAAGACCTGCCTGCGGATGGTCCTCCGTATCTCCCCCTGCATCTCCCCTTTTCGGGGTCTCCTACACGTGTGTCTCAACTCTCTGAGCTACCATCTCTTGCACAGTGTCAAGACCTGCTTGCAGATGGTCCTCCGTATCTCCCCTTTCTGGGGTCTCCTGCACGTGTGTCTCAACTCCCTGAGCTACCATCTCCTGCACAGTGTGAAGACCTGCCTGCGGATGGTCCTCTGTATCTCCCCTTTTTGGGGTCTCCTGCACATGTGTCTGAACTCTCTGCCAACCGTGAGCTCGTACCTGGGGCTGCTCGTACTGCTGACTCTCCCTCTATCTCCGTCTCCTCCGAGCTCTCTATGCTGGAGGCACCTCCAAGTCCTCTGAGTTCAGTGGAGGCTCCCCCAAAAAAGTCTCCTCTCGCTCTGCTGAATGAGTCGAAGTAGGCTCAGAGACCCCTGGAGGCTGCTCGTACTGCTGACTCTCCCTCTGTCTCCGTCTCCTCCGAGCTCTCCTTGAAATCTGTTCCGCTGGAGGCACCTCCAAATCCTCTGAGTTCACTGGAGGCTCCCCTAAAGGAATCTCCTCTCACTCTGCTGAATGAGTCGGAGCAAGCTCAGAGACGCCTGAAGGCTGAGCTGTAGGTTTTGGGTCACTCGGAGGATGAGATGTATCCGGAGTCTCTGATCGATGCCGACGACTGGGGCAATCCCTAATAAAGTGACCTCTCTTCCGACAGAAAAGACACTGATAAGGAAGACCCTCATACAAAACCCTCTGCTGCATCTGGACCCCATCTCCAGTGGAATACGAAATCAAAGTAGGCAAAGGTCGAGGAGGGGGGAAATCTGAAATGAGTTTGACCCTCGTAACACCTGTGCCAGTAAGTGACTGAGCATAGGAAAGTCTAGCACGTGAAGAGACGACTGTACTTGCCACACTAGCCATATGCTCCACAGCTCTGCGACAAGAGGTGACAGCAAGTCGAATTGTCTACTTCAGCCTCTGAAGATGCTCACTATGTTTTCGATATGCTCAAGGATGAATTTCACCAGAGCCGGAAGGAGTGGGCCAAACCTCCCCCGGCACTTAGGTATAAGTTGAAGCTGCCCTCATTGGTCACTCCTCTCCGGAATTTCTCTCAGCAAGCAGTTATCATTTTTTTCCCTGGGAAGTTACCTTCTACAAATGATGTGGCTCAGTGGGTTCAGGCTTTGTTGGGAGGTTGCTTTGTTGAAGGAGTATACTTTGCTTCTCGAGGTTGTTATGAAGTGCACTTTTTGGATGCCTCATATCGTCAGCAAATACTGGAGATGTCCCCTCTATTCTATGGCAGACAAATGGTGCATGTTATGCCATGGTCGCCAAATAAGGATTATCACGGTCTCATTCGACATCACTGCCCTGTATGGGTTGAGGTAGTGGATTTTCCGGACTATATGAGGGCTGAGTTACCTAGTCTGGCAGCTACTTTGGGGCAAGTTGTATGCCCACCCCGTCCATCGGGTAATCGAAATCGGTTTTGTGTTCTTTGGGATACAGATCACCCAACCCCTCCTTCTATTGCGGTAGAGGTGGAGGATGTTCCCTTGGGCGAAAAATATTTTGGCTTGAAATGGGGAGTATTTGCAGGTGCTTGTTTTACTTGTCATAAGTTTGGCCATCTAGCTTCACAGTGTCCTGCAGTCCTGCATCAGCTCCCACCTACGGCTATTGCTACAGAAAATACCACCCCTCTAACTTATGGTCCGGGGCCTAAGGCTATGCCTAGCAAGTTGGGTGATGTGACATCTAAATCTGCTCTTTCCAAAGACAGTGTGGTCCATGTTTCAGCCAAGCAAAAGGATAAGGGAAAGGGCAAATTTTCAGAATCTAATGCCTCTCCCCAGGGTGCCTGGCAGCAACCCAAAAAGGTATTTGCGCTTAAGCCACGACTATTACAATCTCGGCATTGGGATGCCTCTACTTCCACCCCTGGTCAGGCCTCTACCCCTGCTGATAGCCTGACTTCTCGATTATGGGTTGATGTGCTCAAGAAAGGCATTCCTGTATGTGACAATGATGAGGACGATAGAGCTATTGATCTAGGAGGCCAAGTGGATGTCGATGTCATGGCTGATGCCTGACACCTTGTACATTTACTATGTTTCTCGGTTCGATTGTACATATCTTTTATGTCTGCTTCAATTACTTGCATTACATACAATGTCCAAGGTCTTTGCAATGTCAATAAGTGGAGACTTTTTTGGCACTACGTACATAGAATGCACCGGATGTAATTTCCTTACAGGAACACAATCAACACTTCTTGGCTGGCCAGCAAGGCCACTTTGCTGGTTATGACATCTTTTATGCTGATACAATGCACTTTTCGGGGTTATGCATGCTGGTGAAACATGATATGCAGCCCACTGTTGCTTACAATGACCCCCAAGGTCAATGGATGGTAATCAGATGCATCTGCCATGCCGATCTTTATGAAATAGCATCGGTTTATGCCTCTCAAACCTCTGCGATAAAAGCTCAAATGTGGGCCTCCCTCAAGCAATATCCATGGCTGTCTAATGTTTTTTTGTGTGGAGACTTTAATAACTTGCTTGCCATGCAAGACAACACCACTCATCGATCTCACATGATCCCCACTTTGACATTGGGAGGATATGCTTTCTTTCTTGCATGCAAAAGATTTATGGCTCTCAACAAGGGATAGAGATATGGGTTATACATACCGTCACAATGCTTTCACTCATTACTGGGCTCAACTTGATAGATGGTATTTGTTGCATGCTCAGCAGTATGTTAGTTTCACATGTGCATTATGGGTTGATCATTCCCTCTTGCTGTCTGATCACTTTCCAGTATGCTTGACATTATCTATAGCACGATTGACACATGATATGCCTTTTTTTGGTCGTCGTCTACTCCATATTAATAGTGCTTATTTGCTTCATCAACAATTTCAGAATATGGTGAGAGTGGCTGTCCGCCCCCTCCTCTTACATGCTCAGGAGGACATGGATTTTGCTTGGATCAGTCTTGCACATCGCTTGCAGGCTGTTATTCAAGATTATGGATGGAGTCACATGGAAAACCTCAGGCTTAAGCTGAAATGGGCTCAATCTCACAAGCAACAAATGGATGTAATCAGCTCTTATAGGCAGCTCACCTCTTCTGAACAGGATTCTTGCGCTTATGCGGTTCATATCATCCATCAAAATGATCTTCGCAAATTAAAGAAGTGGCAAATCCGAGCTCGCATGAAACCCCTTTTGGATAAGGGTTGCTCCTCCAAGGCCTTCTTTAAAAGCCTGCATGCGGATAGGCAAAAGGAGGATATTTGCAGGATCAGGCAGGATGATGGCACCTGGACCACCTCCAAATAAGAATTGGAATCGCAATGCTCTAGTCATTTGTAGCATCTCTTTTCTCCTCAGCCTGATTATTCGATGCAAGTGAATGCAGCTAGGTCTCAATTTCTTACGCATGTTCAGCCTATATTGTCTTGGGAACAGGCTTATGCATTGGAGCAGCCATTTATGCTTAATGAACTGGATGATGCTTTGAGCCATTTACGTAAAGGCAGCTCTCCCGGTTGGGATGGATTGACTACTGAATTTTTCCGTGCATTTTGGGGTGATCTCAAGGACACTCTTCTTCTTATGATCAATCATGCTTGGGCAGAACAATCTCTTCCTCCTTGGAAACATGGCCTTGTCAAATTGATCCCAAAAAAAAGGTTGTGTGAGACAATGGCTGATTGGCAGGCCATATCTCTCATGCCAGTCATTTACAAACTCATTGCCAAGATGATTGTCCTTAGGGTTCGATTTATCTTGTAGGCAGGACTTCATCCCAGGCAGTATGGTTTGTTCCTAGAAGGCAGATCACTGACAATATCTCCAATGTTTTGCTTGCGATTGAGTATGCCAAATATTCTAAACAAGATGTTCTCATTCTGCAAGTGGACATTGCGAAGCATTTGATACTGTCCATTGGGAATTTTTTTTTTTTCCAAGAAAAAGACTTCTATTAAGTAAGAGAAAAAACCCGCGAGAGCAAGCTCAAAGCGGAATACATCATGAAATCATAAGGATAAATAAAAAAACCCCCTCAGAGTGAGGTGGAAAACAACCAAGGCTGAGGCTGAAAGTGCCACCTCAACCTTGTAGTAGTCTCAGAGAAGAAAGGAGAATCCTTCCATTCCCTGAAGAAAGAAGCCCTCCTAGCTGAGGCCGCATGGGAGTCTCCCTACATACCCATCCATATGGCCATCAAAGTATGTACGGTGTCTGTCCAGATACTAGCCAATGTGTGTGAGGGATGAACCTGAGTACCCTCCAAAGCCTCTGTGCATCTTGCTCTCCAGATATGCTAGGATGCTATGCTGGCTAGAATCTCCCAAGAAGTATCCACAGAGGCATGTACAGGTGTAAAAGGAAGGTATGGTACCACATCCAACGAACAGGACTCAGTCCGATGACGTCGAACCGAAATGGCCCGAGAGGAGTCAACTCTCTCATAGAAAACCTGAGGTCCTGTAAGAGAAAGCCAAGCCACTGAGCCCCATGTCATAAAAAATGGAGAGTGGGCAAAGTGACTGAAAATCCTGGCTACCCCCATCCAAATCATCCTCGCCTGTCTGCAATCCCATAAGCAATGCTGAATAGTCTGTGAAGTAGAAAAGCATCGAGGGCAAGTAGGGCCGGCTCCGATGAACCTGGACCTCCAAAGGTTCACTGCAATCCCACCATGGATAGAAAGCCAAAAGAAAATAGTGATCTTTCTATTCCTGTGGGATTTCCAGAGTCTCCTCCAGAAGCACCTCTGCAGATCCGCAGTGATATCAAAAGTCTCCCAATGAGGAACTCTGGAAGGTCTCCAACCTCTACTACTGAGCTGATATCTCCTGGCATTACTGACCGTGTAACGAAAGAAGGGGATGCTCTTCTCTCGATGCCCTGCGTCAATCCACTCCCACTCTCCGGGGTCCCACTGCAAATACCTGATGGGAACTCCCCCATATAGCCAGAGTTTCCAAGACCCGGTGGAGAGTAGCCGCGGGTCTGGGTCTAGGAACCACTCTGAATCTGATCCCTGCACCAAAAGACCTACAACCCTGATAGGCTGAAAAGCAGACTCAAGCAAGATGTCCTCTGTGGACCTGAGCAATCTGCCACCATCCTGGACACTAAAAACCAAAGCATCTTCATGTGCATCTCGAAAGGCCAAAACCTGAAGCGGAACACTGCCTCTCGAAAAAGTACCTGCCCAAGTGGAGGAAGTGAGTGGCATATCATCTGTGTCTACCCAAACCTCTGGAAGGGCTGCCTCAATCTGCAAGATCCTCCCTGCACTCCCTCTTAGATGTCCTATCAACCTTGATTTGGTCTCCTCTCGAAGCCTGCGGAAAGCTTTCCAAGACCCCATAGAAGATGCAGGTCCCCTCTCCCACCTGGACCACTGCATGTAGAGTGAGGCACCCAGTGGTCTGCCATGATCATCTAAAATACTGTCATTCCACATGATGGGTTGCCTATCAATCTCTTCCCGAGAGGAAGGAGGAATCCTCCGAAGAGTGCTTCTGAAACTGGCCCAAGCTTTTAGAATGGCAACCATGAGAGGGGACGAAGGTGATCTGAGGTGTGCTGTGGTGAAGATCCACCTAACACTGCTCATCCAGTCTCCTCCTGAAGAAGGTGTGCACCTCTGTATGCTGCTGATAAGAGAGTCCTTCCACGGTTCTTGCCCTGGCATAAGTCCCCGCACCATCTTGCAAAGTAAAGCTCTACACTGTAAATCTGGATCAATAATATTGAGACCCCCTTCCTGTGTAGGGAGGATGAGGGTCTCCCAAGCCACCCTGGCTAAGGCATCTGCTGTGCCATCAAGCCCACTCTAGAGAAAGTTTTTGATCGGTCTTCTGAGCTGAATGATGCAGTCCCTAAAACGGCACTAGCATGAACAAACAAACCAGGCCGTGGCCAAGAGGACCTGGTTGACCACTACAACTCTAGAGGCAAGATCCAGCTTGGCTGAGCTCCAAAAAAGAAGCTTCCTTCTGATGCTCTCCAAAACGGGAGCAAACTGTTGCGTGGTAGAAATATCCAAGCCGACCTGATAGCCCAAATACTTGATAGGCTCACCCCTCTGAACCCAAGTGAATCCTATGTCAAGCCCCCAAACTGGAGTGTCCTCATCACTGATTCAAAAGCCATTGGATTTATGCCAATTTATTTGCGCCCCTGCCGCCAAGCAAAATAAATCCAATGCTGTCTTGAAAGAAGTGAGCGTATGTGGAGTGGCATCCAAGTAAACTGCTGTGTCATCTGCCAACTCACTGTCAAGTAGCTCCTCTTCCCTTCTGATGGGAAGTCTTAGCCCAAAGATGTCAGCTTGAGATCTAACATAGATACTCATAGCTTCGGCCACAAACAAAAAAAGGAAAGGAGCAAGGGGGCATCCCTGACGGACTGATCTCGAAATCTGAAATCTCTCACCCCTTACCCCACCAATAAAGTACTTGGCTGTGGGCTGATCTGTACAAAGAGGAAACACCTCTGATCCAAGCATCAGTAAAGCCAAAGCGTAGAAGGGTGCCCTTCAAAAAACCCCAATCTACTCTGTCATAAGCTTTCTCAAAATCCAAAAGTAGAATGGCAAGATTCTGGCCACTCTGCATGGCCCACTCTGAAGCTTCCTAGAAAGAAAAAATGTTATAAAAAATGCTTCTGCCATGCATAAATCCCGTCTGAGTGTCATGAATAAGATCAGGGAGAAGTGGCTGCAATCGGAGGCTGATAGCCTTGCACAGAATCTTGTAACAAGTCCCCAGAAGTGTGATAGGCCTCCACTGGGACACTAAATTTCTGCAACCTCCTTTTGGGATGAGGTGGATTAGACCTTTGTAAGCGACCCAGGCATCTCGCCAGAGTCCCAAATGGCCTGCAGGGCTGAAGTAATATAGTCTCCAATCATATCCCAAAATGCAATGAAAAAAGACGGGGTGAGGCCATCCAAACCTGGGCACTTGCCCTTGTGAAGGGCTGAAAGTGCAGTCTTGAACTCTGTGTTGGTGAAAGGTGCATCGAGTAGAACATGCATACCTGGATTCACCAACACAGGGATGCTCTTCCAAATAGCATGTCTAGCATCCTCTCTATCATGTGTCTCAGGATCAGCAGTAAGAAGGGTGGCATAGAAATCTGAAGCTATGCGTAAGACATCATCAGGCTCTGTCTGTAAAACCCCATGTGAGTCAATAAGCTGGGATGCACTCTCTCTACAATGTCTAGGGCCAAGAGTAGAGAAAAAGTGTTTATTGACTCTACCACCCATCTGAATCCAGAAGGACTCCCGTGCATGAAAGGCATACTCTGCTCTCTGATCAAGTAATAATTGCTGATGAGCCCTTGCTGCAGCAAGGCGCTCCTAAATCCAAGCATCTGAAGGCCGTTTCTGCTCTTCTCTCTGCAAAGCTGCCAACTGCTAGCGAACACCAATCTCACGTCTGAGAATATCTCGTCTCCTGGTACAAGCAATTGAGCAGTAGAAGTCGCTAATACCAGAAAGGGCAGCGGCTACATGTGATGGATATGGCTGCCCACCCTGGACATGAGAAACCCATATCTGCAGGGCTGCCTCTGTAAGGTCCTCCTTTGTGTAAAAGGCATCTCGAATCCTGATGCTGGTAGACCGGCCTCTCAAGTGAGGCTCTAAGATAGCCAGCACAACAGGAAAGTGGTCTGAAGTGGAAACCCTAGCAGCAATGCATACCGATCCACCTCTGTCTAGTGCCCAGTCATCTACATAGAATCTGTCAATGCGTGCATGAATAGGCATCTGCTGCCTCCTGTTCGACCAAGAGAACAGGAAGGACTGTGGCTGAATAAGAAAGGCATCATCACAGCAAGTATCTCTACCACAGAAGTGAAAAAGGAAGGCATCCCAAGCTGCTCTCTCCAAAGAGTGAAGTCTGCCTTCTCTACCCCCTTTTTTGTCTGACGGTAACTCGACCATGTTAAAGTCACCTCCAATCACCCATGAATCCACAATGGGGGCCCAGGAGAGCAAAGTCTTCCACATAAGGACACGTTCCCCTCTAATGTTGGAGGCATACAGGTTAAGGAAACCAACCTTACGCCCTCCAATCAAAAGAATAATCCACTGAGCTCTAGAGGGAATAATGACTCCGTGTCCAACAACTAAGGGGAGAACCGACTGCAAAACTGAAATAGAAGTGCCCCCCCTGGTGCCCAAGGCAGGCGACCAAAAAGTATGGCCAGAAAGCAACTTGCCTGACTTGGCACAATCTCTAGAATCCAGCTTGTGCTCTTGAATAAATAAGATATCAATGGAACCCCCAGTAACACCTGGATGAAGCTGATCTCGGATCAGCTGTCTACGGCGACGATGTGGGACGCCACCTAGGCCCTGTATGTTCCAACTAATAATCCTCATCGACGGGAGGATGTAGAGTGGAACACCTTACCCGACCTAGTGGTGGAAACAAACCCCTCAACAGGGGAAGACCTCTTGCTCGAGGAGGGAGGGATGGAACCAAGTGGCGGAAAATCAACAGGGGAAAGAACCCTGCCACCTGAAGAAGAAGCCCTATCAACAGGAAACCCAATCACTGGCTCCCTAAAAGTAGCGGGCACAAACTCCTTCTCTGGGAAATCTGAACCATCTGCCAGGGCTGAAAATGAGTTCCTGTGAAGAAGCCAGACATCGGAGTGCGAAAGATCCCTTTTGAGGGAAGAGGATCAATAGTGTAAACCATCCCCTTCCCCCTATCCAAGGGAGGAAGTGAGGACTGCTCTCTGTCCTGTGTTTGCCCAACCGCAGAGACTTCTACTGCCTCAAGAAGAGCGTTTGGCACCGCTGGATCTAGGGAAGAAGCTGCAACCAAGGAGGAGATCGAAGCTTCAGTGTCTCAAACTGTGCAAGATGAGACTAGAGGGACAGCTCGAGGTGAAGCAGAGTCCACTAATGTACCCTCGTGAACTGAAGGAGGGATCTGCACACGTGTCGGAACCCACTGGAGAGCGTCGCATGCCCTTGAGGTAGGTGGGGGTCGAGGAGCAGGTGATGGACCTGTACCACCCCCCTGTCGAGGCCGAGGAGCAGGTACTGGACCTGTACCACCACCATCCTGAGGAGGACCACCATGCAAAGGTCGAGGAGCAGGTGCTGGACCTGTACCACACCTCTGTCGAGGCCGAGGAGCAAGTGCTGGACCTATACCACCCCCCTGTCCCCCCAGTCGGAGCCATGGGGCGGTAGCTGTACCAGAGGGCTTCTTGGGCCTTTCTTCTTCCTAGGGCAATCCCTGGGAAAGTGTCCAATGGTCCTGCATATCTTGCACTGGTCTTGTCTTCCTAAAATCTCTACTCTCTGGCGAAAAAAGGAACCATCCGGGCGCTGGATCATAACATGATCCATCTTGAGGTTAGGATCCTTACAGAGGACCCTAACTCTAGGTACCCCATCAGCCTTGGTTGCCTCTGCTGCAGTCAATGGCAACCCAAGGAGGGGTGGGATCTTAGCAACTGTGCCAAAATGCTCCCCAATAACAGAAAGAAGTCGATGGTAAACTTGGGGAAGCCCGGGGAATCTGATGAAGAGCGAAAAGATTTCCTTATCTGCCTCCACTGGGTCGAAACCAATATGAAAGGCTTCAAAGAAGATCTTCCTGTGTCCCATGTGTAAAAACTCAGCCTTGAGCACAATGCTTGCAGTCTCTGGAGTGTCAAAAACAACCTGGAAAAAACCTCGTCCCAGAAGACGAACATCTAACAATCGTGGAGTGAGGTCTGGGGGGAAGACCCGCAAGCATCCAGTCTCTGGCTTGGGATCTAGAGGGGTGAGACCCAAAGATGCGTGCTAGCAACATGGTAGAGCATTCAATCTCTACATCCTTCTTGAGCTGCTGCAACTCGTCTTTAGAAAAGGTAATAGTTTTCGCGGCCGGTGGAGGTGGAGTAGGATTGGCTGACGGAGTATCCATCGCCAATCGAGGTGAGGAGGCCGACTCTAACAATTTGGAGGCTCCTTCTGCTCCAAAAAAAGCTGCGGGAGAAAGGGGGGTAGAAAATAGGGAAAGGAGGTGAGGAGGGAGCGGGGGGAAGGGGCGAGGAGGGGAGGGGTAAAGGGGAGAGGCTGAGAGGCTGAAGGGGAGGGGGGCAGGCTGAGAGGGAGGGAGGGGGCGGGCTAGGAAGAGGAAAGGGAGAGGAAGGAGAGGAAGGAAGGGGGCGGGCTGAGGGGCAGGGAGGGGGCGGGAGAGAGAGGAGAGGGAGAGGAAGGAGAGGGAGGGGCAGGGAGGGGGCGAGGAGCAGGCTGAGAGGGGGAGGAGAGGGAGCGGGGAGTGAAGGGAAGGGGGAGGAGAGGGAGAGGAGGGGGCGGGGTGAGAGGCAGGGAGGGGGCAGACAGGCAAGGAGGGGGCGGAGAGGCAGGGAGGGGGTAGGGGAGCAAGGGGCGGGCTGAGAGGCAGGGAGGGGGTTGAGAGGCAGGGAGGGGGCGGGGGAGCAGGCAGGGAGGGGGCGGGGGAGCAGGCTGAGAGGGGGAGGAGAGGAAGCGGGCTGGAAGGGGGCAGGCTGAAGGGGAGGAGGGGAAGGGAGGGAGTGGCTGACGGAGAGGGAGGGGCTGAGGGCAAGGGAGATTCTTTGCCCCCGTCACTTTGGTCTCTGACCCCTTGGTTCCATTGGGATTTTATTTCTCAAACTATGCATAAATTGGGCTTTGGCCCTCGGCCGGTCCATGTTATTTACTGGTTGTATTCTCATGCCACTGCGCAGTGTCTGCTTGGTAGTGGGTTGTCAAGGACATGGACTATGACCCATTCAGTGAGACAGGGATGCCCTCTTAGTTCACTACTGTATGCCATTGCTACTCATCCGTTATTGTTGCATATGGACCATCTTGTAGATATTGGGCAGCTTCATGGCTTACAAATTCCAGGTGCACAGCCATTTCTTGCACAGGCATATGCTGATGATTCATATTTCATGCCCAGGAATTCTCAACGTGACCTCTCTCATTTGATGCATACATTGGATGATTTTGGCATAGCTGCTGGACTGCATATCAACTTTCAGAAATCGAATCTTCTAGCATTGAAAGAAGCTGATTGGCATGCACTTCTCTGGCCAGGCCACATTATTTCTTCCCATACCATTGTGAGGCATTTAGGGTATCCCATTGGCTGGAATATTACCCCTCAACAACAGCTTAAATGGGTGCTTCAAAAGATTAACAAGAAGCTGGAATACTGGCACTTGTCAACTTGGCCTTTACACGTTCGACTTCGGATAGTACAGTCTATCATTATGGCATATGTGCAATTTTATTTGCCTCTTCTTCACTAGAAAAGTAAATCTCATAAAAAGGCTTTGCGACTACTTCCCATGCAGTCTGTTTGTTCTCCTAAGACTCATGGGGGACTGAATATTCTCAATCTTCAATTTCATATGTTGGCAAGAAAGAGCACTATGATTGCTGATTTTTTTCAGCAAAAACAGCCATGGGCTATTATGTTAGCAGCTATGTGTGGAAACATGAAGTCTCACGCATATGGCCATTGGATTACAGATCACTGGGAAGCAGTCATGACTACATTTCAGGGGAAAATTCCTGGCTGTCCTGTTTCTACTGCTTTTATTCATGATTGGAAGAGAATTCTCTCTTATGCTAAATGGTCAGGTGCTTCCTCCCATCATGGTAATTCTCTTCGTTTGGAAAGCATCCATTGGAGCAAGGTGTTTGAATCGCCTCTTGCTTTACAGGCGCCTATTAAAGCATATAATCTTATGAAACTGGGCATAAGATTTGTCGGAGATGTGGTGGATTAACATGGTTATGTTCTTTCATTTCCACAAGCTTGCAGGACATTCCCCTTGGGTCTGCATCATAGGCCCATTTGGAGAATACTTACAACTATGTTGCAGCCATTTGTTCCTGTTCCTCCACTGTTTGTACAAGACAGATTACTGGACTGGAATCTGACTTCCTTGTCTCCTGCTACCTGTTCACTTTCAATGCATAATTTGACATCCTCGATGGTTTACAGATTTCTTCTTCCACCTCCATGGATTGATAAGCATGCCAACACTCTTTGGAATTTGGATAGGCCTTTATCTTGGTGGCAATCAAAACTCAAGAAAATTTGGAAAGCTAAATTGCCATTGAAACAGAGGCTTTTCTTTTGGAGATGTATAGCGGGAGCTTTTTCCATTGGGGTGAAACTCATCACCATGAGACAGTTCCCCATTTGTTATGGTCTTGCCCGCACTCTCGGATATTGATCACTCATGTCTCTCATTTGCTGCGGCTCCGGTTTCCCTCTATCAGATTCGGGAAACTCTTCTGTTCGGGAAACTCTTCTGGATGTTTGGATGCTTCTCATCTTTAGGATGGCACAATAGTTTCCTCAGGCATATGCTTTCTTCAGAATGTCCCTCAAGCAATCTTTATATGATAGTTATGTTGCGAGGGACTTGGATGCTACTAGCCTTGAAGTGTTTTCTCATTGTTTTTGAGTTCTTCCATTAGGCTCTCTTTTGGAGTCTAATGTCATGTACATTGATTTCATGTTAATTTTATAGTTACTGGTTTCACCAAAAAAAAAAAAAAGTTTGTGTGTGTGGTACGTGTGTGTGTGCGAGAGAGAGAGAAGTGTGTGAGAGAGGTGGAAGAGAGAGCTCTAGCCTTCCCCAACAGCTCTAGACCCTCCCCCAACCGGCCCGTGAGCCTCAGCTTCCTGTTGCGCTGTATCAGAGCTCAAAATATGGTGATTTGGAGCATCTACTATCTGATGTACAGCCCGCCACAGCCCCATACAGATTCCGTACAGGTGTACGGCCTATACGGACTGTTTCACATGATACAAGTTGCTACTGCCAGTTCATCTCCGGCTCCTGGATCAATTTTATACAGGGTTTTCCTTGCGGACTGCATCTATACACTGATTTTGAAGGCTCTTTGCTCCCGTTTCTCTCCTCTTGGGTCTCTGGGTCCAGTGCACCTTTTCCATCGCCAAAATCTTCCCTCTTTCTCTGAAATATAGTTCATCTAGGAATTTTTACTGGTTTTTTCTCTCCTTTTCCTCTATAAAACTGTTTTTTATCTTCTCTCGACCTCTACATCTCTCTTTCCCCTTTTTCTCCTTAACAAATACACTCTTTTTCTCTTCTCTGTGGGCTTTTTTTTTTCTCCACTATCACTTTATAGGTACCTCCTTTCTGGGTTCCACCTTCTTCCAAAGATATGGCTGATATTCCTATGAAAAAACTTTTCAAAAGGATCGTTCAATTCATTGCAAGAAGCAAAAGTAGGCTGAGGGTCAGCATGACCCGGTACATGATTCTGTTGAGGCACAACTGGTCTATGATGTCATGCATGAAGGATTTGCAGACACAAGGAAAGAGTGGAAAGACTCAGTTCCATTGGTTGGCCTCATGGTTGAAGTGGATGAAATTGTGGATCCAGTTAGAGAATATCCCAAAAATGCAGTCAATTTATTTTTCCCAGGTCGGATGCCACCTGCTGCAGAGGTAGGCAACTGGTTGACCCGCACACTGGCTAGCTCGTTTGTTCGCAAGGTACACTATGCAGCCAGGGGTTTTTTTGAGATCATTATGGTAGATGAGATTCACAGGCAAATGCTTTTGGAACATTCGCCCCTCTTTTTTGGGCAGCAAATGGTGCACGTATTGCCATGGTCTCCCACAAGGGATTTTCAGGCTTTGATCCGACACTGATGTCTGGTCTGGGTTGAAGTTGTTGACTTCCCGCAATGCATGGCTTCACTCTTGCCTAAAATTGCAGCGACTTTAGGCAAAGTGGTTTGCTTACCACGGCATAATGGCAACTCAAGCTGATTTTGCATTCTCTGGGATACTGATAATCCCACACCAGACTCTTATTCAGTCACGGTGAACAATGTCGACATGGGAAGTGCTTTTTATAAATTGAAATGGGGATTATTTGCAGGGGCTTGCTTTGACTGCAAACAATTCGGACACATGGCTTCGCAGTGTCCAATGAATCAGCATAAAATGCCTCCTGCTACTTTGCCTGTTCAAATGCCTACTAAGGATGCTCCTACCTCTATTGGAAATAAAAACAAAGGTAGTAGACGGCTTTTTGGAACTCAGGATAAAGGCAAAGCTCCAATGGTTTCAAATGGGAATGTTTCTTCACATTCACCTCCTGCCATTCAACCCTCGACAAAAGGACCGAAACCTCCAATTGATGGATGGCAAAGTCCAAGAAAAGTTATTTCTGCTCGAAGACTTCCACCCCCTCGCACTTGGAATGGTGCGTCTTCTAGTGGAAACTCCCTAGAGGTCAATACAGGAATTGGGATCACATGGGCTGCAGTGACAGCTAGCAGAAGACTCTTCCCTGAAGAAGAGGTTGCTGCTTTGCTGTCTACTCCTTAGGTGGATATTTCTTCTCAGGAAAGAGGCCTTGACCCTGAGATAGAAATGCAGGGCTGACATCATGAAAGTTGCTGTTGTACATAGCTGTTATTTTACTATAAATATATGTAAATATGACTGCTCATATCAAATGTTTTACACTTAATGTCCAGGGGATGTGTGACAGTAGAAAATGGAAATGTGTGTGGCTGTATATCAATAGATTTCAGCCTGACATAGTGGCATTACAAGAACACAACCAACGCAGGAAAGACAGGTCACTACTGTGGCTATGATATTTTCTATGCTGGGGAGCACTCTTTCTCAGGGGTAGTCTTTCTAATCAAACATGAGCTTCAGCCAGTTATTGCTTTGAATGAAAATCAAGGCAGATGGCTTATTCTTCAATGCATCATTCAAGGAGAGGTGTTTGAATTTGCTTCTGTCTATGCACCTCAATCCTCTCAAGAAAGAACTGCAATTTGGGATGCCATGCAATAATATCCATGGAGATATCATGCCTTTATATGTGGGAATTTCAATAATGCTCCGCAACAGGGTGACAATACCTCCGGACATACATATATGTTAATCCCTGAAAGGCATGCATGGTCTCAATTACTGATGCATCTTGACTTCGTTGACCTTTGGAAGGAATTGCAGCCTTTGTCACCTGGATACACCTTCCAACATAATGCCCTTTCTTCTTATCAGGCACGTCTGGATCGATGGTATAGTGTAGCTCCGCAACAAAATGGTGATGTTACATGCAAAATGTGGATTGACTATGCCTTTGTGCATTCAAATCATGCACCTCTATGGTTGAGGTTATCCTTTTATGATATGCCAGATGATAGATTGCCACAAAGGCGACATCTGATCGTGAACATAAGCTATTTGCAGCATGCTGCTTTCAAGGCCATGGTTATTGAAGCATCTCATTCTCTGTCTTCTCACAGCCATATTGATATTGATAATGCATGGGATTCTTTTGTTTCCAAAATGCAAGTTGTGATTAGAGGTTATGGCAAGTCTTACATGAAGACTCTGAGGGAAACTATTGCTCAGGCCAAATTCACTTGTTAGGATCTCACCGAACTCGGTCATCTTCGTTCGTTGTCCCTGCATGAGCAAACAACACTATGCCAAGCAAGACATTGTCTTCAACTCAATGATCACAGGAAACTGGCTAAATGGGAGACTAGAGCAAGACAAAGAGCCTTTATAGATAAAGGCTGCTCTTCCAAACAATTTCTCAAAACCTTGCATCAGAGGAGATTAAAAACAGAAATTTGCAGGGTGCTTCTGCCTGATGGTTCATGGACTACCTCACGGTCACAGCTTGCTTTTGTTTGTGTGCATCATTTCTCTCAGCAGTTTGGTTCTATAGATCCTCCCTCGCAGCAGGTTCTGTCTGCAAGAAATTTACTATTACAGCATGTTTCTCCTATTATTTCCACTACTCAAGCTTTGAAATTGGAGGAACCTTTTACTGAGAGGGAATTGTCAGATGCAATCAAATCCTGTGGTAGATGGAAATCTCCAGGATGGGATGGTCTTACAGTTGAGTTTTTTCTAGAATATTGGCCTCTTTTGAAGCATACATTGCTGCATATAGTGAACGCTGCTTGGCAAAATCAGAAAATGCCAGGCACATGGAAGAGAGGTCTTATTAAACTCCTTCCAAAAAAGCAAATGTGTGAATCTTTGGCTGACTGGAGACCTATCACCCTTATGCCAGTCATTTACAAAGTTACTACCAAAATGATTGTCGATCGGCTAAAGGGGTTTTTACATGATGGGTTGCATCCTGCACAATATGGTTTTGTTCCGCGTAGGCATATCACAAGATAACATTGCTAATGCCTATGTTGGAATTGAATATGCCAAATACATATAGCAGGATGTTTTGCTATTGCATGTTGATATTGCCAAAGCTTTTGATACTGTTAAGTGGGATTTTATTTCATCGACTATGCAAGCATTGGGATTTGGCACAAAAATGCAGCAAGTTATCAATTGGCTATATCAAGATAGTAAAGCTGCCTGCATACTTTCAGGAGATATTTCTACAATCTGGACTCTTGGTTGTTCTGTTCGGCAAGGATGTCCCCTAAGTGCTTTACTTTTTGCCATAGCCACTCATCCAATGCTTCAATATTTGGACCACCTTTTGGACACTGGCCAGTTGCACGGCTTGGAGATTCCTGGCAGTCGTAGCATGATCGCTCAAGCATATGCTGATGATTCTTTCTTTACCCCAAAAAATACTCGGAGTGATCTGTCCATGATTATGCAGGCTCTTTCTACATATGGATTGGCTGCTGGTCTTCGGGTCAATTTTCAGAAATCAAAATTGTTTCCGTTGCATGCTCATGAATGGCATAGTCTTTTGTGGCCTGGGGAAATTGTTCTGACTTCTCAATTGATTCGACATCTTGGCTATCCTCTAGGTTGGGGACTCACCTGTTCTCAACAAATTGATTGGGTGCTCACAAAGTTGAGGGCAAAACTTGAATATTGAAAGCTTGCAACTTGGCCATTACATGTTCGTTCACACAATCCATTTTGATAGCATACATACAATTTTATCTGCCTCTCATCATGTTCACTAAGGTAGATTTGGTTTCCTTTATGTCTACTATCACGGAAATTTTCTATTGTTCAAAAAATGGCAAAAAAAGTCTCAAATTACTCTCTATGCATCGTCTCTACTCTCCAAAGATGCACGGGGGTCTGAACATTCTCAATATTCAAATGCATCTACTTACTCATAGAGGGAAAATGATGTTGCAGTTTATGCAAGGAGATCAGCCTTGGGCTTTCATGATCCACTCTCTTTTATTACATATTGATACTTTTGCTTTTGGGCATTGGCAGCCTACCCAGTGGGATTTCCTATTTGGCTCTATCCAAGGCAAGATCAGAGGCTGCCCTTTTGTCTCTCGTCTGCTTCTTAATTGGAAACATATTTTATCCCACTCTGAATGGAATGGCCGGGATTCTTTGTCGGAAAATTCTTTGAGGGCTGAGAATATTTATCGGTCTAAAGTATTCCACCCTTCTTTGGCCATACAAGAACCTAGACATTCTTATTTTCTCTCTTTCAAAGGCATTTCTTCTGTGGCAGACGTACTTCAGGATGATGGCACTCTTTTATCCTTTTCTATGGCTGCTAGCAAATACGGTTTGGGAGCTCATTATCGTCCTTTATGGCATCGGATTTCAGCAATGCTTCAACCGTTCTTGCCGGTATCTCGTTTGGAACTTCAGAATAGGCTTGAGGATTGGATTTTACATTCTTCTTGCTCTTCAGCCTGCCGTCCTTTGAAGCTCTCACATATCACAGTGTCATCTCTGTATAAAGTGTTATTATTTCCGCCTTGGATTTCTGACAGAGCAAATTCTGTTTGGCATATGGATCGCCCACTAAAGTGGTGGAGAAAGCGACTGTGTCTCCTTTGGCATTATAAAGTCCCTCTTCGGCAACAGCTTTTCCTTTGGCGAGTCCTACTTGGCATTTTTCCATGTGGCTAGTTACTCGCACATAGACATATTGCTCCGGCTGTTTGCCATAGATGTCTACACTATGCTGAATCTGTGCTTCACATCTTCTGGCACTGTCCACACACTTGTGATTTCATCGCTCTCATCTGACAGAAGCTTCGAGTGAGATTTCCTACTGTTACTTTTGGCAGGTTTTTCTGGTTGGTTGGTTTTCATGCAGCTAGACAGGGCTTTGACCTATTTTTTGTATGGGTACGCTACTGGGCACTGTGGACTCTATGGAAGGACATAAGTCATAGAGTCTTTGGTGATCCCCTATTTTTATCTTTTGTTTTTTTTTAACGATCTCTGCAGCAATCATTCTATGATTGCGTTCAGACTTGTTTGATTAATCAGGATGTATATACAGCTTATACTGAGATTTTTAGTTGAGTAGTAGTTACTCCACGTTTGAAGTAACTATTAATGTAATTATTTTACAGCAATAAAAGATTTCTTCCCACAAAAAAAGTGTGTGAGAGAGGGAGAACCGTGTGTGTGTGTGTGTGTGTTGTGTGTGTGTTTTCTGATGGAGAGATTTTTGAAATAGGATCTTTGTATGCCTCTCAAAATTCAGCTTCCAGAGCTCAAATGTGGAACTCCATAAAGCAATATCCTTGGTCCTCAAATGCTCTACTTTGTTGTGATTTCAACAATTCTCCTCACTGGAAGGACAATACCACACATAATTTCCATAGGCTGCCCTCTGAAATCCAGCAATGGGAACATATGACATCATCACTTCAATTTGCAGATTTATGGACAGCAACTCACCCTTCAGTTATGGGATTTACATATCATCATAATGCTTTTACAGAATATTGGGCCAGGCTCGATAGATATTATCTCATTCATGCTCAGCAATATGATGAATATACATGTCAGATGTGGACTGATTATTCACAACAATTATCTGATCACACTCCACTTTGGCTCACCCTTTCTTTTGGTATGCCTTTGGATGACTTGCAGCTCTCTTCAGTCATAAATTTACAGGTCAATCAATTATATCTTTCTCATGAGAACTTTCGGCATATGATCAGACTGGCTTGTAGGCCATTGCTATCCCATGCTCAAGAGGATCTGGACTTTGCGTGGACCTCTTTCATACATCGTATTCAAAATGTAATTAAGGAATATGGAAGACGGTACATGGCAGAAACCAGACAGCATATCCAGTGGGCAAAATCATACAAGCAGTATTTGGTACAGATTAGTCATCAAAGATCTCTATCTGCTTCTGAGCAGCATTTTCCTCCATAATTGATGCCAATGATAAACGCAAGAAGTCCAAATGGCAGATCAGGGCCAGAGTTAAACCTATGCTAGATAAGGGCTGTTCCTCTAAATCTTTTTTTCGGAACTTACATGCACATAGACAAAGCCAATCTATCATGAGGGTCAGGAAATCAGACGGTCTTTGGACCCAGACTCTATCTCAGCTAGAAAAACAATGTTTGGATCATTTTCAGCTTCTTTTTTCTCAGCCATCTTCTTTTGCACGTCAGGTTGCATTGGCTCGTAACAGATTTACTGAGTTTGTTTCTCCTATTGTCTCCTTGCAAAAAGCCTCAATGCTGGAAATGTTTTTTTCAGATGTTGAATTGGATGAAGCCCTTAAGCATTTGGGTAAACATAAATCCCCTGGCTGGGTCTGACGGTTGAATTTTTTGAAGCCTTTTGGCCTGAATTGAAGGGTCCAATTCTGCAGTTTATTAATGTAGCCTGGCAGCATCAACATCTTCCCTCAGCTTGGAAGCATGGTCTGGTTAAGCTTGTGCCCAAAAAACCTCTATGTGAGACTATGGATGACTGGAGGCCCATCACTTTGATGCCGGTTATATACAAACTGATTGCCAAAATGTTGGTACATCGGATAAAGGATATCCTTCATGATGGACTTCATCCCAGGCAATATGGTTTTATTCCAAGACGGCACATACATGACAATATCTCTAACACTCTCATCGCAATGGAATATGCAAAATATTCAAATCAAGATGTGTTGGTCATGCAGGTGGATGTGGCGAAGGCATTTGATACAGTACAGTGGGATTATGTCTCTCAAATCATGTTAAAACTTGGTTTTGGGCCAAAGCTAGTTAATGTCATATATTGGCTTTACTCAAATTCCACTGCACAATGCTTTATAGGGAATCATTTGTCTGAGTCTTGGACTCTCGAATGTTCAGTTCGACAGGGATGCCCTCTCAGTACTTTGCTTTATGCCATCGCTTCACATCCTTTGCTTCTTTATATGGATCACATGGTTGATACTGGACAGCTAGAGGGGCTTCAAATTTCTAGTTCACGACCCTTCATTGCACAGGCCTATGCAGATGATTCATTCTTCATGCCAAAGAACAGTCCTTTGGAGATTCACCTCTTGATGGATACCCTTTCAGATTTCGGGTTGGCAGCTGGTCTTAAAATTAATTTTCAGAAATCAAAACTCTTGCCTCTCAAGCATTGTGACTGGCATGCTATCCTATGGCCAGGCCAGATTATTTATCCGGAGAACATAGTAAGACATTTGGGCTATCCTATTGGCTGGAAAATCAGCAATAAGCAACAAATGTCGTGGGTGTCAAACAAAATTCAGGACAAATTAGAATATTGGAAGATCTCCAGTTGGCCTCTGCATGTATGGCTTCGAATTGTCCAGTCTATTGTTCTAGCTTATGTCCAGTTCTACCTTCCTCTATTATATTGGTCATCTCGAGATCTCACATCTTTTATGTCTCAAGCCATGGAGATTTTTTGGAAAACTAAGCTTCATAAAAAAGCTTTATGGTTGCTCAAAATGGACTTGCTTTGCTCACCAAGAATGCATGGTGGTTTGAATATAATAAACATCAAATTTCATGTGTTGGCAAGAAAGATCACTATGCTCAAGACATTTTTTCAACAAGAGCAGCCTTGGTCTATCATGTTGGCAATTTTGTGTGGTCAGATGAGCACAAATGCTTATGGACATTGGCTAGTTGATCCATCGGAAGTAGTACTTGGCAAATTTCAAGGTAAAATCCCTGGTTGTCAATTTTCTAATTCCTTGATTCAGGACTGGAAGCAAGTACTCTCTCACATCAAATGGTCTCCTCATCATGCTTCTATAGCTTCTTCACTGAGAATGGAAAGTATTCATTGGAGTGCTGTGTTTTCCTCTCCCCTTGCTGTTCAACAACCCATCAGAGCTTACAATCTTATGAAATTGGGTATCCGGTTCATTGATGATGTGGTAGACATGCAAGGAAATATTCTCACTTTTCCAATAGCATGTCGACAATACAATCTGGGGATGCATCATAGACCTATTTGGAAAGCTATTGCTGATCTCTTACTCCCTTTGGTTCCGATTCCGACATTGAATGTCAGAGACAGGCTTCAAGATTGGCACCTTCAGTCTTTAAGTCCAAGCATATCCTCTAGGCCTTTGCATTTATTGACTTCTATACAGGCTTATCGATTGATATTACCTCCTCCCTAGATTGCCCATCATGCTAATTCTCTATGGCATTTGCACAAGTCATTAGCCTGGTGGAAAGGAAAATTGCAATTGATATGGAAGTTGAAAATGCCATTGAAGCAACGACTCTTTCTATGGAGATGTATTGTTGGTATTCTTCCAGTGGGAGTGAAATTGGCTCAAAGACGGATAGCTTCACCTCTTTGTCCAAGATGTCACCTTATATCTGAGAGTATTCTGCATTTATTGTGGTTTTGTTCGTATTCCAGAGACCTTCTAGATAGAATCTTATATTTCTTATCTCTCAGATTTCCAGCACACAGGTTCTACAGGTTTTTCTGGATGTATGGCAAACTATCAGCTTCTGTCACAGTATTGTCTCTTCTTCCACTGGATCAGATACTGGGCCTTATGGACCCTTTGGCTGTAGCGCAATCAAGCATATCTGAATTCTCCCCTTCAGCATCCTTATGAGTTCTTCAGAGCCTCATTGTGGCAGTCTTTATATGATGCCTTACATGAGGAAGATTTGGACGTTTCTCGTATTCAACTTTTCTTTTACTGCTTCTGATGGATAGGGCTTTGGCTCTCTTTTGAGCAGTGCCCGGATGTAAATGAATGTTTCATAATATAAGTATCTTGGTTTCACAAAAAAAAAAAAAAGTGTCTGTGTTTTCTGAAAGGAGGGTGTGTTTGCATCAGCTACCTGCTGCGCCACATCAGAGCTCAAAAAATGGCGTTTTGAAGCATTTACTACCTGCTGTACAGCCCGCCATAATTTCATACAGTTTCCGTACAAGTGTACGGACCTGTACGGCCTGTCCCGCCCTGCTCAGCAGGCTGCTGCTGCCAGTTGATTCCCTGCTCCTGGGTCGTTTTTATGCAGGGCTTTGCTCACGGACTGCATCTATATGTTGGTTCTAAGGGCTCTTTGCTCCCCTTTCTCTCCTCTTGGGTTTTTGGGTCCGGTGTACTGTTTCCATCACCAGAATCTCCCCTCTTTTTCTGAAAAATAGTTCATCTGGGAACTTTTACTGGTTTTTTTCTCTTTTTCTTCTACAGAACTTGTCTTTTCTTTTCTCTAAAATGCAACATCTCTCTTTTCTCTTCTTCTCCTTGCAAATACAATATTTTCTTCTTCTCTGTGGGCGTTTGGGACTGTTTTTTTCTCTATTATCACATTATAGGTACCTCTTTTTGGGTTCCATCCTCTTCCAAAGACATGGCTGAATACTCTTATGAAAAAACTTTTCAAAAGAATCGATCAGTTCAATGCAAAAAGCAAAAGCAGGCAGCATGACCCAGTGCATGATTCTGTTGAAGCACAACTGGTTTATGATGTCATGCATGAAGGATTTGCAGACACAAGGAAAGAGTGGAAAGACTCTATTCCCTCGGTTGGTCTCATGGTTGAAGTGGATGAAATTGTGGATCTAGTTAGAGAATATGCCAAAAATGCAGTTATTTTATTTTTCCCAGGTCGAATGCCACGTGCTGCAGAGGTAGGCAATTGGTTGACCCGCACACTGGCTGGCTTATTTGTTCAGAAGATACACTATGTAGCTAGAGGTTTTTTCGAGGTCATTATGGTAGATGAGATTCATAGGCAAATGCTTTTGGAACATTCATCCCTCTTTTTTGGGCAGCAAATGGTGCACATTTTGCCATGGTCTCCCACAAGGGATTTTCAGGCTTTGATCTGACACCGATGTCTGGTCTAGGTTAAACTTGTAGACTTCCCGCAATGCATGGCTTCACTCTTGCCTAAAATTGCAGTGACTTTAGGCAAAGTGGTTTGCCCACCACGGCCTAATGGAAACTCAAATCAATTTTGCGTTCTCCGGGATATTGATAATCCCACACCAGAGTCTTATTCAGTCATGGTGGACAATGTTGACATGGGAAGTGCTTTTTATAAATTGAAATGGGGATTATTTGCAGGGGCTTGCTTTGACTGTAAAAAATTTGGGCACATGGCTTTGCAGTGTCCAATGAGTTAGCATAAAATGCCTCCTGCCACTTTGCCTGTCAAATGCCCACTAAGGATGCTTCTGCCTCTATTGGGAATAAAAATAGAGGTAATAGATAGTTTTTAATGAATCAGGATAAAGGCAAAGCTCCAGTGGTTTCAAATGGGACTACTTCTTCCCCTTCACTTCCTGTTATTCAACCCTTAGCAAAAGGACCGAAACCTTCAATTGATGGATGGCAAAGTCCAAGAAAAGTTATTTCTATTCGACGACCTCCACCCCCTCGCACTTGGAATGGTGCATCTTCTAGTGGAAACTCTCCAGAGGTCAATTCAGGAATTGGGATCACATGGGCTGCAGTGACAGCTAGCAAAACCCTCTTCCCTGAAGAAGAGGTTGTTGCTTTGCTGTCCACTCCTCAGGCAGATGTTCTTCTCAGGGAAGAGGCCCTGACCCTGAGGTAGAAATGCAGGGTTGACATCCTGAAGGTTGCTGCTGTACATAGCTATTTTTCTCCTATAAATATCTGTAAATATGACTCCTCGTGTCAAATGTTTTACACTTAATGTTCAGGGGATGTGTGATAGTAGGAAATGGAAATGTGTGTGGCTATATATCAATAGATTTCAGCCTGACATAGTGGCATTACAAGAACACAATCAACATGTCTATGCAGGAAAGACAGGTCATTACTGTGGATATGATATCTTCTATGCTGGGGATTACTCTTTCTCAAGTGTAGTCTTTCTGATTAAGCATGAGCTTCAGCCAGTTATTGCTTTGAATGATAATCAAGGCGGATGGATTATTCTTCAATGGATCATTCAAGGCGAGGTGTTTGAATTTGCATCTGTCTATGCACCTCAATCTTCTCGGAATAGAACTGCAAGTTGGGATGCCATGCAACGATATCTATGGAGATATCATGTCTTTATATGTGGGGATTTCAATAATGCTCCGCAACAAAGTGACAATACATCAGGAAATACTCATATGTTAACCCCTAAAAGGCATGCATGGTCTCAATTACTGATGTATCTTGATTTGGTTGATCTTTGGAAGGAATTGCAGCCTTGGTTACCAAGATACACTTTCCAACATAATGCCCTTTCTTCTTATCAGGCACGTCTGGATCGCTGGTATAGTGTAGCTCCACAACAAAATGATGATTTTACATGCAAAATGTGGATTGACTATGCCTTTGTGCATTCAGATGATGCACCTTTATGGTTGAGGTTATCTTTTTATGATATGCCAGATGATAGACTGCCTCAAAGGCGAGATCTGATTGTGGACAATAGCTATTTGCAGCATGTTGTTTTCAAGGCCATGGTTACTTAAGCATCTCACTCTATGTCTTCTCAGAGCCACTTTGATATTGATAATGCATGGGATGCTTTTGTTTCCAAAATGCAAGTTGTAATTAGAGGTTATGGCAAGTCTTACATGAAGACTCTGAGGCACACTATTGCTCAGGCCAAATTGACTTATCAAGACCTCACTGAACTCAGTCATCTTCATCCCTTGTCCTTGCATGAGCGAACAACACTATGCCAAGCTAGACATTGTCTTCAAATAAATGATCACAGGAAACTGGCTAAATGGGAGACTAGAGCAAGTTGCACCTCCCTTTCTCGAGAGTGACGTTGCTTCCGTTGCTTCTATACCTGATGACCGTTTAGCTGCTGGTCACGTAGCTTTACTTGTAGACGACCATCTCACAGCCACTGCAGATCTTTCTTGATTTAACGATGGTGTTGTGGGTGCAGGCAATAGGGTACGAATTTGACTACGATGAATTCATAAGGCAAGCTTTAAGTCTATCATTTTATAAAACGCCGAGGAATAAAATTTGAAAATTGTTATGCCTTTATTGTGGCGAACACAGCTGACGTCCATGTAAATGCCGGTTTCGCTAGAATTGCGCACGGAAAATTACCGTATCACCTACTAAGGCCAGGATCCTGAGCTTAGAGGTCTATTATTAAGCATGCCACAAAGAAAATTAGTGAGTTGATTTCAAAATTCAGCAAACTTCTGAACCAGTTTTCGCGGCGATTTCAACATGGTTGAATTGCCATTAGACAAAAAGGGAGGTAGATAGGGTGGAATTCATTCTTTGGAGAGGGCAGCCCGGGATGCCTTTCTCTTTCAGTACAGTGGCAGGGACACTTGGTTTGATGATGCCTTTCATGTTATGCCACAGTCACTCCCGTTCTCTTGGTCGAACAGGACAATACACATGCCCATCCATGCACGTATTGACAGATTTTATGTAGACGATTGGGCACTTGATAGAGGCGGATCTTTATGCATTTCTATTGGGGTTACCACCTCAGATCATTTTCCAGTGGTGTTGCAGATTCTTGAGCCTCATCGAAGAGGACGCTCTACCAGTATCAGGATTCTGGATGCTTTTTATGCAGAGGAGAGCCTCATGGAGGATATTTTACACATTTGGGTTTCTCACATATAGAATGGAGTTGTCCGCCCATCTCAAGTAGTTGCAGCCTTATCCGGAATTAGTGACTATTATCATACAGTCGCTGATTCCAGGAGACGTGAGATTCTCAAACGTGAGATTGGTATATGCCAACAGCTAGCGTCCCTTCAGAGGGAAGAGCATAAGAGGCCCACAGATGCTTGGATTCAGAAGCGCCTTGCTACAGCAAGGGCTCATATATAGATATTGTTGGATCAGAGAGCAGAGTATGCCTTTCATGCACGAGAATCCTTTTGGATTCAGATGGGTGGCAGGGTCAACAAACAACCAAAGTGATTGAGGCTGATACTGGTGCATCTAAAGGCCCCTCTTGATGTGGAACTCTAGTGTCTGGGGCTGCAGCAACATCTACATCTGGAGTCTGGATGGCGTCTATGTGAACTAGATCAAAGGTCTCCTCCTGAGGTAAGGGAGCCGCTCTGATCGCTCTCCAACGTGGTACTGGTGCATCTAAAGGCCCCTCTTGATGTGGAACTGTAGTGTCTGGGGCTGCAGCAACATCTACCTTTGGAGTCTGGATGGCATCTATTTGAACCGGATCAAAGGTCTCCTCCTGAGATAAGGGAGCCACTCTGATCACTCTCCATCGTGGTACTGGGTGTGCTGCGGGTTTTGGGTGCCCTGCTGTCCCTGGTGGTCCTGGGGTGCACGAAGCAGGGCACCCTATTGCTCCTGGTGGTCCTGGACTGCGTGGTATAGGGTGCTGGAGACGTGCAGTCGAGGTAGTACGTGAAGGAGCCGCACCAGAAGACCTCTTGGGTCCTTTTCTCTTCCTAGGGCAATCTCTAGCAAAGTGCCCAAGGGTCCTACAAATCGTGTCTACCTGTAATCTCGACTCTTTGTCAAAAGAGAGAGCTATCTGGGCGCTGAATCATGATGTGGTCATCTGAGATGTTAGGGTCAGAGACAATGACCCTAACTCGAGGCACCTCGTCCGCTCTGATTCCCTCCACTGAGGAAGAAGGCATGCCAGGAAGGGGGGGGGATCTCAATGACCACTCCGAATGTGGCTCCGATAGTAGCAAGAAGTCGATGGTAGACCTGAGGAAGACCAAGAAATCTAATGAACAGTGATGTGACCTGACTGTCCTCCTCGACCAGATCGAAGCCCAAGGTGTAGGGCAAAAGAAAAATCCTCCTCAAACCCAAAGCCAGAGGATTAGCTTTGAGAACAAGGGCTGTGGACTCATGGGAGTCAAAAACCACTTGGAAGAATCCACGTCCTAAAAGTCGAACATCTCTCAGGTATGGGGCGAGATCTCCTGGTAATGCCACCAGCATCTAGTCTCTAGCCTGTGATCTAGAAGGGTGTGACCCAAAGATGCGGGCGAAAAGTGATGTGGAGCCCTCTAGTTCCACATCTTTCTTGAGCTGCTGCAACTCATTTTCTGAAAAAATGACGGTTCTCGTGGACGGTGGAAGTGGACGAAGATTGGATGAGTGGGGATCCATTCGCCATTCGATGTGAAAAGGCCGATTCAAACAGTGAAAAAGTTTGGTTCATGAAACTGCTGCCCAGGATGCCCTGGAATAGGGGCGCTAGAGGAAGGAGAACAAGAGAGGGTAGGAGAGAGGGGAAGAGGAGGAGAGGAGGCGGGGAGGCAGCAGCGGAGGGGGAGGAGGGGGGTGGGGGAGAGGAGGCTAGGGGAGGCGGAGGGGAGCTGCGGGTTAGGAAGGGAGAGGGGGGGGGGGGGGCGAGGGCTGGTTGGGAGGGAGAGGGTGGGCGAGGGAGAGGAAAGGAGGGGGCGTGGCACGGGGGAGGGGGCTGGGCGAGGGGGTTGGCAAGGGGGAGAGGGTGGGTGGGGGAGAAGGAGGGAGGGGGCGGGGAAGGAGGAGAGGGGCGGGGGGGCTGGTGGGTGGAGGAGAGGGAGGACGGGGAGGAGGAAGGGGAGCGGGAGGGTGAGGGAGGAGGGAGAGGGGGAAGGCAGGGAGGGAGAGGGGGCTGGCGGAGGGGGAGAGGGTGGGTGGGGGAGGAGGAGGGAGGGGGCAGGGGTGGAGGAGGGGGGCGGGGGGGCTGGCGGGTGAAGGAGAGGGAGGGCGGGGAGGAGGAGAGGGGAGAGGGGTTGACGGGGAGGGGGAGGGGGTGAGCGGGGGAGAAGGGAGGGGGCAGGGGTGGAGGAGGGGGGTAGGGGGGCTGGTGGGTGAAGGAGAGGGAGGGCGGGGAGGAGGAAGGAGAGCAGTAGGGTGAGGGAGGAGGGAGAGGGGGCTGGCGAGGAGAGAGGGAGAGGAGGAGAGAGTGAGAGAGGGAGAGGGGGCTGGCGAGGGGAGGGAGAGGGGGGGCAGCGAGGGTGAGGGAGAGGGAGAAGGGGCTGGTTGAGAGAGGAGAGGGAGGGTGGGCAGCAGAGCTCACGGGGAGAGGAGCAACTACTAGCTTTTGTTCTCCGTACGATTTTGTTTGTACAGTCAGGAAAAATCCGTATAGTTTTGTCCGTACAATCGGGGAAAATCCGTACAGTTTTGCTGTCATATATTTTTTTTCTTTCGAACTGTCAAAAATCCGTACGATTTTGTCCGTACAGCCAAGAAAAATCAGTATAGTTTTGTACGTGCTGTGCTTTCCTCCTTGTAAAGCATTGCTTCTTCCAAGCCTTTTCCTTAACTCGAATGGCGGATTATTCCTATGAGAAAATCTTTCACAAAGACAAGTCGGTTTCCAACAAGAAACAAAAACAGGTGATGGATTAATGTGATTCCCTTCATGACTCTACTAAGGCTCAGCTTGTTTATGAGGTTATGCATGAAGGGTTTGAAGACACCCGCAAAGGTTGGAAAGATCCACTTCCCACCACTGGCATTATGGTGGAAGTGGATGATATATTTGATCCAGTTAAGTAGTATGCAAAGCATGCCATTATAATTTTCTTCCCAGGACAGATGCCTGCTGCAGCAGATGTTGGGAATTGGTTGACTCGAATCCTGGGTGGTTCTTATGTAAAAAAAGTTCATTATGCAGCGAGGGGCTTTTTTGAGATCATCATGGCTGATGAGGAGCACCGTCAGGTTTTGCTGGAGCACTCTCCTTTCTTCTATGGCCAGCAGATGGTCCATGTCCTGCCTTGGTCTCCCACCCAAGATTATCAAGCATTGATTTGGCATCGTTGCCATGTTTGGGTAGAAGTTGTGGATTTTCCTCAATGCTTGTCTTCTCTTCTACCTAAAATTGCAGCTTCCCTCGGTAAGGTGGTATGTCCACTGCGACCCGAGATTATGGCAAATCCTATATGCAAGCCACAAGGGAGATTGTAGCACATGCCAAATTTACTTATCAGAGTTTGATTGAGCTTGCTCATCTTCGCTCTTTGTCGTCAGAGGAAAGCATGCTCTTATGTCAGGCTCAATTCTCTCTTCAATCCAATGATTGCAGAAAGCTTGCTAAATGGGAAACCCGATTCAGACAACGGGCTTTTTTGGATAAAGGCTGCTCTTCCAAGCAAATTTTTAAGAGTTTACACTACAAAAGATAGGGTGCCAATATTTATCGGATCCGGATGCCTGATGGTTCTTGGTCAACATCTCGTTCAAAGCTTGCTGATTTATGTGTGCAGCACTTCTCCACTCATTTTGGGCATGTGGATACTCTTTCTCCTCGGGTTGTGTCTGCACGTCAGCTTCTTTTGCAACAGATTCATCCAATTCTTTCTGATGCTCAGGCTTTGGAACTTGAACATCCCTTCACTGCAAGGGAATTGTCTGATACACTGAGATCTTGTGGCAAATGGAAATTTCCAGGATGGAATGGTCTCATTGTTGAATTCTTTCTTGCTTTTCTAATGCTAACAACTGCTCCATTGTCATGTGTATTTGCTGTTTCCGCAAATCCTGCCATAAATCATATGGTTCAACACCCTCCTCGCCAGTCATCAGGCTGTCCTTCTGACTGGTAGGTAGACAAGTCGCTTCTGGCTGCTCTCCTTGCAGGCGCCTTGCCACCTTCGCACCATTCTCCGTCACCGAGACTGCCTTTTCCGTGCTCGGCCTAGGTAACACCGTTGGGGTTTGCTGGACCCATTCACCGACCGTCGACCGCACCTTTTGTTGTGCCTGCCAGTCCAACGCCGTAGGTCTCCCCTTCTCTTGCTGGGCCTTGTATTCCCGCACCTTTTCCTGGGATCGTGTGACCACGAGCACATCTCCGCTCGCACTTCCTCCCACTTTGCCTTCAACAGGGACACCCGCCGGTACTTCCGGTACTTCTTCGGACTTCGGACTAGGCTCCTTGCTATCCTGTTGCTGACTGGCATCATCGCATTCGATAATCAGAACCGCATTCACTGCTGGTGTGGACTTGCC